>NC_092130.1:128057657-128682657 GCF_043159975.1 Macaca nemestrina | reverse complement strand
AGAGAAAGAAGCTTTCTGAGAAACTTTCTTGTGTTCTGTGAAATCATCTCACAGAGTTACAGCTTTCCCCTCAAGAAGCCTTTCGCTAAGACAGTTCTTGTGGAATTGGCAAAGTGATATTTGGAAGCCCATAGAGGGCTATGGTGAAAAAGGAAATATCCTCCGATGAAATCTGGAAAGAAGCTTTCTGAGAAACTGCTTACTGTTCTGTTAATTCATCTCACCGAGTTACATCTGTATTTCGTGGATCTCTTTCCTAGCCTTATTTCTGTGGAATCTGAGAACAGATATTTTGGATCCCTTTGAAGACTATAGGGCCAAAGGAAATATCCTCCGATAACTAAGAGAAAGAAGCTTTCTGAGAAACTTCTTTGTGTTCTGTGAAATCATCTCACAGAGTTACAGCTTTCCCCTCAAGAAGCCTTTCGCTAAGACAGTTCTTGTGGAATTGGCAAAGTGATATTTGGAAGCCATAGAGGTCTATAGTGAAAAAGGAAATATCCTCCGATGAAATCTGGAAAGAAGGTTTCTGAGAAACTGCATAGTGTTCTGTTATTTCACCTCACAGAGTTACATCTGTATTTCGTGGATCTCTTTGCTAGCCTTATTTCTGTGGAATCTGAGAACAGATATTTCGGATCCCTTTGAAGACTATAGGGCCAAAGGAAATATCCTCCGATAACAAAGAGAGAGAGGCTTTCTGAGAAACGTCTTTGTGTTCTGTGAAATCATCTCGCAGAGTTACAGCTTTCCCCTCAAGAAGCCTTTCGCTAAGACAGTTCTTGTGGAATTGGCAAAGTGATATTTGGAAGCCCATAGAGGGCTACGGTGAAAAAGTAAATATCCTCAGATGAAATCTGGAAAGAAGCTTTCTGAGAAACTGCTCTGTGATGTGTGACTTCCACTCACAGAGTTGCACCTGTATTTCGTGGATCTCTTTGCTAGCCTTATTTCTGTGGAATCTGAGAACAGATATTTCGGATCCCTTTGAGGACTATAGGGCCAAAGGAAATATCCTCCGATAACAAAGAGAAAGAAGCTTTCTGAGAAACGTCTTTGTGTTCTGTGAAATCATCTCACAGAGTTACAGCTTTCCCCTCAAGAAGCCTTTCGCTAAGACAGTTCTTGTGGAATTGGCAAAGTGATATTTGGAAGCCCATAGAGGGCTATGGTGAAAAAGGAAATATCCTCCGATGAAATCTGGAAAGAAGCTTTCTGAGAAACTGCTTAGTGTTCTGTTAATTCATCTCACAGAGTTACATCTACATTTCGTGGATCTCTTTGCTAGCCTTATTTCTGTGGAATCTGAGAACAGATATTTCGGATCCCTTTGAAGACTATAGGGCCAAAGAAAATATCTTCCGATAACAAAGAAAAAGAAGCTTTCTGAGAAACTTCTTTGTATTCTGTGAAATCATCTCACAGAGTTACAGCTTTCCCCTCAAGAAGCCTTTCGCTAAGACAGTTCTTGTGGAATTGGCAAAGTGATATTTAGAAGCCTATAGAAGACTCTGGTGAAAAAGGAAATATCCTCAGATGAAATCTGGAAAGAAGCTTTCTGAGAAACTGCTCTGTGATGTGTGACTTCCTCTCACAGAGTTACATCTGTATTTCGTGGATCTCTTTGCTAGCGTTATTTCTGTGGAATCAGAGAACAGATATTTTGGATCCCTTTGAAGACTGTAGGGCGAAAGGAAGTATCCTCTGATAACTAAGAGAAAGAAGCTTTCTGAAAAACTTCTTTGTGTTCTGTGAAATCATCTCACAGAGTTACAGCTTTCCCCTCAAGAAGACTTTCGCTAAGACAGTTCTTGTGTAATTGGCAAAGTGATATTTGGAAGCCCATAGAGGGCTGTGGTGAAAAAGGAAATATCCTCCGATGAAATCTGGAAAGAAGCTTTCTGAGAAACTGCTTAGTGTTCTGTTAATTCATCTCACAGAGTTACATCTATATTTCTTGAATCTCTTTGCTAGCCTTATTTCTGCGGAATCTGTGAACAGATATGTCGGATCCCTTTGAAGACTATAGGGCCAAAGGAAATACCCTCCGATAACAAAGAGAAAGAAGCTTTCTGAGAAACTTCTTTGTGTTCTTTGAAATCATCTCACAGAGTTACAGCTTTCCCCTCAAGAAGGCTTTCGCTAAGACAGTTCTTTTGGAATTGGCAAAGTGATATTTGGAAGCCCATAGAGGGCTATGGTGAAAAAGGAAATATCCTCAGATGAAATCTGGAAAGAAGCTTTCTGAGAAACTACTTAGTGTTCTGTTAATTCATCTCACAGAGTTACATCTGTATTTCGTGGATCTCTTTGCTAGCCTTATTTCTGTGGAATCTGAGAAGAGACATTTCGGATCCCTTTGAAGACTATAGGGCCAAAGGAAATATCTTCCGATAACAAAGAGAAAGAAGCTTTCTGAGAAACTTCTTTGTGTTCTGCGAAATCATCTCACAGAATTACAGCTTTCCCCTCAAGAAGCTTTTCGCTAAGACAGTTCTTGTGGAATTGGCAAAGTGATATTTGGAAGCCCATAGAGGGCTATGGTGAAAAAGGAAATATCCTCAGATGAAATCTGGAAAGAAGCTTTCTGAGAAACTGCTCTGTGATGTGTGACTTCCACTCACAGAGTTACATCGGTATTTCGTGGATCTCTTTGCTAGCCTTATTTCTGTGGAATCTGTGAACAGATATTTCGGATCCCTTTGAAGACTATAGGGCCAAAGAAAATATCCTCCGATAACAAAGAGAAAGAAGGTTTCTGAGAAACTTCTTTGTGTTCTGTGAAGTCATCTCACAGAGTTACAGCTTTCCCCTCAAGAATCCTTTCGCTAAGACAGTTCTTGTGGAATTGGCAAAGTGATATTTGGAAGCCCATAGAGGGCTGTGGTGAAAAAGGAAATATCCTCCGATGAAATCTGGAAAGAAGCTTTCTGAGAAACTGCTTAGTGTTCTGTTAATTCATCTCACAGAGTTACATCTACATTTCGTGGATCTCTTTGCTAGCCTTATTTCTGTGGAATCTGAGAACAGATATTTCGGATCACTTTGAAGAGTATAGGGCCAAAGGAAATATCCTCCGATAACAAAGAGAAAGAAGCTTTCTGAGAAACTTCTTTGTGTTCTGTGAAATCATCTGACAGAGTTACAGCTTTCCCCTCAAGAAGCCTTTCGCTAAGACAGTTCTTGTGGAATTGGCAAAGTGATATTTGGGAGCCATAGAGGGCTATGGTCAAAAAGGAAATATCTTCCGATGAAATCTGGAAAGAAGCTTTCTGAGAAACTGCTTAGTGTTCTGTTAATTCATCTCACAGAGTTACATCTGTATTTCGTGGATCTCTTTGCTAGCCTTATTTCTGTGGAATCTGAGAACAGATATTTCGGATCCCTTTGAAGACTATAGGGCCAAAGGAAATATCCTCCGATAAGTAAGAGAAAGAAGCTTTCTGAGAAACTTTTTTGTGTTCTGTGAAATCATCTCACAGAGTTACAGCTTTCCCCTCAAGAAGCCTTTCGCTAAGACAGTTCTTGTGGAATTGGCAAAGTGATATTTGGAAGCCCATAGAGGGCTATGGTGAAAAAGGAAATATCCTCCGATGAAATCTGGAAAGAAGCTTTCTGAGAAACTGCTTACTGTTCTGTTAATTCATCTCACCGAGTTACATCTGTATTTCGTGGATCTCTTTCCTAGCCTTATTTCTGTGGAATCTGAGAACAGATATTTTGGATCCCTTTGAAGACTATAGGGCCAAAGGAAATATCCTCCGATAACTAAGAGAAAGAAGCTTTCTGAGAAACTTCTTTGTGTTCTGTGAAATCATCTCACAGAGTTACAGCTTTCCCCTCAAGAAGCCTTTCGCTAAGACAGTTCTTGTGGAATTGGCAAAGTGATATTTGGAAGCCATAGAGGTCTATAGTGAAAAAGGAAATATCCTCCGATGAAATCTGGAAAGAAGGTTTCTGAGAAACTGCTTAGTGTTCTGTTATTTCACCTCACAGAGTTACATCTGTATTTCGTGGATCTCTTTGCTAGCCTTATTTCTGTGGAATCTGAGAACAGATATTTCGGATCCCTTTGAAGACTATAGGGCCAAAGGAAATATCCTCCGATAACAAAGAGAGAGAGGCTTTCTGAGAAACGTCTTTGTGTTCTGTGAAATCATCTCGCAGAGTTACAGCTTTCCCCTCAAGAAGCCTTTCGCTAAGACAGTTCTTGTGGAATTGGCAAAGTGATATTTGGAAGCCCATAGAGGGCTATGGTGAAAAAGGAAATATCCTCAGATGAAATCTGGAAAGAAGCTTTCTGAGAAACTGCTTAGTGTTCTGTTAATTCATCTCACAGTGTTACATCTGTATTTCGTGGATCTCTTTGCTAGCGTTATTTCTGTGGAATCTGAGAACAGATATTTCGGATCCCTTTGAAGACTATAGGGCCAAAGGAAATATCCTCCGATAACAAAGAGAAAGAAGCTTTCTGAGAAACTTCTTTGTGTTCTCTGAAATCATCTCACAGAGTTACAGCTTTCCCCTCGAGAAGCCTTTCGCTAAGACAGTTCTTGTGGAATTGGCAAAGTGATATTTGGAAGCCCATAGAGGGCTACGGTGAAAAAGTAAATATCCTCAGATGAAATCTGGAAAGAAGCTTTCTGAGAAACTGCTCTGTGATGTGTGACTTCCACTCACAGAGTTGCACCTGTATTTCGTGGATCTCTTTGCTACCCTTATTTCTGTGGAATCTGAGAACAGATATTTCGGATCCCTTTGAGGACTATAGGGCCAAAGGAAATATCCTCCGATAACAAAGAGAAAGAAGCTTTCTGAGAAACGTCTTTGTGTTCTGTGAAATCATCTCACAGAGTTACAGCTTTCCCCTCAAGAAGCCTTTCGCTAAGAGAGTTCTTGTGGAATTGGCAAAGTGATATTTGGAAGCCCATAGAGGGCTATGGTGAAAAAGGAAATATCCTCCGATGAAATCTGGAAAGAAGCTTTCTGAGAAACTGCTTAGTGTTCTGTTAATTCATCTCACAGAGTTACATCTACATTTCGTGGATCTCTTTGCTAGCCTTATTTCTGTGGAATCTGAGAACAGATATTTCGGATCCCTTTGAAGACTATAGGGCCAAAGAAAATATCTTCCGATAACAAAGAAAAAGAAGCTTTCTGAGAAACTTCTTTGTATTCTGTGAAATCATCTCACAGAGTTACAGCTTTCCCCTCAAGAAGCCTTTCGCTAAGACAGTTCTTGTGGAATTGGCAAAGTGATATTTAGAAGCCTATAGAAGACTCTGGTGAAAAAGGAAATATCCTCAGATGAAATCTGGAAAGAAGCTTTCTGAGAAACTGCTCTGTGATGTGTGACTTCCTCTCACAGAGTTACATCTGTATTTCGTGGATCTCTTTGCTAGCGTTATTTCTGTGGAATCAGAGAACAGATATTTTGGATCCCTTTGAAGACTGTAGGGCGAAAGGAAATATCCTCTGATAACTAAGAGAAAGAAGCTTTCTGAAAAACTTCTTTGTGTTCTGTGAAATCATCTCACAGAGTTACAGCTTTCCCCTCAAGAAGACTTTCGCTAAGACAGTTCTTGTGTAATTGGCAAAGTGATATTTGGAAGCCCATAGAGGGCTGTGGTGAAAAAGGAAATATCCTCCGATGAAATCTGGAAAGAAGCTTTCTGAGAAACTGCTTAGTGTTCTGTTAATTCATCTCACAGAGTTACATCTATATTTCGTGAATCTCTTTGCTAGCCTTATTTCTGCGGAATCTGTGAACAGATATTTCGGATCCCTTTGAAGACTATAGGGCCAAAGGAAATACCCTCCGATAACAAAGAGAAAGAAGCTTTCTGAGAAACTTCTTTGTGTTCTTTGAAATCATCTCACAGAGTTACAGCTTTCCCCTCAAGAAGGCTTTCGCTAAGACAGTTCTTTTGGAATTGGCAAAGTGATATTTGGAAGCCCATAGAGGGCTATGGTGAAAAAGGAAATATCCTCAGATGAAATCTGGAAAGAAGCTTTCTGAGAAACTACTTAGTGTTCTGTTAATTCATCTCACAGAGTTACATCTGTATTTCGTGGATCTCTTTGCTAGCCTTATTTCTGTGGAATCTGAGAAGAGACATTTCGGATCCCTTTGAAGACTATAGGGCCAAAGGAAATATCTTCCGATAACAAAGAGAAAGAAGCTTTCTGAGAAACTTCTTTGTGTTCTGCGAAATCATCTCACAGAATTACAGCTTTCCCCTCAAGAAGCTTTTCGCTAAGACAGTTCTTGTGGAATTGGCAAAGTGATATTTGGAAGCCCATAGAGGGATATGGTGAAAAAGGAAATATCCTCAGATGAAATCTGGAAAGAAGCTTTCTGAGAAACTGCTCTGTGATGTGTGACTTCCACTCACAGAGTTACATCGGTATTTCGTGGATCTCTTTGCTAGCCTTATTTCTGTGGAATCTGTGAACAGATATTTCGGATCCCTTTGAAGACTATAGGGCCAAAGAAAATATCCTCCGATAACAAAGAGAAAGAAGGTTTCTGAGAAACTTCTTTGTGTTCTGTGAAGTCATCTCACAGAGTTACAGCTTTCCCCTCAAGAATCCTTTCGCTAAGACAGTTCTTGTGGAATTGGCAAAGTGATATTTGGAAGCCCATAGAGGGCTATGGTGAAAAAGGAAATATCCTCCGATGAAATCTGGAAAGAAGCTTTCTGAGAAACTGCTTAGTGTTCTGTTAATTCATCTCACAGAGTAACATCTACATTTCGTGGATCTCTTTGCTAGCCTTATTTCTGTGGAATCTGAGAACAGATATTTCGGATCACTTTGAAGAGTATAGGGCCAAAGGAAATATCCTCCGATAACAAAGAGAAAGAAGCTTTCTGAGAAACTTCTTTGTGTTCTGTGAAATCATCTGACAGAGTTACAGCTTTCCCCTCAAGAAGCCTTTCGCTAAGACAGTTCTTGTGGAATTGGCAAAGTGATATTTGGGAGCCATAGAGGGCTATGGTCAAAAAGGAAATATCTTCCGATGAAATCTGGAAAGAAGCTTTCTGAGAAACTGCTTAGTGTTCTGTTAATTCATCTCACAGAGTTACATCTGTATTTCGTGGATCTCTTTGCTAGCCTTATTTCTGTGGAATCTGAGAACAGATATTTCGGATCCCTTTGAAGACTATAGGGCCAAAGGAAATATCCTCCGATAAGTAAGAGAAAGAAGCTTTCTGAGAAACTTTTTTGTGTTCTGTGAAATCATCTCACAGAGTTACAGCTTTCCCCTCAAGAAGCCTTTCGCTAAGACAGTTCTTGTGGAATTGGCAAAGTGATATTTGGAAGCCCATAGAGGGCTATGGTGAAAAAGGAAATATCCTCCGATGAAATCTGGAAAGAAGCTTTCTGAGAAACTGCTTACTGTTCTGTTAATTCATCTCACCGAGTTACATCTGTATTTCGTGGATCTCTTTCCTAGCCTTATTTCTGTGGAATCTGAGAACAGATATTTCGGATCCCTTTGAAGACTATAGGGCCAAAGGAAATATCCTCCGATAACAAAGAGAAAGAAGCTTTCTGAGAAACTTCTTTGTGTTCTGTGAAATCATCTGACAGAGTTACAGCTTTCCCCTCAAGAAGCCTTTCGCTAAGACAGTTCTTGTGGAATTGGCAATGTGATATTTGGGAGCCATAGAGGGCTATGGTGAAAAAGGAAATATCCTCCGATGAAATCTGGAAAGAAGCTTTCTGAGAAATTGCTTAGTGTTCTGTTAATTCATCTCACAGAGTTACATCTATATTTCGTGCATCTCTTTGCTAGCCTTATTTCTGTGGAATCTGAGAACAGATATTTCGGATCCCTTTGAAGACTATAGGGCCAAAGGAAATATCCTCCGATAACAAAGAGAAAGAAGCTTTCTGAGAAACTTCTTTGTGTTCTGTGAAATCATGTGACAGAGTTACAGCTTTCCCCTCAAGAAGCCTTTCGCTAAGACAGTTCTTGTGGAATTGGCAAAGTGATATTTGGAAGCCCATAGAGGGCTATGGTGAAAAAGGAAATATCCTCAGATGAAATCTGGAAAGAAGCTTTCTGAGAAACTGCTCTGTGATGTGTGACTTCCACTCACAGAGTTACATCGGTATTTCGTGGATCTCTTTGCTAGCCTTATTTCTGTGGAATCTGTGAACAGATATTTCGGATCCCTTTGAAGACTATAGGGCCAAAGAAAATATCCTCCGATAACAAAGAGAAAGAAGGTTTCTGAGAAACTTCTTTGTGTTCTGTGAAGTCATCTCACAGAGTTACAGCTTTCCCCTCAAGAAGCCTTTAGCTAAGACAGTTCTTGTGGAATTGGCAAAGTGATATTTGGAAGACCATAGAGAGCTATGGTGAAAAAGGAAATATTCTCAGATGAAATCTGGAAAGAAGCTTTCTGAGAAACTGCTCTGTGATGTGTGACTTCCACTCACAGAGTTACATCTGTATTTCGTGGATCTCTTTGCTAGCCTTATTTCTGTGGAATCTGAGAACAGATATTTAGGATCCCTTTGAAGACTATAGGGCCAAAGGAAATATCCTCCGATAAGTAAGAGAAAGAAGCTTTCTGAGAAACTTTTTTGTGTTCTGTGAAATCATCTCACAGAGTTACAGCTTTCCCCTCAAGAAGCCTTTCGCTAAGACAGTTCTTGTGGAATTGGCAAAGTGATATTTGGAAGCCCATAGAGGGCTACGGTGAAAAAGGAAATATCCTCCGATGAAATCTGGAAAGAAGCTTTCTCAGAAACTGCTTAGTGTTGTGTTAATTCATCTCATAGAGTTACATCTATATTTCGTGGATCTCTTTGCTAGCGTTATTTCTGTGGAATCTGAGAACAGATATTTCGGATCCCTTTGAAGACAATAGGGCTAAAAGAAATATCCTCCGATAACAAAGAGAAAGAAGCTTTCTGAGAAACTTCTTTGTGTTCTGTGAAATCATGTGTCAGAGTTACAGCTTTCCCCTCAAGAAGCCTTTCGCTAAGACAGTTCTTGTGGAATTGGCAAAGTGATATTTGGGAGCCATAGAGGGCTACGGTGAAAAAGGAAATATTTTCTGATGAAATCTGGGAAGAAGCTTTCTGAGAAACTGCTTAGTGTTCTGTTAATTCATCTCACAGAGTTACATCTGTATTTCGTGGACCTCTTTGCTAGCCTTATTTCTGGGGAATCTGAGAACAGATATTTCGGATCCCTTTGAAGACTATAGGGCCAAAGGAAATATCTTCCGATAACAAAGAGAAAGAAGCTTTCTGAGAAACTTCTTTGTGTTCTGTGAAATCATCTCACAGAGTTACAGCTTTCCCCTCAAGAAGCCTTTAGCTAAGACAGTTCTTGTGGAATTGGCAAAGTGATATTTGGAAGCCCATAGAGGGCTATGGTGAAAAAGGAAATATCCTCAGATGAAATCTGGAAATAAGCTTTCTGAGAAACTGCTCTGTGATGTGTGACTTCCATTCACAGAGTTAAATCTGTATTTCGTGGATCTCTTTGCTAGCCTTATTTCTGTGGAATCTGAGAACAGATATTTAGGATCCCTTTGAAGACTATAGGGCCAAAGGAAATATCCCCCGATAACTAAGAGAAAGAAGCTTTCTGAGAAACTTTTTTGTGTTCTGTGAAATCATCTCACAGAGTTACAGCTTTCCCCTCAAGAAGCCTTTCGCTAAGACAGTTCTTGTGGAATTGGCAAAGTGATATTTGGAAGCCCATAGAGGGCTATTGCGAAAAAGGAAATATCCTCCCATGAAATCTGGAAAGAAGCTTTCTGAGAAACTGCTTAGTGTTCTGTTAATTCATCTCACAGAGTTACATCTATATTTCCTGGATCTCTTTGCTAGCCTTATTTCTGTGTAATCTGAGAACAGATATTTCGGATCCCTTTGAAGACAATAGGGCCAAAAGAAATATCCTCCGATAACAAAGAGAAAGAAGCTTTCTGAGAAACTTCTTTGTGTTCTGTGAAATCATCTCACAGAGTTACAGCTTTCCCCTCAAGAAGCCTTTCGCTAAGACATTTCTTGTGGAATTGGCAAAGTGATATTTGGAAGCCATAGAGGGCTATGGTAAAAAAGGAAATATCCTCAGATGAAATCTGGAAAGAAGCTTTCTGAGAAACTACTTAGTGTTCTGTTAATTCATCTCACAGAGTTACATCTGTATTTCGTGGATCTCTTTGCTAGCCTTATTTCTGTGGAATCTGAGAACAGATATTTAGGATCCCTTTGAAGACTATAGGGCCAAAGGAAATATCCTCCGATAACAAAGAGAAAGAAGCTTTCTGAGAAACTTCTTTGTGTTCTGTGAAATCATCTCACAGAATTACAGCTTTCGCTCAAGAAGCCTTTCGCTAAGACAGTTCTTGTGGAATTGGCAAAGTGATATTTGGAAGCCCATAGAGGGCTATGGTGAAAAAGGAAATAACCTCTGATGAAATCTGGAAAGAAGCTTTCTGAGAAACTGCTTAGTGTTCTGTTAATTCATCTCACAGAGTTACATCTATATATCGTGGATCTCTTTGCTAACCTTATTTCTGGGGAATCTGAGAACAGATATTTCGGATCCCTTTTAAGACTATAGGGCCAAAGGAAATATCTTCCGATAACAAAGAGAAAGAAGCTTTCTGAGAAACTTCTTTGTATTTTGTGAAATCATCTCAAAGAGTTGCAGCTTTCCCCTCAAGAAGCCTTTAGCTAAGACAGTTCCTGTGGAATTGGCAAAGTGATATTTCGAAGGCCATAGAGGGCTATGGTGAATAAGGAAATATTCTCAGATGAAATCTGGAAAGAAGCTTTCTGAGAAACTGCTCTGTGATGTGTGACTTCCACTCACAGAGTTAAATCTGTATTTCGTGGATCTCTTTGCTAGCCTTATTTCTGTGGAATCTGAGAACAGATATTTAGGATCCCTTTGAAGACTATAGGGCCAAAGGAAATATCCCCTGATAACTAAGAGAAAGAAGCTTTCTGAGAAACTTTTTTGTGTTCTGTGAAATCATCTCACAGAGTTACAGCTTTCCCCTCAAGAAGCCTTTCGCTGAGACAGTTCTTGTGGAATTGGCAAAGTGATATTTGGAAGCCCATAGAGGGCTATTGCGAAAAAGGAAATATCCTCCCATGAAATCTGGAAAGAAGCTTTCTGAGAAACTGCTTAGTGTTCTGTTAATTCATCTCACAGAGTTACATCTATATTTCGTGGATCTCTTTGCTAGCCTTATTTCTGTGTAATCTGAGAACAGATATTTCGGATCCCTTTGAAGACAATAGGGCAAAAAGAAATATCATCCGATAACAAAGAGAAAGAAGCTTTCTGAGAAACTTCTTTGTGTTCTGTGAATTCATCTCACAGAGTTACAGCTTTCCCCTCAAGAAGCCTTTCGCTAAGACATTTCTTGTGGAATTGGCAAAGTGATATTTGGAAGCCCATAGAGGGCTATGGTGAAAAAGGAAATATCCTCCGATGAAATCTGGAAAGAAGTTTTCTGAGAAACTACTTAGTGTTCTGTTAATTCATCTCACAGAGTTACATCTGTATTTCGTGGATCTCTTTGCTAGCCTTATTTCTGTGGAATCTGAGAACATATATTTAGGATTCCTTTGAAGACTATAGGGCCAAAGGAAATATCCTCCAATAACAAAGAGAAAGAAGCTTTCTGAGAAACTTCTTTGTGTTCTGTGAAATCATCTCACAGAATTACAGCTTTCGCTCAAGAAGCCTTTCGCTAAGACAGTTCTTGTGGAATTGGCAAAGTGATATTTGGAAGCCCATAGAGGGCTATGTTGAAAAAGGAAATAACCTCTGATGAAATCTGGAAAGAAGCTTTCTGAGAAACTGCTTAGTGTTCTGGTAATTCATCTCACAGAGTTACATCTATATTTCGTGGATCTCTTTGCTAGCCTTATTTCTGTGGAATCTGAGAACAGATATTTCGGATCCCTTTGAATACTATGGAGCCAAAGGAAATATCCTCCGATAACAAAGAGAAAGAAGCTTTCTGAGAAACTTCTTTGTGTTCTGTGAAATCATCTCACAGAGTTACAGCTTTCCCCTGAAGAAGCCTTTCGCTAAGACAGTTCTTGTGGAATTGGCAAAGTGATATTTGGAAGCCATAGAGGGCTATGTTGAAAAAGGAAATATCCTCCGATGAAATCTGGAAAGAAGCTTTCTGAGAAACTGCTTGGTGTTCTGTTAATTCATCTCACAGAGTTACATCTGTATTTCGTGGATCTCTTTGCTAACCTTATTTCTGGGGAATCTGAGAACAGATATTTCGGATCCCTTTGAAGACTATAGGGCCAAAGGAAATATCCTCCGATAACAAAGAGAAAGAAGCTTTCTGAGAAACTTCTTTGTGTTCTGTGAAATCATCTCACAGAGTTACAGCTTTCCCCTCAAGAAGCCTTTAGCTAAGACAGTTCTTGTGGAATTGGCAAAGTGATATTTGGAAGCCCATAGAGGGCTATGGTGAAAAAGGAAATATCCTCAGATGAAATCTGGAAAGAAGCTTTCTGAGAAACTGCTCTGTGATGTGTGACTTCCATTCACAGAGTTAAATCTGTATTTCGTGGTTCTCTTTGCTAGCCTTATTTCTGTGGAATCTGAGAACAGATATTTAGGATCCCTTTGAAGACAATAGGGCCAAAAGAAATATCCTCCGATAACAAAGAGAAAGAAGCTTTCTGAGAAACTTCTTTGTGTTCTGTGAAATCATCTCACAGAGTTACAACTTTCCCCTCAAGAAGCCTTTCGCTAAGACATTTCTTGTGGAATTGGCAAAGTGATATTTGGAAGCCATAGAGGGCTATGGTGAAAAAGGAAATATCCTCAGATGAAATCTGGAAAGAAGCTTTCTGAGAAACTACTTAGTGTTCTGTTAATTCATCTCACAGAGTTACATCTGTATTTCGTGGATCTCTTTGCTAGCCTTATTTCTTTGGAATCTGAGAACAGATATTTCGGATCCCTTTGAAGACTATAGGGCCAAAGGAAATATCCTCCGATAACAAAGAGAAAGAAGCTTTCTGAGAAACTTCTTTGTGTTCTGTGAAATCATCTCACAGAATTACAGCTTTCGCTCAAGAAGCCTTTCGCTAAGACAGTTCTTGTGGAATTGGCAAAGTGATATTTGGAAGCCCATAGAGGGCTATGGTGAAAAAGGAAATAACCTCTGATGAAATCCGGAAAGAAGCTTTCTGAGAAACTGCTTAGTGTTCTGTTAATTCATCTCACAGAGTTACATCTGTATTTTCTGGATCTCTTTGCTAGCCTTATTTCTGTGTAATCTGAGAACTGATATTTCGGATCCCTTTGAAGACTATAGGGCCAAAGGAAATATCTTCCGATAACAAAGAGAAAGAAGCTTTCTGAGAAACTTCTTTGTGTTCTGTGAAATCATCTCACAGAGGTACAGCTTTCTCCTCAAGAAGCCTTTAGCTAAGACAGTTCTTGTGGAATTGGCAAAGTGATATTTGGAAGCCCATAGAGGGCTATGGTGAAAAAGGAAATATTCTCAGATGAAATCTGGAAAGAAGCTTTCTGAGAAACTGCTCTGTGATGTGTGACTTCCACTCACAGAGTTACATCTGTATTTCGTGGATCTCTTTGCTAGCCTTATTTCTGTGGAATCTGAGAACAGATATTTAGGATCCCTTTGAAGACTATAGGGCCAAAGGAAATATCCTCCGATAAGTAAGAGAAAGAAGCTTTCTGAGAAACTTTTTTGTGTTCTGTGAAATCATCTCACAGAGTTACAGCTTTCCCCTCAAGAAGCCTTTCGCTAAGACAGTTCTTGTGGAATTGGCAAAGTGATATTTGGAAGCCCATAGAGGGCTACTGCCAAAAAGGAAATATCCTCCGATGAAATCTGGAAAGAAGCTTTCTGAGAAACTGCTTAGTGTTCTGTTAATTCATCTCACAGAGTTACATCTGTATTTTGTGGATCTCTTTGCTAACCTTATTTCTGGGGAATCTGAGAACAGATATTTCGGATCCCTTTGAAGACTATAGGGCCAAAGGAAATATCTTCCGATAACAAAGAGAAAGAAGCTTTCTGAGAAACTTCTTTGTATTCTGTGAAATCATCTCACAGAGTTACAGCTATCCCCTCAAGAAGCCTTTAGCTAAGACAGTTCTTGTGGAATTGGCAAAGTGATATTTGGAAGCCCATAGAGGGCTATGGTGAAAAAGGAAATATCCTCCGATGAAATCTGGAAAGAAGCTTTCTGAGAAACTGCTTACTGTTCTGTTAATTCATCTCACCGAGTTACATCTGTATTTCGTGGATCTCTTTGCTAGCCTTATTTCTGTGGAATCTGAGAACAGATATTTCGGATCCCTTTGAAGACTATAGGGCCAAAGGAAATATCTTCCGATAACAAAGAGAAAGAAGCTTTCTGAGAAACTTCTTTGTATTCTGTGAAATCATCTCACAGAGTTACAGCATTCCCCTCAAGAAGCCTTTCGCTAAGACAGTTCTTGTGGAATTGGCAAAGTGATATTTGGAAGCCCATAGAGGACTCTGGTGAAAAAGGAAATATCCTCAGATGAAATCTGGAAAGAATCTTTCTGAGAAACTGCTCTGTGATGTGTGACTTCCTCTCACAGAGTTACATCTGTATTTCGTGGATCTCTTTGCTAGCGTTATTTCTGTGGAATCAGAGAACAGATATTTTGGATCCCTTTGAAGACTATAGGGCGAAAGTAAATATCCTCTGATAACTAAGAGAAAGAAGCTTTCTGAAAAACTTCTTTGTGTTCTGTGAAATCATCTCACAGAGTTACAGCTTTCCCCTCAAGAAGCCTTTCGTTAAGACAGTTCTTGTGTAATTGGCAAAGTGATATTTGGAAGCCCCTAGAGGGCTGTGGTGAAAAAGGAAATATCCTCCGATGAAATCTGGAAAGAAGCTTTCTGAGAAACTGCTTAGTGTTCTGTTAATTCATCTCACAGAGTTACATCTATATTTCGTGAATCTCTTTGCTAGCCTTATTTCTGTGGAATCTGTGAACAGATATTTCGGATCCCTTTGAAGACTATAGGGCCAAAGGAAATACCCTCCGATAACAAAGAGAAAGAAGCTTTCTGAGAAACTTCTTTGGGTTCTGTGAAATCATCTCACAGAGTTACAGCTTTTCCCTCAAGAAGGCTTTCGCTAAGACAGTTCTTTTGGAATTGGCAAAGTGATATTTGGAAGCCCATAGAGGGCTATGGTGAAAAAGTAAATATCCTCAGATGAAATCTGGAAAGAAGCTTTCTGAGAAACTACTTAGTGTTCTGTTAATTCATCTCACAGAGTTACATCTGTATTTCGTGGATCTCTTTGCTAGCCTTATTTCTGTGGAATCTGAGAACAGATATTTCGGATCCCTTTGAAGACTATAGGGCCAAAGGAAATATCTTCCGATAACAAAGAGAAAGAAGCTTTCTGAGAAACTTCTTTGTGTTCTGCGAAATCATCTCACAGAGTTACAGCTTTCCCCTCAAGAAGCCTTTAGCTAAGACAGTTCTTGTGGAATTGGCAAAGTGATATTTGGAAGCCCATAGAGGGCTATGGTGAAAAAGGAAATATCCTCAGATGAAATCTGGAAGGAAGCTTTCTGAGAAACTGCTCTGTGATGTGTGACTTCCACTCACAGAGTTACATCGGTATTTCGTGGATCTCTTTGCTAGCCTTATTTCTGTGGAATCTGAGAACAGATATTTTGGATCCCTTTGAAGACTATAGGGCCAAAGGAAATATCCTCCGATAACTAAGAGAAAGAAGCTTTCTGAGAAACTTCTTTGTGTTCTGTGAAAACATCTCACAGAGTTACAGCTTTCCCCTCAAGAAGCCTTTCGCTAAGACAGTTCTTGTGGAATTGACAAAGTGATATTTGGAAGCCCATAGAGGGCTATGGTGAAAAAGGAAATATCCTCAGATGAAATCTGGAAAGAAGCTTTCTGAGAAACTGCTCTTTGATGTGTGACTTCCACTCACAGAGTTACATCTATATTTCGTGGATCTCTTTGCTAGCCTTATTTCTGTGGAATCTGTGAACAGATATTTCGGATCCCTTTGAAGACTATAGGGCCAAAGAAAATATCCTCCGATAACAAAGAGAAAGAAGGTTTCTGAGAAACTTCTTTGTGTTCTGTGAAGTCATCTCACAGAGTTACAGCTTTCCCCTCAAGAAGCCTTTCGCTAAGACAGTTCTTGTGGAATTGGCAAAGTGATATTTGGAAGCCATGGAGGGCTATAGTGAAAAAGGAAATATCCTCCGATGAAATCTGGATAGAAGGTTTCTGAGAAACTGCTTAGTGTTCTGTTATTTCACCTCACAGAGTTACATCTGTATTTCGTGGATCTCTTTGCTAGCCTTATTTCTGTGGAATCTGAGAACAGATATTTCGGATCCCTTTGAAGACTATAGGGCCAAAGGAAATATCCTCCGATAACAAAGAGAGAGAGGCTTTCTGAGAAACGTCTTTGTGTTCTGTGAAATCATCTCGCAGAGTTACAGCTTTCCCCTCAAGAAGCCTTTCGCTAAGACAGTTCTTGTGGAATTGGCAAAGTGATATTTGGAAGCCCATAGAGGGCTATGGTGAAAAAGGAAATATCCTCAGATGAAATCTGGAAAGAAGCTTTCTGAGAAACTGCTTAGTGTTCTGTTAATTCATCTCACAGTGTTACATCTGTATTTCGTGGATCTCTTTGCTAGCCTTATTTCTGTGGAATCTGAGAACAGATATTTCGGATCCCTTTGAAGACTATAGGGCCAAAGGAAATATCCTCCGATAACAAAGAGAAAGAAGCTTTCTGAGAAACTTCTTTGTGTTTTATGAAATCATCTCACAGAGTTACAGCTTTCCCCTCGAGAAGCCTTTAGCTAAGACAGTTCTTGTGGAATTGGCAAAGTGATATTTGGAAGCCCGTAGAGGGCTACGGTGAAAAAGTAAATATCCTCAGATGAAATCTGGAAAGAAGCTTTCTGAGAAACTGCTCTGTGATGTGTGACTTCCACTCACAGAGTTGCACCTGTATTTCGTGGATCTCTTTGCTAGCCTTATTTCTGTGGAATCTGAGAACAGATATTTCGGTTCCCTTTGAAGACTATAGGGCCAAAGGAAATATCCTCCGATAACAAAGAGAAAGAAGCTTTCTGAGAAACTTCTTTGTGTTTCGTGAAAACATCTCACAGAGTTACAGCTTTCCCCTCGAGAAGCCTTTAGCTAAGACAGTTCTTGTGGAATTGGCAAAGTGATATTTGGAAGCCCATAGCCGGCTATGGTGAAAAAGGAAATATCCTCAGATGAAATCTGGAAAGAAGCTTTCTGAGAAACTGCTTAGTGTTCTGTTAATTCATCTCACAGAGTTACATCTGTATTTTCTGCATCTCTTTGCTAGCCTTATTTCTGGGGAATCTGAGAAAAGATATTTCGGATCCCTTTGAAGACTATAGGGCCAAAGGAAATATCTTCCGATAACAAAGAGAAAGAAGCTTTCTGAGAAACTTCTTTGTGTTCTGTGAAATCATCTCACAGAGTTACAGCTTTCCCCTCAAGAAGCCTTTAGCTAAGACAGTTCTTGTGGAATTGGCAAAGAGATATTTGGAAGACCATAGAGAGCTATGGTGAAAAAGGAAATATTCTCAGATGAAATCTGGAAAGAAGCTTTCTGAGAAACTGCTCTGTGATGTGTGACTTCCACTCACAGAGTTACATCTGTATTTCGTGGATCTCTTTGCTAGCCTTATTTCTGTGGAATCTGAGAACAGATATTTAGGATCCCTTTGAAGACTATAGGGCCAAAGGAAATATCCTCCGATAAGTAAGAGAAAGAAGCTTTCTGAGAAACTTTTTTGTGTTCTGTGAAATCATACACAGAGTTACAGCGTTCCCCTCAAGAAGCCTTTCGCTAAGACAGTTCTTGTGGAATTGGCAAAGTGATATTTGGAAGCCCATAGAGGGCTACGGTGAAAAAGGAAATATCCTCCGATGAAATCTGGAAAGAAGCTTTCTCAGAAACTGCTTAGTGTTGTGTTAATTCATCTCACAGAGTTACATCTATATTTCGTGGATCTCTTTGCTAGCGTTATTTCTGTGGAATCTGAGAACAGATATTTCGGATCCCTTTGAAGACAATAGGGCCAAAAGAAATATCCTCCGATAACAAAGAGAAAGAAGCTTTCTGAGAAACTTCTTTGTGTTCTGTGAAATCATGTGTCAGAGTTACAGCTTTCCCCTCAAGAAGCCTTTCGCTAAGACAGTTCTTGTGGAATTGGCAAAGTGATATTTGGAAGCCCATAGAGGGCTATGGTGAAAAAGGAAATATCCTCCGATGAAATCTGGAAAGAAGCTTTCTGAGAAACTGCTTAGTGTTCCGTTAATTCATCTCACAGAGTTACATCTGTATTTCGTGGATCTCTTTGCTAGCCTTATTTCTGTGGAATCTGAGAACAGATATTTCGGATCCCTTTGAAGACTATAGGGCCAAAGGAAATATCCTCTGATAACAAAGAGAAAGAAGCTTTCTGAGAAACTTCTTTGTGTTCTGTGAAATCATCTCACAGAGTTACAGCTTTCCCCTCAAGAAGCCTTTCGCTAAGACAGTTCTTGTGGAATTGGCAAAGTGATATTTGGGATCCATAGAGGGCTACGGTGAAAAAGGAAATATTTTCCGATGAAATCTGGGAAGAAGCTTTCTGAGAAACTGCTTAGTGTTCTGTTAATTCATCTCACAGAGTTACATCTGTATTTCGTGGATCTCTTTGCTAGCCTTATTTCTGGGGAATCTGAGAACAGATATTTCGGATCCCTTTGAAGACTATAGGGCCAAAGGAAATATCTTCCGATAACAAAGAGAAAGAAGCTTTCTGCGAAACTTCTTTGTGTTCTGTGAAATCATCTCACAGAGTTACAGCTTTCCCCTCAAGAACCCTTTAGCTAAGACAGTTCTTGTGGAATTGGCAAAGTGATATTTGGAAGCCCATAGAGGGCTATGGTGAAAAAGGAAATATCCTCAGATGAAATCTGGAAATAAGCTTTCTGAGAAACTGCTCTGTGATGTGTGACTTCCATTCACAGAGTTAAATCTGTATTTCGTGGATCTCTTTGCTAGCCTTATTTCTGTGGAATCTGAGAACAGATATTTAGGATCCCTTTGAAGACTATAGGGCCAAAGGAAATATCCCCCGATAACTAAGAGAAAGAAGCTTTCTGAGAAACTTTTTTGTGTTCTGTGAAATCATCTCACAGAGTTACAGCTTTCCCCTCAAGAAGACTTTCGCTAAGACAGTTCTTGTGGAATTGGCAAAGTGATATTTGGAAGCCCATAGAGGGCTATTGCGAAAAAGGAAATATCCTCCCATGAAATCTGGAAAGAAGCTTTCTGAGAAACTGCTTAGTGTTCTGTTAATTCATCTCACAGAGTTACATCTATATTTCCTGGATCTCTTTGCTAGCCTTATTTCTGTGTAATCTGAGAACAGATATTTCGGATCCCTTTGAAGACAATAGGGCCAAAAGAAATATCCTCCGATAACAAAGAGAAAGAAGCTTTCTGAGAAACTTCTTTGTGTTCTGTGAAATCATCTCACAGAGTTACAGCTTTCCCCTCAAGAAGCCTTTCGCTAAGACATTTCTTGTGGAATTGGCAAAGTGATATTTGGAAGCCATAGAGGGCTATGGTGAAAAAGGAAATATCCTCAGATGAAATCTGGAAAGAAGCTTTCTGAGAAACTACTTAGTGTTCTGTTAATTCATCTCACAGAGTTACATCTGTATTTCGTGGATCTCTTTGCTAGCCTTATTTCTGTGGAATCTGAGAACAGATATTTAGGATCCCTTTGAAGACTATAGGGCCAAAGGAAATATCCTCCGATAACAAAGAGAAAGAAGCTTTCTGAGAAACTTCTTTGTGTTCTGTGAAATCATCTCACAGAATTACAGCTTTCGCTCAAGAAGCCTTTCGCTAAGACAGTTCTTGTGGAGTTGGCAAAGTGATATTTGGAAGCCCATAGAGGGCTATGGTGAAAAAGGAAATAACCTCTGATGAAATCTGGAAAGAAGCTTTCTGAGAAACTGCTTAGTGTTCTGTTAATTCATCTCACAGAGTTACATCTATATATCGTGGATCTCTTTGCTAACCTTATTTCTGGGGAATCTGAGAACAGATATTTCGGATCCCTTTTAAGACTATAGGGCCAAAGGAAATATCTTCCGATAACAAAGAGAAAGAAGCTTTCTGAGAAACTTTTTGTATTTTCTGAAATCATCTCAAAGAGTTGCAGCTTTCCCCTCAAGAAGCCTTTAGCTAAGACAGTTCCTGTGGAATTGGCAAAGTGATATTTCGAAGGCCATAGAGGGCTATGGTGAATAAGGAAATATTCTCAGATGAAATCTGGAAAGAAGCTTTCTGAGAAACTGCTCTGTGATGTGTGACTTCCACTCACAGAGTTACATCTGTATTTCGTGGATCTCTTTGCTAGCCTTATTTCTGTGGAATCTGAGAACAGATATTTCGGATCCCTTTGAAGTCTATAGGGCCAAAGGAAATATCCTCCGATAACAAAGAGAAAGAAGCTTTCTGAGAAACTTCTTTGTGTTCCGTGAAATCATCTCACAGAGTTACAGCTTTCCCCTCAAGAAGCCTTTCGCTAAGACAGTTCTTGTGGAATTGGCAAAGTGATATTTGGAAGCCCATAGAGGGCTATGGTGAAAAAGGAAATATCCTCAGATAAAATCTGGAAAGAAGCTTTCTGAGAAACTGCTTAGTGTTCTGTTAATTCATCTCACAGAGTTACATCTCCATTTCGTGGATCTCTTTGCTAGCCTTATTTCTGTGGAATCTGAGAACAGATATTTCGGATCCCTTTGAAGAGTATAGGGCCAAAGGAAATATCCTCCGATAACAAAGAGAAAGAAGCTTTCTGAGTAACTTCTTTGTGTTCTGTGAAATCATCTCACAGAGTTACAGCTTTCCCCTCAAGAAGCCTTTCGCTAAGACAGTTATTTTGGAATTGGCAAAGTGATATTTGGAAGCCCCTAGCCGGCTATGGTGAAAAAGGAAATATCCTCAGATGAAATCTGGAAAGAAGCTTTCTGAGAAACTGCTTAGTGTTCTGTTAATTCATCTCACAGAGTTACATCTGTATTTTCTGCATCTCTTTGCTAGCCTTATTTCTGGGGAATCTGAGAAAAGATATTTCGGATCCCTTTGAAGACTATAGGGCCAAAGGAAATACCTTCCGATAACAAAGAGAAAGAAGCTTTCTGAGAAACTTCTTTGTGTTCTGTGAAATCATCTCACAGAGTTACAGCTTTCCCCTCAAGAAGCCTTTAGCTAAGACAGTTCTTGTGGAATTGGCAAAGTGATATTTGGAAGACCATAGAGAGCTATGGTGAAAAAGGAAATATTCTCAGATGAAATCTGGAAAGAAGCTTTCTGAGAAACTGCTCTGTGATGTGTGACTTCCACTCACAGAGTTACATCTGTATTTCGTGGATCTCTTTGCTAGCCTTATTTCTGTGGAATCTGAGAACAGATATTTAGGATCCCTTTGAAGACTATAGGGCCAAAGGAAATATCCTCCGAGAAGTAAGAGAAAGAAGCTTTCTGAGAAACTTTTTTGTGTTCTGTGAAATCATCTCACAGAGTTACAGCTTTCCCCTCAAGAAGCCTTTCGCTAAGACAGTTCTTGTGGAATTGGCAAAGTGATATTTGGAAGCCCATAGAGGGCTACGGTGAAAAAGGAAATATCCTCCGATGAAATCTGGAAAGAAGCTTTCTCAGAAACTGCTTAGTGTTGTGTTAATTCATCTCACAGAGTTACATCTATATTTCGTGGATTTCTTTGCTAGCGTTATTTCTGTGGAATCTGAGAACAGATATTTCGGATCCCTTTGAAGACAATAGGGCCAAAAGAAATATCCTCCGATAACAAAGAGAAAGAAGCTTTCTGAGAAACTTCTTTGTGTTCTGTGAAATCATGTGTCAGAGTTACAGCTTTCCCCTCAAGAAGCCTTTCGCTAAGACAGTTCTTGTGGAATTGGCAAAGTGATATTTGGAAGCCCATAGAGGGCTATGGTGAAAAAGGAAATATCCTCCGATGAAATCTGGAAAGAAGCTTTCTGAGAAACTGCTTAGTGTTCCGTTAATTCATCTCACAGAGTTACATCTATATTTCGTGGATCTCTTTGTTAGCCTTATTTCTGTGGAATCTGAGAACAGATATTTCGGATCCCTTTGAAGACTATAGGGCCAAAGGAAATATCCTCCGATAACAAAGAGAAAGAAGCTTTCTGAGAAACTTCTTTGTGTTCTGTGAAATCATCTGACAGAGTTACAGCTTTCCCCTCAAGAAGCCTTTCGCTAAGACAGTTCTTGTGGAATTGGCAAAGTGATATTTGGGAGCCATAGAGGGCTACGGTGAAAAAGGAAATATTTTCCGATGAAATCTGGAAAGAAGCTTTCTGAGAAACTGCTTAGTGTTCTGTTAATTCATCTCACAGAGTTACATCTGTATTTCGTGGATCTCTTTGCTAGCCTTATTTCTGGGGAATCTGAGAACAGATATTTCGGATCCCTTTGAAGACTATAGGGCCAAAGGAAATATCTTCCGATAACAAAGAGAAAGAAGCTTTCTGAGAAACTTCTTTGTGTTCTGTGAAATCATCTCACAGAGTTACAGCTTTCCCCTCAAGAACCCTTTAGCTAAGACAGTTCTTGTGGAATTGGCAAAGTGATATTTGGAAGCCCGTAGAGGGCTATGGTGAAAAAGAAAATATCCTCAGATGAAATCTGGAAAGAAGCTTTCTGAGAAACTGCTCTGTGATGTGTGACTTCCATTCACAGAGTTAAATCTGTATTTCGTGGATCTCTTTGCTAGCCTTATTTCTGTGGAATCTGAGAACAGATATTTAGGATCCCTTTGAAGACTATAGGGCCAAAGGAAATATCTTCCGATAAGTAAGAGAAAGAAGCTTTCTGAGAAACTTTTTTGTGTTCTGTGAAATCATCTCACAGAGTTACAGCGTTCCCCTCAAGAAGCCTTTCGCTAAGACAGTTCTTGTGGAATTGGCAAAGTGATATTTGGAAGCCCATAGAGGGCTACGGTGAAAAAGGAAATATCCTCCGATGAAATCTGGAAAGAAGCTTTCTCAGAAACTGCTTAGTGTTGTGTTAATTCATCTCACAGAGTTACATCTGTATTTCGTGGATCTCTTTGCTAGCGTTATTTCTGTGGAATCTGAGAACAGATATTTCGGATCCCTTTGAAGACAATAGGGCCAAAAGAAATATCCTCCGATAGCAAAGAGAAAGAAGCTTTCTGAGAAACTTCTTTGTGTTCTGTGAAATCATGTGTCAGAGTTACAGCTTTCCCCTCAAGAAGCCTTTCGCTAAGACAGTTCTTGTGGAATTGGCAAAGTGATATTTGGAAGCCCATAGAGGGCTATGGTGAAAAAGGAAATATCCTCCGATGAAATCTGGAAAGAAGCTTTCTGAGAAACTGCTTAGTGTTCCGTTAATTCATCTCACAGAGTTACATCTGTATTTCGTGGATCTCTTTGCTAGCCTTATTTCTGTGGAATCTGAGAACAGATATTTCGGATCCCTTTGAAGACTATAGGGCCAAAGGAAATATCCTCCGATAACAAAGAGAAAGAAGCTTTCTGAGAAACTTCTTTGTGTTCTGTGAAATCATCTCACAGAGTTACAGCTTTCCCCTCAAGAAGCCTTTCGCTAAGACAGTTCTTGTGGAATTGGCAAAGTGATATTTGGGAGCCATAGAGGGCTACGGTGAAAAAGGAAATATTTTCCGATGAAATCTGGGAAGAAGCTTTCTGAGAAACTGCTTAGTGTTCTGTTAATTCATCTCACAGAGTTACATCTGTATTTCGTGGATCTCTTTGCTAGCCTTATTTCTGGGGAATCTGAGAACAGATATTTCGGATCCCTTTGAAGACTATAGGGCCAAAGGAAATATCTTCCGATAACAAAGAAAAGAAGCTTTCTGAGAAACTTCTTTGTGTTCTGTGAAATCATCTCACAGAGTTACAGCTTTCCCCTCAAGAAGCCTTTAGCTAAGACAGTTCTTGTGGAATTGGCAAAGTGATATTTGGAAGCCCATAGAGGGCTATGGTGAAAAAGGAAATATCCTCAGATGAAATCTGGAAATAAGCTTTCTGAGAAACTGCTCTGTGATGTGTGACTTCCATTCACAGAGTTAAATCTGTATTTCGTGGATCTCTTTGCTAGCCTTATTTCTGTGGAATCTGAGAACAGATATTTAGGATCCCTTTGAAGACTATAGGGCCAAAGGAAATATCCCCCGATAACTAAGAGAAAGAAGCTTTCTGAGAAACTTTTTTGTGTTCTGTGAAATCATCTCACAGAGTTACAGCTTTCCCCTCAAGAAGACTTTCGCTAAGACAGTTCTTGTGGAATTGGCAAAGTGATATTTGGAAGCCCTTAGAGGGTTATTGCGAAAAAGGAAATATCCTCCCATGAAATCTGGAAAGAAGCTTTCTGAGAAACTGCTTAGTGTTCTGTTAATTCATCTCACAGAGTTACATCTATATTTCCTGGATCTCTTTGCTAGCCTTATTTCTGTGTAATCTGAGAACAGATATTTCGGATCCCTTTGAAGACAATAGGGCCAAAAGAAACATCCTCCGATAACAAAGAGAAAGAAGCTTTCTGAGAAACTTCTTTGTGTTCTGTGAAATCATCTCACAGAGTTACAGCTTTCCCCTCAAGAAGCCTTTCGCTAAGACATTTCTTGTGGAATTGGCAAAGTGATATTTGGAAGCCATAGAGGGCTATGGTGAAAAAGGAAATATCCTCAGATGAAATCTGGAAAGAAGCTTTCTGAGAAACTACTTAGTGTTCTGTTAATTCATCTCACAGAGTTACATCTGTATTTCGTGGATCTCTTTGCTAGCCTTATTTCTGTGGAATCTGAGAACAGATATTTAGGATCCCTTTGAAGACTATAGGGCCAAAGGAAATATCCTCCGATAACAAAGAGAAAGAAGCTTTCTGAGAAACTTCTTTGTGTTCTGTGAAATCATCTCACAGAATTACAGCTTTCGCTCAAGAAGCCTTTCGCTAAGACAGTTCTTGTGGAGTTGGCAAAGTGATATTTGGAAGCCCATAGAGGGCTATGGTGAAAAAGGAAATAACCTCTGATGAAATCTGGAAAGAAGCTTTCTGAGAAACTGCTTAGTGTTCTGTTAATTCATCTCACAGAGTTACATCTATATATCGTGGATCTCTTTGCTAACCTTTTTTCTGGGGAATCTGAGAACAGATATTTCGGATCCCTTTTAAGACTATAGGGCCAAAGGAAATATCTTCCGATAACAAAGAGAAAGAAGCTTTCTGAGAAACTTCTTGTATTTTCTGAAATCATCTCAAAGAGTTGTAGCTTTCCCCTCAAGAAGCCTTTAGCTAAGACAGTTCCTGTGGAATTGGCAAAGTGATATTTCGAAGGCCATAGAGGGCTATGGTGAATAAGGAAATATTCTCAGATGAAATCTGGAAAGAAGCTTTCTGAGAAACTGCTCTGTGATGTGTGACTTCCACTCACAGAGTTACATCTGTATTTCGTGGATCTCTTTGCTAGCCTTATTTCTGTGGAATCTGAGAACAGATATTTCGGATCCCTTTGAAGTCTATAGGGCCAAAGGAAATATCCTCCGATAACAAAGAGAAAGAAGCTTTCTGAGAAACTTCTTTGTGTTCCGTGAAATCATCTCACAGAGTTACAGCTTTCCCCTCAAGAAGCCTTTCGCTAAGACAGTTCTTGTGGAATTGGCAAAGTGATATTTGGAAGCCCATAGAGGGCTATGGTGAAAAAGGAAATATCCTCAGATGAAATCTGGAAAGAAGCTTTCTGAGAAACTGCTTAGTGTTCTGTTAATTCATCTCACAGAGTTACATCTACATTTCGTGGATCTCTTTGCTAGCCTTATTTCTGTGGAATCTGAGAACAGATATTTCGGATCCCTTTGAAGAGTATAGGGCCAAAGGAAATATCCTCCGATAACAAAGAGAAAGAAGCTTTCTGAGTAACTTCTTTGTGTTCTGTGAAATCATCTCACAGAGTTACAGCTTTCCCCTCAAGAAGCCTTTCGCTAAGACAGTTATTTTGGAATTGGCAAAGTGATATTTGGAAGCCCATAGCCGGCTATGGTGAAAAAGGAAATATCCTCAGATGAAATCTGGAAAGAAGCTTTCTGAGAAACTGCTTAGTGTTCTGTTAATTCATCTCACAGAGTTACATCTGTATTTTCTGCATCTCTTTGCTAGCCTTATTTCTGGGGAATCTGAGAAAAGATATTTCGGATCCCTTTGAAGACTATAGGGCCAAAGGAAATACCTTCCTGTAACAAAGAGAAAGAAGCTTTCTGAGAAACTTCTTTGTGTTCTGTGAAATCATCTCACAGAGTTACAGCTTTCCCCTCAAGAAGCCTTTAGCTAAGACAGTTCTTGTGGAATTGGCAAAGTGATATTTGGAAGACCATAGAGAGCTATGGTGAAAAAGGAAATATTCTCAGATGAAATCTGGAAAGAAGCTTTCTGAGAAACTGCTCTGTGATGTGTGACTTCCACTCACAGAGTTACATCTGTATTTCGTGGATCTCTTTGCTAGCCTTATTTCTGTGGAATCTGAGAACAGATATTTAGGATCCCTTTGAAGACTATAGGGCCAAAGGAAATATCCTCCGAGAAGTAAGAGAAAGAAGCTTTCTGAGAAACTTTTTTGTGTTCTGTGAAATCATCTCACAGAGTTACAGCTTTCCCCTCAAGAAGCCTTTCGCTAAGACAGTTCTTGTGGAATTGGCAAAGTGATATTTGGAAGCCCATAGAGGGCTACGGTGAAAAAGGAAATATCCTCCGATGAAATCTGGAAAGAAGCTTTCTCAGAAACTGCTTAGTGTTGTGTTAATTCATCTCACAGAGTTACATCTATATTTCGTGGATTTCTTTGCTAACGTTATTTCTGTGGAATCTGAGAACAGATATTTCGGATCCCTTTGAAGACAATAGGGCCAAAAGAAATATCCTCCGATAACAAAGAGAAAGAAGCTTTCTGAGAAACTTCTTTGTGTTCTGTGAAATCATATGTCAGAGTTACAGCTTTCCCCTCAAGAAGCCTTTCGCTAAGACAGTTCTTGTGGAATTGGCAAAGTGATATTTGGAAGCCCATAGAGGGCTATGGTGAAAAAGGAAATATCCTCCGATGAAATCTGGAAAGAAGCTTTCTGAGAAACTGCTTAGTGTTCCGTTAATTCATCTCACAGAGTTACATCTATATTTCGTGGATCTCTTTGTTAGCCTTATTTCTGTGGAATCTGAGAACAGATATTTCGGATCCCTTTGAAGACTATAGGGCCAAAGGAAATATCCTCCGATAACAAAGAGAAAGAAGCTTTCTGAGAAACTTGTTTGTGTTCTGTGAAATCATCTCACAGAGTTACAGCTTTCCCCTCAAGAAGCCTTTCGCTAAGACAGTTCTTGTGGAATTGGCAAAGTGATATTTGGAAGCCCATAGAGGGCTATGGTGAAAAAGGAAATATCCTCCGATGAAATCTGGAAAGAAGCTTTCGGAGAAATTGCTTAGTGTTGTGTTAATTCATCTCACAGAGTTACATCTATATTTCGTGCATCTCTTTGCTGGCCTTATTTCTGTGGAATCTGAGAACAGATATTTCGGATCCCTTTGAAGACTATAGGGCCAAAGGAAATATCCTCCGATAACAAAGAGAAAGAAGCTTTCTGAGAAACTTCTTTGTGTTCTGTGAAATCATCTGACAGAGTTACAGCTTTCCCCTCAAGAAGCCTTTCGCTAAGACAGTTCTTGTGGAATTGGCAAAGTGATATTTGGGAGCCATAGAGGGCTACGGTGAAAAAGGAAATATTTTCCGATGAAATCTGGAAAGAAGCTTTCTGAGAAACTGCTTAGTGTTCTGTTAATTCATCTCACAGAGTTACATCTGTATTTCGTGGATCTCTTTGCTAGCCTTATTTCTGGGGAATCTGAGAACAGATATTTCGGATCCCTTTGAAGACTATAGGGCCAAAGGAAATATCTTCCGATAACAAAGAGAAAGAAGCTTTCTGAGAAACTTCTTTGTGTTCTGTGAAATCATCTCACAGAGTTACAGCTTTCCCCTCAAGAACCCTTTAGCTAAGACAGTTCTTGTGGAATTGGCAAAGTGATATTTGGAAGCCCGTAGAGGGCTATGGTGAAAAAGAAAATATCCTCAGATGAAATCTGGAAAGAAGCTTTCTGAGAAACTGCTCTGTGATGTGTGACTTCCATTCACAGAGTTAAATCTGTATTTCGTGGATCTCTTTGCTAGCCTTATTTCTGTGGAATCTGAGAACAGATATTTAGGATCCCTTTGAAGACTATAGGGCCAAAGGAAATATCCCCTGATAAGTAAGAGAAAGAAGCTTTCTGAGAAACTTTTATGTGTTCTGTGAAATCATCTCACAGAGTTACAGCTTTCCCCTCAAGAAGCCTTTCCCTAAGACAGTTCTTGTGGAATTGGCAAAGTGATATTTGGAAGCCCATAGAGGGCTATTGCGAAAAAGGAAATATCCTCCCATGAAATCTGGAAAGAAGCTTTCTGAGAAACTGCTTAGTGTTCTGTTAATTCATCTCACAGAGTTACATCTATATTTCGTGGATCTCTTTGCTAGCCTTATTTCTGTGTAATCTGAGAACAGATATTTCGGATCCCTTTGAATACTATGGAGCCAAAGGAAATATCCTCCGATAACAAAGAGAAAGAAGCTTTCTGAGAAACTTCTTTGTGTTCTGTGAAATCATCTCACAGAGTTACAGCTTTCCCCTGAAGAAGCCTTTCGCTAAGACAGTTCTTGTGGAATTGGCAAAGTGATATTTGGAAGCCATAGAGGGCTATGTTGAAAAAGGAAATATCCTCCGATGAAATCTGGAAAGAAGCTTTCTGAGAAACTGCTTGGTGTTCTGTTAATTCATCTCACAGAGTTACATCTCTATTTCGTGGATCTCTTTGCTAACCTTATTTCTGGGGAATCTGAGAACAGATATTTCGGATCCCTTTGAAGACTATAGGGCCAAAGGAAATATCTTATGATAACAAAGAGAAAGAAGCTTTCTGAGAAACTTCTTTGTGTTCTGTGAAATCATCTCACAGAGTTACAGCTTTCCCCTCAAGAAGCCTTTAGCTAAGACAGTTCTTGTGGAATTGGCAAAGTGATATTTGGAAGCCCATAGAGGGCTATGGTGATAAAGGAAATATCCTCAGATGAAATCTGGAAAGAAGCTTTCTGAGAAACTGCTCTGTGATGTGTGACTTCCATTCACAGAGTTAAATCTGTATTTCGTGGATCTCTTTGCTAGCCTTATTTCTGTGGAATCTGAGAACAGATATTTAGGATCCCTTTGAAGACAATAGGGCCAAAAGAAATATCCTCCGATAACAAAGAGAATGAAGCTTTCTGAGAAACTTCTTTGTGTTCTGTGAAATCATCTCACAGAGTTACAACTTTCCCCTCAAGAAGCCTTTCGCTAAGACAGTTCTTGTGGAATTGGCAAAGTGATATTTGGAAGCCATAGAGGGCTATGGTGAAAAAGGAAATATCCTCAGATGAAATCTGGAAAGAAGCTTTCTGAGAAACTACTTAGTGTTCTGTTAATTCATCTCACAGAGTTACATCTGTATTTCGTGGATCTCTTTGCTAGCCTTATTTCTTTGGAATCTGAGAACAGATATTTCGGATCCCTTTGAAGACTATAGGGCCAAAGGAAATATCCTCCGATAACAAAGAGAAAGAAGCTTTCTGAGAAACTTCTTTGTGTTCTGTGAAATCATCTCACAGAATTACAGCTTTCGCTCAAGAAGCCTTTCGCTAAGACAGTTCTTGTGGAATTGGTAAAGTGATATTTGGAAGCCCATAGAGGGCTATGGTGAAAAAGGAAATAACCTCTGATGAAATCTGGAAAGAAGCTTTCTGAGAAACTGCTTAGTGTTCTGTTAATTCATCTCACAGAGTTACATCTATATTTCGTGGATCTCTTTGCTAGCCTTATTTCTGTGTAATCTGAGAAGAGATATTTCGGATCCCTTTGAATACTATAGAGCCAAAGGAAATATCCTCCGATAACAAAGAGAAAGAAGCTTTCTGAGAAACTTCTTTGTGTTCTGTGAAATCATCTGACAGAGTTACAGCTTTCCCCTCAAGAAGCCTTTCGCTAAGACAGTTCTTGTGGAATTGGCAAAGTGATATTTGGAAGCCATAGAGGGCTATGTTGAAAAAGGAAATCTCCTCCGATGAAATCTGGAAAGAAGCTTTCTGAGAAACTGCTTGGTGTTCTGTTAATTCATCTCACAGTGTTACATCTGTATTTCGTGGATCTCTTTGCTAACCTTATTTCTGGGGAATCTGAGAACAGATATTTCGGATCCCTTTGAAGACTATAGGGCCAAAGGAAATATCTTCCGATAACAAAGAGAAAGAAGCTTTCTGAGAAACTTCTTTGTGTTCTGTGAAATCATCTCAAAGAGTTGCAGCTTTCCCCTCAAGAAGCCTTTAGCTAAGACAGTTCCTGTGGAATTGGCAAAGTGATATTTCGAAGGCCATAGAGGGCTATGGTGAAAAAGGAAATATTCTCATATGAAATCTGGAAAGAAGCTTTCTGAGAAACTGCTCTGTGATGTGTGACTTCCACTCACAGAGTTACATCTGTATTTCGTGGATCTCTTTGCTAGCCTTATTTCTGTGGAATCTGAGAACAGATATTTAGGATCCCTTTGAAGACTATAGGGCCAAAGGAAATATCCTCCGATAACTAAGAGAAAGAAGCTTTCTGAGAAACTTCTTTGTGTTCTGTGAAATCATCTCACAGAGTTACAGCTTTCCCCTCAAGAAGCCTTTCGCTAAGACAGTTCTTGTGGAATTGGCAAAGTGATATTTGGAAGCCCATAGAGGGCTATGGTGAAAAAGGAAATATCCTCCCATGAAATCTGGAAAGAAGCTTTCTGAGAAACTGCTTAGTGTTCTGTTACTTCATCTCACAGAGTTACATCTGTATTTCGTGGATCTCTTTGCTAGCCTTATTTCTGTGGAATCTGAGAACAGATATTTCGGATCCCTTTGAAGACAATATGGCCAAAAGAAATATCCTCCGATAACAAAGAGAAAGAAGCTTTCTGAGAAACTTCTTTGTGTTCTTTGAAATCATCTCACAGAGTTACAACTTTCCCCTCAAGAAGCCTTTCGCTAAGACAGTTCTTCTGGAATTGGCAAAGTGATATTTGGAAGCCATAGAGGGCTATGGTGAAAAAGGAAATATCCTCAGATGAAATCTGGAAAGAAGCTTTCTGAGAAACTGCTTAATGTTCTGTTCATTCATCTCACAGAGTTACATCTGTATTTCGTGGATCTCTTTGCTAGCCTCATTTCTGTGGAATCTGAGAACAGATATTTCGGATCCCTTTGAAGACTATAGGGCCAAAGGAAATATCCTCTGATAACAAAGAGAAAGAGACTTTCTGAGAAACTTCTTTGTGTTATGTGAAATCATCTCACAGAATTACAGCTTTCCCCTCAAGAAGCCTTTCGCTAAGACAGTTCTTGTGGAATTGGCAAAGTGATATTTGGAAGCCCATAGAGGGCTATGGTGAAAAAGGAAATATCCTCGGATGAAATCTGGAAAGAAGCTTTCAGAGAAACTGCTTAGTGTTCTGTTAATTCATCTCACAGAGTTACATCTGTATTTCGTGGATCTCTTTGCTAGCCTTATTTCTGTGTAATCTGAGAACAGATATTTCGGATCCCTTTGAATACTATAGAGCCAAAGGAAATATCTTCCGATAACAAAGAGAAAGAAGCTTTCTGAGAAACTTCTTTGTGTTCTGTGAAATCATCTCACAGAATTACAGCTTTCCCCTCAAGAAGCCTTTCGCTAAGACAGTTCTTGTGGAATTGGCAAAGTGATATTTGGAAGCCATAGAGGGCTATGGTGAAAAAGGAAATATCCTCCGATGAAATCTGGAAAGAAGCTTTCTGAGAAACTGCTTAGTGTTCTGTTCATTCATCTCACAGAGTTACATCTGTATTTCGTGGATCTCTTTGCTAGCCTTATTTCTGTGGAATCTGAGAACAGATATTGCGGATCCCTTTGAAGACTATAAGGCCAAAAGAAATATTTTCCGTTAACAAAGAGAAAGAAGCTTTCTGAGAAACTTCTTTGTGTTCTGTTAAATCATCTCACAGAGTTACAGCTTTCCCATCCAAGGAGCCTTTCGCTAACACAGTTCTTGTGGAATTGGCAAAGTGATATTTGGAAGCCCATAGAGGGCTATGGTGAAAAAGGAAATATCCTCAGATGAAAACTGGAAAGAAGCTTTCTGAGAAACTGCTTAGTGTTCTGTTAATTCATCTCACAGAGTTACATCTGTATTTCCTGGATCTCTTTGCTAGCTTTATTTATGTGGAATCTGAGAACAGATATTTAGGATCCCTTTGAAGACTATAGGTCCAAAGGAAATATCCTCCGATAACTAAGAGAAAGAAGCTTTCTGAGAAACTTCTTTGTGTTCTGTGAAATCATCTCACAGAGTTACAGCTTTCCCCTCAAGAAGCCTTTCGCTAAGACAGTTGTTGTGGAATTGGCAAAGTGATATTTGGAAGCCCATAGAGGGCTATGGTGAAAAAGGAAATATCCTCAGATGAAATCTGGAAAGAAGCTTTCAGAGAAACTGCTTAGTGTTCTGTTCATTCATCTCACAGAGTTACATCTGTATTTCGTGGATCTCTTTGCTAGCCTTATTTCTGTGGAATCTGAGAACAGATATTTCGGATCCCTTTGAAGACTATAGGGCCAAAGGAAATATCCTCCGATAACAAAGAGAAAGAGACTTTCTGAGAAACTTCTTTGTGTTCTGTGAAATCATCTCACAGAATTACAGCTTTCCCCTCAAGAAGCCTTTCGCTAAGACAGTTCTTGTGGAATTGGCAAAGTGATATTTGGAAGCCCATGGAGGGCTATGGTGAAAAAGGAAATATCCTCTGATGAAATCTGGAAAGAAGCTTTCTGAGAAACTGCTTAGTGTTCTGGTAATTCATCTCACAGAGTTACATCTATATTTCGTGGATCTCTTTGCTAGCATTATTTCTGTGGAATCTGAGAACAGATATGTCGGATCCCTTTGAATACTATAGAGCCAAAGGAAATATCCTCCGATAACAAAGAGAAAGAAGCTTTCTGAGAAACTTCTTTGTGTTCTGTGAAATCATCTCACAGAATTACAGCTTTCCCCTCAAGAAGCCTTTCGCTAAGACAGTTCTTGTGGAATTGGCAAAGAGATATTTGGAAGCCATAGAGGGCTATGGTGAAAAACGAAATATCCTCCGATGAAATCTGGAAAGAAGCTTTCTGAGAAACTGCTTAGTGTTCTGTTAATTCATCTCACAGAGTTACATCTGTATTTCGTGGATCTCTTTGCTAGCCTTATTTCTGGGGAATCTGAGAACAGATATTTCGGATCCCTTTGAAGACTATAGGGCCAAAGGAAATATCCTCCGATATCAAAGAGAAAGAAGCTTTCTGAGAAACTTCTTTGTGTTCCGTGAAATCATCTCACAGAGTTACAGCTTTCCCCTCAAGAAGCCTTTCGCTAAGACAGTTCTTGTGGAATTGTCAAAGTGATATTTGGAAGCCCATAGAGGGCTATGGTGAAAAAGGAAATATCCTCCGATGAAATCTGGAAAGAAGCTTTCTGAGAAACTGCTTAGTGTTCTGTTAATTCATCTCACAGAGTTACATCTATATTTCGTGCATCTCTTTGCTAGCCTTATTTCTGGGGAATCTGAGAACAGATATTTCGGATCCCTTTGAAGACTATAGGGCCAAAGGAAATATCCTCCGATAACAAAGAGAAAGAAGCTTTCTGACAAACTTCTTTGTGTTCTGTGAAATCATCTCAAAGAGTTACAGCTTTCCCCTCAAGAAGCCTTTCGCTAAGACAGTTCTTGTGGAATTGGCAAAGTGATATTTGGAAGCCCATAGAGGGCTATGGTGAAAAAGGAAATATTCAAAAATGAAATCTCGAAAGAAGCTTTCTGAGAAACTGCTCTGTGATGTGTGACTTCCACTCACAGAGTTACAACTGTATTTCGTGGATCTCTTTGCTAGCCTTATTTCTGTGGAATCTGAGAACAGATATTTCGGATCCCTTTGAAGACTATAGGGCCAAAGGAAATATCCTCCGATAACTAAGAGAAAGAAGCTTTCTGAGAAACTTTTTTGTGTTCTGTGAAATCATCTCACAGAGTTACAGCTTTCCCCTCAAGAAGCCTTTCGCTAAGACAGTTCTTGTGGAATTGGCAAAGTGATATTTGGAAGCCCATAGAGGGCTATGGTGAAAACGGAAATATCCTCCGATGAAATCTGGAAAGAAGCTTTCTGAGAAACTGCTTAGTGTTGTGTTAATTCATCTCACAGAGTTACATCTATATTTCGTGGATCTCTTTGCTAGCCTTATTTCTGTGGAATCTGAGAAAAGATATTTCGGATCCCTTTGAGACAATAGGGCCAAAAGAATTATCCTCCGATAACAAAGAGAAAGAAGCTTTTGAGACACTTCTTTGTGTTCTGTGAAATCATCTCACAGAGTTACAGCTTTCCCCTCAAGAAGCCTTTCGCTAAGACAGTTCTTGTGGAATTGGCAAAGTGATATTGGGAAGCCATAGAGGGCTATGGTGAAAAAGGAAATATCCTCAGATGAAATCTGGAAAGAAACTTTCTGAGAAACTACTTAGTGTTCTGTTAATTCATCTCACAGAGTTACATCTGTATTTCGTGGATCTCTTTGTTAGCATTATTTCTGTGGAATCTGAGAACAGATATTTAGGATCCCTTTGAAGACTATAGGGCCAAAGAAAATATCCTCCGATAACAAAGAGAAAGAAGCTTTCTGAGAGACTTCTTTGTGTTCTGTGAAATCATCTCACAGAGTTACAACTTTCCCCTCAAGAAGCCTTTCGCTAAGACAGTTCTTGTGGAATTGGCAAAGTGATATTTGGAAGCCATAGAGGGCTATGGTGAAAAAGGAAATATCCTCCGATGAAATCTGGAAAGAAGCTTTCTGAGAAACTGCTTAGTGTTCTGTTAATTCATCTCACAGAGTTACATCTGTATTTCGTGGATCTCTTTGCTAGCCTTATTTCTGGGGAATCTGAGAACAGATATTTCGGATCCCTTTGAAGACTATAGGGCCAAAGGAAATATCCTCCGATAACAAAGAGAAAGAAGCTTTCTGAGAAACTTCTTTGTGTTCCGTGAAATCATCTCACAGAGTTACAGCTTTCCCCTCAAGAAGCCTTTCGCTAAGACAGTTCTTGTGGAATTGGCAAAGTGATATTTGGAAGCCCATAGAGGGCTATGGTGAAAAAGGAAATATCCTCCGATGAAATCTGGAAAGAAGCTTTCTGAGAAACTGCTTAGTGTTCTGTTAATTCATCTCACAGAGTTACATCTATATTTCGTGCATCTCTTTGCTAGCCTTATTTCTGGGGAATCTGAGAACAGATATTTCGGATCCCTTTGAAGACTATAGGGCCAAAGGAAATATCCTCCGATAACAAAGAGAAAGAAGCTTTCTGAGAAACTTCTTTGTGTTCTGTGAAATCATCTCACAGAGTTACAGCTTTCGCCTCAAGAAGCCTTTCGCTAAGACAGTTCTTGTGGAATTGGCAAAGTGATATTTGGAAGCCCATAGAGGGCTATGGTGAAAAAGGAAATATTCAAAAATGAAATCTCGAAAGAAGCTTTCTGAGAAACTGCTCTGTGATGTGTGACTTCCACTCACAGAGTTACATCTGTATTTCGTGGATCTCTTTGCTAGCCTTATTTCTGTGGAATCTGAGAACAGATATTTCGGATCCCTTTGAAGACAATAGGGCCAAAGGAAATATCCTCCGATAACTAAGAGAAAGAAGCTTTCTGAGAAACTTTTTTGTGTTCTGTGAAATCATCTCACAGAGTTACAGCTTTCCCCTCAAGAAGCCTTTCGCTAAGACAGTTCTTGTGGAATTGGCAAAGTGATATTTGGAAGCCCTTAGAGGGCTATGGTGAAAAAGGAAATATCCTCCGATGAAATCTGGAAAGAAGCTTTCTGAGAAACTGCTTAGTGTTGTGTTAATTCATCTCACAGAGTTACATCTATATTTCGTGGATCTCTTTGCTAGCCTTATTTCTGTGGAATCTGAGAAAAGATATTTCGGATCCCTTTGAAGACAATAGGGCCAAAAGAAATATCCTCCGATAACAAAGAGAAAGAAGCTTTCTGAGAAACTTCTTTGTGTTCTGTGAAATCATCTCACAGAGTTACAGCTTTCCCCTCAAGAAGCCTTTCGCTAAGACAGTTCTTGTGGAATTGGCAAAGTGATATTTGGAAGCCCATAGAGGGCTATGGTGAAAAAGGAAATATCCTCCGATGAAATCTGGAAAGAAGCTTTCTGAGAAACTGCTTAGTGTTCTGTTAATTCATCTCACAGAGTTACATCTATATTTCGTGCATCTCTTTGCTAGCCTTATTTCTGGGGAATCTGAGAACAGATATTTCGGATCCCTTTGAAGACTATAGGGCCAAAGGAAATATCCTCCGATAACAAAGAGAAAGAAGCTTTCTGAGAAACTTCTTTGTGTTCTGTGAAATCATCTCACAGAGTTACAGCTTTCCCCTCAAGAAGCCTTTCGCTAAGACAGTTCTTGTGGAATTGGCAAAGTGATATTTGGAAGCCCATAGAGGGCTATGGTGAAAAAGGAAATATCCTCTGATGAAATCTGGAAAGAAGCTTTCTGAGAAACTGCTTAGTGTTCTGTTAATTCATCTCACAGAGTTACATCTATATTTCGTGGATCTCTTTGCTAGACTTGTTTCTGTGTAATCTGAGAACAGATATTTCGGATCCCTTTGAATACTATAGAGCCAAAGGAAATATCCTCCGATAACAAAGAGAAAGAAGCTTTCTGAGAAACCTCTTTGTGTTCTGTGAAATCATCTCACAGAGTTACAGCTTTCCCCTCAAGAAGCCTTTCGCTAAGACAGTTCTTGTGGAATTGGCAAAGTGATATTTGGAAGCCCATAGAGGGCTATGGTGAAAAAGGAAATATCCTCCGATGAAATCTGGACAGAAGCTTTCTGAGAAACTGCTTAGTGTTCTGTTAATTCATCTCACAGAGTTACATCTATATTTCGTGGATCTCTTTTCTAGCCTTATTTCTGTGGAATCTGAGAACAGATATTTCGGATCCCTTTGAAGACTATAGGGCCAAAAGAAATATCCTCCGTTAACAAAGAGAAAGAAGCTTTCTGAGAAACTTCTTTGTGTTCTGTTAAATCATCTCACAGAGTTACAGCTTTCCCATCCAAGGAGCCTTTCGCTAACACAGTTCTTATGGAATTGGCAAAGTGATATTTGGAAGCCCATAGAGGGCTAAGGTGAAAAAGGAAATAACCTCCGATGAAATCTGGAAAGGAGCTTTCTGAGAAACTGCTCTTTGATGTGTGACTTCCACTCACAGAGTTACATTGTATTTCGTGGATCTCTTTGCTAGCCTTATTTCTGGGGAATCTGAGAACAGATATTTCGGATCCCTTTGAAGACTATAGGGCCAAAGGAAATATCTTCCGATAACAAAGAGAAAGAAGCTTTCTGAGAAACTTCTTTGTGTTCTGTGAAATCATCTCACAGAGTTACAGCTTTCCCCTCAAGAAGCCTTTCGCTAAGACAGTTCTTGTGGAATTGGCAAAGTGATATTTGGAAGCCCATAGAGGGCTATGGTGATAAAGGAAATATCCTCAGATGAAAACTGGAAAGAAGCTTTCTGAGAAACTGCTTAGTGTTCTGTTAATTCATCTCACAGAGTTACATCTGTATTTCCTGGATCTCTTTGCTAGCCTTATTTATGTGGAATCTGAGAACAGATATTTAGGATCCCTTTGAAGACTATAGGGCCAAAGGAAATATCCTCCGATAACTAAGAGAAAGAAGCTTTCTGACAAACTTCTTTGTGTTCTGTGAAATCATCTCACAGAGTTACAGCTTTCCCCTCAAGAAGCCTTTCGCTAAGACAGTTGTTGTGTAATTGGCAAAGTGATATTTGGAAGCCCATAGAGGGCTATGGTGAAAAAGGAAATATCCTCAGATGAAATCTGGAAAGAAGCTTTCAGAGAAACTGCTTAGTGTTCTGTTCATTCATCTCACAGAGTTACATCTGTATTTCGTGGATCTCTTTGCTAGCCTTATTTCTGTGTAATCTGAGAACAGATATTTCGGATCCCTTTGAAGACTATAGGGCCGAAGGAAATATCCTCCGATAACAAAGAGAAAGAGACTTTCTGAGAAACTTCTTTGTGTTCTGTGAAATCATCTCACAGAATTACATCTTTCCCCTCAAGAAGCCTTTCGCTAAGACAGTTCTTGTGGAATTGGCAAAGTGATATTTGGAAGCCCATAGAGGGCTATGGTGAAAAAGGAAATATCCTCTGATGAAATCTGGAAAGAAGCTTTCTGAGAAACTGCTTAGTGTTCTGTTAATTCATCTCACAGAGTTACATCTATATTTCGTGGATCTCTTTGCTAGCCTTATTTCTGTGTAATCTGAGAACAGATATGTCGGATCACTTTGAATACTATAGAGCCAAAGGAAATATCCTCCGATAACAAAGAGAAAGAAGCTTTCTGAGAAACTTCTTTGTGTTCTGTGAAATCATCTCACAGAATTACAGCTTTCCCCTCAAGAAGCCTTTCGCTAAGACAGTTCTTATGGAATTGGCAAAGTGATATTTGGAAGCCATAGAGGGCTATGGTGAAAAAGGAAATATCCTCCGATGAAATCTGGAAAGAAGCTTTGTGAGAAACTGCTTAGTGTTCTGTTAATTCATCTCACAGAGTTACATCTGTATTTCGTGGATCTCTTTGCTAGCCTTATTTCTGGGGAATCTGAGAACAGATATTTCGGATCCCTTTGAAGACTATATGGCCAAAGGAAATATCTTCCGATAACAAAGAGAAAGAAGCTTTCTGAGAAACTTCTTTGTGTTCTGTGAAATCATCTCACAGAGTTACAGCTTTCCCCTCAAGAAGCCTTTCGCTAAGACAGTTCTTGTGGAATTGGCAAAGTGATATTTGGAAGCCCATAGAGGGCTATGGTGAAAAAGGAAATATTCAAAGATGAAATCTGGAAAGAAGCTTTCTGAGAAACTGCTCTGTGATGTGTGACTTCCACTCACAGAGTTACATCTGTATTTCGTGGATCTCTTTGCTAGCCTTATTTCTGTGGAATCTGAGAACAGATATTTCGGATCCCTTTCAGGACAATAGGGCCAAAGGAAATATCCTCCGATAACTAAGAGAAAGAAGCTTTCTGAGAAACTTTTTTGTGTTCTGTCAAATCATCTCACAGAGTTACAGTTTTCCCCTCAAGAAGCCTTTCGCTAAGACAGTTCTTGTGGAATTGGCAAAGTGATATTTGGAAGCCCATAGAGGGCTATGGTGAAAAAGGAAATATCCTCCGATGAAATCTGGAAAGAAGCTTTCTGAGAAACTGCTTAGTGTTGTGTGAATTCATCTCACAGAGTTACATCTATATTTCGTGGATCTCTTTGCTAGCCTTATTTCTGTGGAATCTGAGAAAAGATATTTCGGATCCCTTTGAAGACAATAGGGCCAAAAGAAATATCCTCCGATAACAAAGAGAAAGAAGCTTTCTGAGAAACTTCTTTGTGTTCCGTGAAATCATCTCACTGAGTTACAGCTTTCCCCTCAAGAAGCCTTTCGCTAAGACAGTTCTTGTGGAATTGGCAAAGTGATATTTGGAAGCCCATAGAGGGCTATGTTGAAAAAGGAATTATCCTCCGATGAAATCTGGAAAGAAGCTTTCTGAGAAACTGCTTAGTGTTCTGTTAATTCATCTCACAGAGTTACATCTATATTTCGTGCATTTCTTTGCTAGCCTTATTTCTGGGGAATCTGAGAACAGATATTTCGGATCCCTTTGAAGACTATAGGGCCAAAGGAAATATCCTCCGATACAAAGAGAAAGAAGCTTTCTGAGAAACTTCTTTGTGTTCTGTGAAATCATCTCACAGAGTTACAGCTTTCCCCTCAAGAATCCTTTCGCTAAGACAGTTCTTGTGGAATTGGCAAAGTGATATTTGGAAGCCATAGAGGGCTATGGTGAAAAAGGAAATATCCTCAGATTAAATCTGGTAAGAAGCTTTCTGAGAAACTACTTAGTGTTCTGTTAATTCATCTCACAGAGTTACATCTGTATTTCGTGGATCTCTTTGCTAGCCTTATTACTGTGGAATCTGAGAACAGATATTTAGGATCCCTTTGAAGACTATAGGGCCAAAGAAAATATCCTCCGATAACAAAGAGAAAGAAGCTTTCTGAGAAACTTCTTTGTGTTCTGTGAAATCATCTCACAGAGTTACATCTTTCCCCTCAAGAAGCCTTTCGCTAAGACAGTTCTTGTGGAATTTGCAAAGTGATATTTGGAAGCCATAGTGGGCTATGGTGAAAAAGGAAATATCCTCAAATGAAATCTGGAAAGAAGCTTTCTGAGAAACTGCTTAGTGTTCTGTTAATTCATCTCACAGAGTTACATCTGTATTTCGTGGATCTCTTTGGTAGCCTTATTTCTGTGGAATCTGAGACAGATAATTCGGATCCCTTTGAAGACTATAGGGCCAAACGAAATATCCTCCGATAACAAAGAGAAAGAGACTTTCTGAGAAACTTCTTTGTGTTCTGTGAAATATTCTCACAGAATTACAGCTTTCCCCTCAAGAAGCCTTTCGCTAAGACAGTTCTTGTGGAATTGGCAAAGTGATATTTGGAAGCCCATAGAGGGCTATGGTGAAAAAGGAAATATCCTCTGATGAAATCTGGAAAGAAGCTTTCTGAGAAACTGCTTAGTGTTCTGTTAATTCATCTCACAGAGTTACATCTATATTTCGTGGATCTCTTTGCTAGCCTTGTTTCTGTGTAATCTGAGAACAGATATTTCGGATCCCTTTGAATACTATAGAGCCAAAGGAAATATCCTCCGATAACAAAGAGAAAGAAGCTTTCTGAGAAACTTCTTTGTGTTCTGTGAAATCATCTCACAGAATTACAGCTTTCCCCTCAAGAAGCCTTTCGCTAAGACAGTTCTTGTGGAATTGGCAAAGTGATATTTGGAAGCCCATAGAGGGCTATGGTGAAAAAGGAAATATCCTCCGATGAAATCTGGACAGAAGCTTTCTGAGAAACTGCTTACTGTTCTGTTAATTCATCTCACAGAGTTACATCTATATTTCGTGGATCTCTTTTCTAGCCTTATTTCTGTGGAATCTGAGAACAGATATTTCGGATCCCTTTGAAGACTATAGGGCCAAAAGAAATATCCTCCGTTAACAAAGAGAAAGAAGCTTTCTGAGAAACTTCTTTGTCTTCTGTTAAATCATCTCACAGAGTTACAGCTTTCCCATCCAAGAAGCCTTTCGCTAACACAGTTCTTGTGGAATTGGCAAAGTGATATTTGGAAGCCCATAGAGGGCTAAGGTGAAAAAAGAAATATCCTCCGATGAAATCTGGAAAGGAGCTTTCTGAGAAACTGCTCTTTGATGTGAGACTTCCACTCACAGAGTTACATCTGTATTTCGTGGATCTCTTTGCTAGCCTTATTTCTGGGGAATCTGAGAACAGATATTTCGGATCCCTTTGAAGACTATAGGGCCAAAGGAAATATCTTCCGATAACAAAGAGAAAGAAGCTTTCTGAGAAACTTCTTTGTGTTCTGTGAAATCATCTCACAGAGTTACAGCTTTCCCCTCAAGAAGCCTTTCGCTAAGACAGTTCTTGTGGAATTGGCAAAGTGATATTTGGAAGCCCATAGAGGGCTATGGAGAAAAAGGAAATATCCTCAGATGAAAACTGGAAAGAAGCTTTCTGAGAAACTGCTTAGTGTTCTGTTAATTCATCTCACAGAGTTACATCTGTATTTCGTGGATCTCTTTGCTAGCCTTATTTCTGGGGAATCTGAGAACAGATATTTCGGATCCCTTTGAAGACTATAGGGCCAAAGGAAATATCTTCCGATAACAAAGAGAAAGAAGCTTTCTGAGAAACTTCTTTGTGTTCTGTGAAATCATCTCACAGAGTTACAGCTTTCCCCTCAAGAAGCCTTTCGCTAAGACAGTTCTTGTGGAATTGGCAAAGTGATATTTGGAAGCCCATAGAGGGCTATGGTGAAAAAGGAAATATTCAAAGATGAAATCTGCAAAGAAGCTTTCTGAGAAACTGCTCTGTGATGTGTGACTTCCACTCACAGAGTTACATCTGTATTTCGTGGATCTCTTTGCTAGCCTTATTTCTGTGGAATCTGAGAACAGATATTTCGGATCCCTTTCAAGACAATAGGGCCAAAGGAAATATCCTCCGATAACTAAGAGAAAGAAGCTTTCTGAGAAACTTCTTTGTGTTCTGTGAAATCATCTCACAGAGTTACAGCTTTCCCCTCAAGAAGACTTTCGCTAAGACAGTTCTTGTGGAATTGGCAAAGTGATATTTGGAAGCCCATAGAGGGCTATGGTGAAAAAGGAAATATCCTCCGATGAAATCTGGAAAGAAGCTTTCTGAGAAACTGCTTAGTGTTGTGTTAATTCATCTCACAGAGTTACATCTATATTTCGTGGATCTCTTTGCTAGCCTTATTTCTGTGGAATCTGAGAAAAGATATTTCGGATCCCTTTGAAGACAATAGGGCCAAAAGAAATATCCTCCGATAACAAAGAGAAAGAAGCTTTCTGAGAAACTTCTTTGTGTTCTGTGAAATCATCTCACAGAGTTACAGCTTTCCCCTCAAGAAGCCTTTCGCTAAGACAGTTCTTGTGTAATTGGCAAAGTGATATTTGGAAGCCCATAGAGGGCTATGGTGAAAAAGGAAATATCCTCCGATGAAATCTGGAAAGAAGCTTTCTGAGAAACTGCTTAGTGTTCTGTTAATTCATCTCACAGAGTTACATCTATATTTCGTGCATCTCTTTGCTAGCCTTATTTCTGTGGAATCTGAGAACAGATATTTCGGATCCCTTTGAAGACTATAGGGCCAAAGGAAATATCCTCCGATAACAAAGAGAAAGAAGCTTTCTGAGAAACTTCTTTGTGTTCTGTGAAATCATCTCACTGAGTTACAGCTTTCCCCTCAAGAAGCCTTTCGCTAAGACAGTTCTTGTGGAATTTGCAAAGTGATATTTGGAAGCCATAGTGGGCTATGGTGAAAAAGGAAATATCCTCAAATGAAATCTGGAAAGAAGCTTTCTGAGAAACTGCTTAGTGTTCTGTTAATTCATCTCACAGAGTTACATCTGTATTTCGTGAATCTCTTTGCTAGCCTTATTTCTGTGGAATCTGAGACAGATATTTCGGATCCCTTTGAAGACTAAAGGGCCAAAGGAAATATCCTCAGATAACAAAGAGAAAGAGACTTTCTGAGAAACTTCTTTGTGTTCTGTGAAATATTCTCACAGAATTACAGCTTTCCCCTCAAGAAGCCTTTCGCTAAGACAGTTCTGGTGGAATTGGGAAAGTGATATTTGGAAGCCCATAGAGGGCTATGGTGAAAAAGGAAATATCCTCTGATGAAATCTGGAAAGAAGCTTTCTGAGAAACTGCTTAGTGTTCTGTTAATTCATCTCACAGAGTTACATCTATATTTCGTGGATCTCTTTGCTAGCCTTGTTTCTGTGTAATCTGAGAACAGATATTTCGGATCCCTTTGAATACTATAGAGCCAAAAGAAATATCCTCCGATAACAAAGAGAAAGAAGCTTTCTGAGAAACTTCTTTGTGTTCTGTGAAATCATCTCACAGAGTTACAGCTTTCCCCTCAAGAAGCCTTTCGCTAAGACAGTTCTTGTGGAATTGGCAAAGTGATATTTGGAAGCCCATAGAGCGCTATGGTGAAAAAGGAAATATCCTCCGATGAAATCTGGACAGAAGCTTTCTGAGAAACTGCTTAGTGTTCTGTTAATTCATCTCACAGAGTTACATCTATATTTCGTGGATCTCTTTTCTAGCCTTATTTCTGTGGAATCTGAGAACAGATATTTCGGATCCCTTTGAAGACTATAGGGCCAAAAGAAATATCCTCCGTTAACAAAGAGAAAGAAGCTTTCTGAGAAACTTCTTTGTGTTCTGTGAAATCATCTCACAGAGTTACAGCTTTCCCATCCAAGAAGCCTTTCGCTAAGACAGTTCTTGTGGAATTGGCAAAGTGATATTTGGAAGCCCATAGAGGGCTAAGGTGAAAAAGGAAATATCCTCCGATGAAATCTGGAAAGGAGCTTTCTGAGAAACTGCTCTTTGATGTGTGACTTCCACTAACAGAGTTACATCTGTATTTCGTGGATCTCTTTGCTAGCCTTATTTCTGGGGAATCTGGGAACAGATATTTCGGATCCCTTTGAAGACTATAGGGCCAAAGGAAATATCTTCCGATAACAAAGAGAAAGAAGCTTTCTGAGAAACTTCTTTGTGTTCTGTGAAATCATCTCACAGAGTTACAGCTTTCCCCTCAAGAAGCCTTTCGCTAAGACTGTTCTTGTGGAATTGGCAAAGTGATATTTGGAAGCCCATAGAGGGCTACGGTGAAAAAGGAAATATCCTCAGATGAAAACTGGAAAGAAGCTTTCTGAGAAACTGCTTAGTGTTCTGTTAATTCATCTCACAGGGTTACATCTGTATTTCCTGGATCTCTTTGCTAGCCTTATTTATGTGGAATCTGAGAACAGATATTTAGGATCCCATTGAAGACTATAGGGCCAAAGGAAATATCCTCCGATAACTAAGAGAAAGAAGCTTTCTGACAAACTTCTTTGTGTTCTGCGAAATCATCTCACAGAGTTACAGCTTTCCCCTCAAGAAGACTTTCGCTAAGACAGTTCTTGTGGAATTGGCAAAGTGATATTTGGAAGCCCATAGAGGGCTATGGTGAAAAAGGAAATATCCTCAGATGAAATCTGGAAAGAAGCTTTCTGAGAAACTGCTTAGTGTTCTGTTCATTCATCTCACAGAGTTACATCTGTATTTCGTGGATCTCTTTGCTAGCCTTATTTCTGTGGAATCTGAGAACAGATATTTCGGATCCCTTTGAAGACTATAGGGCCAAAGGAAATATCCTCCGATAACTAAGAGAAAGAAGCTTTCTGAGAAACTTTTTTGTGTTCTGTGAAATCATCTCACAGAGTTACAGCTTTCCCCTCAAGAAGCCTTTCGCTAAGACAGCTCTTGTGGAATTGGCAAAGTGATATTTGGAAGCCCATAGAGGGCTATGGTGAAAAGGAAATATCCTCCGATGAAATCTGGAAAGAAGCTTTCTGAGAAACTGCTTAGTGTTGTGTTAATTCATCTCACAGAGTTACATCTATATTTCGTGGATCTCTTTGCTAGCCTTATTTCTGTGGAATCTGAGAAAAGATATTTCGGATCCCTTTGAAGACAATAGGGCCAAAAGAAATATCCTCCGATAACAAAGAGAAAGAAGCTTTCTGAGAAACTTCTTTGTGTTCCGTGAAATCATCTCACAGAGTTACAGCTTTCCCCTCAAGAAGCCTTTCGCTAAGACAGTTCTTGTGGAATTGGCAAAGTGATATTTGGAAGCCCACAGAGGGCTATGGTGAAAAAGGAAATATCCTCCGATGAAATCTGGAAAGAAGCTTTCTGAGAAACTGCTTAGTGTTCTGTTAATTCATCTCACAGAGTTACATCTATATTTCGTGCATCTCTTTGCTAGCCTTATTTCTAGGGAATCTGAGAACAGATATTTCGGATCCCTTTGAAGACTATGGGGCCAAAAGAAATATCCTCAGATAACAAAGAGAAAGAAGCTTTCTGAGAAACTTCTTTGTGTTCTGTTAAATCATCTCACAGAGTTACAGCTTTCCCATCCAAGAAGCCTTTGGCTAACACAGTTCTTGTGGAATTGGCAAAGTGATATTTGGAAGCCCATAGAGGGCTAAGGTGAAAAAGGAAATATCCTCCGATGAAATCTGGAAAGGAGCTTTCTGAGAAACTGCTCTTTGATGTGTGACTTCCACTCACAGAGTTACATCTGTATTTCGTGGATCTCTTTGCTAGCCTTATTTCTGGGGAATCTGAGAACAGATATTTCGGATCCCTTTGAAGACTATAGGGCCAAAGGAAATATCTTCCGATAACAAAGAGAAAGAAGCTTTCTGAGAAACTTCTTTGTGTTCTGTGAAATCATCTCACAGAGTTACAGCTGTCCCCTCAAGAAGCCTTTCGCTAAGACAGTTCTTGTGGAATTGGAAAAGTGATATTTGGAAGCCATAGAGGGCTATGGTGAAAAAGGAAATATCCATCAGATGAAATCTGGAAAGAAGCTTTCTGAGAAACTACTTAGTGTTCTGTTAATTCATCTCACAGAGTTACATCTGTATTTCGTGGATCTCTTTGCTAGCCTTATTTCAGTGGAATCTGAGAACAGATATTTCGGATCCCTTTGAAGACTATAGGGCCAAAGAAATATCCTCAGATAACAAAGAGAAAGAAGCTTTCTGAGAAACTTCTTTGTGTTCTTTGAAATCATCTCACAGAGTTACAACCTTCCCCTCAAGAAGCCTTTCGCTAAGACAGTTCTTGTGGAATTGGCAAAGTGATATTTGGAAGCCCATAGAGGGCTATGGTGAAAAAGGAAATATCCTCCGATGAAATCTGGAAAGAAGCTTTCTGAGAAACTGCTTAGTGTTGTGTTAATTCATCTCACAGAGTTACATCTATATTTCGTGAATCTCTTTGCTAGCCTTATTTCTGTGGAATCTGAGAACAGATATTTCGGATCCCTTTGAAGACAATAGGGCGAAAAGAAATATCCTCCGATAACAAAGAGAAAGAAGCTTTCTGAGAAACTTCTTTGTGTTCTGTGAAATCATCTCACAGAGTTACAGCTTTCCTCTCAAGAAGCCTTTCGCTAAGACATTTCTTGTGGAATTGGAAAAGTGATATTTGGAAGCCATAGAGGGCTATGGTGAAAAAGGAAATATCCATCAGATGAAATCTGGAAAGAAGCTTTCTGAGAAACTGCTTAGTGTTCTGTTAATTCATCTCACAGAGTTACATCTGTATTTCGTGGATCTCTTTGCTAGCCTTATTTCTGTGGAATCTGAGAACAGATATTTAGGATCCCTTTGAAGACTATAGGGCCAAAGAAATATCCTCCGATAACAAAGAGAAAGAAGCTTTCTGAGAAACTTCTTTGTGTTCTTTGAAATCATCTCACAGAGTTACAACTTTCCCCTCAAGAAGCCTTTCGCTAAGACAGTTCTTGTGGAATTGGCAAAGTGATATTTGGAAGCCATAGAGGGCTATGGTGAAAAAGGAAATATCCTCAGATGAAATCTGGACAGAAGCTTTCTGAGAAACTGCTTAGTGTTCTGTTAATTCATCTCACAGAGTTACATCTATATTTCGTGGATCTCTTTTCTAGCCTTATTTCTGTGGAATCTGAGAACAGATATTTCGGATCCCTTTGAAGACTATAGGGCCAAAAGAAATATCCTCCGATAACAAAGAGAAAGAAGCTTTCTGAGAAACTTCTTTGTGTTCTGTTAAATCATCTCACAGAGTTACAGCTTTCCCATCCAAGAAGCCTTTCGCTAAGACAGTTCTTGTGGAATTGGCAAAGTGATATTTGGAAGCCATAGAGGGCTATGGTGAAAAAGGAAATATCCTCCGATGAAATCTGGAAAGAAGCTTTCTGAGAAACTGCTTAGTGTTCTGTTAATTCATCTCACCGAGTTACATCTGTATTTCGTGGATCTCTTTGCTAGCCTTATTTCTGGGGAATCTGAGAACAGATATTTCGGATCCCTTTGAAGACTATAGGGCCAAAGGAAATATCTTCCGATAACAAAGAGAAAGAAGCTTTCTGAGAAACTTCTTTGTGTTCTGTGAAATCATCTCACAGAGTTACAGCTTTCCCCTCAACAAGCCTTTCGCTAAGACAGTTCTTGTGGAATTGGCAAAGTGATATTTGGAAGCCCATAGAGGGCTATGGTGAAAAAGGAAATATTCAAAGATGAAATCTGGAAAGAAGCTTTCTGAGAAACTGCTCTGTGATGTGTGACTTCCACTCACAGAGTTACATCTGTATTTCGTGGATCTCTTTGCTAGCCTTATTTCTGTGGAATCTGAGAACAGATATTTCGGATCCCTTTCAAGACAATAGGGCCAAAGGAAATATCCTCCGATAACTAAGAGAAAGAAGCTTTCTGAGAAACTTTTTTGTGTTCTGTCAAATCATCTCACAGAGTTACAGTTTTCCCCTCAAGAAGCCTTTCGCTAAGACAGTTCTTGTGGAATTGGCAAAGTGATATTTGGAAGCCCATAGAGGGCTATGGTGAAAAAGGAAATATCCTCCGATGAAATCTGGAAAGAAGCTTTCTGAGAAACTGCTTAGTGTTGTGTTAATTCATCTCACAGAGTTACATCTATATTTCGTGGATCTCTTTGCTAGCCTTATTTCTGTGGAATCTGAGAAAAGATATTTCGGATCCCTTTGAAGACAATAGGGCCAAAAGAAATATCCTCCGATAACAAAGAGAAAGAAGCTTTCTGAGAAACTTCTTTGTGTTCCGTGAAATCATCTCACTGAGTTACAGCTTTCCCCTCAAGAAGCCTTTCGCTAAGACAGTTCTTGTGGAATTGGCAAAGTGATATTTGGAAGCCCATAGAGGGCTATGGTGAAAAAGGAATTATCCTCCGATGAAATCTGGAAAGAAGCTGTCTGAGAAACTGCTTAGTGTTCTGTTAGTTCATCTCACAGAGTTACATCTATATTTCGTGCATCTCTTTGCTAGCCTTATTTCTGGGGAATCTGAGAACAGATATTTCGGATCCCTTTGAAGACTATAGGGCCAAAGGAAATATCCTCCGATAACAAAGAGAAAGAAGCTTTCTGAGAAACTTCTTTGTGTTCTGTGAAATCATCTCACAGAGTTACAGCTTTCCCCTCAAGAAGCCTTTCGCTAAGACAGTTCTTGTGGAATTGGCAAAGTGATATTTGGAACCCCATAGAGGGCTATGGTGAAAAAGGAAATATCCTCACATGAAATCTGGAAAGAAGCTTTCTGAGAAACTACTTAGTGTTCTGTTAATTCATCTCACAGAGTTACATCTGTATTTCGTGGATCTCTTTGATAGCCTTATTACTGTGGAATCTGAGAACAGATATTTAGGATCCCTTTGAAGACTATAGGGCCAAAGAAAATATCCTCCGATAACAAAGAGAAAGAAGCTTTCTGAGAAACTTCTTTGTGTTCTGTGAAATCATCTCACAGAGTTACAACTTTCCCCTCAAGAAGCCTTTCGCTAAGACAGTTCTTGTGGAATTTGCAAAGTGATATTTGGAAGCCATAGTGGGCTATGGTGAAAAAGGAAATATCCTCAAATGAAATCTGGAAAGAAGCTTTCTGAAAAACTGCTTAGTGTTCTGTTAATTCATCTCACAGAGTTACATCTGTATTTCGTGGATCTCTTTGCTAGCCTTATTTCTGTGGAATCTGAGACAGATAATTCGGATCCCTTTGAAGACTATAGGGCCAAACGAAATATCCTCCGATAACAAAGAGAAAGAGACTTTCTGAGAAACTTCTTTGTGTTCTGTGAAATATTCTCACAGAATTACAGCTTTCCCCTCAAGAAGCCTTTCGCTAAGACAGTTCTTGTGGAATTGGCAAAGTGATATTTGGAAGCCCATAGAGGGCTATGGTGAAAAAGGAAATATCCTCTGATGAAATCTGGAAAGAAGCTTTCTGAGAAACTGCTTAGTGTTCTGTTAATTCATCTCACAGAGTTACATCTATATTTCGTGGATCTCTTTGCTAGCCTTTTTTCTGTGTAATCTGAGAACAGATATTTCGGATCCCTTTGAATACTATAGAGCCAAAGGAAATATCCTCCGATAACAAAGAGAAAGAAGCTTTCTGAGAAACTTCTTTGTGTTCTGTGAAATCATCTCACAGAATTACAGCTTTCCCCTCAAGAAGCCTTTCGCTAAGACAGTTCTTGTGGAATTGGCAAAGTGATATTTGGAAGCCCATAGAGGGCTATGGTGAAAAAGGAAATATCCTCCGATGAAATCTGGACAGAAGCTTTCTGAGAAACTGCTTAGTGTTCTGTTAATTCATCTCACAGAGTTACATCTATATTTCGTGGATCTCTTTTCTAGCCTTATTTCTGTGGAATCTGAGAACAGATATTTCGGATCCCTTTGAAGACTATAGGGCCAAAAGAAATATCCTCCGTTAACAAAGAGAAAGAAGCTTTCTGAGAAACTTCTTTGTGTTCTGTTAAATCATCTCACAGAGTTACAGCTTTCCCATCCAAGAAGCCTTTCGCTAACACAGTTCTTGTGGAATTGGCAAAGTGATATTTGGAAGCCCATAGAGGGCTAAGGTGAAAAAGGAAATATCCTCCGATGAAATCTGGAAAGGAGCTTTCTGAGAAACTGCTCTTTGATGTGAGACTTCCACTCACAGAGTTACATCTGTATTTCGTGGATCTCTTTGCTAGCCTTATTTCTGGGGAATCTGAGAACAGATATTTCGGATCCCTTTGAAGACTATAGGGCCAAAGGAAATATCTTCCGATAACAAAGAGAAAGAAGCTTTCTGAGAAACTTCTTTGTGTTCTGTGAAATCATCTCACAGAGTTACAGCTTTCCCCTCAAGAAGCCTTTCGCTAAGACAGTTCTTGTGGAATTGGCAAAGTGATATTTGGAAGCCCATAGAGGGCTATGGAGAAAAAGGAAATATCCTCAGATGAAAACTGGAAAGAAGCTTTCTGAGAAACTGCTTAGTGTTCTGTTAATTCATCTCACAGAGTTACATCTGTATTTCCTGGATCTCTTTGCTAGCCTTATTTATGTGGAATCTGAGAACAGATATTTAGGATCCCTTTGAAGACTATAGGGCCAAAGGAAATATCCTCCGATAACAAAGAGAAAGAAGCTTTCTGAGAAACTTCTTTGTGTTCTGTGAAATCATCTCACAGAGTTACAGCTTTCCCCTCAAGAAGCCTTTCGCTAAGACAGTTCTTGTGGAATTGGCAAAGTGATATTTGGAAGCCCATAGAGGGCTATGGTGAAAAAGGAAATATCCTCCGATGAAATCTGGAAAGAAGCTTTCTGAGAAACTGCTTAGTGTTGTGTTAATTCATCTCACAGAGTTACATCTATATTTCGTGGATCTCTTTGCTAGCCTTATTTCTGTGGAATCTGAGAACAGATATTTCGGATCCCTTTGAAGACAATAGGGCCAAAAGAAATATCCTCCGATAACAAAGAGAAAGAAGCTTTCTGAGAAACTTCTTTGTGTTCTGTGAAATCATCTCACAGAGTTACAGCTGTCCCCTCAAGAAGCCTTTCGCTAAGACAGTTCTTGTGGAATTGGAAAAGTGATATTTGGAAGCCATAGAGGGCTATGGTGAAAAAGGAAATATCCATCAGATGAAATCTGGAAAGAAGCTTTCTGAGAAACTACTTAGTGTTCTGTTAATTCATCTCACAGAGTTACATCTGTATTTCGTGGATCTCTTTACTAGCCTTATTTCTGTGGAATCTGAGAACAGATATTTAGGATCCCTTTGAAGACTATAGGGCCAAAGAAATATCCTCCGATAACAAAGAGAAAGAAGCTTTCTGAGAAACTTCTTTGTGTTCTTTGAAATCATCTCACAGAGTTACAACTTTCCCCTCAAGAAGCCTTTCGCTAAGACAGTTCTTGTGGAATTGGCAAAGTGATATTTGGAAGCCATAGAGGGTTATGGTGAAAAAGGAAATATCCTCAGATGAAATCTGGAAAGAAGCTTTCTGAGAAACTGCTTAGTGTTCTGTTAATTCATCTCACAGAGTTACATCTATATTTCGTGGATCTCTTTTCTAGCCTTATTTCTGTGGAATCTGAGAACAGATATTTCGGATCCATTTGAAGACTATAGGGCCAAAAGAAATATCCTCCGATAACAAAGAGAAAGAAGCTTTCTGAGAAACTTCTTTGTGTTCTGTTAAATCATCTCACAGAGTTACAGCTTTCCCATCTAAGAAGCCTTTCGCTAACACAGTTCTTGTGGAATTGGCAAAGTGATATTTGGAAGCCCATAGAGGGCTATGGTGAAAAAGGAAATATCCTCCGATGAAATCTGGAAAGAAGCTTTCTGAGAAACTGCTCTTTGATGTGTGACTTCCACTCACAGAGTTACATCTGTATTTCGTGGATCTCTTTGCTAGCCTTATTTCTGGGGAATCTGAGAACAGATATTTCGGATCCCTTTGAAGACTATAGGGCCAAAGGAAATATCTTCCGATAACAAAGAGAAAGAAGCTTTCTGAGAAACTTCTTTGTGTTCTGTGAAATCATCTCACATAGTTACAGCTTTCCCCTCAAGAAGCCTTTCGCTAAGACAGTTCTTTTGGAATTGGCAAAGTGATATTTGGAAGCCCATAGAGGGCTATGGTGAAAAAGGAAATATTCAAAGATGAAATCTGCAAAGAAGCTTTCTGAGAAACTGCTCTGTGATGTGTGACTTCCACTCACAGAGTTACATCTGTATTTCGTGGATCTCTTTGCTAGCCTTATTTCTGTGGAATCTGAGAACAGATATTTCGGATCCCTTTCAAGACAATAGGGCCAAAAGTAATATCCTCCGATAACTAAGAGAAAGAAGCTTTCTGAGAAACTTTTTTGTGTTCTGTGAAATCATCTCACAGAGTTACAGCTTTCCCCTCAAGAAGACTTTCGCTAAGACAGTTCTTGTGGAATTGGCAAAGTGATATTTGGAAGCCCATAGAGGGCTATGGTGAAAAAGGAAATATCCTCCGATGAAATCTGGAAAGAAGCTTTCTGAGAAACTGCTTAGTGTTGTGTTAATTCATCTCACAGAGTTACATCTATATTTCGTGGATCTCTTTGCTAGCCTTATTTCTGTGGAATCTGAGAAAAGATATTTCGGATCCCTTTGAAGACAATAGGGCCAAAAGAAATATCCTCCGATAACAAAGAGAAAGAAGCTTTCTGAGAAACTTCTTTGTGTTCTGTGAAATCATCTCACAGAGTTACAGCTTTCCCCTCAAGAAGCCTTTCGCTAAGACAGTTCTTGTGGAATTGGCAAAGTGATATTTGGAAGCCCATAGAGGGCTATGGTGAAAAAGGAAATATCCTCCGATGAAATCTGGAAAGAAGCTTTCTGAGAAACTGCTTAGTGTTCTGTTAATTCATCTCACAGAGTTACATCTATATTTCGTGCATCTCTTTGCTAGCCTTATTTCTGGGGAATCTGAGAACAGATATTTCGGATCCCTTTGAAGACTATAGGGCCAAAGGAAATATCCTCCGATAACAAAGAGAAAGAAGCTTTCTGAGAAACTTCTTTGTGTTCTGTGAAATCATCTCACTGAGTTACAGCTTTCCCCTCAAGAAGCCTTTCGCTAAGACAGTTCTTGTGGAATTGGCAAAGTGATATTTGGAAGCCATAGAGGGCTATGGTGAAAAAGGAAATATCCTCAGATGAAATCTGGAAAGAAAGTTTCTGAGAAACTACTTAGTCTTCTGTTAATTCATCTCACAGAGTTACATCTGTATTTCGTGGATCTCTTTGCTAGCCTTATTTCTGTGGAATCTGAGAACAGATATTTAGGATCCCTTTGAAGACTATAGGGCCAAAGAAAATATCCTCCGATAACAAAGAGAAAGAAGCTTTCTGAGAAACTTCTTTGTGTTCTGTGAAATCATCTCACAGAGTTACAACTTTCCCCTCAAGAAGCCTTTCGCTAAGACATTTCTTGTGGAATTTGCAAAGTGATATTTGGAAGCCATAGTGGGCTATGGTGAAAAAGGAAATATCCTCAAATGAAATCTGGAAAGAAGCTTTCTGAGAAACTGCTTAGTGTTCTGTTAATTCATCTCACAGAGTTACATCTGTATTTCGTGGATCTCTTTGCTAGCCTTATTTCTGTGGAATCTGAGACAGATATTTCGGATCCCTTTGAAGACTATAGGGCCAAAGGAAATATCCTCAGATAACAAAGAGAAAGAGACTTTCTGAGAAACTTCTTTGTGTTCTGTGAAATATTCTCACAGAATTACAGCTTTCCCTCAAGAAGCCTTTCGCTAAGACAGTTCTTGTGGAATTGGAAAAGTGATATTTGGAAGCCCATAGAGGGCTATGGTGAAAAAGGAAATATCCTCTGATGAAATCTGGAAAGAAGCTTTCTGAGAAACTGCTTAGTGTTCTGTTAATTCATCTCACAGAGTTACATCTATATTTCGTGGATCTCCTTGCTAGCCTTGTTTCTGTGTAATCTGAGAACAGATATTTCGGATCCCTTTGAATACTATAGAGCCAAAGGAAATATCCTCCGATAACAAAGAGAAAGAAGCTTTCTGAGAAACTTCTTTGTGTTCTGTGAAATCATCTCACAGAGTTACAGCTTTCCCCTCAAGAAGCCTTTCGCTAAGACAGTTCTTGTGGAATTGGCAAAGTGATATTTGGAAGCCCATAGAGCGCTATGGTGAAAAAGGAAATATCCTCCGATGAAATCTGGACAGAAGCTTTCTGAGAAACTGCTTAGTGTTCTGTTAATTCATCTCACAGAGTTACATCTATATTTCGTGGATCTCTTTTCTAGCCTTATTTCTGTGGAATCTGAGAACAGATATTTCGGATCCCTTTGAAGACTATAGGGCCAAAAGAAATATCCTCCGTTAACAAAGAGAAAGAAGCTTTCTGAGAAACTTCTTTGTGTTCTGTGAAATCATCTCACAGAGTTACAGCTTTCCCCTCAAGAAGCCTTTCGCTAAGACAGTTCTTGTGGAATTGGCAAAGTGATATTTGGAAGCCCATAGAGGGCTAAGGTGAAAAAGGAAATATCCTCCGATGAAATCTGGAAAGGAGCTTTCTGAGAAACAGCTCTTTGATGTGTGACTTCCACTCACAGAGTTACATCTGTATTTCGTGGATCTCTTTGCTAGCCTTATTTCTGGGGAATCTGAGAACAGATATTTCGGATCCCTTTGAAGACTATAGGGCCAACGGAAATATCTTCCGATAACAAAGAGAAAGAAGCTTTCTGAGAAACTTCTTTGTGTTCTGTGAAATCATCTCACAGAGTTACAGCTTTCCCCTCAAGAAGCCTTTCGCTAAGACAGTTCTTGTGGAATTGGCAAAGTGATATTTGGAAGCCCATAGAGGGCTATGGTGAAAAAGGAAATATCCTCAGATGAAAACTGGAAAGAAGCTTTCTGAGAAACTGCTTAGTGTTCTGTTAATTCATCTCACAGAGTTACATCTGTATTTCCTGGATCTCTTTGCTAGCCTTATTTATGTGGAATCTGAGAACAGATATTTAGGATCCCTTTGAAGATTATAGGTCCAAAGGAAATATCCTCCGATAACTAAGAGAAAGAAGCTTTCTGACAAACTTCTTTGTGTTCTGTGAAATCATCTCACAGAGTTACAGCTTTCCCCTCAAGAAGCCTTTCGCTAAGACACTTCTTGTGGAATTGGCAAAGTGATATTTGGAAGCCCATAGAGGGCTATGGTGAAAAAGGAAATATCCTCAGATGAAATCTGGAAAGAAGCTTTCTGAGAAACTGCTTAGTGTTCTGTTCATTCATCTCACAGAGTTACATCTGTATTTCGTGGATCTCTTTGCTAGGCTTATTTCTGTGGATTCTGAGAACAGATATTTCGGATACCTTTGAAGACTATAGGGCCAAAGGAAATATCCTCCGATAACAAAGAGAAAGAGACTTTCTGAGAAACTTCTTTGTGTTCTGTGAAATCATCTCACAGAATTACAGCTTTCCCCTCAAGAAGCCTTTCGCTAAGACAGTTCTTGTGGAATTGGCAAAGTGATATTTGGAAGCCCATAGAGGGCTATCGTGAAAAAGGAAATATCCTCTGATGAAATCTGGAAAGAAGCTTTCTGAGAAACTGCTTAGTGTTCTGTTAATTCATCTCACAGAGTTACATCTATATTTCGTGGATCTCTTTGCTAGCCTTATTTCTGTGTAATCTGAGAACAGATATGTCGGATCCCTTTGAATACTATAGAGCCAAAGGAAATATCCTCCGATAACAAAGAGAAAGAAGCTTTCTGAGAAACTTCTTTGTGTTCTGTGAAATCATCTCACAGAATTACAGCTTTCCCCTCAAGAAGCCTTTCGCTAAGACAGTTCTTGTGGAATTGGCAAAGTGATATTTGGAAGCCATAGAGGGCTATGGTGAAAAAGGAAATATCCTCCGATGAAATCTGGAAAGAAGCTTTCTGAGAAACTGCTTAGTGTTCTGTTAATTCATCTCACAGAGTTACATCTGTATTTCGTGGATCTCTTTGCTAGCCTTATTTCTGGGGAATCTGAGAACAGATATTTCGGATCCCTTTGAAGACTACAGGGCCAAAGGAAATATCTTCCGATAACAAAGAGAAAGAAGCTTTCTGAGAAACTTCTTAGTGTTCTGTGAAATCATCTCACAGAGTTACAGCTTTCCCCTCAAGAAGCCTTTCGCTAAGACAGTTCTTGTGGAATTGGCAAAGTGATATTTGGAAGCCCATAGAGGACTATGGTGAAAAAGGAAATATTCAAAGATGAAATCTGGAAAGAAGCTTTCTGAGAAACTGCTCTGTGATGTGTGACTTCCACTCACAGAGTTACATCTGTATTCCGTGGATCTCTTTGCTAGCCTTATTTCTGTGGAATCTGAGAACAGATATTTCGGATCCCTTTCAAGACAATAGGGCCAAAGGAAATATCCTCCGATAACTAAGAGAAAGAAGCTTTCTGAGAAACTTTTTTGTGTTCTGTGAAATCATCTCACAGAGTTACAGCTTTCCCCTCAAGAAGCCTTTCGCTAAGACAGCTCTTGTGGAATTGGCAAAGTGATATTTGGAAGCCCATAGAGGGCTATGGTGAAAAAGGAAATATCCTCCGATGAAATCTGGAAAGAAGCTTTCTGAGAAACTGCTTAGTGTTGTGTTAATTCATCTCACAGAGTTACATCTATATTTCGTGGATCTCTTTGCTAGCCTTATTTCTGTGGAATCTGAGAAAAGATATTTCGGATCCCTTTGAAGACAATAGGGCCAAAAGAAATATCCTCCGATAACAAAGAGAAAGAAGCTTTCTGAGAAACTTCTTTGTGTTCCGTGAAATCATCTCACAGAGTTACAGCTTTCCCCTCAAGAAGCCTTTCGCTAAGACAGTTCTTGTGGAATTGGCAAAGTGATATTTGGAAGCCCACAGAGGGCTATGGTGAAAAAGGAAATATCCTCCGATGAAATCTGGAAAGAAGCTTTCTGAGAAACTACTTAGTGTTCTGTTAATTCATCTCACAGAGTTACATCTATATTTCGTGCATCTCTTTGCTAGCCTTATTTCTGGGGAATCTGAGAACAGATATTTCGGATCCCTTTGAAGACTATGGGGCCAAAAGAAATATCCTCCGTTAACAAAGAGAAAGAAGCTTTCTGAGAAACTTCTTTGTGTTCTGTTAAATCATCTCACAGAGTTACAGCTTTCCCATCCAAGAAGCCTTTGGCTAACACAGTTCTTGTGGAATTGGCAAAGTGATATTTGGAAGCCCATAGAGGGCTAAGGTGAAAAAGGAAATATCCTCCGATGAAATCTGGAAAGGAGCTTTCTGAGAAACTGCTCTTTGATGTGTGACTTCCACTCACAGAGTTACATCTGTATTTCCTGGATCTCTTTGCTAGCCTTATTTATGGGGAATCTGAGAACAGATATTTCGGATCCCTTTGAAGACTATAGGGCCAAAGGAAATATCTTCCGATAACGAAGAGAAAGAAGCTTTCTGAGAAACTTCTTTGTGTTCTGTGAAATCATCTCACAGAGTTACAGCTTTCCCCTCAAGAAGCCTTTCGCTAAGACAGCTCTTGTGGAATTGGCAAAGTGATATTTGGAAGCCCATAGAGGGCTATGGTGAAAAAGGAAATATCCTCCGATGAAATCTGGAAAGAAGCTTTCTGAGAAACTGCTTAGTGTTGTGTTAATTCATCTCACAGAGTTACATCTATATTTCGTGGATCTCTTTGCTAGCCTTATTTCTGTGGAATCTGAGAAAAGATATTTCGGATCCCTTTGAAGACAATAGGGCCAAAAGAAATATCCTCCGATAACAAAGAGAAAGAAGCTTTCTGAGAAACTTCTTTGTGTTCCGTGAAATCATCTCACAGAGTTACAGCTTTCCCCTCAAGAAGCCTTTCGCTAAGACAGTTCTTGTGGAATTGGCAAAGTGATATTTGGAAGCCCACAGAGGGCTATGGTGAAAAAGGAAATATCCTCCGATGAAATCTGGAAAGAAGCTTTCTGAGAAACTACTTAGTGTTCTGTTAATTCATCTCACAGAGTTACATCTATATTTCGTGCATCTCTTTGCTAGCCTTATTTCTGGGGAATCTGAGAACAGATATTTCGGATCCCTTTGAAGACTATGGGGCCAAAAGAAATATCCTCCGTTAACAAAGAGAAAGAAGCTTTCTGAGAAACTTCTTTGTGTTCTGTTAAATCATCTCACAGAGTTACAGCTTTCCCATCCAAGAAGCCTTTGGCTAACACAGTTCTTGTGGAATTGGCAAAGTGATATTTGGAAGCCCATAGAGGGCTAAGGTGAAAAAGGAAATATCCTCCGATGAAATCTGGAAAGGAGCTTTCTGAGAAACTGCTCTTTGATGTGTGACTTCCACTCACAGAGTTACATCTGTATTTCCTGGATCTCTTTGCTAGCCTTATTTATGGGGAATCTGAGAACAGATATTTCGGATCCCTTTGAAGACTATAGGGCCAAAGGAAATATCTTCCGATAACGAAGAGAAAGAAGCTTTCTGAGAAACTTCTTTGTGTTCTGTGAAATCATCTCACAGAGTTACAGCTGTCCCCTCAAGAAGCCTTTCGCTAAGACAGTTCTTGTGGAATTGGCAAAGTGATATTTGGAAGCCATAGAGGGCTATGGTGAAAAAGGAAATATCCTCAGATGAAATCTGGAAAGAAGTTTTCTGAGAAACTGCTTAGTGTTCTGTTCATTCATCTCACAGAGTTACATCTGTATTTCGTGGATCTCTTTGCTAGCCTTATTTCTGTGGAATCTGAGAACAGATATTTCGGATCCCTTTGAAGACTATAGGGCCAAAGGAAATATCCTCCGATAACAAAGAGAAAGAGACTTTCTGAGAAACTTCTTTGTGTTCTGTGAAATCATCTCACAGAATTACAGCTTTCCCCTCAAGAAGCCTTTCGGTAAGACAGTTCTTGTGGAATTGGCAAAGTGATATTTGGAAGCCCATAGAGGGCTATGGTGAAAAAGGAAATATCCTCTGATGAAATCTGGAAAGAAGCTTTCTGAGAAACTGCTTAGTGTTCTGTTAATTCATCTCACAGAGTTACATCTATATTTCGTGGATCTCTTTGCTAGCCTTATTTCTGTGTAATCTGAGAACAGATATGTCGGATCCCTTTGAATACTATAGAGCCAAAGGAAATATCCTCCGATAACAAAGAGAAAGAAGCTTTCTGAGAAACTTCTTTGTGTTCTGTGAAATCATCTCACAGAATTACAGCTTTCTCCTCAAGAAGCCTTTCGCTAAGACAGTTCTTGTGGAATTGGCAAAGTGATATTTGGAAGCCATAGAGGGCTATGGTGAAAAAGGAATTATCCTCCGATGAAATCTGGAAAGAAGCTTTCTGAGAAACTGCTTAGTGTTCTGTTAATTCATCTCACAGAGTTACATCTATATTTCGTGCATCTCTTTGCTAGCCTTATTTCTGGGGAATCTGAGAACAGATATTTCGGATCCCTTTGAAGACTATAGGGTCAAAGGAAATATCCTCCGATAACAAAGAGAAAGAAGCTTTCTGAGAAACTTCTTTGTGTTCTGTGAAATCATCTCACAGAGTTACAGCTTTCCCCTCAAGAAGCCTTTCGCTAAGACAGTTCTTGTGGAATTGGCAAAGTGATATTTGGAAGCCATAGAGGGCTATGGTGAAAAAGGAAATATCCTCAGATGAAATCTGGAAAGAAGCTTTCTGAGAAACTACTTAGTGTTCTGTTAATTCATCTCACAGAGTTACATCTGTATTTCGTGGATCTCTTTGCTAGACTTATTACTGTGGAATCTGAGAACAGATATTTAGGATCCCTTTGATGACTATAGGGACAAAGAAAATATCCTCCGATAACAAAGAGAAAGAAGCTTTCTGAGAAACTTCTTTGTGTTCTGTGAAATCATCTCACAGAGTTACAACTTTCCCCTCAAGAAGCCTTTCGCTAAGACAGTTCTTGTGGAATTTGCAAAGTGATATTTGGAAGCCATAGTGGGCTATGGTGAAAAAGGAAATATCCTCAAATGAAATCTGGAAAGAAGCTTTCTGAGAAACTGCTTAGTGTTCTGTTAATTCATCTCACAGAGTTACATCTGTATTTCGTGGATCTCTTTGCTAGCCTTATTTCTGTGGAATCTGAGACAGATATTTCGGATCCCTTTGAAGACTATAGGGCCAAACGAAATATCCTCCGATAACAAAGAGAAAGAGACTTTCTGAGAAACTTCTTTGTGTTCTGTGAAATATTCTCACAGAATTACAGCTTTCCCCTCAAGAAGCCTTTCGCTAAGACAGTTCTTGTGGAATTGGCAAAGTGATATTTGGAAGCCCATAGAGGGCTATGGTGAAAAAGGAAATATCCTCTGATGAAATCTGGAAAGAAGCTTTCTGAGAAACTGCTTAGTGTTCTGTTAATTCATCTCACAGAGTTACATCTATATTTCGTGGATCTCTTTGCTAGCCTTGTTTCTGTGTAATCTGAGAACAGATATTTCGGATCCCTTTGAATACTATAGAGCCAAAGGAAATATCCTCCGATAACAAAGAGAAAGAAGCTTTCTGAGAAACTTCTTTGTGTTCTGTGAAATCATCTCACAGAATTACAGCTTTCCCCTCAAGAAGCCTTTCGCGAAGACAGTTCTTGTGGAATTGGCAAAGCGATATTTGGAAGCCCATAGAGGGCTAGGGTGAAAAAGGAAATATCCTCCGATGAAATCTGGACAGAAGCTTTCTGAGAAACTGCTTAGTGTTCTGTTAATTCATCTCACAGAGTTACATCTATATTTCGTGGATCTCTTTTCTAGCCTTATTTCTGTGGAATCTGAGAACAGATATTTCGGATCCCTTTGAAGACTATAGGGCCAAAAGAAATATCCTCCGTTAACAAAGAGAAAGAAGCTTTCTGAGAAACTTCTTTGTGTTCTGTTAAATCATCTCACAGAGTTACAGCTTTCCCATCCAAGAAGCCTTTGGCTAACACAGTTCTTCTGGAATTGGCAAAGTGATATTTGGAAGCCCATAGAGGGCTAAGGTGAAAAAGGAAATATCCTCCGATGAAATCTGGAAAGGAGCTTTCTGAGAAACTGCTCTTTGATGTGTGACTTCCACTCACAGAGTTACATCTGTATTTCGTGGATCTCTTTGCTAGCCTTATTTCTGGGGAATCTGAGAACAGATATTTCGGATCCCTTTGAAGACTATAGTGCCAAAGGAAATATCTTCCGATAACAAAGAGAAAGAAGCTTTCTGAGAAACTTCTTTGTGTTCTGTGAAATCATCTCACAGAGTTACAGCTGTCCCCTCAAGAAGCCTTTCGCTAAGACAGTTCTTGTGGAATTGGCAAAGTGATATTTGGAAGCCCATAGAGGGCTATGGTGAAAAAGGAAATATCCTCAGATGAAAACTGGAAAGAAGCTTTCTGAGAAACTGCTTAGTGTTCTGTTAATATATCTCACAGAGTTACATCTGTATTTCCTGGATCTCTTTGCTAGCCTTATTTATGTGGAATCTGAGAACAGATAATTAGGATCCCTTTGAAGACTATAGGGCCAAAGGAAATATCCTCCGATAACTAAGAGAAAGAAGCTTTCTGACAAACTTCTTTGTGTTCTGTGAAATCATCTCACAGAGTTACAGCTTTCCCCTCAAGAAGCCTTTCGCTAAGACAGTTCTTGTGGAATTGGCAAAGTGATATTTGGAAGCCCATAGAGGGCTATGGTGAAAAAGGAAATATCCTCCGATGAAATCTGGAAAGAAGCTTTCTGAGAAACTGCTCAGTGTTGTGTTAATTCATCTCACAGAGTTACATCTATATTTCGTGGATCTCTTTGCTAGCCTTATTTCTGTGGAATCTGAGAACAGATATTTCGGATCCCTTTGAAGACAATAGGGCCAAAAGAAATATCCTCCGATAACAAAGAGAAAGAAGCTTTCTGAGAAACTTCTTTGTGTTCTGTGAAATCATCTCACAGAGTTACAGCTGTCCCCTCAAGAAGCCTTTCGCTAAAACAGTTCTTGTGGAATTGGAAAAGTGATATTTGGAAGCCATAGAGGGCTATGGTGAAAAAGGAAATATCCATCAGATGAAATCTGGAACGAAGCTTTCTGAGAAACTACTTAGTGTTCTGTTAATTCATCTCAGAGAGTTACATCTGTATTTCGTGGATCTCTTTGCTAGCCTTATTTCTGTGGAATCTGAGAACAGATATTTAGGATCCCTTTGAAGACTATAGGGCCAAAGAAATATCCTCCGATAACAAAGAGAAAGAAGCTTTCTGAGAAACTTCTTTGTCTTCTTTGAAATCATCTCACAGAGTTACAACTTTCCCCTCAAGAAGCCTTTCGCTAAGACAGTTCTTGTGGAATTGGCAAAGTGATATTTGGAAGCCATAGAGGGCTATGGTGAAAAAGGAAATATCCTCCGATGAAATCTGGAAAGAAGCTTTCTGAGAAACTGCTTAGTGTTCTGTTCATTCATCTCACAGAGTTACATCTGTATTTCGTGGATCTCTTTGCTAGCCTTACTTCTGTGGAATCTGAGACAGATATTTCGGATCCCTTTGAAGACTATAGGGCCAAAGGAAATATCCTCCGATAACAAAGAGAAAGAGACTTTCTGAGAAACTTCTTTGTGTTCTGTGAAATCATCTCACAGAATTACAGCTTTCCCCTCAAGAAGCCTTTCGCTAAGACAGTTCTTGTGGAATGGGCAACGTGATATTTGGAAGCCCATAGAGGGCTATGGTGAAAAAGGAAATATCCTCTGATGAAATCTGGAAAGAAGCTTTCTGAGAAACTGCTTAGTGTTCTGTTAATTCATCTCACAGAGTTACATCTATATTTCGTGGATCTCTTTGCTAGCCTTATTTCTGTGTAATCTGAGAACAGATATTTCGGATCCCTTTGAATACTATAGAGCCAAAGGAAATATCCTCCGAAAACAAAGAGAAAGAAGCTTTCTGAGAAACTTCTTTGTGTTCTGTGAAATCATCTCACAGAGTTACAGCTTTCCCCTCAAGAAGCCTTTCGCTAAGACAGTTCCTGTGGAATTGGCAAAGTGATATTTGGAAGCCCATAGAGGGCTATGGTGAAAAAGGAAATATCCTCCGATGAAATCTGGACAGAAGCTTTCTGAGAAACTGCTTAGTGTTCTTTTAATTCATCTCACAGAGTTACATCTATATTTCGTGGATCTCTTTTCTAGCCTTATTTCTGTGGAATCTGAGAACAGATATTTCGGATCCCTTTGAAGACTATAGGGCCAAAAGAAATATCCTCCGATAACAAAGAGAAAGAAGCTTTCTGAGAAACTTCTTTGTGTTCTGTTAAATCATCTCACAGAGTTACAGCTTTCCCATCCAAGAAGCCTTTCGCTAACACAGTTCTTGTGGAATTGGCAAAGTTATATTTGGAAGCCCATAGAGGGCTATGGTGAAAAAGGAAATATCCTCAGATGAAATCTGGAAAGAAGCTTTCTGAGAAACTGCTCTTTGATGTGTGACTTCCACTCACAGAGTTACATCTGTATTTCGTGGATCTCTTTGCTAGCCTTATTTCTGGGGAATCTGAGAACAGATATTTCGGATCCCTTTGAAGACTATAGGGCCAAAGGAAATATCTTCCGATAACAAAGAGAAAGAAGCTTTCTGAGAAACTTCTTTGTGTTCTGTGAAATCATCTCACAGAGTTACAGCTTTCCCCTCAAGAAGCCTTTCGCTAAGACAGTTCTTTTGGAATTGGCAAAGTGATATTTGGAAGCCCATAGAGGGCTATGGTGAAAAAGGAAATATTCAAAGATGAAATCTGGAAAGAAGCTTTCTGAGAAACTGCTCTGTGATGTGTGACTTCCACTCACAGAGTTACATCTGTATTTCGTGGATCTCTTTGCTAGCCTTATTTCTGTGGAATCTGAGAACAGATATTTCGGATCCCTTTCAAGACAATAGGGCCAAAGGAAATATCCTCCGATAACTAAGAGAAAGAAGCTTTCTGAGAAACTTTTTTGTGTTCTGTGAAATCATCTCACAGAGTTACAGCTTTCCCCTCAAGAAGCCTTTCGCTAAGACAGTTCTTGTGGAATTGGCAAAGTGATATTTGGAAGCCCTTAGAGGGCTATGGTGAAAAAGGAAATATCCTCCGATGAAATCTGGAAAGAAGCTTTCTGAGAAACTGCTTAGTGTTGTGTTAATTCATCTCACAGAGTTACATCTATATTTCGTGGATCTCTTTGCTAGCCTTATTTCTGTGGAATCTGAGAAAAGATATTTCGGATCCCTTTGAAGACAATAGGGCCAAAAGAAATATCCTCCGATAACAAAGAGAAAGAAGCTTTCTGAGAAACTTCTTTGTGTTCTGTGAAATCATCTCACAGAGTTACAGCTTTCCCCTCAAGAAGACTTTCGCTAAGACAGTTCTTGTGGAATTGGCAAAGTGATATTTGGAAGCCCATAGAGGGCTATGGTGAAAAAGGAAATATCCTCCGATGAAATCTGGAAAGAAGCTTTCTGAGAAACTTCTTAGTGTTCTGTTAATTCATCTCACAGAGTTACATCTATATTTCGTGCATCTCTTTGCTAGCCTTATTTCTGGGGAATCTGAGAACAGATATTTCGGATCCCTTTGAAGACTATAGGGCCAAAGGAAATATCCTCCGATAACAAAGAGAAAGAAGCTTTCTGAGAAACTTCTTTGTGTTCTGTGAAATCATCTCACTGAGTTACAGCTTTCCCCTCAAGAAGCCTTTCGCTAAGACAGTTCTTGTGGAATTGGCAAAGTGATATTTGGAAGCCATAGAGGGCTATGGTGAAAAAGGAAATATCCTCAGATGAAATCTGGAAAGAAAGTTTCTGAGAAACTACTTAGTCTTCTGTTAATTCATCTCACAGAGTTACATCTGTATTTCGTGGATCTCTTTGCTAGCCTTATTTCTGTGGAATCTGAGAACAGATATTTAGGATCCCTTTGAAGACTATAGGGCCAAAGAAAATATCCTCCGATAACAAAGAGAAAGAAGCTTTCTGAGAAACTTCTTTGTGTTCTGTGAAATCATCTCACAGAGTTACAACTTTCCCCTCAAGAAGCCTTTCGCTAAGACAGTTCTTGTGGAATTTGCAAAGTGATATTTGGAAGCCATAGTGGGCTATGGTGAAAAAGGAAATATCCTCAAATGAAATCTGGAAAGAAGCTTTCTGAGAAACTGCTTAGTGTTCTGTTAATTCATCTCACAGAGTTACATCTGTATTTCGTGGATCTCTTTGCTAGCCTTATTTCTGTGGAATCTGAGACAGATATTTCGGATCCCTTTGAAGACTATAGGGCCAAAGGAAATATCCTCAGATAACAAAGAGAAAGAGACTTTCTGAGAAACTTCTTTGTGTTCTGTGAAATATTCTCACAGAATTACAGCTTTCCCCTCAAGAAGCCTTTCGCTAAGACAGTTCTTGTGGAATTTGAAAAGTGATATTTGGAAGCCCATAGAGGGCTATGGTGAAAAAGGAAATATCCTCTGATGAAATCTGGAAAGAAGCTTTCTGAGAAACTGCTTAGTGTTCTGTTAATTCATCTCACAGAGTTACATCTATATTTCGTGGATCTCTTTGCTAGCCTTGTTTCTGTGTAATCTGAGAACAGATATTTCGGATCCCTTTGAATACTATAGAGCCAAAGGAAATATCCTCCGATAACAAAGAGAAAGAAGCTTTCTGAGAAACTTCTTTGTGTTCTGTGAAATCATCTCACAGAGTTACAGCTTTCCCCTCAAGAAGCCTTTCGCTAAGACAGTTCTTGTGGAATTGGCAAAGTGATATTTGGAAGCCCATAGAGCGCTATGGTGAAAAAGGAAATATCCTCCGATGAAATCTGGACAGAAGCTTTCTGAGAAACTGCTTAGTGTTCTGTTAATTCATCTCACAGAGTTACATCTATATTTCGTGGATCTCTTTTCTAGCCTTATTTCTGTGGAATCTGAGAACAGATATTTAGGATCCCTTTGAAGACTATAGGGCCAAAAGCAATATCCTCCGTTAACAAAGAGAAAGAAGCTTTCTGAGAAACTTCTTTGTGTTCTGTGAAATCATCTCACAGAGTTACAGCTTTCCCATCCAAGAAGCCTTTCGCTAAGACAGTTCTTGTGGAATTGGCAAAGTGATATTTGGAAGCCCATACAGGGCTAAGGTGAAAAAGGAAATATCCTCCGATGAAATCTGGACAGGAGCTTTCTGAGAAACTGCTCTTTGATGTGTGACTTCCACTCACAGAGTTACATCTGTATTTCGTGGATCTCTTTGCTAGCCTTATTTCTGGGGAATCTGAGAACAGATATTTCGGATCCCTTTGAAGACTATAGGGCCAAAGGAAATATCTTCCGATAACAAAGAGAAAGAAGCTTTCTGAGAAACTTCTTTGTGTTCTGTGAAATCATCTCACAGAGTTACAGCTTTCCCCTCAAGAAGCCTTTCGCTAAGACAGTTCTTGTGGAATTGGCAAAGTGATATTTGGAAGCCCATAGAGGGCTATGGTGAAAAAGGAAATATCCTCAGATGAAAACTGGAAAGAAGCTTTCTGAGAAACTGCTTAGTGTTCTGTTAATTCATCTCACAGAGTTACATCTGTATTTCCTGGATCTCTTTGCTAGCCTTATTTATGTGGAATCTGAGAACAGATATTTAGGATCCCTTTGAAGACTATAGGGCCAAAGGAAATATCCTCCGATAACTAAGAGAAAGAAGCTTTCTGACAAACTTCTTTGTGTTCTGTGAAATCATCTCACAGAGTTACAGCTTTCCCCTCAAGAAGCCTTTCGCTAAGACAGTTCTTGTGGAATTGGCAAAGTGATATTTGGAAGCCCATAGAGGGCTATGGTGAAAAAGGAAATATCCTCAGATGACATCTGGAAAGAAGCTTTCTGAGAAACTGCTTAGTGTTCTGTTCATTCATCTCACAGAGTTACATCTGTATTTCGTGGATCTCTTTGCTAGCCTTATTTCTGTGGAATCTGAGAACAGATATTTCGGATCCCTTTGAAGACTATAGGGCCAAAGGAAATATCCTCCGATAACAAAGAGAAAGAGACTTTCTGAGAATCTTCTTTGTGTTCTGTGAAATCATCTCACAGAATTACAGCTTTCCCCTCAAGAAGCCTTTCGCTAAGACAGTTCTTGTGGAATTGGCAAAGTGATATTTGGAAGCCCATAGAGGGCTATGGTGAAAAAGGAAATATCCTTGATGAAATCTGGAAAGAAGCTTTCTGAGAAACTGCTTAGTGTTCTGTTAATTCATCTCACAGAGTTACATCTATATTTCGTGGATCTCTTTGCTAGCCTTATTTCTGTGTAATCTGAGAACAGATATGTCGGATCCCTTTGAATACTATAGAGCCAAAGGAAATATCCTCCGATAACAAAGAGAAAGAAGCTTTCTGAGAAACTTCTTTGTGTTCTGTGAAATCATCTCACAGAATTACAGCTTTCCCCTCAAGAAGCCTTTCGCTAAGACAGTTCTTGTGGAATTGGCAAAGTGATATTTGGAAGCCATAGAGGGCTATGGTGAAAAAGGAAATATCCTCCGATGAAATCTGGAAAGAAGCTTTCTGAGAAACTGCTTAGTGTTCTGTTAATTCATCTCACAGAGTTACATCTGTATTTCGTGGATCTCTTTGCTAGCCTTATTTCTGGGGAATCTGAGAACAGATATTTCGGATCCCTTTGAAGACTACAGGGCCAAAGGAAATATCTTCCGATAACAAAGAGAAAGAAGCTTTCTGAGAAACTTCTTAGTGTTCTGTGAAATCATCTCACAGAGTTACAGCTTTCCCCTCAAGAAGCCTTTCGCTAAGACAGTTCTTGTGGAATTGGCAAAGTGATATTTGGAAGCCCATAGAGGGCTATGGTGAAAAAGGAAATATCCTCAGATGAAATCTGGAAAGAAGCTTTCTGAGAAACTGCTCTGGGATGTGTGACTTCCACTCACAGAGTTACATCTGTATTTCGTGGATCTCTTTGCTAGCCTTATTTCTGTGGAATCTGAGAACAGATATTTCGGATCCCTTTCAAGACAATAGGGCCAAAGGAAATATCCTCCGATAACTAAGAGAAAGAAGCTTTCTGAGAAACTTTTTTGTGTTCTGTGAAATCATCTCACAGAGTTACAGCTTTCCCCTCAAGAAGCCTTTCGCTAAGACAGCTCTTGTGGAATTGGCAAAGTGATATTTGGAAGCCCATAGAGGGCTATGGTGAAAAAGGAAATATCCTCCGATGAAATCTGGAAAGAAGCTTTCTGAGAAACTGCTTAGTGTTGTGTTAATTCATCTCACAGAGTTACATCTATATTTCGTGGATCTCTTTGCTAGCCTTATTTCTGTGGAATCTGAGAAAAGATATTTCGGATCCCTTTGAAGACAATAGGGCCAAAAGAAATATCCTCCGATAACAAAGAGAAAGAAGCTTTCTGAGAAACTTCTTTGTGTTCCGTGAAATCATCTCACAGAGTTACAGCTTTCCCGTCAAGAAGCCTTTCGCTAAGACAGTTCTTGTGGAATTGGCAAAGTGATATTTGGAAGCCCACAGAGGGCTATGGTGAAAAAGGAAATATCCTCCGATGAAATCTGGAAAGAAGCTTTCTGAGAAACTGCTTAGTGTTCTGTTAATTCATCTCACAGAGTTACATCTATATTTCGTGCATCTCTTTGCTAGCCTTATTTCTGGGGAATCTGAGAACAGATATTTCGGATCCCTTTGAAGACTATGGGGCCAAAAGAAATATCCTCCGTTAACAAAGAGAAAGAAGCTTTCTGAGAAACTTCTTTGTGTTCTGTTAAATCATCTCACAGAGTTACAGCTTTCCCATCCAAGAAGCCTTTGGCTAACACAGTTCTTGTGGAATTGGCAAAGTGATATTTGGAAGCCCATACAGGGCTAAGGTGAAAAAGGAAATATCCTCCGATGAAATCTGGACAGGAGCTTTCTGAGAAACTGCTCTTTGATGTGTGACTTCCACTCACAGAGTTACATCTGTATTTCGTGGATCTCTTTGCTAGCCTTATTTCTGGGGAATCTGAGAACAGATATTTCGGATCCCTTTGAAGACTATAGGGCCAAAGGAAATATCTTCCGATAACAAAGAGAAAGAAGCTTTCTGAGAAACTTCTTTGTGTTCTGTGAAATCATCTCACAGAGTTACAGCTTTCCCCTCAAGAAGCCTTTCGCTAAGACAGTTCTTGTGGAATTGGCAAAGTGATATTTGGAAGCCCATAGAGGGCTATGGTGAAAAAGGAAATATCCTCACATGAAAACTGGAAAGAAGCTTTCTGAGAAACTGCTTAGTGTTCTGTTAATTCATCTCACAGAGTTACATCTGTATTTCCTGGATCTCTTTGCTAGCCTTATTTATGTGGAATCTGAGAACAGATATTTAGGATCCCTTTGAAGACTATAGGGCCAAAGGAAATATCCTCCGATAACTAAGAGAAAGAAGCTTTCTGACAAACTTCTTTGTGTTCTGTGAAATCATCTCACAGAGTTACAGCTTTCCCCTCAAGAAGCCTTTCGCTAAGACAGTTCTTGTGGAATTGGCAAAGTGATATTTGGAAGCCCATAGAGGGCTATGGTGAAAAAGGAAATATCCTCAGATGAAATCTGGAAAGAAGCTTTCTGAGAAACTGCTTAGTGTTCTGTTCATTCATCTCACAGAGTTACATCTGTATTTCGTGGATCTCTTTGCTAGCCTTATTTCTGTGGAATCTGAGAACAGATATTTCGGATCCCTTTCAAGACAATAGGGCCAAAGGAAATATCCTCCGATAACTAAGAGAAAGAAGCTTTCTGAGAAACTTTTTTGTGTTCTGTGAAATCATCTCACAGAGTTACAGCTTTCCCCTCAAGAAGCCTTTCGCTAAGACAGCTCTTGTGGAATTGGCAAAGTGATATTTGGAAGCCCATAGAGGGCTATGGTGAAAAAGGAAATATCCTCCGATGAAATCTGGAAAGAAGCTTTCTGAGAAACTGCTTAGTGTTCTGTTAATTCATCTCACAGAGTTACATCTATATTTCGTGGATCTCTTTGCTAGCCTTATTTCTGTGGAATCTGAGAAAAGATATTTCGGATCCCTTTGAAGACAATAGGGCCAAAAGAAATATCCTCCGATAACAAAGAGAAAGAAGCTTTCTGAGAAACTTCTTTGTGTTCCGTGAAATCATCTCACAGAGTTACAGCTTTCCCCTCAAGAAGCCTTTCGCTAAGACAGTTCTTGTGGAATTGGCAAAGTGATATTTGGAAGCCCACAGAGGGCTATGGTGAAAAAGGAAATATCCTCCGATGAAATCTGGAAAGAAGCTTTCTGAGAAACTGCTTAGTGTTCTGTTAATTCATCTCACAGAGTTACATCTATATTTCGTGCATCTCTTTGCTAGCCTTATTTCTGGGGAATCTGAGAACAGATATTTCGGATCCCTTTGAAGACTATGGGGCCGAAAGAAATATCCTCCGTTAACAAAGAGAAAGAAGCTTTCTGAGAAACTTCCTTGTGTTCTGTTAAATCATCTCACAGAGTTACAGCTTTCCCATCCAAGAAGCCTTTGGCTAACACAGTTCTTGTGGAATTGGCAAAGTGATATTTGGAAGCCCATAGAGGGCTAAGGTGAAAAAGGAAATATCCTCCGATGAAATCTGGAAAGGAGCTTTCTGAGAAACTGCTCTTTGATGTGTGACTTCCACTCACAGAGTTACATCTGTATTTCGTGGATCTCTTTGCTAGCCTTATTTCTGTGGAATCTGAGAACAGATATTTCGGATCCCTTTGAAGACTATAGGGCCAAAGGAAATATCCTCCGATAACAAAGAGAAAGAGACTTTCTGAGAAACTTCTTTGTGTTCTGTGAAATCATCTCACAGAATTACAGCTTTCCCCTCAAGAAGCCTTTCGCTAAGACAGTTCTTGTGGAATTGGCAAAGTGATATTTGGAAGCCCATAGAGGGCTACGGTGAAAAAGGAAATATCCTCTGATGAAATCTGGAAAGAAACTTTCTGAGAAACTGCTTAGTGTTCTGTTAATTCATCTCACAGAGTTACATCTATATTTCGTGGATCTCTTTGCTAGCCTTATTTCTGTGTAATCTGAGAACAGATATGTCGGATCCCTTTGAATACTACAGAGCCAAAGGAAATATCCTCCGATAACAAAGAGAAAGAAGCTTTCTGAGAAACTTCTTTGTGTTCTGTGAAATCATCTCACAGAATTACAGCTTTCTCCTCAAGAAGCCTTTCGCTAAGACAGTTCTTGTGGAATTGGCAAAGTGATATTTGGAAGCCATAGAGGGCTATAGTGAAAAAGGAAATATCCTCCGATGAAATCTGGAAAGAAGCTTTCTGAGAAACTGCTTAGTGTTCTGTTAATTCATCTCACAGAGTTACATCTGTATTTCGTGGATCTCTTTGCTAGCCTTATTTCTGGGGAATCTGAGAACAGATATTTCGGATCCCTTTGAAGACTACAGGGCCAAAGGAAATATCTTCCGATAACAAAGAGAAAGAAGCTTTCTGAGAAACTTCTTAGTGTTCTGTGAAATCATCTCACAGAGTTACAGCTTTCCCCTCAAGAAGCCTTTCGCTAAGACAGTTCTTGTGGAATTGGCAAAGTGATATTTGGAAGCCCATAGAGGGCTATGGTGAAAAAGGAAATATTCAAAGATGAAATCTGGAAAGAAGCATTCTGAGAAACTGCTCTGTGATGTGTGACTTCCACTCACAGAGTTACATCTGTATTTCGTGGATCTCTTTGCTAGCCTTATTTCTGTGGAATCTGAGAACAGATATTTCGGATCCCTTTCAAGACAATAGGGCCAAAGGAAATATCCTCCGATAACTAAGAGAAAGAAGCTTTCTGAGAAACTTCTTAGTGTTCTGTGAAATCATCTCACAGAGTTACAGCTTTCCCCTCAAGAAGCCTTTCGCTAAGACAGTTCTTGTGGAATTGGCAAAGTGATATTTGGAAGCCATAGAGGGCTATGGTGAAAAAGGAAATATCCTCCGATGAAATCTGGAAAGAAGCTTTCTGAGAAACTACTTAGTGTTCTGTTAATTCATCTCACAGAGTTACATCTGTATTTCGTGGATCTCTTTGCTAGCCTTATTACTGTGGAATCTGAGAACAGATATTTAGGATCCCTTTGAAGACTATAGGGCCAAAGAAAATATCCTCCGATAACAAAGAGAAAGAAGCTTTCTGAGAAACTTCTTTGTGTTCTGTGAAATCATCTCACAGAGTTACAACTTTCCCCTCAAGAAGCCTTTCGCTAAGACAGTTTTTGTGGAATTTGCAAAGTGATATTTGGAAGCCATAGTGGGCTATGGTGAAAAAGGAAATATCCTCAAATGAAATCTGGAAAGAAGCTTTCTGAGAAACTGCTTAGTGTTCTGTTAATTCATCTCACAGAGTTACATCTGTATTTCGTGGATCTCTTTGCTAGCCTTATTTCTGTGGAATCTGAGACAGATAATTCGGATCCCTTTGAAGACTATAGGGCCAAACGAAATATCCTCCGATAACAAAGAGAAAGAGACTTTATGAGAAACTTCTTTGTGTTCTGTGAAATATTCTCACAGAATTACAGCTTTCCCCTCAAGAAGCCTTTCGCTAAGACAGTTCTTGTGGAATTGGCAAAGTGATATTTGGAAGCCCATAGAGGGCTATGGTGAAAAAGGAAATATCCTCTGATGAAATCTGGAAAGAAGTTTTCTGAGAAACTGCTTAGTGTTCTGTTAATTCATCTCACAGAGTTACATCTATATTTCGTGGATATTTTTGCTAGCCTTGTTTCTGTGTAATCTGAGAACAGATATTTCGGATCCCTTTGAATACTATAGAGCCAAAGGAAATATCCTCCGATAACAAAGAGAAAGAAGCTTTCTGAGAAACTTCTTTGTGTTCTGTCAAATCATCTCACAGAATTACAGCTTTCCCCTCAAGAAGCCTTTCGCTAAGACAGTTCTTGTGGAATTGGCAAAGTGATATTTGGAAGCCCATACAGGGCTATGGTGAAAAAGGAAATATCCTCCGATGACATCTGGACAGAAGCTTTCTGAGTAACTGCTTACTGTTCTGTTAATTCATCTCACAGAGTTACATCTATATTTCGTGGATCTCTTTTCTAGCCTTATTTCTGTGGAATCTGAGAACAGATATTTCGGATCCCTTTGAAGACTATAGGGCCAAAAGAAATATCCTCCGTTAACAAAGAGAAAGAAGCTTTCTGAGAAACTTCTTTGTGTTCTGTTAAATCATCTCACAGAGTTACAGCTTTCCCATCCAAGAAGCCTTTCGCTAAGACAGTTCTTGTGGAATTGGCAAAGTGATATTTGGAAGCCCATAGAGGGCTAAGGTGAAAAAGGAAATATCCTCCGATGAAATCTGGAAAGGAGCTTTCTGAGAAACTGCTCTTTGATGTGAGACTTCCACTCACAGAGTTACATCTGTATTTCGTGGATCTCTTTGCTAGCCTTATTTCTGGGGAATCTGAGAACAGATATTTCGGATCCCTTTGAAGACTATAGGGCCAAAGGAAATATCCTCCGATAACAAAGAGAAAGAAGCTTTCTGAGAAACTTCTTTGTGTTCTGTGAAATCATCTCACAGAGTTACAGCTTTCCCCTCAAGAAGCCTTTCGCTAAGACAGTTCTTGTGGAATTTGCAAAGTGATATTTGGAAGCCCATAGAGGGCTATGGAGAAAAAGGAAATATCCTCAGATGAAAACTGGAAAGAAGCTTTCTGAGAAACTGCTTAGTGTTCTGTTAATTCATCTCACAGAGTTACATCTGTATTTCCTGGATCTCTTTGCTAGCCTTATTTATGTGGAATCTGAGAACAGATATTTAGGATCCCTTTGAAGACTATAGGGCCAAAGGAAATATCCTCCGATAACAAAGAGAAAGAAGCTTTCTGAGAAACTTCTTTGTGTTCTGTGAAATCATCTCACAGAGTTACAGCTTTCCCCTCAAGAAGCCTTTCGCTAAGACAGTTCTTGTGGAATTGGCAAAGTGATATTTGGAAGCCCATAGAGGGCTATGGTGAAAAAGGAAATATCCTCAGATGAAATCTGGAAAGAAGCTTTCTGAGAAACTGCTTAGTGTTGTGTTAATTCATCTCACAGAGTTACATCTATATTTCGTGGATCTCTTTGCTAGCCTTATTTCTGTGGAATCTGAGAACAGATATTTCGGTTCCCTTTGAAGACAATAGGGCCAAAAGAAATATCCTCCGATAACAAAGAGAAAGAAGCATTCTGAGAAACTTCTTTGTGTTCTGTGAAATCATCTCACAGAGTTACAGCTGTCCCCTCAAGAAGCCTTTCGCTAAGACAGTTCTTGTGGAATTGGAAAAGTGATATTTGGAAGCCATAGAGGGCTATGGTGAAAAAGGAAATATCCATCAGATGAAATCTGGAAAGAAGCTTTCTGAGAAACTACTTAGTGTTCTGTTAATTCATCTCACAGAGTTACATCTGTATTTCGTGGATCTCTTTGCTAGCCTTATTTCTGTGGAATCTGAGAACAGATATTTAGGATCACTTTGAAGACTATAGGGCCAAAGAAATATCCTCCGATAACAAAGAGAAAGAAGCTTTCTGAGAAACTTCTTTGTGTTCTTTGAAATCATCTCACAGAGTTACAACTTTCCCCTCAAGAAGCCTTTCGCTAAGACAGTTCTTGTGGAATTGGCAAAGTGATATTTGGAAGCCATAGAGGGCTATGGTGAAAAAGGAAATATCCTCAGATGAAATCTGGACCGAAGCTTTCTGAGAAACTGCTTAGTGTTGTGTTAATTCATCTCACAGAGTTACATCTATATTTCGTGGATCTCTTTGCTAGCCTTATTTCTGTGGAATCTGAGAAAAGATATTTCGGATCCCTTTGAAGACAATAGGGCCAAAAGAAATATCCTCCGATAACAAAGAGAAAGAAGCTTTCTGAGAAACTTCTTTGTGTTCTGTGAAATCATCTCACAGAGTTACAGCTTTCCCCTCAAGAAGCCTTTCGCTAAGACAGTTCTTGTGTAATTGGCAAAGTGATATTTGGAAGCCCATAGAGGGCTATGGTGAAAAAGGAAATATCCTCCGATGAAATCTGGAAAGAAGCTTTCTGAGAAACTGCTTAGTGTTCTGTTAATTCATCTCACAGAGTTACATCTATATTTCTTGGATCTCTTTGCTAGCCTTATTTCTGTGGAATCTGAGAACAGATATTTCGGATCCCTTTGAAGACTATAGGGCCAAAGGAAATATCCTCCGATAACAAAGAGAAAGAAGCTTTCTGAGAAACTTCTTTGTGTTCTGTGAAATCATCTCACTGAGTTACAGCTTTCCCCTCAAGAAGCCTTTCGCTAAGACAGTTCTTGTGGAATTTGCAAAGTGATATTTGGAAGCCATAGTGGGCTATGGTGAAAAAGGAAATATCCTCAAATGAAATCTGGAAAGAAGCTTTCTGAGAAACTGCTTAGTGTTCTGTTAATTCATCTCACAGAGTTACATCTGTATTTCGTGCATCTCTTTGCTAGCCTTATTTCTGTGGAATCTGAGACAGATATTTCGGATCCCTTTGAAGACTAAAGGGCCAAAGGAAATATCCTCAGATAACAAAGAGAAAGAGACTTTCTGAGAAACTTCTTTGTGTTCTGTGAAATCATCTCACAGAATTACAGCTTTCCCCTCAAGAAGCCTTTCGCTAAGACAGTTCTTGTGGAATTGGCAAAGTGATATTTGGAAGCCCATAGAGGGCTATGGTGAAAAAGGAAATATCCTCTGATGAAATCTGGAAAGAAGCTTTCTGAGAAACTGCTTAGTGTTCTGTTAATTCATCTCACAGAGTTACATCTATATTTCGTGGATCTCTTTGCTAGCCTTATTTCTGTGTAATCTGAGAACAGATATGTCGGATCCCTTTGAATACTATAGAGCCAAAGGAAATATCCTCCGATAACAAAGAGAAAGAAGATTTCTGAGAAACTTCTTTGTGTTCTGTGAAATCATCTCACAGAATTACAGCTTTCCCCTCAAGAAGCCTTTCGCTAAGACAGTTCTTGTGGAATTGGCAAAGTGATATTTGGAAGCCATAGAGGGCTATGGTGAAAAAGGAAATATCCTCCGATGAAATCTGGAAAGAAGCTTTCTGAGAAACTGCTTAGTGTTCTGTTAATTCATCTCACAGAGTTACATCTGTATTTCGTGGATCTCTTTGCTAGCCTTATTTCTGGGGAATCTGAGAACAGATATTTCGGATCCCTTTGAAGACTACAGGGCCAAAGGAAATATCTTCCGATAACAAAGAGAAAGAAGCTTTCTGAGAAACTTCTTAGTGTTCTGTGAAATCATCTCACAGAGTTACAGCTTTCCCCTCAAGAAGCCTTTCGCTAAGACAGTTCTTGTGGAATTGGCAAAGTGATATTTGGAAGCCCATAGAGGGCTATGGTGAAAAAGGAAATATTCAAACATGAAATCTGGAAAGAAGCTTTCTGAGAAACTGCCCTGTGATGTGTGACTTCCACTCACAGAGTTACATCTGTATTTCGTGGATCTCTTTGCTAGCCTTATTTCTGGGGAATCTGAGAACAGATATTTCGGATCCCTTTCAAGACAATAGGGCCAAAGGAAATATCCTCCGATAACTAAGAGAAAGAAGCTTTCTGAGAAACTTTTTTGTGTTCTGTGAAATCATCTCACAGAGTTACAGCTTTCCCCTCAAGAAGCCTTTCGCTAAGACAGCTCTTGTGGAATTGGCAAAGTGATATTTGGAAGCCCATAGAGGGCTATGGTGAAAAGGAAATATCCTCCGATGAAATCTGGAAAGAAGCTTTCTGAGAAACTGCTTAGTGTTGTGTTAATTCATCTCACAGAGTTACATCTATATTTCGTGGATCTCTTTGCTAGCATTATTTCTGTGGAATCTGAGAAAAGATATTTCGGATCCCTTTGAAGACAATAGGGCCAAAAGAAATATCCTCCGATAACAAAGAGAAAGAAGCTTTCTGAGAAACTTCTTTGTGTTCCGTGAAATCATCTCACAGAGTTACAGCTTTCCCCTCAAGAAGCCTTTCGCTAAGACAGTTCTTGTGGAATTGGCAAAGTGATATTTGGAAGCCCACAGAGGGCTATGGTGAAAAAGGAAATATCCTCCGATGAAATCTGGAAAGAAGCTTTCTGAGAAACTGCTTAGTGTTCTGTTAATTCATCTCACAGAGTTACATCTATATTTCGTGCATCTCTTTGCTAGCCTTATTTCTAGGGAATCTGAGAACAGATATTTCGGATCCCTTTGAAGACTATGGGGCCAAAAGAAATATCCTCAGATAACAAAGAGAAAGAAGCTTTCTGAGAAACTTCTTTGTGTTCTGTTAAATCATCTCACAGAGTTACAGCTTTCCCATCCAAGAAGCCTTTGGCTAACACAGTTCTTGTGGAATTGGCAAAGTGATATTTGGAAGCCCATAGAGGGCTAAGGTGAAAAAGGAAATATCCTCCGATGAAATCTGGAAAGGAGCTTTCTGAGAAACTGCTCTTTGATGTGTGACTTCCACTCACAGAGTTACATCTGTATTTCGTGGATCTCTTTGCTAGCCTTATTTCTGGGGAATCTGAGAACAGATATTTCGGATCCCTTTGAAGACTATAGGGCCAAAGGAAATATCTTCCGATAACAAAGAGAAAGAAGCTTTCTGAGAAACTTCTTTGTGTTCTGTGAAATCATCTCACAGAGTTACAGCTGTCCCCTCAAGAAGCCTTTCGCTAAGACAGTTCTTGTGGAATTGGAAAAGTGATATTTGGAAGCCATAGAGGGCTATGGTGAAAAAGGAAATATCCATCAGATGAAATCTGGAAAGAAGCTTTCTGAGAAACTACTTAGTGTTCTGTTAATTCATCTCACAGAGTTACATCTGTATTTCGTGGATCTCTTTGCTAGCCTTATTTCAGTGGAATCTGAGAACAGATATTTCGGATCCCTTTGAAGACTATAGGGCCAAAGAAATATCCTCAGATAACAAAGAGAAAGAAGCTTTCTGAGAAACTTCTTTGTGTTCTTTGAAATCATCTCACAGAGTTACAACCTTCCCCTCAAGAAGCCTTTCGCTAAGACAGTTCTTGTGGAATTGGCAAAGTGATATTTGGAAGCCCATAGAGGGCTATGGTGAAAAAGGAAATATCCTCCGATGAAATCTGGAAAGAAGCTTTCTGAGAAACTGCTTAGTGTTGTGTTAATTCATCTCACAGAGTTACATCTATATTTCGTGAATCTCTTTGCTAGCCTTATTTCTGTGGAATCTGAGAACAGATATTTCGGATCCCTTTGAAGACAATAGGGCGAAAAGAAATATCCTCCGATAACAAAGAGAAAGAAGCTTTCTGAGAAACTTCTTTGTGTTCTGTGAAATCATCTCACAGAGTTACAGCTTTCCCCTCAAGAAGCCTTTCGCTAAGACAGTTCTTGTGGAATTGGAAAAGTGATATTTGGAAGCCATAGAGGGCTATGGTGAAAAAGGAAATATCCATCAGATGAAATCTGGAAAGAAGCTTTCTGAGAAACTGCTTAGTGTTCTGTTAATTCATCTCACAGAGTTACATCTGTATTTCGTGGATCTCTTTGCTAGCCTTATTTCTGTGGAATCTGAGAACAGATATTTAGGATCCCTTTGAAGACTATAGGGCCAAAGAAATATCCTCCGATAACAAAGAGAAAGAAGCTTTCTGAGAAACTTCTTTGTGTTCTTTGAAATCATCTCACAGAGTTACAACTTTCCCCTCAAGAAGCCTTTCGCTAAGACAGTTCTTGTGGAATTGGCAAAGTGATATTTGGAAGCCATAGAGGGCTATGGTGAAAAAGGAAATATCCTCAGATGAAATCTGGACAGAAGCTTTCTGAGAAACTGCTTAGTGTTCTGTTAATTCATCTCACAGAGTTACATCTATATTTCGTGGACCTCTTTTCTAGCCTTATTTCTGTGGAATCTGAGAACAGATATTTCGGATCCCTTTGAAGACTATAGGGCCAAAAGAAATATCCTCCGATAACAAAGAGAAAGAAGCTTTCTGAGAAACTTCTTTGTGTTCTGTTAAATCATCTCACAGAGTTACAGCTTTCCCATCCAAGAAGCCTTTCGCTAAGACAGTTCTTGTGGAATTGGCAAAGTGATATTTGGAAGCCATAGAGGGCTATGGTGAAAAAGGAAATATCCTCCGATGAAATCTGGAAAGAAGCTTTCTGAGAAACTGCTTAGTGTTCTGTTAATTCATCTCACCGAGTTACATCTGTATTTCGTGGATCTCTTTGCTAGCCTTATTTCTGGGGAATCTGAGAACAGATATTTCGGATCCCTTTGAAGACTATAGGGCCAAAGGAAATATCTTCCGATAACAAAGAGAAAGAAGCTTTCTGAGAAACTTCTTTGTGTTCTGTGAAATCATCTCACAGAGTTACAGCTTTCCCCTCAACAAGCCTTTCGCTAAGACAGTTCTTGTGGAATTGGCAAAGTGATATTTGGAAGCCCATAGAGGGCTATGGTGAAAAAGGAAATATTCAAAGATGAAATCTGGAAAGAAGCTTTCTGAGAAACTGCTCTGTGATGTGTGACTTCCACTCACAGAGTTACATCTGTATTTCGTGGATCTCTTTGCTAGCCTTATTTCTGTGGAATCTGAGAACAGATATTTCGGATCCCTTTCAAGACAATAGGGCCAAAGGAAATATCCTCCGATAACTAAGAGAAAGAAGCTTTCTGAGAAACTTTTTTGTGTTCTGTCAAATCATCTCACAGAGTTACAGTTTTCCCCTCAAGAAGCCTTTCGCTAAGACAGTTCTTGTGGAATTGGCAAAGTGATATTTGGAAGCCCATAGAGGGCTATGGTGAAAAAGGAAATATCCTCCGATGAAATCTGGAAAGAAGCTTTCTGAGAAACTGCTTAGTGTTGTGTTAATTCATCTCACAGAGTTACATCTATATTTCGTGGATCTCTTTGCTAGCCTTATTTCTGTGGAATCTGAGAAAAGATATTTCGGATCCCTTTGAAGACAATAGGGCCAAAAGAAATATCCTCCGATAACAAAGAGAAAGAAGCTTTCTGAGAAACTTCTTTGTGTTCCGTGAAATCATCTCACTGAGTTACAGCTTTCCCCTCAAGAAGCCTTTCGCTAAGACAGTTCTTGTGGAATTGGCAAAGTGATATTTGGAAGCCCATAGAGGGCTATGGTGAAAAAGGAATTATCCTCCGATGAAATCTGGAAAGAAGCTGTCTGAGAAACTGCTTAGTGTTCTGTTAGTTCATCTCACAGAGTTACATCTATATTTCGTGCATCTCTTTGCTAGCCTTATTTCTGGGGAATCTGAGAACAGATATTTCGGATCCCTTTGAAGACTATAGGGCCAAAGGAAATATCCTCCGATAACAAAGAGAAAGAAGCTTTCTGAGAAACTTCTTTGTGTTCTGTGAAATCATCTCACAGAGTTACAGCTTTCCCCTCAAGAAGCCTTTCGCTAAGACAGTTCTTGTGGAATTGGCAAAGTGATATTTGGAACCCCATAGAGGGCTATGGTGAAAAAGGAAATATCCTCACATGAAATCTGGAAAGAAGCTTTCTGAGAAACTACTTAGTGTTCTGTTAATTCATCTCACAGAGTTACATCTGTATTTCGTGGATCTCTTTGATAGCCTTATTACTGTGGAATCTGAGAACAGATATTTAGGATCCCTTTGAAGACTATAGGGCCAAAGAAAATATCCTCCGATAACAAAGAGAAAGAAGCTTTCTGAGAAACTTCTTTGTGTTCTGTGAAATCATCTCACAGAGTTACAACTTTCCCCTCAAGAAGCCTTTCGCTAAGACAGTTCTTGTGGAATTTGCAAAGTGATATTTGGAAGCCATAGTGGGCTATGGTGAAAAAGGAAATATCCTCAAATGAAATCTGGAAAGAAGCTTTCTGAAAAACTGCTTAGTGTTCTGTTAATTCATCTCACAGAGTTACATCTGTATTTCGTGGATCTCTTTGCTAGCCTTATTTCTGTGGAATCTGAGACAGATAATTCGGATCCCTTTGAAGACTATAGGGCCAAACGAAATATCCTCCGATAACAAAGAGAAAGAGACTTTCTGAGAAACTTCTTTGTGTTCTGTGAAATATTCTCACAGAATTACAGCTTTCCCCTCAAGAAGCCTTTCGCTAAGACAGTTCTTGTGGAATTGGCAAAGTGATATTTGGAAGCCCATAGAGGTCTATGGTGAAAAAGGAAATATCCTCTGATGAAATCTGGAAAGAAGCTTTCTGAGAAACTGCTTAGTGTTCTGTTAATTCATCTCACAGAGTTACATCTATATTTCGTGGATCTCTTTGCTAGCCTTTTTTCTGTGTAATCTGAGAACAGATATTTCGGATCCCTTTGAATACTATAGAGCCAAAGGAAATATCCTCCGATAACAAAGAGAAAGAAGCTTTCTGAGAAACTTCTTTGTGTTCTGTGAAATCATCTCACAGAATTACAGCTTTCCCCTCAAGAAGCCTTTCGCTAAGACAGTTCTTGTGGAATTGGCAAAGTGATATTTGGAAGCCCATAGAGGGCTATGGTGAAAAAGGAAATATCCTCCGATGAAATCTGGACAGAAGCTTTCTGAGAAACTGCTTAGTGTTCTGTTAATTCATCTCACAGAGTTACATCTATATTTCGTGGATCTCTTTTCTAGCCTTATTTCTGTGGAATCTGAGAACAGATATTTCGGATCCCTTTGAAGACTATAGGGCCAAAAGAAATATCCTCCGTTAACAAAGAGAAAGAAGCTTTCTGAGAAACTTCTTTGTGTTCTGTTAAATCATCTCACAGAGTTACAGCTTTCCCATCCAAGAAGCCTTTCGCTAACACAGTTCTTGTGGAATTGGCAAAGTGATATTTGGAAGCCCATAGAGGGCTAAGGTGAAAAAGGAAATATCCTCCGATGAAATCTGGAAAGGAGCTTTCTGAGAAACTGCTCTTTGATGTGAGACTTCCACTCACAGAGTTACATCTGTATTTCGTGGATCTCTTTGCTAGCCTTATTTCTGGGGAATCTGAGAACAGATATTTCGGATCCCTTTGAAGACTATAGGGCCAAAGGAAATATCTTCCGATAACAAAGAGAAAGAAGCTTTCTGAGAAACTTCTTTGTGTTCTGTGAAATCATCTCACAGAGTTACAGCTTTCCCCTCAAGAAGCCTTTCGCTAAGACAGTTCTTGTGGAATTGGCAAAGTGATATTTGGAAGCCCATAGAGGACTATGGAGAAAAAGGAAATATCCTCAGATGAAAACTGGAAAGAAGCTTTCTGAGACACTGCTTAGTGTTCTGTTAATTCATCTCACAGAGTTACATCTGTATTTCCTGGATCTCTTTGCTAGCCTTATTTATGTGGAATCTGAGAACAGATATTTAGGATCCCTTTGAAGACTATAGGGCCAAAGGAAATATCCTCCGATAACAAAGAGAAAGAAGCTTTCTGAGAAACTTCTTTGTGTTCTGTGAAATCATCTCACAGAGTTACAGCTTTCCCCTCAAGAAGCCTTTCGCTAAGACAGTTCTTGTGGAATTGGCAAAGTGATATTTGGAAGCCCATAGAGGGCTATGGTGAAAAAGGAAATATCCTCCGATGAAATCTGGAAAGAAGCTTTCTGAGAAACTGCTTAGTGTTGTGTTAATTCATCTCACAGAGTTACATCTATATTTCGTGGATCTCTTTGCTAGCCTTATTTCTGTGGAATCTGAGAACAGATATTTCGGATCCCTTTGAAGACAATAGGGCCAAAAGAAATATCCTCCGATAACAAAGAGAAAGAAGCTTTCTGAGAAACTTCTTTGTGTTCTGTGAAATCATCTCACAGAGTTACAGCTGTCCCCTCAAGAAGCCTTTCGCTAAGACAGTTCTTGTGGAATTGGAAAAGTGATATTTGGAAGCCATAGAGGGCTATGGTGAAAAAGGAAATATCCATCAGATGAAATCTGGAAAGAAGCTTTCTGAGAAACTACTTAGTGTTCTGTTAATTCATCTCACAGAGTTACATCTGTATTTCGTGGATCTCTTTACTAGCCTTATTTCTGTGGAATCTGAGAACAGATATTTAGGATCCCTTTTGTAGACTATAGGGCCAAAGAAATATCCTCCGATAACAAAGAGAAAGAAGCTTTCTGAGAAACTTCTTTGTGTTCTTTGAAATCATCTCACAGAGTTACAACTTTCCCCTCAAGAAGCCTTTCGCTAAGACAGTTCTTGTGGAATTGGCAAAGTGATATTTGGAAGCCATAGAGGGTTATGGTGAAAAAGGAAATATCCTCAGATGAAATCTGGACAGAAGCTTTCTGAGAAACTGCTTAGTGTTCTGTTAATTCATCTCACAGAGTTACATCTATATTTCGTGGATCTCTTTTCTAGCCTTATTTCTGTGGAATCTGAGAACAGATATTTCGGATCCATTTGAAGACTATAGGGCCAAAAGAAATATCCTCCGATAACAAAGAGAAAGAAGCTTTCTGAGAAACTTCTTTGTGTTCTGTTAAATCATCTCACAGAGTTACAGCTTTCCCATCTAAGAAGCCTTTCGCTAACACAGTTCTTGTGGAATTGGCAAAGTGATATTTGGAAGCCCATAGAGGGCTATGGTGAAAAAGGAAATATCCTCCGATGAAATCTGGAAAGAAGCTTTCTGAGAAACTGCTCTTTGATGTGTGACTTCCACTCACAGAGTTACATCTGTATTTCGTGGATCTCTTTGCTAGCCTTATTTCTGGGGAATCTGAGAACAGATATTTCGGATCCCTTTGAAGACTATAGGGCCAAAGGAAATATCTTCCGATAACAAAGAGAAAGAAGCTTTCTGAGAAACTTCTTTGTGTTCTGTGAAATCATCTCACATAGTTACAGCTTTCCCCTCAAGAAGCCTTTCGCTAAGACAGTTCTTTTGGAATTGGCAAAGTGATATTTGGAAGCCCATAGAGGGCTATGGTGAAAAAGGAAATATTCAAAGATGAAATCTGCAAAGAAGCTTTCTGAGAAACTGCTCTGTGATGTGTGACTTCCACTCACAGAGTTACATCTGTATTTCGTGGATCTCTTTGCTAGCCTTATTTCTGTGGAATCTGAGAACAGATATTTCGGATCCCTTTCAAGACAATAGGGCCAAAGGTAATATCCTCCGATAACTAAGAGAAAGAAGCTTTCTGAGAAACTTTTTTGTGTTCTGTGAAATCATCTCACAGAGTTACAGCTTTCCCCTCAAGAAGACTTTCGCTAAGACAGTTCTTGTGGAATTGGCAAAGTGATATTTGGAAGCCCATAGAGGGCTATGGTGAAAAAGGAAATATCCTCCGATGAAATCTGGAAAGAAGCTTTCTGAGAAACTACTTAGTGTTGTGTTAATTCATCTCACAGAGTTACATCTATATTTCGTGGATCTCTTTGCTAGCCTTATTTCTGTGGAATCTGAGAAAAGATATTTCGGATCCCTTTGAAGACAATAGGGCCAAAAGAAATATCCTCCGATAACAAAGAGAAAGAAGCTTTCTGAGAAACTTCTTTGTGTTCTGTGAAATCATCTCACAGAGTTACAGCTTTCCCCTCAAGAAGCCTTTCGCTAAGACAGTTCTTGTGGAATTGGCAAAGTGATATTTGGAAGCCCATAGAGGGCTATGGTGAAAAAGGAAATATCCTCCGATGAAATCTGGAAAGAAGCTTTCTGAGAAACTGCTTAGTGTTCTGTTAATTCATCTCACAGAGTTACATCTATATTTCGTGCATCTCTTTGCTAGCCTTATTTCTGGGGAATCTGAGAACAGATATTTCGGATCCCTTTGAAGACTATAGGGCCAAAGGAAATATCCTCCGATAACAAAGAGAAAGAAGCTTTCTGAGAAACTTCTTTGTGTTCTGTGAAATCATCTCACTGAGTTACAGCTTTCCCCTCAAGAAGCCTTTCGCTAAGACAGTTCTTGTGGAATTGGCAAAGTGATATTTGGAAGCCATAGAGGGCTATGGTGAAAAAGGAAATATCCTCAGATGAAATCTGGAAAGAAAGTTTCTGAGAAACTACTTAGTCTTCTGTTAATTCATCTCACAGAGTTACATCTGTATTTCGTGGATCTCTTTGCTAGCCTTATTTCTGTGGAATCTGAGAACAGATATTTAGGATCCCTTTGAAGACTATAGGGCCAAAGAAAATATCCTCCGATAACAAAGAGAAAGAAGCTTTCTGAGAAACTTCTTTGTGTTCTGTGAAGTCATCTCACAGAGTTACAACTTTCCCCTCAAGAAGCCTTTCGCTAAGACATTTCTTGTGGAATTTGCAAAGTGATATTTGGAAGCCATAGTGGGCTATGGTGAAAAAGGAAATATCCTCAAATGAAATCTGGAAAGAAGCTTTCTGAGAAACTGCTTAGTGTTCTGTTAATTCATCTCACAGAGTTACATCTGTATTTCGTGGATCTCTTTGCTAGCCTTATTTCTGTGGAATCTGAGACAGATATTTCGGATCCCTTTGAAGACTATAGGGCCAAAGGAAATATCCTCAGATAACAAAGAGAAAGAGACTTTCTGAGAAACTTCTTTGTGTTCTGTGAAATATTCTCACAGAATTACAGCTTTCCCTCAAGAAGCCTTTCGCTAAGACAGTTCTTGTGGAATTGGAAAAGTGATATTTGGAAGCCCATAGAGGGCTATGGTGAAAAAGGAAATATCCTCTGATGAAATCTGGAAAGAAGCTTTCTGAGAAACTGCTTAGTGTTCTGTTAATTCATCTCACAGAGTTACATCTATATTTCGTGGATCTCCTTGCTAGCCTTGTTTCTGTGTAATCTGAGAACAGATATTTCGGATCCCTTTGAATACTATAGAGCCAAAGGAAATATCCTCCGATAACAAAGAGAAAGAAGCTTTCTGAGAAACTTCTTTGTGTTCTGTGAAATCATCTCACAGAGTTACAGCTTTCCCCTCAAGAAGCCTTTCGCTAAGACAGTTCTTGTGGAATTGGCAAAGTGATATTTGGAAGCCCATAGAGCGCTATGGTGAAAAAGGAAATATCCTCCGATGAAATCTGGACAGAAGCTTTCTGAGAAACTGCTTAGTGTTCTGTTAATTCATCTCACAGAGTTACATCTATATTTCGTGGATCTCTTTTCTAGCCTTATTTCTGTGGAATCTGAGAACAGATATTTCGGATCCCTTTGAAGACTATAGGGCCAAAAGAAATATCCTCCGTTAACAAAGAGAAAGAAGCTTTCTGAGAAACTTCTTTGTGTTCTGTGAAATCATCTCACAGAGTTACAGCTTTCTCCTCAAGAAGCCTTTCGCTAAGACAGTTCTTGTGGAATTGGCAAAGTGATATTTGGAAGCCCATAGAGGGCTAAGGTGAAAAAGGAAATATCCTCCGATGAAATCTGGAAAGGAGCTTTCTGAGAAACAGCTCTTTGATGTGTGACTTCCACTCACAGAGTTACATCTGTATTTCGTGGATCTCTTTGCTAGCCTTATTTCTGGGGAATCTGAGAACAGATATTTCGGATCCCTTTGAAGACTATAGGGCCAACGGAAATATCTTCCGATAACAAAGAGAAAGAAGCTTTCTGAGAAACTTCTTTGTGTTCTGTGAAATCATCTCACAGAGTTACAGCTTTCCCCTCAAGAAGCCTTTCGCTAAGACAGTTCTTGTGGAATTGGCAAAGTGATATTTGGAAGCCCATAGAGGGCTATGGTGAAAAAGGAAATATCCTCAGATGAAAACTGGAAAGAAGCTTTCTGAGAAACTGCTTAGTGTTCTGTTAATTCATCTCACAGAGTTACATCTGTATTTCCTGGATCTCTTTGCTAGCCTTATTTATGTGGAATCTGAGAACAGATATTTAGGATCCCTTTGAAGATTATAGGTCCAAAGGAAATATCCTCCGATAACTAAGAGAAAGAAGCTTTCTGACAAACTTCTTTGTGTTCTGTGAAATCATCTCACAGAGTTACAGCTTTCCCCTCAAGAAGCCTTTCGCTAAGACACTTCTTGTGGAATTGGCAAAGTGATATTTGGAAGCCCATAGAGGGCTATGGTGAAAAAGGAAATATCCTCAGATGAAATCTGGAAAGAAGCTTTCTGAGAAACTGCTTAGTGTTCTGTTCATTCATCTCACAGAGTTACATCTGTATTTCGTGGATCTCTTTGCTAGGCTTATTTCTGTGGAATCTGAGAACAGATATTTCGGATCCCTTTGAAGACTATAGGGCCAAAGGAAATATCCTCCGATAACAAAGAGAAAGAGACTTTCTGAGAAACTTCTTTGTGTTCTGTGAAATCATCTCACAGAATTACAGCTTTCCCCTCAAGAAGCCTTTCGCTAAGACAGTTCTTGTGGAATTGGCAAAGTGATATTTGGAAGCCCATAGAGGGCTATGGTGAAAAAGGAAATATCCTCTGATGAAATCTGGAAAGAAGCTTTCTGAGAAACTGCTTAGTGTTCTGTTAATTCATCTCACAGAGTTACATCTATATTTCGTGGATCACTTTGCTAGCCTTATTTCTGTGTAATCTGAGAACAGATATGTCGGATCCCTTTGAATACTATAGAGCCAAAGGAAATATCCTCCGATAACAAAGAGAAAGAAGCTTTCTGAGAAACTTCTTTGTGTTCTGTGAAATCATCTCACAGAATTACAGCTTTCCCCTCAAGAAGCCTTTCGCTAAGACAGTTCTTGTGGAATTGGCAAAGTGATATTTGGAAGCCATAGAGGGCTATGGTGAAAAAGGAAATATCCTCCGATGAAATCTGGAAAGAAGCTTTCTGAGAAACTGCTTAGTGTTCTGTTAATTCATCTCACAGAGTTACATCTGTATTTCGTGGATCTCTTTGCTAGCCTTATTTCTGGGGAATCTGAGAACAGATATTTCGGATCCCTTTGAAGACTACAGGGCCAAAGGAAATATCTTCCGATAACAAAGAGAAAGAAGCTTTCTGAGAAACTTCTTAGTGTTCTGTGAAATCATCTCACAGAGTTACAGCTTTCCCCTCAAGAAGCCTTTCGCTAAGACAGTTCTTGTGGAATTGGCAAAGTGATATTTGGAAGCCCATAGAGGACTATGGTGAAAAAGGAAATATTCAAAGATGAAATCTGGAAAGAAGCTTTCTGAGAAACTGCTCTGTGATGTGTGACTTCCACTCACAGAGTTACATCTGTATTCCGTGGATCTCATTGCTAGCCTTATTTCTGTGGAATCTGAGAACAGATATTTCGGATCCCTTTCAAGACAATAGGGCCAAAGGAAATATCCTCCGATAACTAAGAGAAAGAAGCTTTCTGAGAAACTTTTTTGTGTTCTGTGAAATCATCTCACAGAGTTACAGCTTTCCCCTCAAGAAGCCTTTCGCTAAGACAGCTCTTGTGGAATTGGCAAAGTGATATTTGGAAGCCCATAGAGGGCTATGGTGAAAAAGGAAATATCCTCCGATGAAATCTGGAAAGAAGCTTTCTGAGAAACTGCTTAGTGTTGTGTTAATTCATCTCACAGAGTTACATCTATATTTCGTGGATCTCTTTGCTAGCCTTATTTCTGTGGAATCTGAGAAAAGATATTTCGGATCCCTTTGAAGACAATAGGGCCAAAAGAAATATCCTCCGATAACAAAGAGAAAGAAGCTTTCTGAGAAACTTCTTTGTGTTCCGTGAAATCATCTCACAGAGTTACAGCTTTCCCCTCAAGAAGCCTTTCGCTAAGACAGTTCTTGTGGAATTGGCAAAGTGATATTTGGAAGCCCACAGAGGGCTATGGTGAAAAAGGAAATATCCTCCGATGAAATCTGGAAAGAAGCTTTCTGAGAAACTACTTAGTGTTCTGTTAATTCATCTCACAGAGTTACATCTATATTTCGTGCATCTCTTTGCTAGCCTTATTTCTGGGGAATCTGAGAACAGATATTTCGGATCCCTTTGAAGACTATGGGGCCAAAAGAAATATCCTCCGTTAACAAAGAGAAAGAAGCTTTCTGAGAAACTTCTTTGTGTTCTGTTAAATCATCTCACAGAGTTACAGCTTTCCCATCCAAGAAGCCTTTGGCTAACACAGTTCTTGTGGAATTGGCAAAGTGATATTTGGAAGCCCATAGAGGGCTAAGGTGAAAAAGGAAATATCCTCCGATGAAATCTGGAAAGGAGCTTTCTGAGAAACTGCTCTTTGATGTGTGACTTCCACTCACAGAGTTACATCTGTATTTCCTGGATCTCTTTGCTAGCCTTATTTCTGGGGAATCTGAGAACAGATATTTCGGATCCCTTTGAAGACTATAGGGCCAAAGGAAATATCTTCCGATAACGAAGAGAAAGAAGCTTTCTGAGAAACTTCTTTGTGTTCTGTGAAATCATCTCACAGAGTTACAGCTGTCCCCTCAAGAAGCCTTTCGCTAAGACAGTTCTTGTGGAATTGGCAAAGTGATATTTGGAAGCCATAGAGGGCTATGGTGAAAAAGGAAATATCCTCAGATGAAATCTGGAAAGAAGTTTTCTGAGAAACTGCTTAGTGTTCTGTTCATTCATCTCACAGAGTTACATCTGTATTTCATGGATCTCTTTGCTAGCCTTATTTCTGTGGAATCTGAGAACAGATATTTCGGATCCCTTTGAAGACTATAGGGCCAAAGGAAATATCCTCCGATAACAAAGAGAAAGAAACTTTCTGAGAAACTTCTTTGTGTTCTGTGAAATCATCTCACAGAGTTACAGCTTTCCCCTCAAGAAGCCTTTCGCTAAGACAGTTCTTGTGGAATTGGCAAAGTGATATTTGGAAGACCATAGAGGGCTATGGTGAAAAAGTAAATATCCTCAGATGAAATCTGGAAAGAAGCTTTCTGAGAAACTCCTTAGTGTTCTGTTAATTCATCTCACAGAGTTACATCTATATTTCGTGGATCTCTTTGCTAGCCATATTTCTGGGGAATCTGAGAACAGATATTTCGCATCCCTTTGAAGACTATAGAGCCAAACGAAATATCCCCGATAACAAAGAGAAAGAAGCTTTCTGAGAAACTTCTTTGTGTTCTGTGAAATCATCTCACAGAGTTACAGCTTTCCCCTCAGGAAGCCTTTCGCTAAGACAGTTCTTGAGGAATTGGCTAAGTGATATTTGGAAGCCCATAGAGGGCTATGGTGAAAAAGGAAATATCCTCAGATGAAATCTGGAAAGAAGTTTTCTGAGAAACTGCTCTGTGATGTGTGACTTCCACTCACAGAGTTACATCTGTATTTCGTGGATCTCTTTGCTAGCCTTATTTCTGTGGAATCTGAGAACAGATATTTCGGATCCCTTTGAAGACTATAGGGCCAAAGAAAATATCCTCCGATAACAAAGAGAAAGAAGCTTTGTGAGAAACTTCTTTGTGTTCTATGAAATCATCTCACAGAGTTACAGCTTTCCCCTCAAGAAGCCTTTCGCTAAGACATTTCTTGTGGAATTGGCAAAGTGATATTTGGAAGCCCATAGAGGGCTATGTTGAAAAAGGAAATATCCTCAGATGAAATCTGGAAAGAAGCTTTCTGAGAAACTGTTCTGTGATGTGTGACTTCCACTCACAGAGTTACATCTGTATTTCGTGGATCTCTTTGCTAGCCTTATTTCTGTGGAATCTGAGAACAGATATTTCGGATCCCTTTGAAGACTATAGGGTCAAAGGAAATATCCTCCGATAACAAAGAGAAAGTAGCTTTTTGAGAAACGTCTTTGTGTTCTATGAAATCATCTCACAGAGTTACAGCTTTCCCCTCAAGAAGCCTTTTGCTAAGACGGTACTTGTGGAATTGGCAAAGTGATATTTGGAAGCCCAAAGAGGGCTATGGTGAAAAAGGAAATATCCTCCCATGAAATCTGGAAAGAAACTTTCTGAGAAACTGCTTAGTGTTCTGTTAATTCATCTCACAGAGTTACATCTATATTTCGTGGATCTCTTTGCTAGCCTTATTTCTGTGGAATCTGAGAACAGATATTTCGGATCCCTTTGAAGACTATAGGGCCAATGGAAATATCCTCCGATAACAAAGAGAAAGTAGCTTTTTGAGAAACTTCTTTGTGTTCTATGAAATCATCTCACAGAGTTACAGCTTTCCCCTCAAGAAGCCGTTTGCTAAGACAGTTCTTGTGGAATTGGCAAAGTGATATTTGGAAGCCCAAAGAGGGCTATGGTGAAAAAGGAAATATCCTCAGATGAAATCTGGAAAGAAGCTTTCTGAGAAACTGTTCTGTGATGTGTGACTTCCACTCACAGAGTTACATCTGTATTTCGTGGATCTCTTTGCTAGCCTTATTTCTGTGGAATCTGAGAACAGATATTTCGGATCCCTTTGAAGACTATAGGGCCAAAGGAAATATCCTTCGATAACAAAGAGAAAGAAGCTTTCTGAGAAACTTCTTTGTGTTCTGTGAAATCATCTCACAGAGTTACAGCTTTCCCCTCAAGAAGCCTTTCGCTAAGACAGTTCTTGTGGAATTGGCAAAGTGATATTTGGAAGCCCATAGAGGGCTATGGTCAAAAAGGAAATATCCTCCCATGAAATCTGGAAAGAAGCTTTCTGAAAAATTGCTTAGTGTTCTGTTAATTCAACTCACAGGGTTACATCTATATTTCGTGGATGTCTTTGCTCTCCTTATTTCTGTGGAATCTGAGAACAGATATTTCGGATCCGTTTGAAGACTATAGGGCCACAGGAAATATCCTCCGATAACAAAGAGAAAGAAGCTTTCTGAGAAACTTCATTGTGTTCTGTGAAATCATCTCACAGAGTTACAGCTTTCCCCTCAAGAAGCCTTTCGCTAAGACAGTTCTTTTGGAATTGGCAAAGTGATATTTGGAAGCCCTTTGAGGGCTATGGTGAAAAAGGAATATCCTCCGATGAAATCTGGAAAGAAGCTTTTTGAGAAACTGCTTAGTGTTCTGTTAGTTCATCTCACAGAGTTACATCTGTATTTCGTGGATCTCTTGGCTAGCCTTATTTCTGTGGAATCTGAGAACAGATATTTCGGATCCCTTTGAGACTATAGGGCCAAAGGAAATATCCTCCGATAACAAAGAGAAAGAAGCTTTGTGAGAAACTCCTTTGTGTTCTGTGATATCATCTCACAGAGTTACAGCTTTCCCCTCAAGAAGCCTTTCGCTAAGAAAGTTCTTGTGGAATTGGCAAAGTGATATTTGGAAGCCCATAGAGGGCTAAGGTGAAAAAGGAAATATCCTCAGATGAAATCTCGAAAGAAGCTTTCTGAGAAACTGCTTAGTGTTCTGTTAATTCATCTCACAGAGTTACATCTATATTTCGTGGATCTCTTTGCTAGCCTTTTTTCTGTGGAATTGGAGAACAGATATTTCGGATCCCTTTGAAGACTATAGGGCCAAAGGATATATCCTCCGATAAGAAATAGAAAGAAGCTTTCTGAGAAACTTCTTTGTGTTCTAAGAAATCATCTCACAGAGTTACAGCTTTCCCCTCAAGAAGCCTTTCGCTAAGACAGTTCTTGTGGAATTGGCTAAGTGATATTTGGAAGCCCATAGAGGGCTATGTTGAAAAAGGAAATATCCTCAGATGAAATCTGGAAAGAAGCTTTCTGAGAAACTGTTCTGTGATGTGTGACTTCCACTCACAGAGTTACATCTGTATTTCGTGGATCTCTTTGCTATCCTTATTTCTGTGGTATCTGAGAACAGATATTTCGGATCCCTTTGAAGACTATAGGGTCAAAGGAAATATCCTCCGATAACTAAGAGAAAGAAGCTTTCTGAGAAACTTCTTTGTGTTCTGTGAAATCATCTCACAGAGTTACAGCTTTCCCCTCAAGAAGCCTTTCGCTAAGACAGTTCTTGTGGAATTGGCAAAGTGATATTTGGAAGCCCATAGACGGCTCTGGTGAAAAAGGAAATATCCTCAGATGAAATCTGGAAAGAAGCTTTCTGAGAAACTGCTTAGTGTTCTTTTAATTCATCTCACAGAGTTACATCTATATTTCGTGGATCTCTTTGCTAGCCTTATTTCTGTGGAATCTGGGAACAGATATTTCGGATCCCTTTGAAGACTATAGGGCCAAAGGAAATATCCTCCGATAACAAAGAGAAAGAAGCTTTCTGAGAAACTTCTTTGTGTCCTGTGAAATCATCTCACAGAGTTTCAGCTTTCCCCTCAAGAAGCCTTTCGCTATGACAGTTCTTGTGGAATTGGCAAACTGATATTTGGAAGCCCATAGAGGGCTATGGTGAAAAAGGAAATATCCTCAGATGAAATCTGGAAAGAAGCTTTCTGAGAAACTGCTTAGTGTTCTGTTAATTCATCTCACAGAGTTACATGTGTATTTCGTGGATCTCTTTGCTAGCCTTATTTCTGTGCAATCTGAGAACAGATATTTAGGATCCCTTTGAAGACTATAGGGCCAAAGGAAATATCTTCCGATAACAAAGAGAAAGAAGCTTTCTGAGAAACTTCTTAGTGTTCTGTGAAATCATCTCACAGAGTTACAGCTTTCCCCTCAAGAAGCCTTTCGCTAAGACAGTTCTTGTGGAATTGGCAAAGTGATATTTGGAAGCCCATAGAGGGCTATGGTGAAAAAGGAAATATTCAAACATGAAATCTGGAAAGAAGCTTTCTGAGAAACTGCCCTGTGATGTGTGACTTCCACTCACAGAGTTACATCTGTATTTCGTGGATCTCTTTGCTAGCCTTATTTCTGGGGAATCTGAGAACAGATATTTCGGATCCCTTTCAAGACAATAGGGCCAAAGGAAATATCCTCCGATAACTAAGAGAAAGAAGCTTTCTGAGAAACTTTTTTGTGTTCTGTGAAATCATCTCACAGAGTTACAGCTTTCCCCTCAAGAAGCCTTTCGCTAAGACAGCTCTTGTGGAATTGGCAAAGTGATATTTGGAAGCCCATAGAGGGCTATGGTGAAAAGGAAATATCCTCCGATGAAATCTGGAAAGAAGCTTTCTGAGAAACTGCTTAGTGTTGTGTTAATTCATCTCACAGAGTTACATCTATATTTCGTGGATCTCTTTGCTAGCATTATTTCTGTGGAATCTGAGAAAAGATATTTCGGATCCCTTTGAAGACAATAGGGCCAAAAGAAATATCCTCCGATAACAAAGAGAAAGAAGCTTTCTGAGAAACTTCTTTGTGTTCCGTGAAATCATCTCACAGAGTTACAGCTTTCCCCTCAAGAAGCCTTTCGCTAAGACAGTTCTTGTGGAATTGGCAAAGTGATATTTGGAAGCCCACAGAGGGCTATGGTGAAAAAGGAAATATCCTCCGATGAAATCTGGAAAGAAGCTTTCTGAGAAACTGCTTAGTGTTCTGTTAATTCATCTCACAGAGTTACATCTATATTTCGTGCATCTCTTTGCTAGCCTTATTTCTAGGGAATCTGAGAACAGATATTTCGGATCCCTTTGAAGACTATGGGGCCAAAAGAAATATCCTCAGATAACAAAGAGAAAGAAGCTTTCTGAGAAACTTCTTTGTGTTCTGTTAAATCATCTCACAGAGTTACAGCTTTCCCATCCAAGAAGCCTTTGGCTAACACAGTTCTTGTGGAATTGGCAAAGTGATATTTGGAAGCCCATAGAGGGCTAAGGTGAAAAAGGAAATATCCTCCGATGAAATCTGGAAAGGAGCTTTCTGAGAAACTGCTCTTTGATGTGTGACTTCCACTCACAGAGTTACATCTGTATTTCGTGGATCTCTTTGCTAGCCTTATTTCTGGGGAATCTGAGAACAGATATTTCGGATCCCTTTGAAGACTATAGGGCCAAAGGAAATATCTTCCGATAACAAAGAGAAAGAAGCTTTCTGAGAAACTTCTTTGTGTTCTGTGAAATCATCTCACAGAGTTACAGCTGTCCCCTCAAGAAGCCTTTCGCTAAGACAGTTCTTGTGGAATTGGAAAAGTGATATTTGGAAGCCATAGAGGGCTATGGTGAAAAAGGAAATATCCATCAGATGAAATCTGGAAAGAAGCTTTCTGAGAAACTACTTAGTGTTCTGTTAATTCATCTCACAGAGTTACATCTGTATTTCGTGGATCTCTTTGCTAGCCTTATTTCAGTGGAATCTGAGAACAGATATTTCGGATCCCTTTGAAGACTATAGGGCCAAAGAAATATCCTCAGATAACAAAGAGAAAGAAGCTTTCTGAGAAACTTCTTTGTGTTCTTTGAAATCATCTCACAGAGTTACAACCTTCCCCTCAAGAAGCCTTTCGCTAAGACAGTTCTTGTGGAATTGGCAAAGTGATATTTGGAAGCCCATAGAGGGCTATGGTGAAAAAGGAAATATCCTCCGATGAAATCTGGAAAGAAGCTTTCTGAGAAACTGCTTAGTGTTGTGTTAATTCATCTCACAGAGTTACATCTATATTTCGTGAATCTCTTTGCTAGCCTTATTTCTGTGGAATCTGAGAACAGATATTTCGGATCCCTTTGAAGACAATAGGGCGAAAAGAAATATCCTCCGATAACAAAGAGAAAGAAGCTTTCTGAGAAACTTCTTTGTGTTCTGTGAAATCATCTCACAGAGTTACAGCTTTCCCCTCAAGAAGCCTTTCGCTAAGACAGTTCTTGTGGAATTGGAAAAGTGATATTTGGAAGCCATAGAGGGCTATGGTGAAAAAGGAAATATCCATCAGATGAAATCTGGAAAGAAGCTTTCTGAGAAACTGCTTAGTGTTCTGTTAATTCATCTCACAGAGTTACATCTGTATTTCGTGGATCTCTTTGCTAGCCTTATTTCTGTGGAATCTGAGAACAGATATTTAGGATCCCTTTGAAGACTATAGGGCCAAAGAAATATCCTCCGATAACAAAGAGAAAGAAGCTTTCTGAGAAACTTCTTTGTGTTCTTTGAAATCATCTCACAGAGTTACAACTTTCCCCTCAAGAAGCCTTTCGCTAAGACAGTTCTTGTGGAATTGGCAAAGTGATATTTGGAAGCCATAGAGGGCTATGGTGAAAAAGGAAATATCCTCAGATGAAATCTGGACAGAAGCTTTCTGAGAAACTGCTTAGTGTTCTGTTAATTCATCTCACAGAGTTACATCTATATTTCGTGGACCTCTTTTCTAGCCTTATTTCTGTGGAATCTGAGAACAGATATTTCGGATCCCTTTGAAGACTATAGGGCCAAAAGAAATATCCTCCGATAACAAAGAGAAAGAAGCTTTCTGAGAAACTTCTTTGTGTTCTGTTAAATCATCTCACAGAGTTACAGCTTTCCCATCCAAGAAGCCTTTCGCTAAGACAGTTCTTGTGGAATTGGCAAAGTGATATTTGGAAGCCATAGAGGGCTATGGTGAAAAAGGAAATATCCTCCGATGAAATCTGGAAAGAAGCTTTCTGAGAAACTGCTTAGTGTTCTGTTAATTCATCTCACCGAGTTACATCTGTATTTCGTGGATCTCTTTGCTAGCCTTATTTCTGGGGAATCTGAGAACAGATATTTCGGATCCCTTTGAAGACTATAGGGCCAAAGGAAATATCTTCCGATAACAAAGAGAAAGAAGCTTTCTGAGAAACTTCTTTGTGTTCTGTGAAATCATCTCACAGAGTTACAGCTTTCCCCTCAACAAGCCTTTCGCTAAGACAGTTCTTGTGGAATTGGCAAAGTGATATTTGGAAGCCCATAGAGGGCTATGGTGAAAAAGGAAATATTCAAAGATGAAATCTGGAAAGAAGCTTTCTGAGAAACTGCTCTGTGATGTGTGACTTCCACTCACAGAGTTACATCTGTATTTCGTGGATCTCTTTGCTAGCCTTATTTCTGTGGAATCTGAGAACAGATATTTCGGATCCCTTTCAAGACAATAGGGCCAAAGGAAATATCCTCCGATAACTAAGAGAAAGAAGCTTTCTGAGAAACTTTTTTGTGTTCTGTCAAATCATCTCACAGAGTTACAGTTTTCCCCTCAAGAAGCCTTTCGCTAAGACAGTTCTTGTGGAATTGGCAAAGTGATATTTGGAAGCCCATAGAGGGCTATGGTGAAAAAGGAAATATCCTCCGATGAAATCTGGAAAGAAGCTTTCTGAGAAACTGCTTAGTGTTGTGTTAATTCATCTCACAGAGTTACATCTATATTTCGTGGATCTCTTTGCTAGCCTTATTTCTGTGGAATCTGAGAAAAGATATTTCGGATCCCTTTGAAGACAATAGGGCCAAAAGAAATATCCTCCGATAACAAAGAGAAAGAAGCTTTCTGAGAAACTTCTTTGTGTTCCGTGAAATCATCTCACTGAGTTACAGCTTTCCCCTCAAGAAGCCTTTCGCTAAGACAGTTCTTGTGGAATTGGCAAAGTGATATTTGGAAGCCCATAGAGGGCTATGGTGAAAAAGGAATTATCCTCCGATGAAATCTGGAAAGAAGCTGTCTGAGAAACTGCTTAGTGTTCTGTTAGTTCATCTCACAGAGTTACATCTATATTTCGTGCATCTCTTTGCTAGCCTTATTTCTGGGGAATCTGAGAACAGATATTTCGGATCCCTTTGAAGACTATAGGGCCAAAGGAAATATCCTCCGATAACAAAGAGAAAGAAGCTTTCTGAGAAACTTCTTTGTGTTCTGTGAAATCATCTCACAGAGTTACAGCTTTCCCCTCAAGAAGCCTTTCGCTAAGACAGTTCTTGTGGAATTGGCAAAGTGATATTTGGAACCCCATAGAGGGCTATGGTGAAAAAGGAAATATCCTCACATGAAATCTGGAAAGAAGCTTTCTGAGAAACTACTTAGTGTTCTGTTAATTCATCTCACAGAGTTACATCTGTATTTCGTGGATCTCTTTGATAGCCTTATTACTGTGGAATCTGAGAACAGATATTTAGGATCCCTTTGAAGACTATAGGGCCAAAGAAAATATCCTCCGATAACAAAGAGAAAGAAGCTTTCTGAGAAACTTCTTTGTGTTCTGTGAAATCATCTCACAGAGTTACAACTTTCCCCTCAAGAAGCCTTTCGCTAAGACAGTTCTTGTGGAATTTGCAAAGTGATATTTGGAAGCCATAGTGGGCTATGGTGAAAAAGGAAATATCCTCAAATGAAATCTGGAAAGAAGCTTTCTGAAAAACTGCTTAGTGTTCTGTTAATTCATCTCACAGAGTTACATCTGTATTTCGTGGATCTCTTTGCTAGCCTTATTTCTGTGGAATCTGAGACAGATAATTCGGATCCCTTTGAAGACTATAGGGCCAAACGAAATATCCTCCGATAACAAAGAGAAAGAGACTTTCTGAGAAACTTCTTTGTGTTCTGTGAAATATTCTCACAGAATTACAGCTTTCCCCTCAAGAAGCCTTTCGCTAAGACAGTTCTTGTGGAATTGGCAAAGTGATATTTGGAAGCCCATAGAGGTCTATGGTGAAAAAGGAAATATCCTCTGATGAAATCTGGAAAGAAGCTTTCTGAGAAACTGCTTAGTGTTCTGTTAATTCATCTCACAGAGTTACATCTATATTTCGTGGATCTCTTTGCTAGCCTTTTTTCTGTGTAATCTGAGAACAGATATTTCGGATCCCTTTGAATACTATAGAGCCAAAGGAAATATCCTCCGATAACAAAGAGAAAGAAGCTTTCTGAGAAACTTCTTTGTGTTCTGTGAAATCATCTCACAGAATTACAGCTTTCCCCTCAAGAAGCCTTTCGCTAAGACAGTTCTTGTGGAATTGGCAAAGTGATATTTGGAAGCCCATAGAGGGCTATGGTGAAAAAGGAAATATCCTCCGATGAAATCTGGACAGAAGCTTTCTGAGAAACTGCTTAGTGTTCTGTTAATTCATCTCACAGAGTTACATCTATATTTCGTGGATCTCTTTTCTAGCCTTATTTCTGTGGAATCTGAGAACAGATATTTCGGATCCCTTTGAAGACTATAGGGCCAAAAGAAATATCCTCCGTTAACAAAGAGAAAGAAGCTTTCTGAGAAACTTCTTTGTGTTCTGTTAAATCATCTCACAGAGTTACAGCTTTCCCATCCAAGAAGCCTTTCGCTAACACAGTTCTTGTGGAATTGGCAAAGTGATATTTGGAAGCCCATAGAGGGCTAAGGTGAAAAAGGAAATATCCTCCGATGAAATCTGGAAAGGAGCTTTCTGAGAAACTGCTCTTTGATGTGAGACTTCCACTCACAGAGTTACATCTGTATTTCGTGGATCTCTTTGCTAGCCTTATTTCTGGGGAATCTGAGAACAGATATTTCGGATCCCTTTGAAGACTATAGGGCCAAAGGAAATATCTTCCGATAACAAAGAGAAAGAAGCTTTCTGAGAAACTTCTTTGTGTTCTGTGAAATCATCTCACAGAGTTACAGCTTTCCCCTCAAGAAGCCTTTCGCTAAGACAGTTCTTGTGGAATTGGCAAAGTGATATTTGGAAGCCCATAGAGGACTATGGAGAAAAAGGAAATATCCTCAGATGAAAACTGGAAAGAAGCTTTCTGAGACACTGCTTAGTGTTCTGTTAATTCATCTCACAGAGTTACATCTGTATTTCCTGGATCTCTTTGCTAGCCTTATTTATGTGGAATCTGAGAACAGATATTTAGGATCCCTTTGAAGACTATAGGGCCAAAGGAAATATCCTCCGATAACAAAGAGAAAGAAGCTTTCTGAGAAACTTCTTTGTGTTCTGTGAAATCATCTCACAGAGTTACAGCTTTCCCCTCAAGAAGCCTTTCGCTAAGACAGTTCTTGTGGAATTGGCAAAGTGATATTTGGAAGCCCATAGAGGGCTATGGTGAAAAAGGAAATATCCTCCGATGAAATCTGGAAAGAAGCTTTCTGAGAAACTGCTTAGTGTTGTGTTAATTCATCTCACAGAGTTACATCTATATTTCGTGGATCTCTTTGCTAGCCTTATTTCTGTGGAATCTGAGAACAGATATTTCGGATCCCTTTGAAGACAATAGGGCCAAAAGAAATATCCTCCGATAACAAAGAGAAAGAAGCTTTCTGAGAAACTTCTTTGTGTTCTGTGAAATCATCTCACAGAGTTACAGCTGTCCCCTCAAGAAGCCTTTCGCTAAGACAGTTCTTGTGGAATTGGAAAAGTGATATTTGGAAGCCATAGAGGGCTATGGTGAAAAAGGAAATATCCATCAGATGAAATCTGGAAAGAAGCTTTCTGAGAAACTACTTAGTGTTCTGTTAATTCATCTCACAGAGTTACATCTGTATTTCGTGGATCTCTTTACTAGCCTTATTTCTGTGGAATCTGAGAACAGATATTTAGGATCCCTTTTGTAGACTATAGGGCCAAAGAAATATCCTCCGATAACAAAGAGAAAGAAGCTTTCTGAGAAACTTCTTTGTGTTCTTTGAAATCATCTCACAGAGTTACAACTTTCCCCTCAAGAAGCCTTTCGCTAAGACAGTTCTTGTGGAATTGGCAAAGTGATATTTGGAAGCCATAGAGGGTTATGGTGAAAAAGGAAATATCCTCAGATGAAATCTGGACAGAAGCTTTCTGAGAAACTGCTTAGTGTTCTGTTAATTCATCTCACAGAGTTACATCTATATTTCGTGGATCTCTTTTCTAGCCTTATTTCTGTGGAATCTGAGAACAGATATTTCGGATCCATTTGAAGACTATAGGGCCAAAAGAAATATCCTCCGATAACAAAGAGAAAGAAGCTTTCTGAGAAACTTCTTTGTGTTCTGTTAAATCATCTCACAGAGTTACAGCTTTCCCATCTAAGAAGCCTTTCGCTAACACAGTTCTTGTGGAATTGGCAAAGTGATATTTGGAAGCCCATAGAGGGCTATGGTGAAAAAGGAAATATCCTCCGATGAAATCTGGAAAGAAGCTTTCTGAGAAACTGCTCTTTGATGTGTGACTTCCACTCACAGAGTTACATCTGTATTTCGTGGATCTCTTTGCTAGCCTTATTTCTGGGGAATCTGAGAACAGATATTTCGGATCCCTTTGAAGACTATAGGGCCAAAGGAAATATCTTCCGATAACAAAGAGAAAGAAGCTTTCTGAGAAACTTCTTTGTGTTCTGTGAAATCATCTCACATAGTTACAGCTTTCCCCTCAAGAAGCCTTTCGCTAAGACAGTTCTTTTGGAATTGGCAAAGTGATATTTGGAAGCCCATAGAGGGCTATGGTGAAAAAGGAAATATTCAAAGATGAAATCTGCAAAGAAGCTTTCTGAGAAACTGCTCTGTGATGTGTGACTTCCACTCACAGAGTTACATCTGTATTTCGTGGATCTCTTTGCTAGCCTTATTTCTGTGGAATCTGAGAACAGATATTTCGGATCCCTTTCAAGACAATAGGGCCAAAGGTAATATCCTCCGATAACTAAGAGAAAGAAGCTTTCTGAGAAACTTTTTTGTGTTCTGTGAAATCATCTCACAGAGTTACAGCTTTCCCCTCAAGAAGACTTTCGCTAAGACAGTTCTTGTGGAATTGGCAAAGTGATATTTGGAAGCCCATAGAGGGCTATGGTGAAAAAGGAAATATCCTCCGATGAAATCTGGAAAGAAGCTTTCTGAGAAACTACTTAGTGTTGTGTTAATTCATCTCACAGAGTTACATCTATATTTCGTGGATCTCTTTGCTAGCCTTATTTCTGTGGAATCTGAGAAAAGATATTTCGGATCCCTTTGAAGACAATAGGGCCAAAAGAAATATCCTCCGATAACAAAGAGAAAGAAGCTTTCTGAGAAACTTCTTTGTGTTCTGTGAAATCATCTCACAGAGTTACAGCTTTCCCCTCAAGAAGCCTTTCGCTAAGACAGTTCTTGTGGAATTGGCAAAGTGATATTTGGAAGCCCATAGAGGGCTATGGTGAAAAAGGAAATATCCTCCGATGAAATCTGGAAAGAAGCTTTCTGAGAAACTGCTTAGTGTTCTGTTAATTCATCTCACAGAGTTACATCTATATTTCGTGCATCTCTTTGCTAGCCTTATTTCTGGGGAATCTGAGAACAGATATTTCGGATCCCTTTGAAGACTATAGGGCCAAAGGAAATATCCTCCGATAACAAAGAGAAAGAAGCTTTCTGAGAAACTTCTTTGTGTTCTGTGAAATCATCTCACTGAGTTACAGCTTTCCCCTCAAGAAGCCTTTCGCTAAGACAGTTCTTGTGGAATTGGCAAAGTGATATTTGGAAGCCATAGAGGGCTATGGTGAAAAAGGAAATATCCTCAGATGAAATCTGGAAAGAAAGTTTCTGAGAAACTACTTAGTCTTCTGTTAATTCATCTCACAGAGTTACATCTGTATTTCGTGGATCTCTTTGCTAGCCTTATTTCTGTGGAATCTGAGAACAGATATTTAGGATCCCTTTGAAGACTATAGGGCCAAAGAAAATATCCTCCGATAACAAAGAGAAAGAAGCTTTCTGAGAAACTTCTTTGTGTTCTGTGAAATCATCTCACAGAGTTACAACTTTCCCCTCAAGAAGCCTTTCGCTAAGACATTTCTTGTGGAATTTGCAAAGTGATATTTGGAAGCCATAGTGGGCTATGGTGAAAAAGGAAATATCCTCAAATGAAATCTGGAAAGAAGCTTTCTGAGAAACTGCTTAGTGTTCTGTTAATTCATCTCACAGAGTTACATCTGTATTTCGTGGATCTCTTTGCTAGCCTTATTTCTGTGGAATCTGAGACAGATATTTCGGATCCCTTTGAAGACTATAGGGCCAAAGGAAATATCCTCAGATAACAAAGAGAAAGAGACTTTCTGAGAAACTTCTTTGTGTTCTGTGAAATATTCTCACAGAATTACAGCTTTCCCTCAAGAAGCCTTTCGCTAAGACAGTTCTTGTGGAATTGGAAAAGTGATATTTGGAAGCCCATAGAGGGCTATGGTGAAAAAGGAAATATCCTCTGATGAAATCTGGAAAGAAGCTTTCTGAGAAACTGCTTAGTGTTCTGTTAATTCATCTCACAGAGTTACATCTATATTTCGTGGATCTCCTTGCTAGCCTTGTTTCTGTGTAATCTGAGAACAGATATTTCGGATCCCTTTGAATACTATAGAGCCAAAGGAAATATCCTCCGATAACAAAGAGAAAGAAGCTTTCTGAGAAACTTCTTTGTGTTCTGTGAAATCATCTCACAGAGTTACAGCTTTCCCCTCAAGAAGCCTTTCGCTAAGACAGTTCTTGTGGAATTGGCAAAGTGATATTTGGAAGCCCATAGAGCGCTATGGTGAAAAAGGAAATATCCTCCGATGAAATCTGGACAGAAGCTTTCTGAGAAACTGCTTAGTGTTCTGTTAATTCATCTCACAGAGTTACATCTATATTTCGTGGATCTCTTTTCTAGCCTTATTTCTGTGGAATCTGAGAACAGATATTTCGGATCCCTTTGAAGACTATAGGGCCAAAAGAAATATCCTCCGTTAACAAAGAGAAAGAAGCTTTCTGAGAAACTTCTTTGTGTTCTGTGAAATCATCTCACAGAGTTACAGCTTTCCCCTCAAGAAGCCTTTCGCTAAGACAGTTCTTGTGGAATTGGCAAAGTGATATTTGGAAGCCCATAGAGGGCTAAGGTGAAAAAGGAAATATCCTCCGATGAAATCTGGAAAGGAGCTTTCTGAGAAACAGCTCTTTGATGTGTGACTTCCACTCACAGAGTTACATCTGTATTTCGTGGATCTCTTTGCTAGCCTTATTTCTGGGGAATCTGAGAACAGATATTTCGGATCCCTTTGAAGACTATAGGGCCAACGGAAATATCTTCCGATAACAAAGAGAAAGAAGCTTTCTGAGAAACTTCTTTGTGTTCTGTGAAATCATCTCACAGAGTTACAGCTTTCCCCTCAAGAAGCCTTTCGCTAAGACAGTTCTTGTGGAATTGGCAAAGTGATATTTGGAAGCCCATAGAGGGCTATGGTGAAAAAGGAAATATCCTCAGATGAAAACTGGAAAGAAGCTTTCTGGCAAACTGCTTAGTGTTCTGTTAATTCATCTCACAGAGTTACATCTGTATTTCCTGGATCTCTTTGCTAGCCTTATTTATGTGGAATCTGAGAACAGATATTTAGGATCCCTTTGAAGATTATAGGTCCAAAGGAAATATCCTCCGATAACTAAGAGAAAGAAGCTTTCTGACAAACTTCTTTGTGTTCTGTGAAATCATCTCACAGAGTTACAGCTTTCCCCTCAAGAAGCCTTTCGCTAAGACACTTCTTGTGGAATTGGCAAAGTGATATTTGGAAGCCCATAGAGGGCTATGGTGAAAAAGGAAATATCCTCAGATGAAATCTGGAAAGAAGCTTTCTGAGAAACTGCTTAGTGTTCTGTTCATTCATCTCACAGAGTTACATCTGTATTTCGTGGATCTCTTTGCTAGGCTTATTTCTGTGGAATCTGAGAACAGATATTTCGGATCCCTTTGAAGACTATAGGGCCAAAGGAAATATCCTCCGATAACAAAGAGAAAGAGACTTTCTGAGAAACTTCTTTGTGTTCTGTGAAATCATCTCACAGAATTACAGCTTTCCCCTCAAGAAGCCTTTCGCTAAGACAGTTCTTGTGGAATTGGCAAAGTGATATTTGGAAGCCCATAGAGGGCTATGGTGAAAAAGGAAATATCCTCTGATGAAATCTGGAAAGAAGCTTTCTGAGAAACTGCTTAGTGTTCTGTTAATTCATCTCACAGAGTTACATCTATATTTCGTGGATCTCTTTGCTAGCCTTATTTCTGTGTAATCTGAGAACAGATATGTCGGATCCCTTTGAATACTATAGAGCCAAAGGAAATATCCTCCGATAACAAAGAGAAAGAAGCTTTCTGAGAAACTTCTTTGTGTTCTGTGAAATCATCTCACAGAATTACAGCTTTCCCCTCAAGAAGCCTTTCGCTAAGACAGTTCTTGTGGAATTGGCAAAGTGATATTTGGAAGCCATAGAGGGCTATGGTGAAAAAGGAAATATCCTCCGATGAAATCTGGAAAGAAGCTTTCTGAGAAACTGCTTAGTGTTCTGTTAATTCATCTCACAGAGTTACATCTGTATTTCGTGGATCTCTTTGCTAGCCTTATTTCTGGGGAATCTGAGAACAGATATTTCGGATCCCTTTGAAGACTACAGGGCCAAAGGAAATATCTTCCGATAACAAAGAGAAAGAAGCTTTCTGAGAAACTTCTTAGTGTTCTGTGAAATCATCTCACAGAGTTACAGCTTTCCCCTCAAGAAGCCTTTCGCTAAGACAGTTCTTGTGGAATTGGCAAAGTGATATTTGGAAGCCCATAGAGGACTATGGTGAAAAAGGAAATATTCAAAGATGAAATCTGGAAAGAAGCTTTCTGAGAAACTGCTCTGTGATGTGTGACTTCCACTCACAGAGTTACATCTGTATTCCGTGGATCTCATTGCTAGGCTTATTTCTGTGGAATCTGAGAACAGATATTTCGGATCCCTTTCAAGACAATAGGGCCAAAGGAAATATCCTCCGATAACTAAGAGAAAGAAGCTTTCTGAGAAACTTTTTTGTGTTCTGTGAAATCATCTCACAGAGTTACAGCTTTCCCATCCAAGAAGCCTTTGGCTAACACAGTTCTTGTGGAATTGGCAAAGTGATATTTGGAAGCCCATAGAGGGCTAAGGTGAAAAAGGAAATATCCTCCGATGAAATCTGGAAAGGAGCTTTCTGAGAAACTGCTCTTTGATGTGTGACTTCCACTCACAGAGTTACATCTGTATTTCCTGGATCTCTTTGCTAGCCTTATTTCTGGGGAATCTGAGAACAGATATTTCGGATCCCTTTGAAGACTATAGGGCCAAAGGAAATATCTTCCGATAACGAAGAGAAAGAAGCTTTCTGAGAAACTTCTTTGTGTTCTGTGAAATCATCTCACAGAGTTACAGCTGTCCCCTCAAGAAGCCTTTCGCTAAGACAGTTCTTGTGGAATTGGCAAAGTGATATTTGGAAGCCATAGAGGGCTATGGTGAAAAAGGAAATATCCTCAGATGAAATCTGGAAAGAAGTTTTCTGAGAAACTGCTTAGTGTTCTGTTCATTCATCTCACAGAGTTACATCTGTATTTCATGGATCTCTTTGCTAGCCTTATTTCTGTGGAATCTGAGAACAGATATTTCGGATCCCTTTGAAGACTATAGGGCCAAAGGAAATATCCTCCGATAACAAAGAGAAAGAAACTTTCTGAGAAACTTCTTTGTGTTCTGTGAAATCATCTCACAGAATTACAGCTTTCCCCCCAAGAAGCCTTTCGGTAAGACAGTTCTTGTGGAATTGGCAAAGTGATATTTGGAAGCCCATAGAGGGCTATGGTGAAAAAGGAAATATCCTCTGATGAAATCTGGAAAGAAGCTTTCTGAGAAACTGCTTAGTGTTCTGTTAATTCATCTCACAGAGTTACATCTATATTTCGTGGATCTCTTTGCTAGCCTTATTTCTGTGTAATCTGAGAACAGATATGTCGGATCCCTTTGAATACTATAGAGCCAAAGGAAATATCCTCCGATAACAAAGAGAAAGAAGCTTTCTGAGAAACTTCTTTGTGTTCTGTGAAATCATCTCACAGAATTACAGCTTTCTCCTCAAGAAGCCTTTCGCTAAGACAGTTCTTGTGGAATTGGCAAAGTGATATTTGGAAGCCATAGAGGGCTATGGTGAAAAAGGAATTATCCTCCGATGAAATCTGGAAAGAAGCTTTCTGAGAAACTGCTTAGTGTTCTGTTAATTCATCTCACAGAGTTACATCTATATTTCGTGCATCTCTTTGCTAGCCTTATTTCTGTGGAATCTGAGAACAGATATTTCGGATCCCTTTGAAGACTATAGGGTCAAAGGAAATATCCTCCGATAACAAAGAGAAAGAAGCTTTCTGAGAAACTTCTTTGTGTTCTGTGAAATCATCTCACAGAGTTACAGCTTTCCCCTCAAGAAGCCTTTCGCTAAGACAGTTCTTGTGGAATTGGCAAAGTGATATTTGGAAGCCATAGAGGGCTATGGTGAAAAAGGAAATATCCTCAGATGAAATCTGGAAAGAAGCTTTCTGAGAAACTACTTAGTGTTCTGTTAATTCATCTCACAGAGTTACATCTGTATTTCGTGGATCTCTTTGCTAGCCTTATTACTGTGGAATCTGAGAACAGATATTTAGGATCCCTTTGATGACTATAGGGACAAAGAAAATATCCTCCGATAACAAAGAGAAAGAAGCTTTCTGAGAAACTTCTTTGTGTTCTGTGAAATCATCTCACAGAGTTACAACTTTCCCCTCAAGAAGCCTTTCGCTAAGACAGTTCTTGTGGAATTGGCAAAGTGATATTTGGAAGCCATAGTGGGCTATGGTGAAAAAGGAAATATCCTCAAATGAAATCTGGAAAGAAGCTTTCTGAGAAACTGCTTAGTGTTCTGTTAATTCATCTCACAGAGTTACATCTGTATTTCGTGGATCTCTTTGCTAGCCTTATTTCTGTGGAATCTGAGACAGATATTTCGGATCCCTTTGAAGACTATAGGGCCAAACGAAATATCCTCCGATAACAAAGAGAAAGAGACTTTCTGAGAAACTTCTTTGTGTTCTGTGAAATATTCTCACAGAATTACAGCTTTCCCCTCAAGAAGCCTTTCGCTAAGACAGTTCTTGTGGAATTGGCAAAGTGATATTTGGAAGCCCATAGAGGGCTATGGTGAAAAAGGAAATATTCAAACATGAAATCTGGAAAGAAGCTTTCTGAGAAACTGCTTAGTGTTCTGTTAATTCATCTCACAGAGTTACATCTATATTTCGTGGATCTCTTTGCTAGCCTTGTTTCTGTGTAATCTGAGAACAGATATTTCGGATCCCTTTGAATACTATAGAGCCAAAGGAAATATCCTCCGATAACAAAGAGAAAGAAGCTTTCTGAGAAACTTCTTTGTGTTCTGTGAAATCATCTCACAGAATTACAGCTTTACCCTCAAGAAGCCTTTCGCGAAGACAGTTCTTGTGGAATTGGCAAAGCGATATTTGGAAGCCCATAGAGGGCTAGGGTGAAAAAGGAAATATCCTCCGATGAAATCTGGACAGAAGCTTTCTGAGAAACTGCTTAGTGTTCTGTTAATTCATCTCACAGAGTTACATCTATATTTCGTGGATCTCTTTTCTAGCCTTATTTCTGTGGAATCTGAGAACAGATATTTCGGATCCCTTTGAAGACTATAGGGCCAAAAGAAATATCCTCCGTTAACAAAGAGAAAGAAGCTTTCTGAGAAACTTCTTTGTGTTCTGTTAAATCATCTCACAGAGTTACAGCTTTCCCATCCAAGAAGCCTTTGGCTAACACAGTTCTTCTGGAATTGGCAAAGTGATATTTGGAAGCCCATAGAGGGCTAAGGTGAAAAAGGAAATATCCTCCGATGAAATCTGGAAAGGAGCTTTCTGAGAAACTGCTCTTTGATGTGTGACTTCCACTCACAGAGTTACATCTGTATTTCGTGGATCTCTTTGCTAGCCTTATTTCTGGGGAATCTGAGAACAGATATTTCGGATCCCTTTGAAGACTATAGTGCCAAAGGAAATATCTTCCGATAACAAAGAGAAAGAAGCTTTCTGAGAAACTTCTTTGTGTTCTGTGAAATCATCTCACAGAGTTACAGCTGTCCCCTCAAGAAGCCTTTCGCTAAGACAGTTCTTGTGGAATTGGCAAACTGATATTTGGAAGCCCATAGAGGGCTATGGTGAAAAAGGAAATATCCTCAGATGAAAACTGGAAAGAAGCTTTCTGAGAAACTGCTTAGTGTTCTGTTAATATATCTCACAGAGTTACATCTGTATTTCCTGGATCTCTTTGCTAGCCTTATTTATGTGGAATCTGAGAACAGATAATTAGGATCCCTTTGAAGACTATAGGGCCAAAGGAAATATCCTCCGATAACTAAGAGAAAGAAGCTTTCTGACAAACTTCTTTGTGTTCTGTGAAATCATCTCACAGAGTTACAGCTTTCCCCTCAAGAAGCCTTTCGCTAAGACAGTTCTTGTGGAATTGGCAAAGTGATATTTGGAAGCCCATAGAGGGCTATGGTGAAAAAGGAAATATCCTCCGATGAAATCTGGAAAGAAGCTTTCTGAGAAACTGCTCAGTGTTGTGTTAATTCATCTCACAGAGTTACATCTATATTTCGTGGATCTCTTTGCTAGCCTTATTTCTGTGGAATCTGAGAACAGATATTTCGGATCCCTTTGAAGACAATAGGGCCAAAAGAAATATCCTCCGATAACAAAGAGAAAGAAGCTTTCTGAGAAACTTCTTTGTGTTCTGTGAAATCATCTCACAGAGTTACAGCTGTCCCCTCAAGAAGCCTTTCGCTAAAACAGTTCTTGTGGAATTGGAAAAGTGATATTTGGAAGCCATAGAGGGCTATGGTGAAAAAGGAAATATCCATCAGATGAAATCTGGAACGAAGCTTTCTGAGAAACTACTTAGTGTTCTGTTAATTCATCTCAGAGAGTTACATCTGTATTTCGTGGATCTCTTTGCTAGCCTTATTTCTGTGGAATCTGAGAACAGATATTTAGGATCCCTTTGAAGACTATAGGGCCAAAGAAATATCCTCCGATAACAAAGAGAAAGAAGCTTTCTGAGAAACTTCTTTGTCTTCTTTGAAATCATCTCACAGAGTTACAACTTTCCCCTCAAGAAGCCTTTCGCTAAGACAGTTCTTGTGGAATTGGCAAAGTGATATTTGGAAGCCATAGAGGGCTATGGTGAAAAAGGAAATATCCTCCGATGAAATCTGGAAAGAAGCTTTCTGAGAAACTGCTTAGTGTTCTGTTCATTCATCTCACAGAGTTACATCTGTATTTCGTGGATCTCTTTGCTAGCCTTACTTCTGTGGAATCTGAGACAGATATTTCGGATCCCTTTGAAGACTATAGGGCCAAAGGAAATATCCTCCGATAACAAAGAGAAAGAGACTTTCTGAGAAACTTCTTTGTGTTCTGTGAAATCATCTCACAGAATTACAGCTTTCCCCTCAAGAAGCCTTTCGCTAAGACAGTTCTTGTGGAATGGGCAACGTGATATTTGGAAGCCCATAGAGGGCTATGGTGAAAAAGGAAATATCCTCTGATGAAATCTGGAAAGAAGCTTTCTGAGAAACTGCTTAGTGTTCTGTTAATTCATCTCACAGAGTTACATCTATATTTCGTGGATCTCTTTGCTAGCCTTATTTCTGTGTAATCTGAGAACAGATATTTCGGATCCCTTTGAATACTATAGAGCCAAAGGAAATATCCTCCGAAAACAAAGAGAAAGAAGCTTTCTGAGAAACTTCTTTGTGTTCTGTGAAATCATCTCACAGAGTTACAGCTTTCCCCTCAAGAAGCCTTTCGCTAAGACAGTTCCTGTGGAATTGGCAAAGTGATATTTGGAAGCCCATAGAGGGCTATGGTGAAAAAGGAAATATCCTCCGATGAAATCTGGACAGAAGCTTTCTGAGAAACTGCTTAGTGTTCTTTTAATTCATCTCACAGAGTTACATCTATATTTCGTGGATCTCTTTTCTAGCCTTATTTCTGTGGAATCTGAGAACAGATATTTCGGATCCCTTTGAAGACTATAGGGCCAAAAGAAATATCCTCCGATAACAAAGAGAAAGAAGCTTTCTGAGAAACTTCTTTGTGTTCTGTTAAATCATCTCACAGAGTTACAGCTTTCCCATCCAAGAAGCCTTTCGCTAACACAGTTCTTGTGGAATTGGCAAAGTTATATTTGGAAGCCCATAGAGGGCTATGGTGAAAAAGGAAATATCCTCAGATGAAATCTGGAAAGAAGCTTTCTGAGAAACTGCTCTTTGATGTGTGACTTCCACTCACAGAGTTACATCTGTATTTCGTGGATCTCTTTGCTAGCCTTATTTCTGGGGAATCTGAGAACAGATATTTCGGATCCCTTTGAAGACTATAGGGCCAAAGGAAATATCTTCCGATAACAAAGAGAAAGAAGCTTTCTGAGAAACTTCTTTGTGTTCTGTGAAATCATCTCACAGAGTTACAGCTTTCCCCTCAAGAAGCCTTTCGCTAAGACAGTTCTTTTGGAATTGGCAAAGTGATATTTGGAAGCCCATAGAGGGCTATGGTGAAAAAGGAAATATTCAAAGATGAAATCTGGAAAGAAGCTTTCTGAGAAACTGCTCTGTGATGTGTGACTTCCACTCACAGAGTTACATCTGTATTTCGTGGATCTCTTTGCTAGCCTTATTTCTGTGGAATCTGAGAACAGATATTTCGGATCCCTTTCAAGACAATAGGGCCAAAGGAAATATCCTCCGATAACTAAGAGAAAGAAGCTTTCTGAGAAACTTTTTTGTGTTCTGTGAAATCATCTCACAGAGTTACAGCTTTCCCCTCAAGAAGCCTTTCGCTAAGACAGTTCTTGTGGAATTGGCAAAGTGATATTTGGAAGCCCTTAGAGGGCTATGGTGAAAAAGGAAATATCCTCCGATGAAATCTGGAAAGAAGCTTTCTGAGAAACTGCTTAGTGTTGTGTTAATTCATCTCACAGAGTTACATCTATATTTCGTGGATCTCTTTGCTAGCCTTATTTCTGTGGAATCTGAGAAAAGATATTTCGGATCCCTTTGAAGACAATAGGGCCAAAAGAAATATCCTCCGATAACAAAGAGAAAGAAGCTTTCTGAGAAACTTCTTTGTGTTCTGTGAAATCATCTCACAGAGTTACAGCTTTCCCCTCAAGAAGACTTTCGCTAAGACAGTTCTTGTGGAATTGGCAAAGTGATATTTGGAAGCCCATAGAGGGCTATGGTGAAAAAGGAAATATCCTCCGATGAAATCTGGAAAGAAGCTTTCTGAGAAACTTCTTAGTGTTCTGTTAATTCATCTCACAGAGTTACATCTATATTTCGTGCATCTCTTTGCTAGCCTTATTTCTGGGGAATCTGAGAACAGATATTTAGGATCCCTTTGAAGACTATAGGGCCAAAGGAAATATCCTCCGATAACAAAGAGAAAGAAGCTTTCTGAGAAACTTCTTTGTGTTCTGTGAAATCATCTCACTGAGTTACAGCTTTCCCCTCAAGAAGCCTTTCGCTAAGACAGTTCTTGTGGAATTGGCAAAGTGATATTTGGAAGCCATAGAGGGCTATGGTGAAAAAGGAAATATCCTCAGATGAAATCTGGAAAGAAGCTTTCTGAGAAACTGCTTAGTGTTGTGTTAATTCATCTCACAGAGTTACATCTATATTTCGTGGATCTCTTTGCTAGCCTTATTTCTGTGGAATCTGAGAAAAGATATTTCGGATCCCTTTGAAGACAATAGGGCCAAAAGAAATATCCTCCGATAACAAAGAGAAAGAAGCTTTCTGAGAAACTTCTTTGTGTTCTGTGAAATCATCTCACAGAGTTACAGCTTTCCCCTCAAGAAGACTTTCGCTAAGACAGTTCTTGTGGAATTGGCAAAGTGATATTTGGAAGCCCATAGAGGGCTATGGTGAAAAAGGAAATATCCTCCGATGAAATCTGGAAAGAAGCTTTCTGAGAAACTTCTTAGTGTTCTGTTAATTCATCTCACAGAGTTACATCTATATTTCGTGCATCTCTTTGCTAGCCTTATTTCTGGGGAATCTGAGAACAGATATTTAGGATCCCTTTGAAGACTATAGGGCCAAAGGAAATATCCTCCGATAACAAAGAGAAAGAAGCTTTCTGAGAAACTTCTTTGTGTTCTGTGAAATCATCTCACTGAGTTACAGCTTTCCCCTCAAGAAGCCTTTCGCTAAGACAGTTCTTGTGGAATTGGCAAAGTGATATTTGGAAGCCATAGAGGGCTATGGTGAAAAAGGAAATATCCTCAGATGAAATCTGGAAAGAAAGTTTCTGAGAAACTACTTAGTCTTCTGTTAATTCATCTCACAGAGTTACATCTGTATTTCGTGGATCTCTTTGCTAGCCTTATTTCTGTGGAATCTGAGAACAGATATTTAGGATCCCTTTGAAGACTATAGGGCCAAAGAAAATATCCTCCGATAACAAAGAGAAAGAAGCTTTCTGAGAAACTTCTTTGTGTTCTGTGAAATCATCTCACAGAGTTACAACTTTCCCCTCAAGAAGCCTTTCGCTAAGACAGTTCTTGTGGAATTTGCAAAGTGATATTTGGAAGCCATAGTGGGCTATGGTGAAAAAGGAAATATCCTCAAATGAAATCTGGAAAGAAGCTTTCTGAGAAACTGCTTAGTGTTCTGTTAATTCATCTCACAGAGTTACATCTGTATTTCGTGGATCTCTTTGCTAGCCTTATTTCTGTGGAATCTGAGACAGATATTTCGGATCCCTTTGAAGACTATAGGGCCAAAGGAAATATCCTCAGATAACAAAGAGAAAGAGACTTTCTGAGAAACTTCTTTGTGTTCTGTGAAATATTCTCACAGAATTACAGCTTTCCCCTCAAGAAGCCTTTCGCTAAGACAGTTCTTGTGGAATTTGAAAAGTGATATTTGGAAGCCCATAGAGGGCTATGGTGAAAAAGGAAATATCCTCTGATGAAATCTGGAAAGAAGCTTTCTGAGAAACTGCTTAGTGTTCTGTTAATTCATCTCACAGAGTTACATCTATATTTCGTGGATCTCTTTGCTAGCCTTGTTTCTGTGTAATCTGAGAACAGATATTTCGGATCCCTTTGAATACTATAGAGCCAAAGGAAATATCCTCCGATAACAAAGAGAAAGAAGCTTTCTGAGAAACTTCTTTGTGTTCTGTGAAATCATCTCACAGAGTTACAGCTTTCCCCTCAAGAAGCCTTTCGCTAAGACAGTTCTTGTGGAATTGGCAAAGTGATATTTGGAAGCCCATAGAGCGCTATGGTGAAAAAGGAAATATCCTCCGATGAAATCTGGACAGAAGCTTTCTGAGAAACTGCTTAGTGTTCTGTTAATTCATCTCACAGAGTTACATCTATATTTCGTGGATCTCTTTTCTAGCCTTATTTCTGTGGAATCTGAGAACAGATATTTAGGATCCCTTTGAAGACTATAGGGCCAAAAGCAATATCCTCCGTTAACAAAGAGAAAGAAGCTTTCTGAGAAACTTCTTTGTGTTCTGTGAAATCATCTCACAGAGTTACAGCTTTCCCATCCAAGAAGCCTTTCGCTAAGACAGTTCTTGTGGAATTGGCAAAGTGATATTTGGAAGCCCATACAGGGCTAAGGTGAAAAAGGAAATATCCTCCGATGAAATCTGGACAGGAGCTTTCTGAGAAACTGCTCTTTGATGTGTGACTTCCACTCACAGAGTTACATCTGTATTTCGTGGATCTCTTTGCTAGCCTTATTTCTGGGGAATCTGAGAACAGATATTTCGGATCCCTTTGAAGACTATAGGGCCAAAGGAAATATCTTCCGATAACAAAGAGAAAGAAGCTTTCTGAGAAACTTCTTTGTGTTCTGTGAAATCATCTCACAGAGTTACAGCTTTCCCCTCAAGAAGCCTTTCGCTAAGACAGTTCTTGTGGAATTGGCAAAGTGATATTTGGAAGCCCATAGAGGGCTATGGTGAAAAAGGAAATATCCTCAGATGAAAACTGGAAAGAAGCTTTCTGAGAAACTGCTTAGTGTTCTGTTAATTCATCTCACAGAGTTACATCTGTATTTCCTGGATCTCTTTGCTAGCCTTATTTATGTGGAATCTGAGAACAGATATTTAGGATCCCTTTGAAGACTATAGGGCCAAAGGAAATATCCTCCGATAACTAAGAGAAAGAAGCTTTCTGACAAACTTCTTTGTGTTCTGTGAAATCATCTCACAGAGTTACAGCTTTCCCCTCAAGAAGCCTTTCGCTAAGACAGTTCTTGTGGAATTGGCAAAGTGATATTTGGAAGCCCATAGAGGGCTATGGTGAAAAAGGAAATATCCTCAGATGACATCTGGAAAGAAGCTTTCTGAGAAACTGCTTAGTGTTCTGTTCATTCATCTCACAGAGTTACATCTGTATTTCGTGGATCTCTTTGCTAGCCTTATTTCTGTGGAATCTGAGAACAGATATTTCGGATCCCTTTGAAGACTATAGGGCCAAAGGAAATATCCTCCGATAACAAAGAGAAAGAGACTTTCTGAGAATCTTCTTTGTGTTCTGTGAAATCATCTCACAGAATTACAGCTTTCCCCTCAAGAAGCCTTTCGCTAAGACAGTTCTTGTGGAATTGGCAAAGTGATATTTGGAAGCCCATAGAGGGCTATGGTGAAAAAGGAAATATCCTTGATGAAATCTGGAAAGAAGCTTTCTGAGAAACTGCTTAGTGTTCTGTTAATTCATCTCACAGAGTTACATCTATATTTCGTGGAGCTCTTTGCTAGCCTTATTTCTGTGTAATCTGAGAACAGATATGTCGGATCCCTTTGAATACTATAGAGCCAAAGGAAATATCCTCCGATAACAAAGAGAAAGAAGCTTTCTGAGAAACTTCTTTGTGTTCTGTGAAATCATCTCACAGAATTACAGCTTTCCCCTCAAGAAGCCTTTCGCTAAGACAGTTCTTGTGGAATTGGCAAAGTGATATTTGGAAGCCATAGAGGGCTATGGTGAAAAAGGAAATATCCTCCGATGAAATCTGGAAAGAAGCTTTCTGAGAAACTGCTTAGTGTTCTGTTAATTCATCTCACAGAGTTACATCTGTATTTCGTGGATCTCTTTGCTAGCCTTATTTCTGGGGAATCTGAGAACAGATATTTCGGATCCCTTTGAAGACTACAGGGCCAAAGGAAATATCTTCCGATAACAAAGAGAAAGAAGCTTTCTGAGAAACTTCTTAGTGTTCTGTGAAATCATCTCACAGAGTTACAGCTTTCCCCTCAAGAAGCCTTTCGCTAAGACAGTTCTTGTGGAATTGGCAAAGTGATATTTGGAAGCCCATAGAGGGCTATGGTGAAAAAGGAAATATCCTCAGATGAAATCTGGAAAGAAGCTTTCTGAGAAACTGCTCTGGGATGTGTGACTTCCACTCACAGAGTTACATCTGTATTTCGTGGATCTCTTTGCTAGCCTTATTTCTGTGTAATCTGAGAACAGATATTTCGGATCCCTTTCAAGACAATAGGGCCAAAGGAAATATCCTCCGATAACTAAGAGAAAGAAGCTTTCTGAGAAACTTTTTTGTGTTCTGTGAAATCATCTCACAGAGTTACAGCTTTCCCCTCAAGAAGCCTTTCGCTAAGACAGCTCTTGTGGAATTGGCAAAGTGATATTTGGAAGCCCATAGAGGGCTATGGTGAAAAAGGAAATATCCTCCGATGAAATCTGGAAAGAAGCTTTCTGAGAAACTGCTTAGTGTTGTGTTAATTCATCTCACAGAGTTACATCTATATTTCGTGGATCTCTTTGCTAGCCTTATTTCTGTTTAATCTGAGAAAAGATATTTCGGATCCCTTTGAAGACAATAGGGCCAAAAGAAATATCCTCCGATAACAAAGAGAAAGAAGCTTTCTGAGAAACTTCTTTGTGTTCCGTGAAATCATCTCACAGAGTTACAGCTTTCCCGTCAAGAAGCCTTTCGCTAAGACAGTTCTTGTGGAATTGGCAAAGTGATATTTGGAAGCCCACAGAGGGCTATGGTGAAAAAGGAAATATCCTCCGATGAAATCTGGAAAGAAGCTTTCTGAGAAACTGCTTAGTGTTCTGTTAATTCATCTCACAGAGTTACATCTATATTTCGTGCATCTCTTTGCTAGCCTTATTTCTGGGGAATCTGAGAACAGATATTTCGGATCCCTTTGAAGACTATGGGGCCAAAAGAAATATCCTCCGTTAACAAAGAGAAAGAAGCTTTCTGAGAAACTTCTTTGTGTTCTGTTAAATCATCTCACAGAGTTACAGCTTTCCCATCCAAGAAGCCTTTGGCTAACACAGTTCTTGTGGAATTGGCAAAGTGATATTTGGAAGCCCATAGAGGGCTAAGGTGAAAAAGGAAATATCCTCCGATGAAATCTGGACAGGAGCTTTCTGAGAAACTGCTCTTTGATGTGTGACTTCCACTCACAGAGTTACATCTGTATTTCGTGGATCTCTTTGCTAGCCTTATTTCTGGGGAATCTGAGAACAGATATTTCGGATCCCTTTGAAGACTATAGGGCCAAAGGAAATATCTTCCGATAACAAAGAGAAAGAAGCTTTCTGAAAAACTTCTTTGTGTTCTGTGAAATCATCTCACAGAGTTACAGCTTTCCCCTCAAGAAGCCTTTCGCTAAGACAGTTCTTGTGGAATTGGCAAAGTGATATTTGGAAGCCCATAGAGGGCTATGGTGAAAAAGGAAATATCCTCAGATGAAAACTGGAAAGAAGCTTTCTGAGAAACTGCTTAGTGTTCTGTTAATTCATCTCACAGAGTTACATCTGTATTTCCTGGATCTCTTTGCTAGCCTTATTTATGTGGAATCTGAGAACAGATATTTAGGATCCCTTTGAAGACTATAGGGCCAAAGGAAATATCCTCCGATAACTAAGAGAAAGAAGCTTTCTGACAAACTTCTTTGTGTTCTGTGAAATCATCTCACAGAGTTACAGCTTTCCCCTCAAGAAGCCTTTCGCTAAGACAGTTCTTGTGGAATTGGCAAAGTGATATTTGGAAGCCCATAGAGGGCTATGGTGAAAAAGGAAATATCCTCAGATGAAATCTGGAAAGAAGCTTTCTGAGAAACTGCTTAGTGTTCTGTTCATTCATCTCACAGAGTTACATCTGTATTTCGTGGATCTCTTTGCTAGCCTTATTTCTGTGGAATCTGAGAACAGATATTTCGGATCCCTTTCAAGACAATAGGGCCAAAGGAAATATCCTCCGATAACTAAGAGAAAGAAGCTTTCTGAGAAACTTTTTTGTGTTCTGTGAAATCATCTCACAGAGTTACAGCTTTCCCCTCAAGAAGCCTTTCGCTAAGACAGCTCTTGTGGAATTGGCAAAGTGATATTTGGAAGCCCATAGAGGGCTATGGTGAAAAAGGAAATATCCTCCGATGAAATCTGGAAAGAAGCTTTCTGAGAAACTGCTTAGTGTTCTGTTAATTCATCTCACAGAGTTACATCTATATTTCGTGGATCTCTTTGCTAGCCTTATTTCTGTGGAATCTGAGAACAGATATTTCGGATCCCTTTGAAGACAATAGGGCCAAAAGAAATATCCTCCGATAACAAAGAGAAAGAAGCTTTCTGAGAAACTTCTTTGTGTTCCGTGAAATCATCTCACAGAGTTACAGCTTTCCCCTCAAGAAGCCTTTCGCTAAGACAGTTCTTGTGGAATTGGCAAAGTGATATTTGGAAGCCCACAGAGGGCTATGGTGAAAAAGGAAATATCCTCCGATGAAATCTGGAAAGAAGCTTTCTGAGAAACTGCTTAGTGTTCTGTTAATTCATCTCACAGAGTTACATCTATATTTCGTGCATCTCTTTGCTAGCCTTATTTCTGGGGAATCTGAGAACAGATATTTCGGATCCCTTTGAAGACTATGGGGCCAAAAGAAATATCCTCCGTTAACAAAGAGAAAGAAGCTTTCTGAGAAACTTCTTTGTGTTCTGTTAAATCATCTCACAGAGTTACAGCTTTCCCATCCAAGAAGCCTTTGGCTAACACAGTTCTTGTGGAATTGGCAAAGTGATATTTGGAAGCCCATAGAGGGCTAAGGTGAAAAAGGAAATATCCTCCGATGAAATCTGGAAAGGAGCTTTCTGAGAAACTGCTCTTTGATGTGTGACTTCCACTCACAGAGTTACATCTGTATTTCGTGGATCTCTTTGCTAGCCTTATTTCTGTGGAATCTGAGAACAGATATTTCGGATCCCTTTGAAGACTATAGGGCCAAAGGAAATATCCTCCGATAACAAAGAGAAAGAGACTTTCTGAGAAACTTCTTTGTGTTCTGTGAAATCATCTCACAGAATTACAGCTTTCCCCTCAAGAAGCCTTTCGCTAAGACAGTTCTTGTGGAATTGGCAAAGTGATATTTGGAAGCCCATAGAGGGCTACGGTGAAAAAGGAAATATCCTCTGATGAAATCTGGAAAGAAACTTTCTGAGAAACTGCTTAGTGTTCTGTTAATTCATCTCACAGAGTTACATCTATATTTCGTGGATCTCTTTGCTAGCCTTATTTCTGTGTAATCTGAGAACAGATATGTCGGATCCCTTTGAATACTACAGAGCCAAAGGAAATATCCTCCGATAACAAAGAGAAAGAAGCTTTCTGAGAAACTTCTTTGTGTTCTGTGAAATCATCTCACAGAATTACAGCTTTCCCCTCAAGAAGCCTTTCGCTAAGACAGTTCTTGTGGAATTGGCAAAGTGATATTTGGAAGCCATAGAGGGCTATAGTGAAAAAGGAAATATCCTCCGATGAAATCTGGAAAGAAGCTTTCTGAGAAACTGCTTAGTGTTCTGTTAATTCATCTCACAGAGTTACATCTGTATTTCGTGGATCTCTTTGCTAGCCTTATTTCTGGGGAATCTGAGAACAGATATTTCGGATCCCTTTGAAGACTACAGGGCCAAAGGAAATATCTTCCGATAACAAAGAGAAAGAAGCTTTCTGAGAAACTTCTTAGTGTTCTGTGAAATCATCTCACAGAGTTACAGCTTTCCCCTCAAGAAGCCTTTCGCTAAGACAGTTCTTGTGGAATTGGCAAAGTGATATTTGGAAGCCCATAGAGGGCTATGGTGAAAAAGGAAATATTCAAAGATGAAATCTGGAAAGAAGCTTTCTGAGAAACTGCTCTGTGATGTGTGACTTCCACTCACAGAGTTACATCTGTATTTCGTGGATCTCTTTGCTAGCCTTATTTCTGTGGAATCTGAGAACAGATATTTCGGATCCCTTTCAAGACAATAGGGCCAAAGGAAATATCCTCCGATAACAAAGAGAAAGAAGCTTTCTGAGAAACTGCTTAGTGTTCTGTTAATTCATCTCACAGAGTTACATCTGTATTTCGTGGATCTCTTTGCTAGCCTTATTTCTGGGGAATCTGAGAACAGATATTTCGGATCCCTTTGAAGACTACAGGGCCAAAGGAAATATCTTCCGATAACAAAGAGAAAGAAGCTTTCTGAGAAACTTCTTAGTGTTCTGTGAAATCATCTCACAGAGTTACAGCTTTCCCCTCAAGAAGCCTTTCGCTAAGACAGTTCTTGTGGAATTGGCAAAGTGATATTTGGAAGCCCATAGAGGACTATGGTGAAAAAGGAAATATTCAAAGATGAAATCTGGAAAGAAGCTTTCTGAGAAACTGCTCTGTGATGTGTGACTTCCACTCACAGAGTTACATCTGTATTCCGTGGATCTCTTTGCTAGCCTTATTTCTGTGGAATCTGAGAACAGATATTTCGGATCCCTTTCAAGACAATAGGGCCAAAGGAAATATCCTCCGATAACTAAGAGAAAGAAGCTTTCTGAGAAACTTTTTTGTGTTCTGTGAAATCATCTCACAGAGTTACAGCTTTCCCCTCAAGAAGCCTTTCGCTAAGACAGCTCTTGTGGAATTGGCAAAGTGATATTTGGAAGCCCATAGAGGGCTATGGTGAAAAAGGAAATATCCTCCGATGAAATCTGGAAAGAAGCTTTCTGAGAAACTGCTTAGTGTTGTGTTAATTCATCTCACAGAGTTACATCTATATTTCGTGGATCTCTTTGCTAGCCTTATTTCTGTGGAATCTGAGAAAAGATATTTCGGATCCCTTTGAAGACAATAGGGCCAAAAGAAATATCCTCCGATAACAAAGAGAAAGAAGCTTTCTGAGAAACTTCTTTGTGTTCCGTGAAATCATCTCACAGAGTTACAGCTTTCCCCTCAAGAAGCCTTTCGCTAAGACAGTTCTTGTGGAATTGGCAAAGTGATATTTGGAAGCCCACAGAGGGCTATGGTGAAAAAGGAAATATCCTCCGATGAAATCTGGAAAGAAGCTTTCTGAGAAACTACTTAGTGTTCTGTTAATTCATCTCACAGAGTTACATCTATATTTCGTGCATCTCTTTGCTAGCCTTATTTCTGGGGAATCTGAGAACAGATATTTCGGATCCCTTTGAAGACTATGGGGCCAAAAGAAATATCCTCCGTTAACAAAGAGAAAGAAGCTTTCTGAGAAACTTCTTTGTGTTCTGTTAAATCATCTCACAGAGTTACAGCTTTCCCATCCAAGAAGCCTTTGGCTAACACAGTTCTTGTGGAATTGGCAAAGTGATATTTGGAAGCCCATAGAGGGCTAAGGTGAAAAAGGAAATATCCTCCGATGAAATCTGGAAAGGAGCTTTCTGAGAAACTGCTCTTTGATGTGTGACTTCCACTCACAGAGTTACATCTGTATTTCCTGGATCTCTTTGCTAGCCTTATTTCTGGGGAATCTGAGAACAGATATTTCGGATCCCTTTGAAGACTATAGGGCCAAAGGAAATATTTTCCGATAACGAAGAGAAAGAAGCTTTCTGAGAAACTTCTTTGTGTTCTGTGAAATCATCTCACAGAGTTACAGCTGTCCCCTCAAGAAGCCTTTCGCTAAGACAGTTCTTGTGGAATTGGCAAAGTGATATTTGGAAGCCATAGAGGGCTATGGTGAAAAAGGAAATATCCTCAGATGAAATCTGGAAAGAAGTTTTCTGAGAAACTGCTTAGTGTTCTGTTCATTCATCTCACAGAGTTACATCTGTATTTCGTGGATCTCTTTGCTAGCCTTATTTCTGTGGAATCTGAGAACAGATATTTCGGATCCCTTTGAAGACTATAGGGCCAAAGGAAATATCCTCCGATAACAAAGAGAAAGAAACTTTCTGAGAAACTTCTTTGTGTTCTGTGAAATCATCTCACAGAATTACAGCTTTCCCCTCAAGAAGCCTTTCGGTAAGACAGTTCTTGTGGAATTGGCAAAGTGATATTTGGAAGCCCATAGAGGGCTATGGTGAAAAAGGAAATATCCTCTGATGAAATCTGGAAAGAAGCTTTCTGAGAAACTGCTTAGTGTTCTGTTAATTCATCTCACAGAGTTACATCTATATTTCGTGGATCTCTTTGCTAGCCTTATTTCTGTGTAATCTGAGAACAGATATGTCGGATCCCTTTGAATACTATAGAGCCAAAGGAAATATCCTCCGATAACAAAGAGAAAGAAGCTTTCTGAGAAACTTCTTTGTGTTCTGTGAAATCATCTCACAGAATTACAGCTTTCTCCTCAAGAAGCCTTTCGCTAAGACAGTTCTTGTGGAATTGGCAAAGTGATATTTGGAAGCCATAGAGGGCTATGGTGAAAAAGGAATTATCCTCCGATGAAATCTGGAAAGAAGCTTTCTGAGAAACTGCTTAGTGTTCTGTTAATTCATCTCACAGAGTTACATCTATATTTCGTGCATCTCTTTGCTAGCCTTATTTCTGGGGAATCTGAGAACAGATATTTCGGATCCCTTTGAAGACTATAGGGTCAAAGGAAATATCCTCCGATAACAAAGAGAAAGAAGCTTTCTGAGAAACTTCTTTGTGTTCTGTGAAATCATCTCACAGAGTTACAGCTTTCCCCTCAAGAAGCCTTTCGCTAAGACAGTTCTTGTGGAATTGGCAAAGTGATATTTGGAAGCCATAGAGGGCTATGGTGAAAAAGGAAATATCCTCAGATGAAATCTGGAAAGAAGCTTTCTGAGAAACTACTTAGTGTTCTGTTAATTCATCTCACAGAGTTACATCTGTATTTCGTGGATCTCTTTGCTAGCCTTATTACTGTGGAATCTGAGAACAGATATTTAGGATCCCTTTGATGACTATAGGGACAAAGAAAATATCCTCCGATAACAAAGAGAAAGAAGCTTTCTGAGAAACTTCTTTGTGTTCTGTGAAATCATCTCACAGAGTTACAACTTTCCCCTCAAGAAGCCTTTCGTTAAGACAGTTCTTGTGGAATTTGCAAAGTGATATTTGGAAGCCATAGTGGGCTATGGTGAAAAAGGAAATATCCTCAAATGAAATCTGGAAAGAAGCTTTCTGAGAAACTGCTTAGTGTTCTGTTAATTCATCTCACAGAGTTACATCTGTATTTCGTGGATCTCTTTGCTAGCCTTATTTCTGTGGAATCTGAGACAGATATTTCGGATCCCTTTGAAGACTATAGGGCCAAACGAAATATCCTCCGATAACAAAGAGAAAGAGACTTTCTGAGAAACTTCTTTGTGTTCTGTGAAATATTCTCACAGAATTACAGCTTTCCCCTCAAGAAGCCTTTCGCTAAGACAGTTCTTGTGGAATTGGCAAAGTGATATTTGGAAGCCCATAGAGGGCTATGGTGAAAAAGGAAATATCCTCTGATGAAATCTGGAAAGAAGCTTTCTGAGAAACTGCTTAGTGTTCTGTTAATTCATCTCACAGAGTTACATCTATATTTCGTGGATCTCTTTGCTAGCCTTGTTTCTGTGTAATCTGAGAACAGATATTTCGGATCCCTTTGAATACTATAGAGCCAAAGGAAATATCCTCCGATAACAAAGAGAAAGAAGCTTTCTGAGAAACTTCTTTGTGTTCTGTGAAATCATCTCACAGAATTACAGCTTTACCCTCAAGAAGCCTTTCGCGAAGACAGTTCTTGTGGAATTGGCAAAGCGATATTTGGAAGCCCATAGAGGGCTAGGGTGAAAAAGGAAATATCCTCCGATGAAATCTGGACAGAAGCTTTCTGAGAAACTGCTTAGTGTTCTGTTAATTCATCTCACAGAGTTACATCTATATTTCGTGGATCTCTTTTCTAGCCTTATTTCTGTGGAATCTGAGAACAGATATTTCGGATCCCTTTGAAGACTATAGGGCCAAAAGAAATATCCTCCGTTAACAAAGAGAAAGAAGCTTTCTGAGAAACTTCTTTGTGTTCTGTTAAATCATCTCACAGAGTTACAGCTTTCCCATCCAAGAAGCCTTTGGCTAACACAGTTCTTCTGGAATTGGCAAAGTGATATTTGGAAGCCCATAGAGGGCTAAGGTGAAAAAGGAAATATCCTCCGATGAAATCTGGAAAGGAGCTTTCTGAGAAACTGCTCTTTGATGTGTGACTTCCACTCACAGAGTTACATCTGTATTTCGTGGATCTCTTTGCTAGCCTTATTTCTGGGGAATCTGAGAACAGATATTTCGGATCCCTTTGAAGACTATAGTGCCAAAGGAAATATCTTCCGATAACAAAGAGAAAGAAGCTTTCTGAGAAACTTCTTTGTGTTCTGTGAAATCATCTCACAGAGTTACAGCTGTCCCCTCAAGAAGCCTTTCGCTAAGACAGTTCTTGTGGAATTGGCAAAGTGATATTTGGAAGCCCATAGAGGGCTATGGTGAAAAAGGAAATATCCTCAGATGAAAACTGGAAAGAAGCTTTCTGAGAAACTGCTTAGTGTTCTGTTAATATATCTCACAGAGTTACATCTGTATTTCCTGGATCTCTTTGCTAGCCTTATTTATGTGGAATCTGAGAACAGATAATTAGGATCCCTTTGAAGACTATAGGGCCAAAGGAAATATCCTCCGATAACTAAGAGAAAGAAGCTTTCTGACAAACTTCTTTGTGTTCTGTGAAATCATCTCACAGAGTTACAGCTTTCCCCTCAAGAAGCCTTTCGCTAAGACAGTTCTTGTGGAATTGGCAAAGTGATATTTGGAAGCCCATAGAGGGCTATGGTGAAAAAGGAAATATCCTCCGATGAAATCTGGAAAGAAGCTTTCTGAGAAACTGCTCAGTGTTGTGTTAATTCATCTCACAGAGTTACATCTATATTTCGTGGATCTCTTTGCTAGCCTTATTTCTGTGGAATCTGAGAACAGATATTTCGGATCCCTTTGAAGACAATAGGGCCAAAAGAAATATCCTCCGATAACAAAGAGAAAGAAGCTTTCTGAGAAACTTCTTTGTGTTCTGTGAAATCATCTCACAGAGTTACAGCTGTCCCCTCAAGAAGCCTTTCGCTAAAACAGTTCTTGTGGAATTGGAAAAGTGATATTTGGAAGCCATAGAGGGCTATGGTGAAAAAGGAAATATCCATCAGATGAAATCTGGAACGAAGCTTTCTGAGAAACTACTTAGTGTTCTGTTAATTCATCTCAGAGAGTTACATCTGTATTTCGTGGATCTCTTTGCTAGCCTTATTTCTGTGGAATCTGAGAACAGATATTTAGGATCCCTTTGAAGACTATAGGGCCAAAGAAATATCCTCCGATAACAAAGAGAAAGAAGCTTTCTGAGAAACTTCTTTGTCTTCTTTGAAATCATCTCACAGAGTTACAACTTTCCCCTCAAGAAGCCTTTCGCTAAGACAGTTCTTGTGGAATTGGCAAAGTGATATTTGGAAGCCATAGAGGGCTATGGTGAAAAAGGAAATATCCTCCGATGAAATCTGGAAAGAAGCTTTCTGAGAAACTGCTTAGTGTTCTGTTCATTCATCTCACAGAGTTACATCTGTATTTCGTGGATCTCTTTGCTAGCCTTACTTCTGTGGAATCTGAGACAGATATTTCGGATCCCTTTGAAGACTATAGGGCCAAAGGAAATATCCTCCGATAACAAAGAGAAAGAGACTTTCTGAGAAACTTCTTTGTGTTCTGTGAAATCATCTCACAGAATTACAGCTTTCCCCTCAAGAAGCCTTTCGCTAAGACAGTTCTTGTGGAATGGGCAACGTGATATTTGGAAGCCCATAGAGGGCTATGGTGAAAAAGGAAATATCCTCTGATGAAATCTGGAAAGAAGCTTTCTGAGAAACTGCTTAGTGTTCTGTTAATTCATCTCACAGAGTTACATCTATATTTCGTGGATCTCTTTGCTAGCCTTATTTCTGTGTAATCTGAGAACAGATATTTCGGATCCCTTTGAATACTATAGAGCCAAAGGAAATATCCTCCGAAAACAAAGAGAAAGAAGCTTTCTGAGAAACTTCTTTGTGTTCTGTGAAATCATCTCACAGAGTTACAGCTTTCCCCTCAAGAAGCCTTTCGCTAAGACAGTTCCTGTGGAATTGGCAAAGTGATATTTGGAAGCCCATAGAGGGCTATGGTGAAAAAGGAAATATCCTCCGATGAAATCTGGACAGAAGCTTTCTGAGAAACTGCTTAGTGTTCTTTTAATTCATCTCACAGAGTTACATCTATATTTCGTGGATCTCTTTTCTAGCCTTATTTCTGTGGAATCTGAGAACAGATATTTCGGATCCCTTTGAAGACTATAGGGCCAAAAGAAATATCCTCCGATAACAAAGAGAAAGAAGCTTTCTGAGAAACTTCTTTGTGTTCTGTTAAATCATCTCACAGAGTTACAGCTTTCCCATCCAAGAAGCCTTTCGCTAACACAGTTCTTGTGGAATTGGCAAAGTTATATTTGGAAGCCCATAGAGGGCTATGGTGAAAAAGGAAATATCCTCAGATGAAATCTGGAAAGAAGCTTTCTGAGAAACTGCTCTTTGATGTGTGACTTCCACTCACAGAGTTACATCTGTATTTCGTGGATCTCTTTGCTAGCCTTATTTCTGGGGAATCTGAGAACAGATATTTCGGATCCCTTTGAAGACTATAGGGCCAAAGGAAATATCTTCCGATAACAAAGAGAAAGAAGCTTTCTGAGAAACTTCTTTGTGTTCTGTGAAATCATCTCACAGAGTTACAGCTTTCCCCTCAAGAAGCCTTTCGCTAAGACAGTTCTTTTGGAATTGGCAAAGTGATATTTGGAAGCCCATAGAGGGCTATGGTGAAAAAGGAAATATTCAAAGATGAAATCTGGAAAGAAGCTTTCTGAGAAACTGCTCTGTGATGTGTGACTTCCACTCACAGAGTTACGTCTGTATTTCGTGGATCTCTTTGCTAGCCTTATTTCTGTGGAATCTGAGAACAGATATTTCGGATCCCTTTCAAGACAATAGGGCCAAAGGAAATATCCTCCGATAACTAAGAGAAAGAAGCTTTCTGAGAAACTTTTTTGTGTTCTGTGAAATCATCTCACAGAGTTACAGCTTTCCCCTCAAGAAGCCTTTCGCTAAGACAGTTCTTGTGGAATTGGCAAAGTGATATTTGGAAGCCCTTAGAGGGCTATGGTGAAAAAGGAAATATCCTCCGATGAAATCTGGAAAGAAGCTTTCTGAGAAACTGCTTAGTGTTGTGTTAATTCATCTCACAGAGTTACATCTATATTTCGTGGATCTCTTTGCTAGCCTTATTTCTGTGGAATCTGAGAAAAGATATTTCGGATCCCTTTGAAGACAATAGGGCCAAAAGAAATATCCTCCGATAACAAAGAGAAAGAAGCTTTCTGAGAAACTTCTTTGTGTTCTGTGAAATCATCTCACAGAGTTACAGCTTTCCCCTCAAGAAGACTTTCGCTAAGACAGTTCTTGTGGAATTGGCAAAGTGATATTTGGAAGCCCATAGAGGGCTATGGTGAAAAAGGAAATATCCTCCGATGAAATCTGGAAAGAAGCTTTCTGAGAAACTTCTTAGTGTTCTGTTAATTCATCTCACAGAGTTACATCTATATTTCGTGCATCTCTTTGCTAGCCTTATTTCTGGGGAATCTGAGAACAGATATTTCGGATCCCTTTGAAGACTATAGGGCCAAAGGAAATATCCTCCGATAACAAAGAGAAAGAAGCTTTCTGAGAAACTTCTTTGTGTTCTGTGAAATCATCTCACTGAGTTACAGCTTTCCCCTCAAGAAGCCTTTCGCTAAGACAGTTCTTGTGGAATTGGCAAAGTGATATTTGGAAGCCATAGAGGGCTATGGTGAAAAAGGAAATATCCTCAGATGAAATCTGGAAAGAAAGTTTCTGAGAAACTACTTAGTCTTCTGTTAATTCATCTCACAGAGTTACATCTGTATTTCGTGGATCTCTTTGCTAGCCTTATTTCTGTGGAATCTGAGAACAGATATTTAGGATCCCTTTGAAGACTATAGGGCCAAAGAAAATATCCTCCGATAACAAAGAGAAAGAAGCTTTCTGAGAAACTTCTTTGTGTTCTGTGAAATCATCTCACAGAGTTACAACTTTCCCCTCAAGAAGCCTTTCGCTAAGACAGTTCTTGTGGAATTTGCAAAGTGATATTTGGAAGCCATAGTGGGCTATGGTGAAAAAGGAAATATCCTCAAATGAAATCTGGAAAGAAGCTTTCTGAGAAACTGCTTAGTGTTCTGTTAATTCATCTCACAGAGTTACATCTGTATTTCGTGGATCTCTTTGCTAGCCTTATTTCTGTGGAATCTGAGACAGATATTTCGGATCCCTTTGAAGACTATAGGGCCAAAGGAAATATCCTCAGATAACAAAGAGAAAGAGACTTTCTGAGAAACTTCTTTGTGTTCTGTGAAATATTCTCACAGAATTACAGCTTTCCCCTCAAGAAGCCTTTCGCTAAGACAGTTCTTGTGGAATTTGAAAAGTGATATTTGGAAGCCCATAGAGGGCTATGGTGAAAAAGGAAATATCCTCTGATGAAATCTGGAAAGAAGCTTTCTGAGAAACTGCTTAGTGTTCTGTTAATTCATCTCACAGAGTTACATCTATATTTCGTGGATCTCTTTGCTAGCCTTGTTTCTGTGTAATCTGAGAACAGATATTTCGGATCCCTTTGAATACTATAGAGCCAAAGGAAATATCCTCCGATAACAAAGAGAAAGAAGCTTTCTGAGAAACTTCTTTGTGTTCTGTGAAATCATCTCACAGAGTTACAGCTTTCCCCTCAAGAAGCCTTTCGCTAAGACAGTTCTTGTGGAATTGGCAAAGTGATATTTGGAAGCCCATAGAGCGCTATGGTGAAAAAGGAAATATCCTCCGATGAAATCTGGACAGAAGCTTTCTGAGAAACTGCTTAGTGTTCTGTTAATTCATCTCACAGAGTTACATCTATATTTCGTGGATCTCTTTTCTAGCCTTATTTCTGTGGAATCTGAGAACAGATATTTAGGATCCCTTTGAAGACTATAGGGCCAAAAGCAATATCCTCCGTTAACAAAGAGAAAGAAGCTTTCTGAGAAACTTCTTTGTGTTCTGTGAAATCATCTCACAGAGTTACAGCTTTCCCATCCAAGAAGCCTTTGGCTAACACAGTTCTTGTGGAATTGGCAAAGTGATATTTGGAAGCCCATAGAGGGCTAAGGTGAAAAAGGAAATATCCTCCGATGAAATCTGGAAAGGAGCTTTCTGAGAAACTGCTCTTTGATGTGTGACTTCCACTCACAGAGTTACATCTGTATTTCGTGGATCTCTTTGCTAGCCTTATTTCTGTGGAATCTGAGAACAGATATTTCGGATCCCTTTGAAGACTATAGGGCCAAAGGAAATATCCTCCGATAACAAAGAGAAAGAGACTTTCTGAGAAACTTCTTTGTGTTCTGTGAAATCATCTCACAGAATTACAGCTTTCCCCTCAAGAAGCCTTTCGCTAAGACAGTTCTTGTGGAATTGGCAAAGTGATATTTGGAAGCCCATAGAGGGCTACGGTGAAAAAGGAAATATCCTCTGATGAAATCTGGAAAGAAACTTTCTGAGAAACTGCTTAGTGTTCTGTTAATTCATCTCACAGAGTTACATCTATATTTCGTGGATCTCTTTGCTAGCCTTATTTCTGTGTAATCTGAGAACAGATATGTCGGATCCCTTTGAATACTACAGAGCCAAAGGAAATATCCTCCGATAACAAAGAGAAAGAAGCTTTCTGAGAAACTTCTTTGTGTTCTGTGAAATCATCTCACAGAATTACAGCTTTCCCCTCAAGAAGCCTTTCGCTAAGACAGTTCTTGTGGAATTGGCAAAGTGATATTTGGAAGCCATAGAGGGCTATAGTGAAAAAGGAAATATCCTCCGATGAAATCTGGAAAGAAGCTTTCTGAGAAACTGCTTAGTGTTCTGTTAATTCATCTCACAGAGTTACATCTGTATTTCGTGGATCTCTTTGCTAGCCTTATTTCTGGGGAATCTGAGAACAGATATTTCGGATCCCTTTGAAGACTACAGGGCCAAAGGAAATATCTTCCGATAACAAAGAGAAAGAAGCTTTCTGAGAAACTTCTTAGTGTTCTGTGAAATCATCTCACAGAGTTACAGCTTTCCCCTCAAGAAGCCTTTCGCTAAGACAGTTCTTGTGGAATTGGCAAAGTGATATTTGGAAGCCCATAGAGGGCTATGGTGAAAAAGGAAATATTCAAAGATGAAATCTGGAAAGAAGCTTTCTGAGAAACTGCTCTGTGATGTGTGACTTCCACTCACAGAGTTACATCTGTATTTCGTGGATCTCTTTGCTAGCCTTATTTCTGTGGAATCTGAGAACAGATATTTCGGATCCCTTTCAAGACAATAGGGCCAAAGGAAATATCCTCCGATAACTAAGAGAAAGAAGCTTTCTGAGAAACTTCTTAGTGTTCTGTGAAATCATCTCACAGAGTTACAGCTTTCCCCTCAAGAAGCCTTTCGCTAAGACAGTTCTTGTGGAATTGGCAAAGTGATATTTGGAAGCCATAGAGGGCTATGGTGAAAAAGGAAATATCCTCCGATGAAATCTGGAAAGAAGCTTTCTGAGAAACTACTTAGTGTTCTGTTAATTCATCTCACAGAGTTACATCTGTATTTCGTGGATCTCTTTGCTAGCCTTATTACTGTGGAATCTGAGAACAGATATTTAGGATCCCTTTGAAGACTATAGGGCCAAAGAAAATATCCTCCGATAACAAAGAGAAAGAAGCTTTCTGAGAAACTTCTTTGTGTTCTGTGAAATCATCTCACAGAGTTACAACTTTCCCCTCAAGAAGCCTTTCGCTAAGACAGTTTTTGTGGAATTTGCAAAGTGATATTTGGAAGCCATAGTGGGCTATGGTGAAAAAGGAAATATCCTCAAATGAAATCTGGAAAGAAGCTTTCTGAGAAACTGCTTAGTGTTCTGTTAATTCATCTCACAGAGTTACATCTGTATTTCGTGGATCTCTTTGCTAGCCTTATTTCTGTGGAATCTGAGACAGATAATTCGGATCCCTTTGAAGACTATAGGGCCAAACGAAATATCCTCCGATAACAAAGAGAAAGAGACTTTCTGAGAAACTTCTTTGTGTTCTGTGAAATATTCTCACAGAATTACAGCTTTCCCCTCAAGAAGCCTTTCGCTAAGACAGTTCTTGTGGAATTGGCAAAGTGATATTTGGAAGCCCATAGAGGGCTATGGTGAAAAAGGAAATATCCTCTGATGAAATCTGGAAAGAAGTTTTCTGAGAAACTGCTTAGTGTTCTGTTAATTCATCTCACAGAGTTACATCTATATTTCGTGGATATTTTTGCTAGCCTTGTTTCTGTGTAATCTGAGAACAGATATTTCGGATCCCTTTGAATACTATAGAGCCAAAGGAAATATCCTCCGATAACAAAGAGATAGAAGCTTTCTGAGAAACTTCTTTGTGTTCTGTCAAATCATCTCACAGAATTACAGCTTTCCCCTCAAGAAGCCTTTCGCTAAGACAGTTCTTGTGGAATTGGCAAAGTGATATTTGGAAGCCCATAGAGGGCTATGGTGAAAAAGGAAATATCCTCCGATGAAATCTGGACAGAAGCTTTCTGAGTAACTGCTTACTGTTCTGTTAATTCATCTCACAGAGTTACATCTATATTTCGTGGATCTCTTTTCTAGCCTTATTTCTGTGGAATCTGAGAACAGATATTTCGGATCCCTTTGAAGACTATAGGGCCAAAAGAAATATCCTCCGTTAACAAAGAGAAAGAAGCTTTCTGAGAAACTTCTTTGTGTTCTGTTAAATCATCTCACAGAGTTACAGCTTTCCCATCCAAGAAGCCTTTCGCTAAGACAGTTCTTGTGGAATTGGCAAAGTGATATTTGGAAGCCCATAGAGGGCTAAGGTGAAAAAGGAAATATCCTCCGATGAAATCTGGAAAGGAGCTTTCTGAGAAACTGCTCTTTGATGTGAGACTTCCACTCACAGAGTTACATCTGTATTTCGTGGATCTCTTTGCTAGCCTTATTTCTGGGGAATCTGAGAACAGATATTTCGGATCCCTTTGAAGACTATAGGGCCAAAGGAAATATCCTCCGATAACAAAGAGAAAGAAGCTTTCTGAGAAACTTCTTTGTGTTCTGTGAAATCATCTCACAGAGTTACAGCTTTCCCCTCAAGAAGCCTTTCGCTAAGACAGTTCTTGTGGAATTTGCAAAGTGATATTTGGAAGCCCATAGAGGGCTATGGAGAAAAAGGAAATATCCTCAGATGAAAACTGGAAAGAAGCTTTCTGAGAAACTGCTTAGTGTTCTGTTAATTCATCTCACAGAGTTACATCTGTATTTCCTGGATCTCTTTGCTAGCCTTATTTATGTGGAATCTGAGAACAGATATTTAGGATCCCTTTGAAGACTATAGGGCCAAAGGAAATATCCTCCGATAACAAAGAGAAAGAAGCTTTCTGAGAAACTTCTTTGTGTTCTGTGAAATCATCTCACAGAGTTACAGCTTTCCCCTCAAGAAGCCTTTCGCTAAGACAGTTCTTGTGGAATTGGCAAAGTGATATTTGGAAGCCCATAGAGGGCTATGGTGAAAAAGGAAATATCCTCAGATGAAATCTGGAAAGAAGCTTTCTGAGAAACTGCTTAGTGTTGTGTTAATTCATCTCACAGAGTTACATCTATATTTCGTGGATCTCTTTGCTAGCCTTATTTCTGTGGAATCTGAGAACAGATATTTCGGTTCCCTTTGAAGACAATAGGGCCAAAAGAAATATCCTCCGATAACAAAGAGAAAGAAGCATTCTGAGAAACTTCTTTGTGTTCTGTGAAATCATCTCACAGAGTTACAGCTGTCCCCTCAAGAAGCCTTTCGCTAAGACAGTTCTTGTGGAATTGGAAAAGTGATATTTGGAAGCCATAGAGGGCTATGGTGAAAAAGGAAATATCCATCAGATGAAATCTGGAAAGAAGCTTTCTGAGAAACTACTTAGTGTTCTGTTAATTCATCTCACAGAGTTACATCTGTATTTCGTGGATCTCTTTGCTAGCCTTATTTCTGTGGAATCTGAGAACAGATATTTAGGATCCCTTTGAAGACTATAGGGCCAAAGAAATATCCTCCGATAACAAAGAGAAAGAAGCTTTCTGAGAAACTTCTTTGTGTTCTTTGAAATCATCTCACAGAGTTACAACTTTCCCCTCAAGAAGCCTTTCGCTAAGACAGTTCTTGTGGAATTGGCAAAGTGATATTTGGAAGCCATAGAGGGCTATGGTGAAAAAGGAAATATCCTCAGATGAAATCTGGACAGAAGCTTTCTGAGAAACTGCTTAGTGTTCTGTTAATTCATCTCACAGAGTTACATCTATATTTCGTGGATCTCTTTTCTAGCCTTATTTCTGTGGAATCTGAGAACAGATATTTCGGATCCCTTTGAAGATTATAGGGCCAAAAGAAATATCCTCCGATAACAAAGAGAAAGAAGCTTTCTGAGAAACTTCTTTGTGTTCTGTTAAATCATCTCACAGAGTTACAGCTTTCCCATCCAAGAAGCCTTTCGCTAAGACAGTTCTTGTGGAATTGGCAAAGTGATATTTGGAAGCCATAGAGGGCTATGGTGAAAAAGGAAATATCCTCCGATGAAATCTGGAAAGAAGCTTTCTGAGAAACTGCTTAGTGTTCTGTTAATTCATCTCACAGAGTTACATCTGTATTTCGTGGATCTCTTTGCTAGCCTTATTTCTGGGGAATCTGAGAACAGATATTTCGGATCCCTTTGAAGACTATAGGGCCAAAGGAAATATCTTCCGATAACAAAGAGAAAGAAGCTTTCTGAGAAACTTCTTTGTGTTCTGTTAAATCATCTCACAGAGTTACAGCTTTCCCCCCAAGAAGCCTTTCGCTAAGACAGTTCTTGTGGAATTGGCAAAGTGATATTTGGAAGCCCATAGAGGGCTATGGTGAAAAAGGAAATATTCAAAGATGAAATCTGGAAAGAAGCTTTCTGAGAAACTGCTCTGTGATGTGTGACTTCCACTCACAGAGTTACATCTGTATTTCGTGGATCTCTTTGCTAGCCTTATTTCTGTGGAATCTGAGAACAGATATTTCGGATCCCTTTCAAGACAATAGGGCCAAAGGAAATATCCTCCGATAACTAAGAGAAAGAAGCTTTCTGAGAAACTTTTTTGTGTTCTGTCAAATCATCTCACAGAGTTACAGTTTTCCCCTCAAGAAGCCTTTCACTAAGACAGTTCTTGTGGAATTGGCAAAGTGATATTTGGAAGCCCATAGAGGGCTATGGTGAAAAAGGAAATATCCTCCGATGAAATCTGGAAAGAAGCTTTCTGAGAAACTGCTTAGTGTTGTGTTAATTCATCTCACAGAGTTACATCTATATTTCGTGGATCTCTTTGCTAGCCTTATTTCTGTGGAATCTGAGAAAAGATATTTCGGATCCCTTTGAAGACAATAGGGCCAAAAGAAATATCCTCCGATAACAAAGAGAAAGAAGCTTTCTGAGAAACTTCTTTGTGTTCCGTGAAATCATCTCACTAAGTTACAGCTTTCCCCTCAAGAAGCCTTTCGCTAAGACAGTTCTTGTGGAATTGGCAAAGTGATATTTGGAAGCCCATAGAGGGCTATGGTGAAAAAGGAAATATCCTCAGATGAAATCTGGAAAGAAGCTTTCTGAGAAACTACTTAGTGTTCTGTTAATTCATCTCACAGAGTTACATCTGTATTTCGTGGATCTCTTTGCTAGCCTTATTACTGTGGAATCTGAGAACAGATATTTAGGATCCCTTTGAAGACTATAGGGCCAAAGAAAATATCCTCCGATAACAAAGAGAAAGAAGCTTTCTGAGAAACTTCTTTGTGTTCTGTGAAATCATCTCACAGAGTTACAACTTTCCCCTCAAGAAGCCTTTCGCTAAGACAGTTCTTGTGGAATTTGCAAAGTGATATTTGGAAGCCATAGTGGGCTATGGTGAAAAAGGAAATATCCTCAAATGAAATCTGGAAAGAAGCTTTCTGAGAAACTGCTTAGTGTTCTGTTAATTCATCTCAGAGAGTTACATCTGTATTTCGTGGATCTCTTTGCTAGCCTTATTTCTGTGGAATCTGAGACAGATAATTCGGATCCCTTTGAAGACTATAGGGCCAGACGAAATATCCTCCGATAACAAAGAGAAAGAGACTTTCTGAGAAACTTCTTTGTGTTCTGTGAAATATTCTCACAGAATTACAGCTTTCCCCTCAAGAAGCCTTTCGCTAAGACAGTTCTTGTGGAATTGGCAAAGTGATATTTGGAAGCCCATAGAGGGCTATGGTGAAAAAGGAAATATCCTCTGATGAAATCTGGAAAGAAGCTTTCTGAGAAACTGCTTAGTGTTCTGTTAATTCATCTCACAGAGTTACATCTATATTTCGTGGATCTCTTTGCTAGCCTTGTTTCTGTGTAATCTGAGAACAGATATTTCGGATCCCTTTGAATACTATAGAGCCAAAGGAAATATCCTCCGATAACAAAGAGAAAGAAGCTTTCTGAGAAACTTCTTTGTGTTCTGTGAAATCATCTCACAGAATTACAGCTTTCCCCTCAAGAAGCCTTTCGCTAAGACAGTTCTTGTGGAATTGGCAAAGTGATATTTGGAAGCCCATAGAGGGCTATAGTGAAAAAGGAAATATCCTCCGATGAAATCTGGACAGAAGCTTTCTGAGAAACTGCTTAGTGTTCTGTTAATTCATCTCACAGAGTTACATCTATATTTCGTGGATCTCTTTTCTACCCTTATTTCTGTGGAATCTGAGAACAGATATTTCGGATCCCTTTGAAGACTATAGGGCCAAAAGAAATATCCTCCGTTAACAAAGAGAAAGAAGCTTTCTGAGAAACTTCTTTGTGTTCTGTTAAATCATCTCACAGAGTTACAGCTTTCCCATCCAAGAAGCCTTTCGCTAACACAGTTCTCGTGGAATTGGCAAAGTGATATTTGGAAGCCCATAGAGGGCTAAGGTGAAAAAGGAAATATCCTCCGATGAAATCTGGAAAGGAGCTTTCTGAGAAACTGCTCTTTGATGTGAGACTTCCACTCACAGAGTTACATCTGTATTTCGTGGATCTCTTTGCTAGCCTTATTTCTGGGGAATCTGAGAACAGATATTTCGGATCCCTTTGAAGACTATAGGGCCAAAGGAAATATCTTCCGATAACAAAGAGAAAGAAGCTTTCTGAGAAACTTCTTTGTGTTCTGTGAAATCATCTCACAGAGTTACAGCTTTCCCCTCAAGAAGCCTTTCGCTAAGACAGTTCTTGTGGAATTGGCAAAGTGATATTTGGAAGCCCATAGAGGGCTATGGAGAAAAAGGAAATATCCTCAGATGAAAACTGGAAAGAAGCTTTCTGAGAAACTGCTTAGTGTTCTGTTGATTCATCTCACAGAGTTACATCTGTATTTCCTGGATCTCTTTGCTAGCCTTATTTATGTGGAATCTGAGAACAGATATTTAGGATCCCTTTGAAGACTAAAGGGCCAAAGGAAATATCCTCCGATAACAAAGAGAAAGAAGCTTTCTGAGAAACTTCTTTGTGTTCTGTGAAATCATCTCACAGAGTTACAGCTTTCCCCTCAAGAAGCCTTTCGCTAAGACAGTTCTTGTGGAATTGGCAAAGTGATATTTGGAAGCCCATAGAGGGCTATGGTGAAAAAGGAAATATCCTCCGATGAAATCTGGAAAGAAGCTTTCTGAGAAACTGCTTAGTGTTGTGTTAATTCATCTCACAGAGTTACATCTATATTTCGTGGATCTCTTTGCTAGCCTTATTTCTGTGGAATCTGAGAACAGATATTTCGGATCCCTTTGAAGACAATAGGGCCAAAAGAAATATCCTCCGATAACAAAGAGAAAGAAGCTTTCTGAGAAACTTCTTTGTGTTCTGTGAAATCATCTCACAGAGTTACAGCTGTCCCCTCAAGAAGCCTTTCGCTAAGACAGTTCTTGTGGAATTGGAAAAGTGATATTTGGAAGCCATAGAGGGCTATGGTGAAAAAGGAAATATCCATCAGATGAAATCTGGAAAGAAGCTTTCTGAGAAACTACTTAGTGTTCTGTTAATTCATCTCACAGAGTTACATCTGTATTTCGTGGATCTCTTTTCTAGCCTTATTTCTGTGGAATCTGAGAACAGATATTTAGGATCCCTTTGAAGACTATAGGGCCAAAGAAATATCCTCCGATAACAAAGAGAAAGAAGCTTTCTGAGAAACTTCTTTGTGTTCTTTGATATCATCTCACAGAGTTACAACTTTCCCCTCAAGAAGCCTTTCGCTAAGACAGTTCTTGTGGAATTGGCAAAGTGATATTTGGAAGCCCATAGAGGGCTATGGTGAAAAAGGAAATATCCTCCGATGAAATCTGGAAAGAAGCTTTCTGAGAAACTGCTTAGTGTTCTGTTAATTCATCTCACAGAGTTACATCTATATTTCGTGGATCTCTTTTCTAGCCTTATTTCTGTGGAATCTGAGAACAGATATTTCGGATCCCTTTGAAGACTATAGGGCCAAAAGAAATATCCTCCGATAACAAAGAGAAAGAAGCTTTCTGAGAAACTTCTTTGTGTACTGTTAAATCATCTCACAGAGTTACAGCTTTCCCATCCAAGAAGCCTTTCGCTAACACAGTTCTTGTGGAATTGGCAAAGTGATATTTGGAAGCCCATAGAGGGCTATGGTGAAAAAGGAAATATCCTCAGATGAAATCTGGAAAGAAGCTTTCTGAGAAACTGCTCTTTGATGTGTGACTTCCACTCACAGAGTTACATCTGTATTTCGTGGATCTCTTTGCTAGCCTTATTTCTGGGGAATCTGAGAACAGATATTTCGGATCCCTTTGAAGACTGTAGGGCCAAAGGAAATATCTTCCGATAACAAAGAGAAAGAAGCTTTCTGAGAAACTTCTTTGTGTTCTGTGAAATCATCTCACAGAGTTACAGCTTTCCCCTCAAGAAGCCTTTCGCTAAGACAGTTCTTTTGGAATTGGCAAAGTGATATTTGGAAGCCCATAGAGGGCTATGGTGAAAAAGGAAATATTCAAAGATGAAATCTGCAAAGAAGCTTTCTGAGAAACTGCTCTGTGATGTGTGACTTCCACTCACAGAGTTACATCTGTATTTCGTGGATCTCTTTGCTAGCCTTATTTCTGTGGAATCTGAGAACAGATATTTCGGATCCCTTTGAAGACAATAGGGCCAAAGGAAATATCCTCCGATAATTAAGAGAAAGAAGCTTTCTGAGAAACTTTTTTGTGTTCTGTGAAATCACCTCACAGAATTACAGCTTTCCCCTCAAGAAGCCTTTCGGTAAGACAGTTCTTGTGGAATTGGCAAAGTGATATTTGGAAGCCCATAGAGGGCTATGGTGAAAAAGGAAATATCCTCCGATGAAATCTGGAAAGAAGATTTCTGAGAAACTGCTTAGTGTTCTGTTAATTCATCTCACAGAGTTACATCTATATTTCGTGGATCTCTTTGCTAGCCTTATTTCTGTGTAATCTGAGAACAGATATGTCGGATCCCTTTGAATACTATAGAGCCAAAGGAAATATCCTCCGATAACAAAGAGAAAGAAGCTTTCTGACAAACTTCTTTGTGTTCTGTGAAATCATCTCACAGAATTACAGCTTTCCCCTCAAGAAGCCTTTCGCTAAGACAGTTCTTGTGGAATTGGCAAAGTGATATTTGGAAGCCATAGAGGGCTATGGTGAAAAAGGAATTATCCTCCGATGAAATCTGGAAAGAAGCTTTCTGAGAAACTACTTAGTGTTCTGTTAATTCATCTCACAGAGTTACATCTGTATTTCGTGGATCTCTTTGCTAGCCTTATTATTGTGGAATCTGAGAACAGATATTTAGGATCCCTTTGATGACTATAGGGCCAAAGAAAATATCCTCCGATAACAAAGAGAAAGAAGCTTTCTGAGAAACTTCTTTGTGTTCTGTGAAATCATCTCACAGAGTTACAACTTTCCCCTCAAGAAGCCTTTCGCTAAGACAGTTCTTGTGGAATTTGCAAAGTGATATTTGGAAGCCATAGTGGGCTATGGTGAAAAAGGAAATATCCTCAAATGAAATCTGGAAAGAAGCTTTCTGAGAAACTGCTTAGTGTTCTGTTAATTCATCTCAGAGAGTTACATCTGTATTTCGTGGATCTCTTTGCTAGCCTTATTTCTGTGGAATCTGAGACAGATAATTCGGATCCCTTTGAAGACTATAGGGCCAGACGAAATATCCTCCGATAACAAAGAGAAAGAGACTTTCTGAGAAACTTCTTTGTGTTCTGTGAAATATTCTCACAGAATTACAGCTTTCCCCTCAAGAAGCCTTTCGCTAAGACAGTTCTTGTGGAATTGGCAAAGTGATATTTGGAAGCCCATAGAGGGCTATGGTGAAAAAGGAAATATCCTCTGATGAAATCTGGAAAGAAGCTTTCTGAGAAACTGCTTAGTGTTCTGTTAATTCATCTCACAGAGTTACATCTATATTTCGTGGATCTCTTTGCTAGCCTTGTTTCTGTGTAATCTGAGAACAGATATTTCGGATCCCTTTGAATACTATAGAGCCAAAGGAAATATCCTCCGATAACAAAGAGAAAGAAGCTTTCTGAGAAACTTCTTTGGGTTCTGTGAAATCATCTCACAGAATTACAGCTTTCCCCTCAAGAAGCCTTTCGCTAAGACAGTTCTTGTGGAATTGGCAAAGTGATATTTGGAAGCCCATAGAGGGCTATAGTGAAAAAGGAAATATCCTCCGATGAAATCTGGACAGAAGCTTTCTGAGAAACTGCTTAGTGTTCTGTTAATTCATCTCACAGAGTTACATCTATATTTCGTGGATCTCTTTTCTACCCTTATTTCTGTGGAATCTGAGAACAGATATTTCGGATCCCTTTGAAGACTATAGGGCCAAAAGAAATATCCTCCGTTAACAAAGAGAAAGAAGCTTTCTGAGAAACTTCTTTGTGTTCTGTTAAATCATCTCACAGAGTTACAGCTTTCCCATCCAAGAAGCCTTTCGCTAACACAGTTCTCGTGGAATTGGCAAAGTGATATTTGGAAGCCCATAGAGGGCTAAGGTGAAAAAGGAAATATCCTCCGATGAAATCTGGAAAGGAGCTTTCTGAGAAACTGCTCTTTGATGTGAGACTTCCACTCACAGAGTTACATCTGTATTTCGTGGATCTCTTTGCTAGCCTTATTTCTGGGGAATCTGAGAACAGATATTTCGGATCCCTTTGAAGACTATAGGGCCAAAGGAAATATCTTCCGATAACAAAGAGAAAGAAGCTTTCTGAGAAACTTCTTTGTGTTCTGTGAAATCATCTCACAGAGTTACAGCTTTCCCCTCAAGAAGCCTTTCGCTAAGACAGTTCTTGTGGAATTGGCAAAGTGATATTTGGAAGCCCATAGAGGGCTATGGAGAAAAAGGAAATATCCTCAGATGAAAACTGGAAAGAAGCTTTCTGAGAAACTGCTTAGTGTTCTGTTGATTCATCTCACAGAGTTACATCTGTATTTCCTGGATCTCTTTGCTAGCCTTATTTATGTGGAATCTGAGAACAGATATTTAGGATCCCTTTGAAGACTAAAGGGCCAAAGGAAATATCCTCCGATAACAAAGAGAAAGAAGCTTTCTGAGAAACTTCTTTGTGTTCTGTGAAATCATCTCACAGAGTTACAGCTTTCCCCTCAAGAAGCCTTTCGCTAAGACAGTTCTTGTGGAATTGGCAAAGTGATATTTGGAAGCCCATAGAGGGCTATGGTGAAAAAGGAAATATCCTCCGATGAAATCTGGAAAGAAGCTTTCTGAGAAACTGCTTAGTGTTGTGTTAATTCATCTCACAGAGTTACATCTATATTTCATGGATCTCTTTGCTAGCCTTATTTCTGTGGAATCTGAGAACAGATATTTCGGATCCCTTTGAAGACAATAGGGCCAAAAGAAATATCCTCCGATAACAAAGAGAAAGAAGCTTTCTGAGAAACTTCTTTGTGTTCTGTGAAATCATCTCACAGAGTTACAGCTGTCCCCTCAAGAAGCCTTTCGCTAAGACAGTTCTTGTGGAATTGGAAAAGTGATATTTGGAAGCCATAGAGGGCTATGGTGAAAAAGGAAATATCCATCAGATGAAATCTGGAAAGAAGCTTTCTGAGAAACTACTTAGTGTTCTGTTAATTCATCTCACAGAGTTACATCTGTATTTCGTGGATCTCTTTTCTAGCCTTATTTCTGTGGAATCTGAGAACAGATATTTAGGATCCCTTTGAAGACTATAGGGCCAAAGAAATATCCTCCGATAACAAAGAGAAAGAAGCTTTCTGAGAAACTTCTTTGTGTTCTTTGATATCATCTCACAGAGTTACAACTTTCCCCTCAAGAAGCCTTTCGCTAAGACAGTTCTTGTGGAATTGGCAAAGTGATATTTGGAAGCCCATAGAGGGCTATGGTGAAAAAGGAAATATCCTCCGATGAAATCTGGAAAGAAGCTTTCTGAGAAACTGCTTAGTGTTCTGTTAATTCATCTCACAGAGTTACATCTATATTTCGTGGATCTCTTTTCTAGCCTTATTTCTGTGGAATCTGAGAACAGATATTTCGGATCCCTTTGAAGACTATAGGGCCAAAAGAAATATCCTCCGATAACAAAGAGAAAGAAGCTTTCTGAGAAACTTCTTTGTGTACTGTTAAATCATCTCACAGAGTTACAGCTTTCCCATCCAAGAAGCCTTTCGCTAACACAGTTCTTGTGGAATTGGCAAAGTGATATTTGGAAGCCCATAGAGGGCTATGGTGAAAAAGGAAATATCCTCAGATGAAATCTGGAAAGAAGCTTTCTGAGAAACTGCTCTTTGATGTGTGACTTCCACTCACAGAGTTACATCTGTATTTCGTGGATCTCTTTGCTAGCCTTATTTCTGGGGAATCTGAGAACAGATATTTCGGATCCCTTTGAAGACTATAGGGCCAAAGGAAATATCTTCCGATAACAAAGAGAAAGAAGCTTTCTGAGAAACTTCTTTGTGTTCTGTGAAATCATCTCACAGAGTTACAGCTTTCCCCTCAAGAAGCCTTTCGCTAAGACAGTTCTTTTGGAATTGGCAAAGTGATATTTGGAAGCCCATAGAGGGCTATGGTGAAAAAGGAAATATTCAAAGATGAAATCTGCAAAGAAGCTTTCTGAGAAACTGCTCTGTGATGTGTGACTTCCACTCACAGAGTTACATCTGTATTTCGTGGATCTCTTTGCTAGCCTTATTTCTGTGGAATCTGAGAACAGATATTTCGGATCCCTTTGAAGACAATAGGGCCAAAGGAAATATCCTCCGATAATTAAGAGAAAGAAGCTTTCTGAGAAACTTTTTTGTGTTCTGTGAAATCACCTCACAGAATTACAGCTTTCCCCTCAAGAAGCCTTTCGGTAAGACAGTTCTTGTGGAATTGGCAAAGTGATATTTGGAAGCCCATAGAGGGCTATGGTGAAAAAGGAAATATCCTCCGATGAAATCTGGAAAGAAGATTTCTGAGAAACTGCTTAGTGTTCTGTTAATTCATCTCACAGAGTTACATCTATATTTCGTGGATCTCTTTGCTAGCCTTATTTCTGTGTAATCTGAGAACAGATATGTCGGACACCTTGGAATACTATAGAGCCAAAGGAAATATCCTCCGATAACAAAGAGAAAGAAGCTTTCTGACAAACTTCTTTGTGTTCTGTGAAATCATCTCACAGAATTACAGCTTTCCCCTCAAGAAGCCTTTCGCTAAGACAGTTCTTGTGGAATTGGCAAAGTGATATTTGGAAGCCATAGAGGGCTATGGTGAAAAAGGAATTATCCTCCGATGAAATCTGGAAAGAAGCTTTCTGAGAAACTACTTAGTGTTCTGTTAATTCATCTCACAGAGTTACATCTGTATTTCGTGGATCTCTTTGCTAGCCTTATTATTGTGGAATCTGAGAACAGATATTTAGGATCCCTTTGATGACTATAGGGCCAAAGAAAATATCCTCCGATAACAAAGAGAAAGAAGCTTTCTGAGAAACTTCTTTGTGTTCTGTGAAATCATCTCACAGAGTTACAACTTTCCCCTCAAGAAGCCTTTCGCTAAGACAGTTCTTGTGGAATTGGCAAAGTGATATTTGGAAGCCATAGTGGGCTATGGTGAAAAAGGAAATATACTCAAATGAAATCTGGAAAGAAGCTTTCTGAGAAACTGCTTAGTGTTCTGTTAATTCATCTCACAGAGTTACATCTGTATTTCGTGGATCTCTTTGCTAGCCTTATTTCTGTGGAATCTGAGACAGATATTTCGGATCCCTTTGAAGACTATAGGGCCAAACGAAATATCCTCCGATAACAAAGAGAAAGAGACTTTCTGAGAAACTTCTTTGTGTTCTGTGAAATATTCTCACAGAATTACAGCTTTCCCCTCAAGAAGCCTTTCGCTAAGACAGTTCTTGTGGAATTGGCAAAGTGATATTTGGAAGCCCATAGAGGGCTATGGTGAAAAAGGAAATATCCTCTGATGAAGTCTGGAAAGAAGCTTTCTGAGAAACTGCTTAGTGTTCTGTTAATTCATCTCACAGAGTTACATCTATATTTCGTGGATCTCTTTGCTAGCCTTGTTTCTGTGTAATCTGAGAACAGATATTTCGGATCCCTTTGAATACTATAGAGCCAAAGGAAATATCCTCCGATAACAAAGAGAAAGAAGTTTTCTGAGAAACTTCTTTGTGTTCTGTGAAATCATCTCACAGAATTACAGCTTTCCCCTCAAGAAGCCTTTCGCGAAGACAGTTCTTCTGGAATTGGCAAAGCGATATTTGGAAGCCCATAGAGGGCTATGGTGAAAAAGGAAATATCCTCCGATGAAATCTGGACAGAAGCTTTCTGAGAAACTGCTTAGTGTTCTGTTAATTCATCTCACAGAGTTACATCTATATTTCGTGGATCTCTTTTCTAGCCTTATTTCTGTGGAATCTGAGAACAGATATTTCGGATCCCTTTGAAGACTATAGGGCCAAAAGAAATATCCTCCGTTAACAAAGAGAAAGAAGCTTTCAGAGAAACTTCTTTGTGTTCTGTTAAATCATCTCACAGAGTTACAGCTTTCCCATCCAAGAAGCCTTTGGCTAACACAGTTCTTCTGGAATTGGCAAAGTGATATTTGGAAGCCCATAGAGGGCTAAGGTGAAAAAGGAAATATCCTCCGATGAAATCTGGAAAGGAGCTTTCTGAGAAACTGCTCTTTGATGTGTGACTTCCACTCACAGAGTTACATCTGTATTTCGTGGATCTCTTTGCTAGCCTTATTTCTGGGGAATCTGAGAACAGATATTTCGGATCCCTTTGAAGACTATAGTGCCAAAGGAAATATCTTCCGATAACAAAGAGAAAGAAGCTTTCTGAGAAACTTCTTTGTGTTCTGTGAAATCATCTCACAGAGTTACAGCTTTCCCCTCAAGAAGCCTTTCGCTAAGACAGTTCTTGTGGAATTGGCAAAGTGATATTTGGAAGCCCATAGAGGGCTATGGTGAAAAAGGAAATATCCTCAGATGAAAACTGGAAAGAAGCTTTCTGAGAAACTGCTTAGTGTTCTGTTAATTCATCTCACAGAGTTACATCTGTATTTCCTGGATCTCTTTGCTAGCCTTATTTATGTGGAATCTGAGAACAGATATTTAGGATCCCTTTGAAGACTATAGGGCCAAAGAAATATCCTCCGATAACAAAGAGAAAGAAGCTTTCTGACAAACTTCTTTGTGTTCTGTGAAATCATCTCACAGAGTTACAGCTTTCCCCTCAAGAAGCCTTTCGCTAAGACAGTTCTTGTGGAATTGGCAAAGTGATATTTGGAAGCCCATAGAGGGCTATGGTGAAAAAGGAAATATCCTCCGATGAAATCTGGAAAGAAGCTTTCTGAGAAACTGCTCAGTGTTGTGTTAATTAATCTCACAGAGTTACATCTATATTTCGTGGATCTCTTTTCTAGCCTTATTTCTGTGGAATCTGAGAACAGATATTTAGGATCCCTTTGAAGACAATAGGGCCAAAAGAAATATCCTCCGATAACAAAGAGAAAGAAGCTTTCTGAGAAACTTCTTTGTGTTCTGTGAAATCATCTCACAGAGTTACAGCTTTCCCCTCAAGAAGCCTTTCGCTAAGACAGTTCTTGTGGAATTGGCAACGTGATATTTGGAAGCCCATAGAGGGCTATGGTGAAAAAGGAAATATCCTCTGATGAAATCTGGAAAGAAGCTTTCTGAGAAACTGCTTAGTGTTCTGTTAATTCATCTCCCAGAGTTACATCTATATTTCGTGGATCTCTTTGCTAGCCTTATTTCTGTGTAATCTGAGAACAGATATTTCGGATCCCTTTGAATACTATAGAGCCAAAGGAAATATCCTCCGAAAACAAAGAGAAAGAAGCTTTCTGAGAAACTTCTTTGTGTTCTGTGAAATCATCTCACAGAGTTACAGCTTTCCCCTCAAGAAGCCTTTCGCTAAGACAGTTCCTGTGGAATTGGCAAAGTGATATTTGGAAGCCCATTGAGGGCTATGGTGAAAAAGGAAATATCCTCCGATGAAATCTGGACAGAAGCTTTCTGAGAAACTGCTTAGTGTTCTTTTAATTCATCTCACAGAGTTACATCTATATTTCGTGGATCTCTTTTCTAGCCTTATTTCTGTGGAATCTGAGAACAGATATTTCGGATCCCTTTGAAGACTATAGGGCCAAAAGAAATATCCTCCGATAACAAAGAGAAAGAAGCTTTCTGAGAAACTTCTTTGTGTTCTGTTAAATCATCTCACAGAGTTACAGCTTTCCCATCCAAGAAGCCTTTCGCTAACACAGTTCTTGTGGAATTGGCAAAGTTATATTTGGAAGCCCATAGAGGGCTATGGTGAAAAAGGAAATATCCTCAGATGAAATCTGGAAAGAAGCTTTCTGAGAAACTGCTCTTTGATGTGTGACTTCCACTCACAGAGTTACATCTGTATTTCGTGGATCTCTTTGCTAGCCTTATTTCTGGGGAATCTGAGAACAGATATTTCGGATCCCTTTGAAGACTATAGGGCCAAAGGAAATATCTTCCGATAACAAAGAGAAAGAAGCTTTCTGAGAAACTTCTTTGTGTTCTGTGAAATCATCTCACAGAGTTACAGCTTTCCCCTCAAGAAGCCTTTCGCTAAGACAGTTCTTTTGGAATTGGCAAAGTGATATTTGGAAGCCCATAGAGGGCTATGGTGAAAAAGGAAATATTCAAAGATGAAATCTGGAAAGAAGCTTTCTGAGAAACTGCTCTGTGATGTGTGACTTCCACTCACAGAGTTACATCTGTATTTCGTGGATCTCTTTGCTAGCCTTATTTCTGTGGAATCTGAGAACAGATATTTCGGATCCCTTTGAAGACAATAGGGCCAAAGGAAATATCCTCCGATAACTAAGAGAAAGAAGCTTTCTGAGAAACTTTTTTGTGTTCTGTGAAATCATCTCACAGAGTTACAGCTTTCCCCTCAAGAAGCCTTTCGCTAAGACAGTTCTTGTGGAATTGGCAAAGTGATATTTGGAAGCCCATAGAGGGCTACGGTGAAAAAGGAAATATCCTCCGATGAAATCTGGAAAGAAGCTTTCTGAGAAACTGCTTAGTGTTGTGTTAATTCATCTCACAGAGTTACATCTATATTTCGTGGATCTCTTTGCTAGCCTTATTTCTGTGGAATCTGAGAAAAGATATTTCGGATCCCTTTGAAGACAATAGGGCCAAAAGAAATATCCTCCGATAACAAAGAGAAAGAAGCTTTCTGAGAAACTTCTTTGTGTTCTGTGAAATCATCTCACAGAGTTACAGCTTTCCCCTCAAGAAGCCTTTCGCTAAGACAGTTCTTGTGGAATTGGCAAAGTGATATTTGGAAGCCCATAGAGGGCTATGGTGAAAAACGAAATATCCTCCGATGAAATCTGGAAAGAAGCTTTCTGAGAAACTGCTTAGTGTTCTGTTGATTCATCTCACAGAGTTACATCTATATTTCGTGCATCTCTTTGCTAGCCTTATTTCTGGGGAATCTGAGAACAGATATTTCGGATCCCTTTGAAGACTATAGGGCCAAAGGAAATATCCTCCGATAACAAAGAGAAAGAAGCTTTCTGAGAAACTTCTTTGTGTTCTGTGAAATCATCTCACAGAGTTACAGCTTTCCCCTCAAGAAGCCTTTCGCTAAGACAGTTCTTGTGGAATTGGCAAAGTGATATTTGGAAGCCATAGAGGGCTATGGTGAAAAAGGAAATATCCTCAGATGAAATCTGGAAAGAAAGTTTCTGAGAAACTACTTAGTGTTCTGTTAATTCATCTCACAGAGTTACATCTATATTTCGTGGATCTCTTTGCTAGCCTTATTTCTGTGGAATCTGAGAACAGATATTTCGGATCCCTTTGAAGACTATAGGGCCAAAAGAAATATCCTCCGTTAACAAAGAGAAAGAAGCTTTCAGAGAAACTTCTTTGTGTTCTGTTAAATCATCTCACAGAGTTACAGCTTTCCCATCCAAGAAGCCTTTGGCTAACACAGTTCTTCTGGAATTGGCAAAGTGATATTTGGAAGCCCATAGAGGGCTAAGGTGAAAAAGGAAATATCCTCCGATGAAATCTGGAAAGGAGCTTTCTGAGAAACTGCTCTTTGATGTGTGACTTCCACTCACAGAGTTACATCTGTATTTCGTGGATCTCTTTGCTAGCCTTATTTCTGGGGAATCTGAGAACAGATATTTCGGATCCCTTTGAAGACTATAGTGCCAAAGGAAATATCTTCCGATAACAAAGAGAAAGAAGCTTTCTGAGAAACTTCTTTGTGTTCTGTGAAATCATCTCACAGAGTTACAGCTTTCCCCTCAAGAAGCCTTTCGCTAAGACAGTTCTTGTGGAATTGGCAAAGTGATATTTGGAAGCCCATAGAGGGCTATGGTGAAAAAGGAAATATCCTCAGATGAAAACTGGAAAGAAGCTTTCTGAGAAACTGCTTAGTGTTCTGTTAATTCATCTCACAGAGTTACATCTGTATTTCCTGGATCTCTTTGCTAGCCTTATTTATGTGGAATCTGAGAACAGATATTTAGGATCCCTTTGAAGACTATAGGGCCAAAGAAATATCCTCCGATAACAAAGAGAAAGAAGCTTTCTGACAAACTTCTTTGTGTTCTGTGAAATCATCTCACAGAGTTACAGCTTTCCCCTCAAGAAGCCTTTCGCTAAGACAGTTCTTGTGGAATTGGCAAAGTGATATTTGGAAGCCCATAGAGGGCTATGGTGAAAAAGGAAATATCCTCCGATGAAATCTGGAAAGAAGCTTTCTGAGAAACTGCTCAGTGTTGTGTTAATTAATCTCACAGAGTTACATCTATATTTCGTGGATCTCTTTGCTAGCCTTATTTCTGTGGAATCTGAGAACAGATATTTAGGATCCCTTTGAAGACAATAGGGCCAAAAGAAATATCCTCCGATAACAAAGAGAAAGAAGCTTTCTGAGAAACTTCTTTGTGTTCTGTGAAATCATCTCACAGAGTTACAGCTTTCCCCTCAAGAAGCCTTTCGCTAAGACAGTTCTTGTGGAATTGGCAACGTGATATTTGGAAGCCCATAGAGGGCTATGGTGAAAAAGGAAATATCCTCTGATGAAATCTGGAAAGAAGCTTTCTGAGAAACTGCTTAGTGATCTGTTAATTCATCTCCCAGAGTTACATCTATATTTCGTGGATCTCTTTGCTAGCCTTATTTCTGTGTAATCTGAGAACAGATATTTCGGATCCCTTTGAATACTATAGAGCCAAAGGAAATATCCTCCGAAAACAAAGAGAAAGAAGCTTTCTGAGAAACTTCTTTGTGTTCTGTGAAATCATCTCACAGAGTTACAGCTTTCCCCTCAAGAAGCCTTTCGCTAAGACAGTTCCTGTGGAATTGGCAAAGTGATATTTGGAAGCCCATAGAGGGCTATGGTGAAAAAGGAAATATCCTCCGATGAAATCTGGACAGAAGCTTTCTGAGAAACTGCTTAGTGTTCTTTTAATTCATCTCACAGAGTTACATCTATATTTCGTGGATCTCTTTTCTAGCCTTATTTCTGTGGAATCTGAGAACAGATATTTCGGATCCCTTTGAAGACTATAGGGCCAAAAGAAATATCCTCCGATAACAAAGAGAAAGAAGCTTTCTGAGAAACTTCTTTGTGTTCTGTTAAATCATCTCACAGAGTTACAGCTTTCCCATCCAAGAAGCCTTTCGCTAACACAGTTCTTGTGGAATTGGCAAAGTGATATTTGGAAGCCCATAGAGGGCTATGGTGAAAAAGGAAATATCCTCAGATGAAATCTGGAAAGAAGCTTTCTGAGAAACTGCTCTTTGATGTGTGACTTCCACTCACAGAGTTACATCTGTATTTCGTGGATCTCTTTGCTAGCCTTATTTCTGGGGAATCTGAGAACAGATATTTCGGATCCCTTTGAAGACTATAGGGCCAAAGGAAATATCTTCCGATAACAAAGAGAAAGAAGCTTTCTGAGAAACTTCTTTGTGTTCTGTGAAATCATCTCACAGAGTTACAGCTTTCCCCTCAAGAAGCCTTTCGCTAAGACAGTTCTTTTGGAATTGGCAAAGTGATATTTGGAAGCCCATAGAGGGCTATGGTGAAAAAGGAAATATTCAAAGTTGAAATCTGGAAAGAAGCTTTCTGAGAAACTGCTCTGTGATGTGTGACTTCCACTCACAGAGTTACATCTGTATTTCGTGGATCTCCTTGCTAGCCTTGTTTCTGTGGAATCTGAGAACAGATATTTCGGATCCCTTTGAAGACAATAGGGCCAAAGGAAATATCCTCCGATAACTAAGAGAAAGAAGCTTTCTGAGAAACTTTTTTGTGTTCTGTGAAATCATCTCACAGAGTTACAGCTTTCCCCTCAAGAAGCCTTTCGCTAAGACAGTTCTTGTGGAATTGGCAAAGTGATATTTGGAAGCCCATAGAGGGCTACGGTGAAAAAGGAAATATCCTCCGATGAAATCTGGAAAGAAGCTTTCTGAGAAACTGCTTAGTGTTGTGTTAATTCATCTCACAGAGTTACATCTATATTTCGTGGATCTCTTTGCTAGCCTTATTTCTGTGGAATCTGAGAAAAGATATTTCGGATCCCTTTGAAGACAATAGGGCCAAAAGAAATATCCTCCGATAACAAAGAGAAAGAAGCTTTCTGAGAAACTTCTTTGTGTTCTGTGAAATCATCTCACAGAGTTACAGCTTTCCCCTCAAGAAGCCTTTCGCTAAGACAGTTCTTGTGGAATTGGCAAAGTGATATTTGGAAGCCCATAGAGGGCTATGGTGAAAAACGAAATATCCTCCGATGAAATCTGGAAAGAAGCTTTCTGAGAAACTGCTTAGTGTTCTGTTGATTCATCTCACAGAGTTACATCTATATTTCGTGCATCTCTTTGCTAGCCTTATTTCTGGGGAATCTGAGAACAGATATTTCGGATCCCTTTGAAGACTATAGGGCCAAAGGAAATATCCTCCGATAACAAAGAGAAAGAAGCTTTCTGAGAAACTTCTTTGTGTTCTGTGAAATCATCTCACTGAGTTACAGCTTTCCCCTCAAGAAGCCTTTCGCTAAGACAGTTCTTGTGGAATTGGCAAAGTGATATTTGGAAGCCATAGAGGGCTATGGTGAAAAAGGAAATATCCTCAGATGAAATCTGGAAAGAAAGTTTCTGAGAAACTACTTAGTGTTCTGTTAATTCATCTCACAGAGTTACATCTGTATTTCGTGGATCTCTTTGCTAGCCTTATTTCTGAGGAATCTGAGAACAGATATTTAGGATCCCTTTGAAGACTATAGGGCCAAAGAAAATATCCTCCGATAACAAAGAGAAAGAAGCTTTCTGAGAAACTTCTTTGTGTTCTGTGAAATCATCTCACAGAGTTACAACTTTCCCCTCAAGAAGCCTTTCGCTAAGACAGTTCTTGTGGAATTTGCAAAGTGATATTTGGAAGCCATAGTGGGCTATGGTGAAAAAGGAAATATCCTCAAATGAAATCTGGAAAGAAGCTTTCTGAGAAACTGCTTAGTGTTCTGTTAATTCATCTCACAGAGTTACATCTGTATTTCGTGGATCTCTTTGCTAGCCTTATTTCTGTGGAATCTGAGACAGATATTTCGGATCCCTTTGAAGACTATAGGGCCAAAGGAAATATCCTCAGATAACAAAGAGAAAGAGACTTTCTGAGAAACTTCTTTGTGTTCTGTGAAATATTCTCACAGAATTACAGCTTTCCCCTCAAAAAGCCTTTCGCTAAGACAGTTCTTGTGGAATTGGAAAAGTGATATTTCGAAGCCCATAGAGGGCTATGGTGAAAAAGGAAATATCCTCTGATGAAATCTGGAAAGAAGCTTTCTGAGAAACTGCTTAGTGTTCTGTTAATTCATCTCACAGAGTTACATCTATATTTCGTGGATCTCTTTGCTAGCCTTGTTTCTGTGTAATCTGAGAACAGATATTTCGGATCCCTTTGAATACTATAGAGCCAAAGGAAATATCCTCCGATAACAAAGAGAAAGAAGCTTTCTGAGAAACTTCTTTGTGTTCTGTGAAATCATCTCACAGAGTTACAGCTTTCCCCTCAAGAAGCCTTTCGCTAAGACAGTTCTTGTGGAATTGGCAAAGTGATATTTGGAAGCCCATAGAGCGCTATGGTGAAAAAGGAAATATCCTCCGATGAAATCTGGACAGAAGCTTTCTGAGAAACTGCTTAGTGTTCTGTTAATTCATCTCACAGAGTTACATCTATATTTCGTGGATCTCTTTTCTAGCCTTATTTCTGTGGAATCTGAGAACAGATATTTAGGATCCCTTTGAAGACTATAGGACCAAAAGAAATATCCTCCGTTAACAAAGAGAAAGAAGCTTTCTGAGAAACTTCTTTGTGTTCTGTGAAATCATCTCACAGAGTTACAGCTTTCCCATCCAAGAAGCCTTTCGCTAAGACAGTTCTTGTGGAATTGGCAAAGTGATATTTGGAAGCCCATAGAGGGCTAAGGTGAAAAAGGAAATATCCTCCGATGAAATCTGGACAGGAGCTTTCTGAGAAACTGCTCTTTGATGTGTGACTTCCACTCACAGAGTTACATCTGTATTTCGTGGATCTCTTTGCTAGCCTTATTTCTGGGGAATCTGAGAACAGATATTTCGGATCCCTTTGAAGACTATAGGGCCAAAGGAAATATCTTCCGATAACAAAGAGAAAGAAGCTTTCTGAGAAACTTCTTTGTGTTCTGTGAAATCATCTCACAAAGTTACAGCTTTCTCCTCAAGAAGCCTTTCGCTAAGACAGTTCTTGTGGAATTGGCAAAGTGATATTTGGAAGCCCATAGAGGGCTATGGTGAAAAAGGAAATATCCTCAGATGAAAACTGGAAAGAAGCTTTCTGAGAAACTGCTTAGTGTTCTGTTAATTCATCTCACAGAGTTACATCTGTATTTCCTGGATCTCTTTGCTAGCCTTATTTATGTGGAATCTGAGAACAGATATTTAGGATCCCTTTGAAGACTATAGGGCCAAAGGAAATATCCTCCGATAAATAAGAGAAAGAAGCTTTCTGACAAACTTCTTTGTGTTCTGTGAAATCATCTCACAGAGTTACAGCTTTCCCCTCAAGAAGCCTTTCGCTAAGACAGTTCTTGTGGAATTGGGAAAGTGATATTTGGAAGCCCAAAGAGGGCTATGGTGAAAAAGGAAATATCCTCAGATGAAATCTGGAAAGAAGCTTTCTGAGAAACTGCTTAGTGTTCTGTTCATTCATCTCACAGAGTTACATCTGTATTTCGTGGATCTCTTTGCTAGCCTTATTTCTGTGGAATCTGAGAACAGATATTTCGGATCCCTTTGAAGACTATAGGGCCAAAGGAAATATCCTCCGATAACAAAGAGAAAGAGACTTTCTGAGAAACTTCTTTGTGTTCTGTGAAATCATCTCACAGAATTACAGCTTTCCCCTCAAGAAGCCTTTCGCTAAGACAGTTCTTGTGGAATTGGCAAAGTGATATTTGGAAGCCCATAGAGGGCTACGGTGAAAAAGGAAATATCCTCTGATGAAATCTGGAAAGAAGCTTTCTGAGAAACTGCTTAGTGTTCTGTTAATTCATCTCACAGAGTTACATCTATATTTCGTGGATCTCTTTGCTAGCCTTATTTCTGTGTAATCTGAGAACAGATATGTCGGATCCCTTTGAATACTATAGAGCCAAAGGAAATATCCTCCGATAACAAAGAGAAAGAAGCTTTCTGAGAAACTTCTTTGTGTTCTGTGAAATCATCTCACAGAATTACAGCTTTCCCCTCAAGAAGCCTTTCGCTAAGACAGTTCTTGTGGAATTGGCAAAGTGATATTTGGAAGCCATAGAGGGCTATGGTGAAAAAGGAAATATCCTCCCATGAAATCTGGAAAGAAGCTTTCTGAGAAACTGCTTAGTGTTCTGTTAATTCATCTCACAGAGTTACATCTGTATTTCGTGGATCTCTTTGCTAGCCTTATTTCTGGGGAATCTGAGAACAGATATTTCGGATCCCTTTGAAGACTACAGGGCCAAAGGAAATATCTTCCGATAACAAAGAGAAAGAAGCTTTCTGAGAAACTTCTTAGTGTTCTGTGAAATCATCTCACAGAGTTACAGCTTTCCCCTCAAGAAGCCTTTCGCTAAGACAGTTCTTGTGGAATTGGCAAAGTGATATTTGGAAGCCCATAGAGGGCTATGGTGAAAAAGGAAATATTCAAAGATGAAATCTGGAAAGAAGTTTTCTGAGAAACTGCTCTGTGATGTGTGACTTCCACTCACAGAGTTACATCTGTATTTCGTGGATCTCTTTGCTAGCCTTATTTCTGTGGAATCTGAGAACAGATATTTCGGATCCCTTTCAAGACAATAGGGCCAAAGGAAATATCCTCCGATAACTAAGAGAAAGAAGCTTTCTGAGAAACTTTTTTGTGTTCTGTGAAATCATCTCACAGAGTTACAGCTTTCCCCTCAAGAAGCCTTTCGCTAAGACAGCTCTTGTGGAATTGGCAAAGTGATATTTGGAAGCCCATAGAGGGCTATGGTGAAAAAGGAAATATCCTCCGATGAAATCTGGAAAGAAGCTTTCTGAGAAACTGCTTAGTGTTGTGTTAATTCATCTCACAGAGTTACATCTATATTTCGTGGATCTCTTTGCTAGCCTTATTTCTGTGGAATCTGAGAAAAGATATTTCGGATCCCTTTGAAGACAATAGGGCCAAAAGAAATATCCTCCGATAACAAAGAGAAAGAAGCTTTCTGAGAAACTTCTTTGTGTTCCGTGAAATCATCTCACAGAGTTACAGCTGTCCCCTCAAGAAGCCTTTCGCTAAGACAGTTCTTGTGGAATTGGCAAAGTGATATTTGGAAGCCCACAGAGGTCTATGGTGAAAAAGGAAATATCCTCCGATGAAATCTGGAAAGAAGCTTTCTGAGAAACTGCTTAGTGTTCTGTTAATTCATCTCACAGAGTTACATCTATATTTCGTGCATCTCTTTGCTAGCCTTATTTCTGGGGAATCTGATAACAGATATTTCGGATCCCTTTGAAGACTATGGGGCCAAAAGAAATATCCTCCGTTAACAAAGAGAAAGAAGCTTTCTGAGAAACTTCTTTGTGTTCTGTTAAATCATCTCACAGAGTTACAGCTTTCCCATCCAAGAAGCCTTTGGCTAACACAGTTCTTGTGGAATTGGCAAAGTGATATTTGGAAGCCCATAGAGGGCTAAGGTGAAAAAGGAAATATCCTCCGATGAAATCTGGAAAGGAGCTTTCTGAGAAACTGCTCTTTGATGTATGACTTCCACTCACAGAGATACATCTGTATTTCGTGGATCTCTTTGCTAGCCTTATTACTGTGGAATCTGAGAACAGATATTTCGGATCCCTTTGAAGACTATAGGGCCAAAGGAAATATCCTCCGATAACAAAGAGAAAGAGACTTTCTGAGAAACTTCTTTGTGTTCTGTGAAATCATCTCACAGAATTACAGCTTTCCCCTCAAGAAGCCTTTCGCTAAGACAGTTCTTGTGGAATTGGCAAAGTGATATTTGGAATCCCATAGAGGGCTATGGTGAAAAAGGAAATATCCTCTGATGAAATCTGGAAAGAAGCTTTCTGAGAAACTGCTTAGTGTTCTGTTAATTCATCTCACAGAGTTACATCTATATTTCGTGGATCTCTTTGCTAGCCTTATTTCTGTGTAATCTGAGAACAGATATGTCGGATCCCTTTGAATACTATAGAGCCAAAGGAAATATCCTCCGATAACAAAGAGAAAGAAGCTTTCTGTGAAACTTCTTTGTGTTCTGTGAAATCATCTCACAGAATTACAGCTTTCCCCTCAAGAAGCCTTTCGCTAAGACAGTTCATGTGGAATTGGCAAAGTGATATTTGGAAGCCATAGAGGGCTATGGTGAAAAAGGAAATATCCTCCGATGAAATCTGGAAAGAAGCTTTCTGAGAAACTGCTTAGTGTTCTATTAATTCATCTCACAGAGTTACATCTGTATTTCGTGGATCTCTTTGCTAGCCTTATTTCTGGGGAATCTGAGAACAGATATTTCGGATCCCTTTGAAGACTACAGGGCCAAAGGAAATATCTTCCGATAACAAAGAGAAAGAAGCTTTCTGAGAAACTTCTTAGTGTTCTGTGAAATCATCTCACAGAGTTACAGCTTTCCCCTCAAGAAGCCTTTCGCTAAGACAGTTCTTGTGGAATTGGCAAAGTGATATTTGGAAGCCCATAGAGGGCTATGGTGAAAAAGGAAATATTCAAAGATGAAATCTGGAAAGAAGCTTTCTGAGAAACTGCTCTGTGATGTGTGACTTCCACTCACAGAGTTACATCTGTGTTTCGTGGATCTCTTTGCTAGCCTTATTTCTGTGGAATCTGAGAACAGATATTTCGGATCCCTTTCAAGACAATAGGGCCAAAGGAAATATCCTCCGATAACTAAGAGAAAGAAGCTTTCTGAGAAACTTTTTTGTGTTCTGTGAAATCATCTCACAGAGTTACAGCTTTCCCCTCAAGAAGCCTTTCGCTAAGACAGCTCTTGTGGAATTGGCAAAGTGATATTTGGAAGCCCATAGAGGGCTATGGTGAAAAAGGAAATATCCTCCGATGAAATCTGGAAAGAAGCTTTCTGAGAAACTGCTTAGTGTTGTGTTAATTCATCTCACAGAGTTACATCTATATTTCGTGGATCTCTTTGCTAGCCTTATTTCTGTGGAATCTGAGAAAAGATATTTCGGATCCCTTTGAAGACAATAGGGCCAAAAGAAATATCCTCCGATAACAAAGAGAAAGAAGCTTTCTGAGAAACTTCTTTGTGTTCCGTGAAATCATCTCACAGAGTTACAGCTTTCCCCTCAAGAAGCCTTTCGCTAAGACAGTTCTTGTGGAATTGGCAAAGTGATATTTGGAAGCCCACAGAGGGCTATGGTGAAAAAGGAAATATCCTCCGATGAAATCTGGAAAGAAGCTTTCTGAGAAACTGCTTAGTGTTCTGTTAATTCATCTCACAGAGTTACATCTATATTTCGTGCATCTCTTTGCTAGCCTTATTTCTGGGGAATCTGAAAACAGATATTTCGGATCCCTTTGAAGACTATGGGGCTAAAAGAAATATCCTCCCTTAACAAAGAGAAAGAAGCTTTCTGAGAAACTTCTTTGTGTTCTGTTAAATCATCTCACAGAGTTACAGCTTTCCCATCCAAGAAGCCTTTGGCTAACACAGTTCTTGTGGAATTGCCAAAGTGATATTTGGAAGCCCATAGAGGGCTAAGGTGAAAAAGGAAATATCCTCCGATGAAATCTGGAAAGGAGCTTTCTGAGAAACTGCTCTTTGATGTGTGACTTCCACTCACAGAGTTACATCTGTATTTCGTGGATCTCTTTGCTAGCCTTATTTCTGGGGAATCTGAGAACAGATATTTCGGATCCCTTTGAAGACTACAGGGCCAAAGGAAATATCTTCCGATAACAAAGAGAAAGAAGCTTTCTGAGAAACTTCTTTGTGTTCTGTGAAATCATCTCACAGAGTTACAGCTGTCCCCTCAAGAAGCCTTTCGCTAAGACAGTTCTTGTGGAATTGGAAAAGTGATATTTGGAAGCCATAGAGGGCTATGGTGAAAAAGGAAATATCCATCAGATGAAATCTGGAAAGAAGCTTTCTGAGAAACTACTTAGTGTTCTGTTAATTCATCTCACAGAGTTACATCTGTATTTCGTGGATCTCTTTGCTAGCCTTATTTCTGTGGAATCTGAGAACAGATATTTCGGATCCCTTTGAAGACTATAGGGCCAAAGAAATATCCTCAGATAACAAAGAGAAAGAAGCTTTCTGAGAAACTTCTTCGTGTTCTTTGAAATCATCTCACAGAGTTACAACTTTCCCCTCAAGAAGCCTTTCGCTAAGACAGTTCTTGTGGAATTGGCAAAGTGATATTTGGAAGCCATAGAGGGCTATGGTGAAAAAGGAAATATCCTCAGATGAAATCTGGAAAGAAGTTTTCTGAGAAACTGCTTAGTGTTCTGTTCATTCTTCTCACAGAGTTACATCTGTATTTCGTGGATCTCTTTGCTAGCCTTATTTCTGTGGAATCTGAGAACAGATATTTCGGATCCCTTTGAAGACTATAGGGCCAAAGGAAATATCCTCCGATAACAAAGAGAAAGAGACTTTCTGAGAAACTTCTTTGTGTTCTGTGAAATCATCTCACAGAATTACAGCTTTCCCCTCAAGAAGCCTTTCGCTAAGACAGTTCTTGTGGAATTGGCAAAGTGATATTTGGAAGCCCATAGAGGGCTATGGTGAAAAAGGAAATATCCTCTGATGAAATCTGGAAAGAAGCTTTCTGAGAAACTGCTTAGTGTTCTGTTAATTCATCTCACAGAGTTACATCTGTATTTCGTGGATCTCTTTGCTGGCCTTATTTCTGGGGAATCTGAGAACAGATATTTCGGATCCCTTTGAAGATTACAGGGCCAAAGGAAATATCTTCCGATAACAAAGAGAAAGAAGCTTTCTGAGAAACTTCTTAGTGTTCTGTGAAATCATCTCACAGAGTTACAGCTTTCCCCTCAAGAAGCCTTTCGCTAAGACAGTTCTTGTGGAATTGGCAAAGTGATATTTGGAAGCCCATAGAGGGCTATGGTGAAAAAGGAAATATTCAAAGATGAAATCTGGAAAGAAGTTTTCTGAGAAACTGCTCTGTGATGTGTGACTTCCACTCACAGAGTTACATCTGTATTTCGTGGATCTCTTTGCTAGCCTTATTTCTGTGGAATCTGAGAACAGATATTTCGGATCCCTTTCAAGACAATAGGGCCAAAGGAAATATCCTCCGATAACTAAGAGAAAGAAGCTTTCTGAGAAACTTTTTTGTGTTCTGTGAAATCATCTCACAGAGTTACAGCTTTCCCCTCAAGAAGCCTTTCGCTAAGACAGCTCTTGTGGAATTGGCAAAGTGATATTTGGAAGCCCATAGAGGGCTATGGTGAAAAAGGAAATATCCTCCGATGAAATCTGGAAAGAAGCTTTCTGAGAAACTGCTTAGTGTTCTGTTAATTCATCTCACAGAGTTACATCCATATTTCGTGCATCTCTTTGCTAGCCTTATTTCTGGGGAATCTGAGAACAGATATTTCGGATCCCTTTGAAGACTATGGGGCCAAAAGAAATATCCTCCCTTAACAAAGAGAAAGAAGCTTTCTGAGAAACTTCTTTGTGTTCTGTTAAATCATCTCACAGAGTTACAGCTTTCCCATCCAAGAAGCCTTTGGCTAACACAGTTCTTGTGGAATTGCCAAAGTGATATTTGGAAGCCCATAGAGGGCTAAGGTGAAAAAGGAAATATCCTCCGATGAAATCTGGAAAGGAGCTTTCTGAGAAACTGCTCTTTGATGTGTGACTTCCACTCACAGAGTTACATCTGTATTTCGTGGATCTCTTTGCTAGCCTTATTTCTGGGGAATCTGAGAACAGATATTTCGGATCCCTTTGAAGACTACAGGGCCAAAGGAAATATCTTCCGATAACAAAGAGAAAGAAGCTTTCTGAGAAACTTCTTTGTGTTCTGTGAAATCATCTCACAGAGTTACAGCTGTCCCCTCAAGAAGCCTTTCGCTAAGACAGTTCTTGTGGAATTGGAAAAGTGATATTTGGAAGCCATAGAGGGCTATGGTGAAAAAGGAAATATCCATCAGATGAAATCTGGAAAGAAGCTTTCTGAGAAACTACTTAGTGTTCTGTTAATTCATCTCACAGAGTTACATCTGTATTTCGTGGATCTCTTTGCTAGCCTTATTTCTGTGGAATCTGAGAACAGATATTTCGGATCCCTTTGAAGACTATAGGGCCAAAGAAATATCCTCAGATAACAAAGAGAAAGAAGCTTTCTGAGAAACTTCTTCGTGTTCTTTGAAATCATCTCACAGAGTTACAACTTTCCCCTCAAGAAGCCTTTCGCTAAGACAGTTCTTGTGGAATTGGCAAAGTGATATTTGGAAGCCATAGAGGGCTATGGTGAAAAAGGAAATATCCTCAGATGAAATCTGGAAAGAAGTTTTCTGAGAAACTGCTTAGTGTTCTGTTCATTCATCTCACAGAGTTACATCTGTATTTCGTGGATCTCTTTGCTAGCCTTATTTCTGTGGAATCTGAGAACAGATATTTCGGATCCCTTTGAAGACTATAGGGCCAAAGGAAATATCCTCCGATAACAAAGAGAAAGAGACTTTCTGAGAAACTTCTTTGTGTTCTGTGAAATCATCTCACAGAATTACAGCTTTCCCCTCAAGAAGCCTTTCGCTAAGACAGTTCTTGTGGAATTGGCAAAGTGATATTTGGAAGCCCATAGAGGGCTATGGTGAAAAAGGAAATATCCTCTGATGAAATCTGGAAAGAAGCTTTCTGAGAAACTGCTTAGTGTTCTGTTAATTCATCTCACAGAGTTACATCTATATTTCGTGGATCTCTTTGCTAGCCTTATTTCTGTGTAATCTGAGAACAGATATTTCGGATCGCTTTGAAGACTATAGGGCCAAAGGAAATATCTTCCGATAACAAAGAGAAAGAAGCTTTCTGAGAAACTTCTTTGTGTTCTGTGAAATCATCTCACAGAGTTACAGCTTTCCCCTCAAGAAGCCTTTCGCTAAGACAGTTCTTGTGGAATTGGCAAAGTGATATTTGGAAGCCATAGAGGGCTATGGTGAAAAAGGAAATATCCTCAGATGAAATCTGGAAAGAAGCTTTCTGAGAAACTAGTTAGTGTTCTGTTAATTCATCTCACAGAGTTACATCTGTATTTCGTGGATCTCTTTGCTAGCCTTATTACTGTGGAATCTGAGAACAGATATTTAGGATCCCTTTGATGACTATAGGGCCAAAGAAAATATCCTCCGATAACAAAGAGAAAGAAGCTTTCTGAGAAACTTCTTTGTGTTCTGTGAAATCGTCTCACAGAGTTACAACTTTCCCCTCAAGAAGCCTTTCGCTAAGACAGTTCTTGTGGAATTGGCAAAGCGATATTTGGAAGCCCATAGAGGGCTATGGTGAAAAAGGAAATATCCTCCGATGAAATCTGGACAGAAGCTTTCTGAGAAACTGCTTAGTGTTCTGTTAATTCATCTCACAGAGTTACATCTATATTTCGTGGATCTCTTTTCTAGCCTTATTTCTGTGGAATCTGAGAACAGATATTTCGGATCCCTTTGAAGACTATAGGGCCAAAAGAAATATCCTCCGTTAACAAAGAGAAAGAAGCTTTCTGAGAAACTTCTTTGTGTTCTGTTAAATCATCTCACAGAGTTACAGCTTTCCCATCCAAGAAGCCTTTGGCTAACACAGTTCTTGTGGAATTGGCAAAGTGATATTTGGAAGCCCATAGAGGGCTAAGGTGAAAAAGGAAATATCCTCCGATGAAATCTGGAAAGGAGCTTTCTGAGAAACTGCTCTTTGATGTGTGACTTCCACTCACAGAGTTACATCTGTATTTCGTGGATCTCTTTGCTAGCCTTATTTCTGGGGAATCTGAGAACAGATACTTCGTATCCCTTTGAAGACTATAGGGCCAAAGGAAATATCTTCCGATAACAAAGAGAAAGAAGCTTTCTGAGAAACTTCTTTGTGTTCTGTGAAATCATCTCACAGAGTTACAGCTTTCCCCTCAAGAAGCCTTTCGCTAAGACAGTTCTTGTGGAATTGGCAAAGTGATATTTGGAAGCCCATAGAGGGCTATGGTGAAAAAGGAAATATCCTCAGATGAAAACTGGAAAGAAGCTTTCTGAGAAACTGCTTAGTGTTCTGTTAATTCATCTCACAGAGTTACATCTGTATTTCCTGGATCTCTTTTCTAGCCTTATTTATGTGGAATCTGAGAACAGATATTTAGGATCCCTTTGAAGACTATAGGGCCAAAGGAAATATCCTCCGATAACTAAGAGAAAGAAGCTTTCTGACAAACTTCTTTGTGTTCTGTGAAATCATCTCACAGAGTTACAGCTTTCCCCTCAAGAAGCCTTTCGCTAAGACAGTTCTTGTGGAATTGGCAAAGTGATATTTGGAAGCCCATAGAGGGCTATGTTGAAAAAGGAAATATCCTCCGATGAAATCTGGAAAGAAGTTTTCTGAGAAACTGCTCTGTGATGTTTGACTTCCACTCACAGAGTTACATCTGTATTTCGTGGATCTCTTTGCTAGCCTTATTTCTGTGGAATCTGAGAACAGATATTTCGGATCCCTTTCAAGACAATAGGGCCAAAGGAAATATCCTCCGATAACAAAGAGAAAGAGACTTTCTGAGAAACTTCTTTGTGTTCTGTTAAATCATCTCGCAGAGTTACAGCTTTCCCATCCAAGAAGCCTTTCGCTAACACAGTTCTTGTGGAATTGGCAAAGTTATATTTGGAAGCCCATAGAGGGCTATGGTGAAAAAGGAAATATCCTCAGATGAAATCTGGAAAGAAGCTTTCTGAGAAACTGCTCTTTGATGTGTGACTTCCACTCACAGAGTTACATCTGTATTTCGTGGATCTCTTTGCTAGCCTTATTTCTGGGGAATCTGAGAACAGATATTTCGGATCCCTTTGAAGATAATAGGGCCAAAGGAAATATCTTCCAATAACAAAGAGAAAGAAGCTTTCTGAGAAACTTCTTTGTGTTCTGTGAAATCATCTCACAGAGTTACAGCTTTCCCCTCAAGAAGCCTTTCGCTAAGACAGTTCTTGTGGAATTGGCAAAGTGATATTTGGAAGCCCATAGAGGGCTGTGGTGAAAAAGGAAATATTCAAAGATGAAATCTGGAAAGAAGCTTTCTGAGAAACTGCTCTGTGATGTGTGACTTCCACTCACAGAGTTACATCTGTATTTCGTGGATCTCTTTGCTAGCCTTATTTCTGTGGAATCTGAGAACAGATATTTCGGATCCCTTTGAAGACAATAGGGCCAAAGGAAATATCCTCCGATAACTAAGAGAAAGAAGCTTTCTGAGAAACTTTTTTGTGTTCTGTGAAATCATCTCACAGAGTTACAGCTTTCCCCTCAAGAAGCCTTTCGCTAAGACAGTTCTTGTGGAATTGGCAAAGTGATATTTGGAAGCCCATAGAGGGCTATGGTGAAAAAGGAAATATCCTCCGATGAAATCTGGAAAGAAGCTTTCTGAGAAACTGCTTAGTGTTGTGTTAATTCATCTCACAGAGTTACATCTATATTTCGTGGATCTCTTTGCTAGCCTTATTTCTGTGGAATCTGAGAAAAGATATTTCGGATCCCTTTGAAGACAATAGGGCCAAAAGAAATATCCTCCGATAACAAAGAGAAAGAAGCTTTCTGAGAAACTTCTTTGTGTTCTGTGAAATCATCTCACAGAGTTACAGCTTTCCCCTCAAGAAGCCTTTCGCTAAGACAGTTCTTGTGGAATTGGCAAAGTGATATTTGGAAGCCCATAGAGGGCTATGGTGAAAAAGGAAATATCCTCCGATGAAATCTGGAAAGAAGCTTTCTGAGAAACTGCTTAGTGTTCTGTTAATTCATCTCATAGAGTTACATCTATATTTCGTGCATCTCTTTGCTAGCCTTATTTCTGGGGAATCTGAGAACAGATATTTCGGATCCCTTTGAAGACTATAGGGCCAAAGGAAATATCCTCCGATAACAAAGAGAAAGAAGCTTTCTGAGAAACTTCTTTGTGTTCTGTGAAATCATCTCACAGAGTTACAACTTTCCCCTCAAGAAGCCTTTCGGTAAGACAGTTCTTGTGGAATTTGCAAAGTGATATTTGGAAGCCATAGTGGGCTATGGTGAAAAAGGAAATATCCTCAAATGAAATCTGGAAAGAAGCTTTCTGAGAAACTGCTTAGTGTTCTGTTAATTCATCTCACAGAGTTACAACTGTATTTCGTGGATCTCTTTGCTAGCCTTATTTCTGTGGAATCTGAGACAGATATTTTGGATCCCTTTGAAGACTATAGGGCCAAAGGAAATATCCTCAGATAACAAAGAGAAAGAGACTTTCTGAGAAACTTCTTTGTGTTCTGTGAAATATTCTCACAGAATTACAGCTTTCCCCTCAAGAAGCCTTTCGCTAAGACAGTTCTTGTGGAATTGGAAAAGTGATATTTGGAAGCCCATAGAGGGCTATGGTGAAAAAGGAAATATCCTCTGATGAAATCTGGAAAGAAGCTTTCTGAGAAACTGCTTAGTGTTCTGTTAATTCATCTCACAGAGTTACATCTATATTTCGTGGATCTCTTTGCTAGCCTTGTTTCTGTGTAATCTGAGAACAGATATTTCGGATCCCTTTGAATACTATAGAGCCAAAGGAAATATCCTCCGATAACAAAGAGAAAGAAGCTTTCTGAGAAACTTCTTTGTGTTCTGTGAAATCATCTCACAGAGTTACAGCTTTCCCCTCAAGAAGCCTTTCGCTAAGACAGTTCTTCTGGAATTGGCAAAGTGATATTTGGAAGCCCATAGAGCGCTATGGTGAAAAAGGAAATATCCTCCGATGAAATCTGGACAGAAGCTTTCTGAGAAACTGCTTAGTGTTCTGTTAATTCATCTCACAGAGTTACATCTATATTTCGTGGATCTCTTTTCTAGCCTTATTTCTGTGGAATCTGAGAACAGATATTTCGGATCCCTTTGAAGACTATAGGGCCAAAAGAAATATCCTCCGTTAACAAAGAGAAAGAAGCTTTCTGAGAAACTTCTTTGTGTTCTGTTAAATCATCTCACAGAGTTACAGCTTTCCCATCCAAGAAGCCTTTCGCTAAGACAGTTCTTGTGGAATTGGCAAAGTGATATTTGGAAGCCCATAGAGGGCTAAGGTGAAAAAGGAAATATCCTCCGATGAAATCTGGAAAGGAGCTTTCTGAGAAACTGCTCTTTGATGTGTGACTTCCACTCACAGAGTTACATCTGTATTTCGTGGATCTCTTTGCTAGCCTTATTTCTGGGGAATCTGAGAACAGATATTTCGGATCCCTTTGAAGACTATAGGGCCAAAGGAAATATCTTCCGATAACAAAGAGAAAGAAGCTTTCTGAGAAACTTCTTTGTGTTCTGTGAAATCATCTCACAGAGTTACAGCTTTCCCCTCAAGAAGCCTTTCGCTAAGACAGTTCTTGTGGAATTGGCAAAGTGATATTTGGAAGCCCATAGGGGGCTATGGTGAAAAAGGAAATATCCTCCGATGAAATCTGGAAAGAAGCTTTCTGAGAAACTGCTTAGTGTTCTGTTAATTCATCTCACAGAGTTACATCTGTATTTCCTGGATCTCTTTGCTAGCCTTATTTATGTGGAATCTGAGAACAGATATTTACGATCCCTTTGAAGACTATAGGGCCAAAGGAAATATCCTCCGATAACTAAGAGAAAGAAGCTTTCTGAGAAACTTCTTTGTGTTCTGTGAAATCATCTCACAGAGTTACAGCTTTCCCCTCAAGAAGCCTTTAGCTAAGACAGTTCTTGTGGAATTGGCAAATTGATATTTGGAAGCCCATAGAGGGCTATGGTGAAAAAGGAAATATCCTCAGATGAAATCTGGAAAGAAGCTTTCTGAGAAACTGCTTAGTGTTCTGTTCATTCATCTCACAGAGTTACATCTGTATTTCGTGGATCTCTTTGCTAGACTTATTTCTGTGGAATCTGAGAACAGATATTTCGGATCCCTTTGAAGACTATAGGGCCAAAGGAAATATCCTCCGATAACAAAGAGAAAGAGACTTTCTGAGAAACTTCTTTGTGTTCTGTGAAATCATCTCACAGAATTACAGCTTTCCCCTCAAGAAGCCTTTCGCTAAGACAGTTCTTGTGGAATTGGCAAAGTGATATTTGGAAGCCCATAGAGGGTTATGGTGAAAAAGGAAATATCCTCTGATGAAATCTGGAAAGAAGCTTTCTGAGAAACTGCTTAGTGTTCTGTTAATTCATCTCACAGAGTTACATCTATATTTCGTGGATCTCTTTGCTAGCCTTATTTCTGTGTAATCTGAGAACAGATATGTCGGATCCCTTTGAATACTATAGAGCCAAAGGAAATATCCTCCGATAACAAAGAGAAAGAAGCTTTCTGAGAAACTTCTTTGTGTTCTGTGAAATCATCTCACAGAATTACAGCTTTCCCCTCAAGAAGCCTTTCGCTAAGACAGTTCTTGTGGAATTGGCAAAGTGATATTTGGAAGCCATAGAGTGCTATGGTGAAAAAGGAAATATCCTCCGATGAAATCTGGAAAGAAGCTTTCTGAGAAACTGCTTAGTGTTCTGTTAATTCATCTCACAGAGTTACATCTGTATTTCGTGGATCTCTTTGCTAGCCTTATTTCTGGGGAATCTGAGAACAGATATTTCGGATCCCTTTGAAGACTACAGGGCCAAAGGAAATATCTTCTGATAACAAAGAGAAAGAAGCTTTCTGAGAAACTTCTTTGTGTTCTGTGAAATCATCTCACAGAGTTACAGCTTTCCCCTCAAGAAGCCTTTCGCTAAGACAGTTCTTGTGGAATTGTCAAAGTGATATTTGGAAGCCCATAGAGGGCTATGGTGAAAAAGGAAATATTCAAAGATGAAATCTGGAAAGAAGCTTTCTGAGAAACTGCTCTGTGATGTGTGACTTCCACTCACAGAGTTACATCTGTATTTCGTGGATCTCTTTGCTAGCCTTATTTCTGTGGAATGTGAGAAAAGATATTTCGGATCCCTTTGAAGACAATAGGGCCAAAAGAAATATCCTCCGATAACAAAGAGAAAGAAGCTTTCTGAGAAACTTCTTTGTGTTCCGTGAAATCATCTCACAGAGTTACAGCTTTCCCCTCAAGAAGCCTTTCGCTAAGACAGTTCTTGTGGAATTGGCAAAGTGATATTTGGAAGCCCACAGAGGGCTATGGTGAAAAAGGAAATATCCTCCGATGAAATCTGGAAAGAAGCTTTCTGAGAAACTGCTTTGTGTTCTGTTAATTCATCTCACAGAGTTACATCTATATTTCGTGCATCTCTTTGCTAGCCTTATTTCTGGGGAATCTGAGAACAGATATTTCGGATCCCTTTGAAGACTATAGGGCCAAAAGAAATATCCTCCGTTAACAAAGAGAAAGAAGCTTTCTGAGAAACTTCTTTGTGTTCTGTTAAATCATCTCACAGAGTTACAGCTTTCCCATCCAAGAAGCCTTTGGCTAACACAGTTCTTGTGGAATTGGCAAAGTGATATTTGGAACCCCTAGAGGGCTAAGTTGAAAAAGGAAATATCCATCAGATGAAATCTGGAAAGAAGCTTTCTGAGAAACTGCTTAGTGTTGTGTTAATTCATCTCACAGAGTTACATATATATTTCGTGGATCTCTTTGCTAGCCTTATTTCTGTGTAATCTGAGAACAGATATTTCGGATCCCTTTGAAGACTATAGGGCCAAAAGAAATATCCTCCGATAACAAAGAGAAAGAAGCTTTCTGAGAAACTTCTTTGTGTTCTGTTAAATCATCTCACAGAGTTACAGCTTTCCCATCCAAGAAGCCTTTCGCTAACACAGTCTTGTGGAATTGGCAAAGTGATATTTGGAAGCCCATAGAGGGCTATGGTGAAAAAGGAAATATCCTCAGATGAAATCTGGAAAGAAGCTTTCTGAGAAACTGCTCAGTGTTGTGTTAATTCATCTCACAGAGTTACATCTATATTTCGTGGGTCTCTTTGCTAGCCTTATTTCTGTGGAATCTGAGAAAAGATATTTCGGATCCCTTTGAAGACAACAGGGCCAAAAGAAATATCCTCCGATAACGAAGAGAAAGAAGCTTTCTGAGAAACTTCTTTGTGTTCTGTGAAATCATCTCACAGAGTTACAGCTTTCCCCTCAAGAAGCCTTTCGCTAAGACAGTTCTGGTGGAATTGGCAAAGTGATACTTGGAAGCCATAGAGGGCTATGGTGAAAAAGGAAATATCCTCAGATGAAATCTGGAGGGAAGCTTTCTGAGAAACTGCTCTGTGATGTGTGACTTCCACTCACAGAGTTACATCTGTATTTCGTGGATCTCTTTGCTAGCCTTTTTTCTGTGGAATCTGAGAACAGATATTTAGGATCCCTTTGAAGACTATAGGGCCAAAGGAAATATCCTCCGATAACAAAGAGAAAGAAGCTTTCTGAGAAACTTCTTTGTGTTCTTTGAAATCATCTCACAGAGTTACAACTTTCCCCTCAAGAATCCTTTCGCTAAGACAGTTCTTGTGGAATTCGCAAAGTGATATTTGGAAGCCATAGAGGGCTATGGTGAAAAAGGAAATATCCTCAGATGAAATCTGGAAAGAAGCTTTCTGAGAAACTGCTTAGTGTTCTGTTCATTCATCTCACAGAGTTACATCTGTATTTCGTGGATCTCTTTGCTAGCCTTATTTCAGGGGAATCTGAGACAGATATTTCGGATCCCTTTGAAGACTATAGGGCCAAAGGAAATATCCTCCGATAACAAAGAGAAAGAGACTTTCTGAGAAACTTCTTTGTGTTCTGTGAAATCATCTCACAGAATTACAGCTTTCCCCTCAAGAAGCCTTTCGCTAAGACAGTTCTTGTGGAATTGGCAAAGTGATATTTGGAAGCCCATAGAGGGCTATGGTGAAAAAGGAAATATCCTCTGATGAAATCTGGAAAGAAGCTTTCTGAGAAACTGCTTAGTGTTCTGTTAATTCATCTCACAGAGTTACATCTATATTTCGTGGATCTCTTTGCTAGCCTTATTTCTGGGGAATCTGAGAACAGATATTTCGGATCCCTTTGAAGACTACAGGGCCAAAGGAAATATCTTCCGATAACAAAGAGAAAGAAGCTTTCTGAGAAACTTCTTTGTGTTCTGTTAAATCATCTCACAGAGTTACAGCTTTCCCATCCAAGAAGCCTTTGGCTAACACAGTTCTTGTGGAATTGGCAAAGTGATATTTGGAAGCCCATAGAGGGCTAAGGTGAAAAAGGAAATATCCTCCAATGAAATCTGGAAAGGAGCTTTCTGAGAAACTGCTCTTTGATGTGTGACTTCCACTCACAGAGTTACATCTGTATTTCGTGGATCTCTTTGCTAGCCTTATTTCTGGGGAATCTGAGAACAGATATTTCGGATCCCTTTGAAGACTATAGGGCCAAAGGAAATATCTTCCGATAACAAAGAGAAAGAAGCTTTCTGAGAAACTTCTTTGTTTTCTGTGAAATCATCTCACAGAGTTACAGCTGTCTTCTCAAGAATCCTTTCGCTAAGACAGTTCTTGTGGAATTGGAAAAGTGATATTTGGAAGCCATAGAGGGCTATGGTGAAAAAGGAAATATCCATCAGATGAAATCTGGAAAGAAGCTTTCTGAGAAACTACTTAGTGTTCTGTTAATTCATCTCACAGAGTTACATCTGTATTTCGTGGATGTCTTTGCTAGCCTTATTTCTGTGGAATCTGAGAACAGATATTTAGGATCCCTTTGAAGACTATAGGGCCAAAGAAATATCCTCAGATAACAAAGAGAAAGAAGCTTTCTGAGAAACTTCTTTGTGTTCTTTGAAATCATCTCACAGAGTTACAACTTTCCCCTCAAGAAGCCTTTCGCTAAGACAGTTCTTGTGGAATTGGCAAAGTGATATTTGGAAGCCATAGAGGGCTATGGTGAAAAAGGAAATATCCTCAGATGAAATCTGGAAAGAAGTTTTCTGAGAAACTGCTTAGTGTTCTGTTCATTCATCTCACAGAGTTACATCTGTATTTCGTGGATCTCTTTGCTAGCCTTATTTCTGTGGAATCTGAGACAGATATTTCGGATCCCTTTGAAGACTATAGGGCCAAAGGAAATATCCTCCGATAACAAAGAGAAAGAGACTTTCTGAGAAACTTCTTTGTGTTCTGTGAAATCATCTCACAGAATTACAGCTTTCCCCTCAAGAAGCCTTTCGCTAAGACAGTTCTTGTGGAATTGGCAACGTGATATTTGGAAGCCCATAGAGGGCTATGGTGAAAAAGGAAATATCCTCAGATGAAATCTGGAAAGAAGCTTTCTGAGAAACTTCTTAGTGTTCTGTTAATTCATCTCACAGAGTTACATCTATATTTCGTGGATCTCTTTGCTAGCCTTATTTCTGTGTAATCTGAGAACAGATATTTCGGATCCCTTTGAATACTATAGAGCCAAAGGAAATATCCTCCGATAACAAAGAGAAAGAAGCTTTCTGAGAAACTTCTTTGTGTTCTGTGAAATCATCTCACAGAGTTACAGCTTTCCCCTCAAGAAGCCTTTCGCTAAGACAGTTCTTGTGGATTTGGCAAAGTGATATTTGGAAGCCCATAGAGGGCTATGGTGAAAAAGGAAATATCCTCCGATGAAATCTGGACAGAAGCTTTCTGAGAAACTGCTTAGTGTTCTGTTAATTCATCTCACAGAGTTACATCTATATTTCGTGGATCTCTTTTCTAGCCTTATTTCTGTGGAATCTGAGAACAGATATTTCGGATTCCTTTGAAGACTATAGGGCCAAAAGAAGTATCCTCCGATAACAAAGAGAATGAAGCTTTCTGAGAAACTTCTTTGTGTTCTGTTAAATCATGTCACAGAGTTACAGCTTTCCCAACCAAGAAGCCTTTCGCTAACACAGTCTTGTGGAATTGGCAAAGTGATATTTGGAAGCCCATAGAGGGCTATGGTGAAAAAGGAAATATCCTCAGATGAAATCTGGAAAGAAGCTTTCTGAGACACGGCTCAGTGTTGTGTTAATTCGTCTCACAGAGTTACATCTATATTTCGTGGATCTCTTTGCTAGCCTTATTTCTGTGGAATCTGAGAACAGATATTTCGGATCCCTTTGAAGACAACAGGGCCAAAAGAAATATCCTCCGATAACAAAGTGAAAGAAGCTTTCTGAGAAACTTCTTTGTGTTCTGTGAAATCATCTCACAGAGTTACAGCTTTCCCCTCAAGAAGCCTTTCGCTAAGACAGTTCTTGTGGAATTGGCAAAGTGATACTTGAAAGCCATAGAGGGCTATGGTGAAAAAGGAAATATCCTCAGATGAAATCTGGAGGGAGGCTTTCTGAGAAACTGCTCTGTGATGTGTGACTTCCACTCACAGAGTTACATCTGTATTTCGTGGATCTCTTTGCTAGCCTTATTTCTGTGGAATCTGAGAACAGATATTTAGGATCCCTTTGAAGATTATAGGGCCAAAGGAAATATCCTCCGATAACAAAGAGAAAGAAGCTTTCTGAGAAACTTTTTTGTGTTCTGTGAAATCATCTCACAGAGTTACAGCTTTCCCCTCAAGAAGCCTTTCGCTAAGACAGCTCTTGTGGAATTGGCAAAGTGATATTTGGAAGCCCATAGAGGGCTATGGTGAAAAAGGATATATCCTCCGATGAAATCTGGAAAGAAGCTTTCTGAGAAACTGCTTAGTGTTGTGTTAATTCATCTCAGAGAGTTACATCTATATTTCGTGGATCTCTTTGCTAGCCTTATTTCTGTGGAATCTGAGAAAAGATATTTCGGATCCGTTTGAAGACAATAGGGCCAAAAGAAATATCCTCCGATAACAAAGAGAAAGAAGCTTTCTGAGAAACTTCTTTGTGTTCCGTGAAATCATCTCACAGAGTTACAGCTTTCCCCTCAAGAAGCCTTTCGCTAAGACAGTTCTTGTGGAATTGGCAAAGTGATATTTGGAAGCCCACAGAGGGCTATGGTGAAAAAGGAAATATCCTCCGATGAAATCTGGAAAGCAGCTTTCTGAGAAACTGCTTAGTGTTCTGTGAATTCATCTCACAGATTTACATCTATATTTCGTGCATCTGTTTGCTAGCCTTATTTCTGGGGAATCTGAGAACAGATATTTCGGATCCCTTTGAAGACTATAGGGCCAAAAGAAATATCCTCCGTTAACAAAGAGAAAGAAGCTTTCTGAGAAACTTCTTTGTGTTCTTTTAAATCATCTCACAGAGTTACAGCTTTCCCATCCAAGAAGCCTTTGGCTAAGACAGTTCTTGTGGAATTGGCAAAGTGATATTTGGAAGCCATAGAGGGCTATGGTGAAAAAGGAAATATCCTCAGATGAAATCTGGAAAGAAGCTTTCTGAGAAACTGCTCTGTGATGTGTGACTTCCACTCAAAGAGTTACATCTGTATTTCGTGGATCTCTTTGCTAGCCTTATTTCTGTGGAATCTGAGAACAGATATTTAGGATCCCTTTGAAGACTATAGGGCCAAAGGAAATATCCTCCGATAACAAAGAGAAAGAGACTTTCTGAGAAACTTCTTTGTGTTCTGTGAAATCATCTCACAGAATTACAGCTTTCCCCTCAAGAAGCATTTCGCTAAGACAGTTCTTGTGGAATTGGCAACGTGATATTTGGAAGCCCATAGAGGGCTATGGTGAAAAAGGAAATATCCTCTGATGAAATCTGGAAAGAAGCTTTCTGAGAAACTGCTTAGTGTTCTGTTAATTCATCTCACAGAGTTACATCTATATTTCGTGGATCTCTTTGCTAGCCTTATTTCTGTGTAATCTGAGAACAGATATTTCGGATCCCTTTGAATACTATAGAGCCAAAGGAAATATCCTCCGATAACAAAGAGAAAGAAGCTTTCTGAGAAACTTCTTTGTGTTCTGTGAAATCATCTCACAGAGTTACAGCTTTCCCCTCAAGAAGCCTTTCGCTAAGACAGTTCTTGTGGAATTGGCAAAGTGATATTTGGAAGCCCATAGAGGGCTATGGTGAAAAAGGAAATATCCTCCGATGAAATCTGGACAGAAGCTTTCTGAGAGACTGCTTAGTGTTCTGTTAATTCATCTCACAGAGTTACATCTATATTTCGTGGATCTCTTTTCTAGCCTTATTTCTGTGGAATCTGAGAACTGATATTTCGGATCCCTTTGAAGACTATAGGGCCAAAGGAAATATCCTCCGATAACAAAGAGAAAGAAGCTTTCTGAGAAACTACTTTGTGTTCTGTTAAATCATCTCACAGAGTTACAGCTTTCCCATCCAAGAAGCCTTTCGCTATCACAGTTCTTGTGGAATTGGCAAAGTGATATTTGGAAGCCCATAGAGGGCTATGGTGAAAAAGGAAATATCCTCAGATGAAATCTGGAAAGAAGCTTTCTGAGAAACTGCTCTTTTATGTGTGACTTCCACTCACAGAGTTACATCTGTATTTCGTGGATCTCTTTGCTAGCCTTATTTCTGGGGAATCTGAGAACAGATATTTCGGATCCCTTTGAAGACTATAGGGCCAAAGGAAATATCTTCCGAAAACAAAGAGAAAGACGCTTTCTGAGAAACTTCTTTGTGTTCTGTGAAATCATCTCACAGAGTTACAGCTTTCCCCTCAAGAAGCCTTTCGCTAAGACAGTTCTTGTGGAATTGGCAAAGTGATATTTGGAAGCCCATAGAGGGCTATGGTGAAAAAGGAAATATCCTCAGATGAAAACTGGAAAGAAGCTTTCTGAGAAACTGCTTAGTGTTCTGTTAATTCATCTCACAGAGTTACATCTGTATTTCGTGGATCTCTTTGCTAGCTTTATTTCTGTGGAATCTGAGAACAGATATTTAGGATCCCTTTGAAGACTATAGGGCCAAAGGAAATATCCTCCGATAACTAAGAGAAAGAAGCTTTCTGAGAAACTTCTTTGTGTTCTGTGAAATCATCTCACAGGGTTACAGCTTTCCCCTCAAGAAGCCTTTCGCTAAGACAGTTCTTGTGGAATTGGCAAAGTGATATTTGGAAGCCCATAGAGGGCTATGGTGAAAAAGGAAATATCCTCCGATGAAATCTGGAAAGAAGCTTTCTGAGAAACTGCTTAGTGTTGTGTTAATTCATCTCACAGAGTTACATCTATATTTCGTGGATCTCTTTGCTAGCCTTATTTCTGTGGAATCTGAGAACAGATATTTCGGATCCCTTTGAAGACAACAGGGCCAAAAGAAATATCCTCCGATAACAAAGAGAAAGAAGCTTTCTGAGAAACTTCTTTGTGTTCTGTGAAATCATCTCACAGAGTTACAGCTTTCCCCTCGAGAAGCCTTTCGCTAAGACAGTTCTTGTGGAATTGGCAAAGTGATATTTGGAAGCCATAGAGGGCTATGGTGAAAAAGGAAATATCCTCAGATGAAATCTGGAAAGAAGCTTTCTGAGAAACTGCTCTGTGATGTGTGACTTCCACTCACATAATTACATCTGTATTTCGTGGATCTCTTTGCTAGCCTTATTTATGTGGAATCTGAGACAGATATTTCGGATCCCTTTGAAGACTATAGGGCCAAAGGAAATATCCTCCGATAACAAAGAGAAAGAAGCTTTCTGAGAAACTTCTTTGTGTTCTGTGAAATCATCTCCCAGAGTTACAGCTTTCCCCTCAAGAAGCCTTTCGCTAAGACAGTTCTTGTGGAATTGGCAAAGTGATATTTGGAAGCCATAGAGGGCTAAGGTAAAAAAGGAAATATCATCACATGAAATCTGGAAAGAAGCTTTCTGAGAAACTGCTTAGTGTTCTGTTAATTCATCTCACAGAGTTACATCTGTATTTCGTGGATCTCTTTGCTCGCCTTATTTCTGTGGAATCTGAGAACAGATATTTCGGATCCCTTTGAAGACTATAGGGCCAAAGGAAATATCCTCCGATAACAAAGAGAAAGAAGCTTTCTGAGAAACTTCTTTGTGTTCTCTGAAATCATCTCACAGAGTTACAGCTTTCCCCTCAAGAAGCCTTTCGCTATGACAGTTCTTGTGTAATTGGCAAAGTGATATTTGGAAGCCCTTAGAGGGCTATGGTGAAAAAGGAAATATCCTCAGATGAAATCTGGAAAGAGGCTTTCTGAGAAACTGCTCTGTGATGTGTGACTTCCACTCACAGAGTTACATCTGTATTTCGTGGATCTCTTTGCTAGCCTTATTTCTGTGGAATCTGAGAAGAGATATTTCGGATCCCTTTGAAGACTATAGGGCCAAAGGAAATATCCTTCGATAACTAAGAGAAAGAAGCTTTCTGAGAAACTTCTTTGAGTTCTGTGAAATCATCTCACAGAGTTACAGATTTCCCCTCAAGAAGCCTTTCGCTAAGACAGTTCTTGTGGAATTGACAAAGTGATATTTGGAAGCCCCTAGAGGGCTATGGTGAAAAAGGAAATATCCTCAGATGAAATCTGGAAAGAGGCTTTCTGAGAAACTGCTCTGTGATGTGTGACTTCCACTCACAGAGTTACATCTGTATTTCGTGGATCTCTTTGCTAGCCTTATTTCTGTGGAATCTGAGAAGAGATATTTCGGATCCCTTTGAAGACTATAGGGCCAAAGGAAATATCCTCCGATAACAAAGAGAAAGAAGCTTTGTGAGAAACTTCTTTGTGTTCTATGAAATCATCTCACAGAGTTAGAGCTTTCCCTTCAAGAAGCCTTTCGCTAAGACAGTTCTTGTGGAATTGGCAAAGTGATATTTGGAAGCCCATAGAGGGCTATGGTAAAAAAGGAAATATCCTCAGATGAAATTTGGAAAGAAGCTTTCTGAGAAACTGCTTAGTGTTCTGTTAATTCATCTCACAGAGTTACATGTGTATTTCCTGGATCTCTTTGCTAGCCTTATTTCTACGGAATCTAAGAACAGATATTTCGGATCCCTTTGAAGAGTATAGGACCAAAGGAAATATCCTCCGATAACAAAGAGAAAGAAGCTTTCTGAGAAACTTCTTTGTGTTCTGTGAAATCATCTCACAGAGTTACAGCTTTCCCCTCAAGAAGCCTTTCGCTAAGACAGTTCTTGTGGAATTGGCAAAGTGAAATTTGGAAGCCCATAGAGGGCTATGGTGAAAAAGGAAATATCCTCAGATGAAATCTGGAAAGAGGCTTTCTGAGAAACTGCTCTGTGATGTGTGACTTCCACTCACAGAGTTATATCTGTATTTCTTTGATCTCTTTGCTAGCCTTATTTCTGTGGAATCTGAGAACAGATATTTCGGATCCCTTTGAAGACTATAGGGCTAAAGGAAATACCTTCGATAACTAAGAGAAAGAAGCTTTGTGAGAAACTTCTTTGAGTTCTGTGAAATCATCTCACAGAGTTACAGCTTTCCCCTCAAGAAGCCTTTCGCAAAGACAGTTCTTGTGGAATTGGCAAAGTGATATTTGGAAGCCCTTAGAGGGCTATGGTGAAAAAGGAAATATCCTCAGATGAAATCTGGTAAGGAGCTTTCTGAGAAACTGCTTAATGTTCTGTTAATTCATCTCACAGAGTTACATCTGTATTTCGTGGATCTCTTTGCTAGCCTTATTTCTGTGGAATCTGAGAACAGATATTTCGGATCCCTTTGAAGACTATAGGGCCAAAGGAAATATCCTTCGATAACAAAGAGAAAGAAGCTTTGTGAGAAACTTCTTTGTGTTCTATGAAATCATTTCACAGAGTTACAGCTTTCCCCTCAAGAAGCCTTTCGCTAAGACAGTTCTTGTGGAATTGGCAAAGTGATATTTGGAAGCCCATAGAGGGCTATGGTGAAAAAGGAAATATCCTCAGATGAAATCTGGAAAGAAGCTTTCTGAGAAACTGCTCTGTGATGTGTGACTTCCACTCACAGAGTTACATCTGTTTTTCGTGGATCTCTTTGCTAGCCTTATTTCTCTGGAATCTGAGAACAGATATTACGGATCCCTTTGAAGAATATAGGGCCAAAGGAAATATCCTTCGATAACTAAGAGAAAGAAGCTTTGTGAGAAACTTCTTTGAGTTCTGTGAAATCATCTCACAGAGTTACAGCTTTCCCCTCAAGAAGCCTTTCCCTAAGACAGTTCTTGTGAAATTGGCAAAGTGATATTTGGAAGCCCCTAGAGGGCTATGGTGAAAAAGGAAATATTCTCCGATGAAATCTGGAAAGAAGCTTTCTGAGAAACTGCTTTGTGTTCTGTTAATTCATCTCACGGAGTTACATCTATATTTCGTGGATCTCTTTGCTGTCCTTATTTCTGTGGAATCTGAGTACAGATATTTCGGATCCCTTTGAAGAATATAGGGCCAAAGGAAATATCCTCCGATAACAAAGAGAAACAAGCTTTCTGAGAAACTTCTTTGTGTTCTGTGAAATCATCTCACAGAGTTACAGCTTTCCCCTCAAGAAGCCTTTCACGAAGACAGTTCTTGTGGAATTGGCAAAGTGATATTTGGAAGCCCATAGAGGGCTATGGTGAAAAAGGAAATATCCTCAGATGAAATCTGGAAAGAATCTTTCTGAGAAACTACTCTGTGATGTGTGACTTCCACTCACAGAGTTACATCTGTATTTCGTGGATCTCTTTGCTAGCCTCATTTCTGTGGAATCTGAGAACAGTTATTTCGGATCCCTTTGAAGACTATAGGGCCAAAGGAAATATCCTCCGATAACTAAGAGAAAGAAGCTTTCTGAGAAACTTCTTTGTGTTCTGTGAAATCATCTCACAGAGTTTCAGCTTTCCCCTCAAGAAGCCTTTCGCTAAGACAGTTCTTGTGTAATTGGCAAAGTGATATTTGGAACCCCTAGAGGGCTATGGTGAAAAAGGAAATATCCTCAGATGAAATCTGGAAAGAAGCTTTTTGAGAAACTGCTTAGTGTTCTGTTAATTCATCTCACAGAGTTACATCTGTATTTCGTGGATCTCTTTGCTAGCCTTATTTCGGTGGAATCTGAGAACAGATATTTCGGATCCCTTTGAAGTCTATAGGGCCAAAGGAAATATCCTCCGATAACAAAGAGAAAGAAGGTTTCTGAGAAACTTCTTTGTGTTCTGTGAAATCATCTCACAGAGTTACAGCTTTCCCCTCAAGAAGCCTTTCGCTAAGACAGTTCTTGTGGAATTGGCAAAGTGATATTTGGAAGCCCATAGAGGGCTATGGTGAAAAAGGAAATATCCTCCGATGAAATCTGGAAAGAAGCTTTCTGAGAAACTGCTTAGTGTTCTGTTAATTCATCTCACAGAGTTACATCTATATTTCGTGGATCTCTTTGCTAGGCTTATTTCTGTGGAATCTGAGAACAGATATTTCGGATCCCTTTGAAGACTATAGGGCCAAAGGAAATATCCTCCGATAACAAAGAGAAAGAAGCTTTCTGGGAAACTTCTTTGTGTTCTGTGAAATCATCTCACAGAGTTACAGCTTTCCCCTCAAGAAGCCTTTCGCGAAGACAGTTCTTGTGGAATTGGCAAAGTGATATTTGGAAGCCCATAGAGAGCTATGTTGAAAAAGGAAATATCCTCCGATGAAATCTGGAAAGAAGCTTTCTGAGAAACTACTTAGTGTTCTGTTAATTAATCTCACAGAGTTACATCTATATTTCGTGGATCTCTTTGCTAGCCTTATTTCTGTGGAATCTGAGAACACATATTTCGGATCCCTTTGAAGACTATAGGGCCAAAGGAAATATCCTTCGATAACTAAGAGAAAGAAGCTTTGTGAGAAACTTCTTTGAGTTCTGTGAAATCATCTCACAGAGTTACAGCTTTCTCCTCAAGAAGCCTTTCGCTATGACAGTTCTTGTGTAATTGGCAAAGTGATATTTGGAAGCCCATAGAGGGCTATCGTGAAAAAGAAAATATCCTCAGATGAAATCTGGAAAGAAGCTTTCTGAGAAACTGCTTAGTGTTCTTTGAATTTATCTCACAGAGTTACATCTGTATTTCGTGGATCTCTTTGCTAGCCTTATTTCTGTGGAATCTGGGAACAGATATTTCGGATCCCTTTGAAGACTAAAGGGCCAAAGGAAATATCCTACGATAACAAAGAGAAAGATGCTTTCTGAGAAACTTCTTTGTGTTTCGCGAAATCATCTCACAGAGTTACAGCTTTCCCCTCAAGAAGCCTTTCGCTAAGACAGTTCTTGTGGAATGGGCAAAGTGATATTTGAAAGCCCATAGAGGTCTATGGTGAAAAAGGAAATATCCTCAGATGAAATCTGGAAAGAAGCTTTCTGAGAAACTGCTTAGTGTTCTGTTAACTCATCTCACAGAGTTACATCTGTATTTCGTGGATCTCTTTGCTAGCCTTATTTCTGTGCAATCTGACAACAGATATTTTGCATACGTTTGAAGACTATAGGGCCAAAGGAAATATCCTCCGATAACAAAGAGAGAAAAGCTTTCTGAGAAACTTCTTTGTGTTCTGTGAAATCATCTCACAGAGTTTCGCTTTCCCCTCAAGAACCCTTTCGCTAAGACAGTTCTTGTGGAAATGGGAAAGTGATATTTGGAAGCCCGTAGAGCGCTAAGGTGAAAAAGGAAATATCCTCCGATGAAATGTGGAAAGAAGCTTTCTGAGAAACTGCTTAGTGTTCTGTTAATTCATCTCACAGAGTTACATCTGTATTTCGTGGACCTCTTTGCTAGCCTTATTTCTGTTGAATCTGAGAACAGATATTTCGGATCCCTTTGAAGACTATAGGGCCTAAGGAAATATCCTCTGATAACAAAGAGAAAAAAGCCTTCTGAGAAACTTCTTTGTGTTCTGTGAAATCATCTCACAGAGTTACAGCTTTCCCCTCAAGAAGCCTTTCGCTAAGACAGTTCTTGTGGAATGGGCAAAGTGATATTTGGAAGCCCATAGAGGGCTATGGTGAAAAAGGAAATATCCTCAGATGAAATCTGGAAAGAAGCTTTCTGAGAAACTGCTTAGTGTTCTGTTAATTCATCTCACAGAGTTACATCTGTATTTCGTGGATCTCTTTGCTAGCCTTATTTCTGTGCAATCTGACAACAGATATTTTGCATACCTTTGAAGACTATAGGGCCAAAGGAAATATCCTCCGATAACAAAGAGAAAGAAGCTTTCTGAGAAACTTCTTTGTGTTCTGTGTAATCATCTCACAGAGTTACAGCTTTCCCCTCAAGAAAACTTTCGCTAAGACAGTTCTTGTGGAAATGGCAAAGTGATATTTGGAAGACCGTAGAGCGCTATGGTGAAAAAGGAAATATCCTCCGATGAAATGTGGAAAGAAGCTTTCTGAGAAACTGCTTAGTGTTCTGTTAATTCATCTCACAGAGATACATTTGTATTTCGTGGATCTCTTTGATAGCCTTATTTCTGTGGAATCTGAGAACAGATATTTCAGATCCCTTTGAAGACTATAGGGCCAAAGGAAATATCCTCTGATAACAAAGAGAAAGAAGCCATCTGAGAAACTTCTTTGTGTTCTGTGAAATCATCTCACAGAGTTACAGCTTTCCCCTCAAGAAGCCTTTCGCTAAGACAGTTCTTGGGGAATTGGCAAAGTGATATTTGGAAGCCCATAGAGGGCTCTGGTGAAAAAGGAAATATACTCAGATGAAATCTGGAAAGAAGCTTTCTGAGAAACTGCTCTGTGATGTGTGACTTCCACTCACAGAGTTATATCTGTATTTCGTGGATCTCTTTGCTAGCCTTATTTCTGTGGAATCTGAGAACAGATGTTTCGGATCCCTTTGAAGACTATAGGGCCAAAGGAAATATCCTCCGATAACAAAGAGAAAGAAGCTTTCTGAGAAACTTCTTTGAGTTCTGTGAAATCATCTCACAGAGTTACAGATTTCCCCTCAAGAAGCCTTTCGCTAAGACAGTTCTTGTGGAATTGGCAAAGTGATATTTGGAAGCCCATAGAGGGCTATGGTGAAAAAGGAAATATTCTCCCATGAAATCTGGAAAGAAGCTTTCTGAGAAACTGCTCTGTGATGTGTGACTTCCACTCACAGAGTTACATCTGTATTTCGTGGATCTCTTGGCTAGCCTTATTTCTGTGGAATCTGAGAACAGATATTTCGGATCCCTTTGAAGTCTATAGGGCCAAAGGAAATATCCTCCGATAACAAAGAGAAAGAAGGTTTCTGAGAAACTTCTTTGTGTTCTGTGAAATCATCTCACAGAGTTACAGCTTTCCCCTCAAGAAGCCTTTCGCTAAGACAGTTCTTGTGGAATTGGCAAAGTGATATTTGGAAGCCCATAGAGGGGTATGGTGAAAAAGGAAATATCCTCAGATGAAATCTGGAAAGAGGCTTTCTGAGAAACTGCTCTGTGATGTGTGAATTCCACTCACAGAGTTACATCTGTATTTCGTGGATCTCTTTGCTAGCCTTATTTCTGTGGAATCTGAGAACAGATATTTCGGATCCCTTTGAAGACTATAGGGCCAAAGGAAATATCCTCCGATAACAAAGAGAAAGAAGCTTTCTGAGAAACTTCTTTGTGTTGTGTGAAATCATCTCACAGAGTTACAGCTTTCCCCTCAAGAAGCCTTTCGCTAAGACAGTTCTTGTGGAATTGGCAAAGTGATATTTGGAAGCCCATAGAGGGCTATGGTGAAAAAGGAAATATCCTCAGATGAAATCTGGAAAGAAGCTTTCTGAGAAACTGCTTAGTGTTCTGTTATTTCATCTCACAGAGTTACATCTGTATTTCGTGGATCTCTTTGCTAGCCTTATTTCTGTTGAATCTGAGAACAGATATTTCGGATCCCTTTGAAGACTATAGGGCCAAAGGAAATATCCTCCGATAACAAAGAGAAAGAAGATTTCTGAGAAACTTCTTTGTGTTCTGTGAAATCATCTCACAGAGTTACATCTTTCCCCTCAAGAAGCCTGTCGCTAAGACAGTTCTTGTGGAATTGGCAAAGTGATATTTGGAAGCCCATAGAGGGCTATGGTGAGAAAGGAAATATCCTCAGATGAAATCTGGAAAGAGGCTTTCTGAGAAACTGCTCTGTGATGTGTGACTTCCACTCACAGAGTTACATCTGTATTTCGTGGATCTCTTTGCTAGCCTTATTTCTGTGGAATCTGAGAACAGATATTTCGGATCCCTTTGAAGACTATAGGGCCAAAGGAAATATCCTCCGATAACAAAGAGAAAGAAGCTTTGTGAGAAACTTCTTTGTGTTCTATGAAATCATCTCACAGAGTTAGAGCTTTCCCTTCAAGAAGCCTTTCGCTAAGACAGTTCTTGTGGAATTGGCAAAGTGATATTTGGAAGCCCATAGAGGGCTTTGGTAAAAAAGGAAATATCCTCAGATGAAATTTGGAAAGAAGCTTTCTGAGAAACTGCTTAGTGTTCTGTTAATTCATCTCACAGAGTTACATGTGTATTTCCTGGATCTCCTTGCTAGCGTTATTTCTGTGGAATCTGAGAAAAGATATTTCGGATCCCTTTGAAGACTATAGGGCCAAAGGAAATATCCTCCGATAACTAAGAGAAAGAAGCTTTCTGAGAAACTTCTTTGTGTTCTGTGAAATCATCTCACAGAGTTACGGCTTTCCCCTCAAGAAACTTTCGCTAAGACAGTTCTTGTGGAATTGGCAAAGTGATATTTGGAAGACCATAGAGGTCTATGGTGAAAAAGGAAATATCCTCCGATGAAATCTGGAAAGAAGCTTTCTGAGAAACTGCTTAGTGTTCTGTTAATTCATCTCACAGAGTTACATCTATATTTCGTGGATCTCTTTGCTAGCCTTATTTCTGCGGAATCTAAGAACAGATATTTCGGATCCCTTTGAAGAGTATAGGACCAAAGGAAATATCCTCCGATAACAAAGAGAAAGAAGCTTTCTGAGAAACTTCTTTGTGTTCTGTGAAATCATCTCACAGAGTTACAGCTTTCCCCTCAAGAAGCCTTTCGCTAAGACAGTTCTTGTGGAATTGGCAAAGTGATATTTGGAAGCCCATAGAGGGCTATGGTGAAAAACGAAATATCCTCAGATGAAATCTGGAAAGAAGCTTTCTGAGAAACTGCTCTGTGATGTGTGACTTCCACTCACAGAGTTACATCTGTATTTCTTTGATCTCTTTGCTAGCCTTATTTCTGTGGAATCTGAGAACAGATATTTCGGATCCCTTTGAAGACTATATGGCCAAAGGAAATACCTTCGATAACTAAGAGAAAGAAGCTTTGTGAGAAACTTCTTTGAGTTCTGTGAAATCATCTCACAGAGTTACAGCTTTCCCCTCAAGAAGCCTTTCGCTAAGACAGTTCTTGTGGAATTGGCAAAGTGATATTTGGAAGCCCTTAGAGGGCAATGGTGAAAAAGGAAATATCCTCAGATGAAATCTGGTAAGGAGCTTTCTGAGAAACTGCTTAGTGTTCTGTTAATTCATCTCACAGAGTTACATCTGTATTTCGTGGATCTCTTTGCTAGCCTTATTTCTGTGGAATCTGAGAACAGATATTTCGGATCCCTTTGAAGACTATAGGGCCAAAGGAAATATCCTCCGATAACAAAGAGAAAGAAGCTTTGTGAGAAACTTCTTTGTGTTCTATGAAATCATCTCACAGAGTTACAGCTTTCCCCTCAAGAAGCCTTTCGCTAAGACAGTTCTTGTGGAATTGGCAAAGTGATATTTGGAAGCCCATAGAGGGCTATGGTGAAAAAGGAAATATCCTCAGATGAAATCTGGAAAGAAGCTTTCTGAGAAACTGCTCTGTGATGTGTGACTTCCACTCACAGAGTTACATCTGTTTTTCGTGGATCTCTTTGCTAGCCTTATTTCTGTGGAATCTGAGAACAGATATTACGGATCCCTTTGAAGAATATAGGGCCAAAGGAAATATCCTTCGATAACTAAGAGAAAGAAGCTTTGTGAGAAACTTCTTTGAGTTCTGTGAAATCATCTCACAGAGTTACAGCTTTCCCCTCAAGAAGCCTTTCGCTAAGACAGTTCTTGTGAAATTGGCAAAGTGATATTTGGAAGCCCCTAGAGGGCTATGGTGAAAAAGGAAATATTCTCCGATGAAATCTGGAAAGAAGCTTTCTGAGAAACTGCTTTGTGTTCTGTTAATTCATCTCACGGAGTTACATCTATATTTCGTGGATCTCTTTGCTGTCCTTATTTCTGTGGAATCTGAGTACAGATATTTCGGATCCCTTTGAAGAATATAGGGCCAAAGGAAATATCCTCCGATAACAAAGAGAAACAAGCTTTCTGAGAAACTTCTTTGTGTTCTGTGAAATCATCTCACAGAGTTACAGCTTTCCCCTCAAGAAGCCTTTCGCGAAGACAGTTCTTGTGGAATTGGCAAAGTGATATTTGGAAGCCCATAGAGGGCTATGGTGAAAAAGGAAATATCCTCAGATGAAATCTGGAAAGAAGCTTTCTGAGAAACTACTCTGTGATGTGTGACTTCCACTCACAGAGTTACATCTGTATTTCGTGGATCTCTTTGCTAGCCTCATTTCTGTGGAATCTGAGAACAGTTATTTCGCATCCCTTTGAAGACTATAGGGCCAAAGGAAATATATTCCGATAACTAAGAGAAAGAAGCTTTCTGAGAAACTTCTTTGTGTTCTGTGAAATCATCTCACAGAGTTACAGCTTTCCCCTCAAGAAGCCTTTCGCTAAGACAGTTCTTGTGGAATTGGCAAAGTGATATTTGGAACCCCTAGAGGGCTATGGTGAAAAAGGAAATATCCTCAGATGAAATCTGGAAAGAAGCTTTCTGAGAAACTGCTTAGTGTTCTGTTAATTCATCTCACAGAGTTACATCTGTATTTCGTGGATCTCTTTGCTAGCCTTATTTCGGTGGAATCTGAGAACAGATATTTCGGATCCCTTTGAAGTCTATAGGGCCAAAGGAAATATCCTCCGATAACAAAGAGAAAGAAGGTTTCTGAGAAACTTCTTTGTGTTCTGTGAAATCATCTCACAGAGTTACAGCTTTCCCCTCAAGAAGACTTTCGCTAAGACAGTTCTTGTGGAATTGGCAAAGTGATATTTGGAAGCCCATAGTGGGCTATGGTGAAAAAGGAAATATCCTCCGATGAAATCTGGAAAGAAGCTTTCTGAGAAACTGCTTAGTGTTCTGTTAATTCATCTCACAGAGTTACATCTATATTTCGTGGATCTCTTTGCTAGGCTTATTTCTGTGGAATCTGAGAACAGATATTTCGGATCCCTTTGAAGACTATAGGGCCAAAGGAAATATCCTCCGATAACAAAGAGAAAGAAGCTTTCTGGGAAACTTCTTTGTGTTCTGTGAAATCATCTCACAGAGTTACAGCTTTCCCCTCAAGAAGCCTTTCGCTAAGACAGTTCTTGTGGAATTGGCAAAGTGATATTTGGAAGCCCATAGAGAGCTATGTTGAAAAAGGAAATATCCTCCGATGAAATCTGGAAAGAAGCTTTCTGAGAAACTACTTAGTGTTCTGTTAATTAATCTCACAGAGTTACATCTGTATTTCGTGGATCTCTTTGCTAGCCTTATTTCTCTGGAATCTGAGAACACATATTTCGGATCCCATTGAAGACTATAGGGCCAAAGGAAATATCCTTCGATAACTAAGAGAAAGAAGCTTTGTGAGAAACTTCTTTGAGTTCTGTGAAATCATCTCACAGAGTTACAGCTTTCTCCTCAAGAAGCCTTTCGCTATGACAGTTCTTGTGTAATTGGCAAAGTGATATTTGGAAGCCCATAGAGGGCTATCGTGAAAAAGAAAATATCCTCAGATGAAATCTGGAAAGAAGCTTTCTGAGAAACTGCTTAGTGTTCTTTGAATTTATCTCACAGATTTACATCTGTATTTCGTGGATCTCTTTGCTAGCCTTATTTCTGTGGAATCTGGGAACAGATATTTCGGATCCCTTTGAAGACTAAAGGGCCAAAGGAAATATCCTACGATAACAAAGAGAAAGAAGCTTTCTGAGAAACTTCTTTGTGTTTTGCGAAATCATCTCACAGAGTTACAGCTTTCCCCTCAAGAAGCCTTTCGCTAAGACAGTTCTTGTGGAATGGGCAAAGTGATATTTGAAAGCCCATAGAGGTCTATGGTGAAAAAGGAAATATCCTCAGATGAAATCTGGAAAGAAGCTTTCTGAGAAACTGCTTAGTGTTCTGTTAATTCATCTCACAGAGTTACATCTGTATTTCGTGGATCTCTTTGCTAGCCTTATTTCTGTGCAATCTGACAACAGATATTTTGCATACGTTTGAAGACTATAGGGCCAAAGGAAATATCCTCCGATAACAAAGAGAGAAAAGCTTTCTGAGAAACTTCTTTGTGTTCTGTGAAATCATCTCACAGAGTTTCGCTTTCCCCTCAAGAACCCTTTCGCTAAGACAGTTCTTGTGGAAATGGCAAAGTGATATTTGGAAGCCCGTAGAGCGCTAAGGTGAAAAAGGAAATATCCTCCGATGAAATGTGGAAAGAAGCTTTCTGAGAAACCGCTTAGTGTTCTGTTAATTCATCTCACAGAGTTACATCTGTATTTCGTGGACCTATTTGCTAGCCTTATTTCTGTTGAATCTGAGAACAGATATTTCGGATCCCTTTGAAGACTATAGGGCCTAAGGAAATATCCTCTGATAACAAAGAGAAAGAAGCCTTCTGAGAAACTTCTTTGTGTTCTGTGAAATCATCTCACAGAGTTACAGCTTTCCCCTCAAGAAGCCTTTCGCTAAGACAGTTCTTGTGGAATGGGCAAAGTGATATTTGGAAGCCCATAGAGGGCTATGGTGAAAAAGGAAATATCCTCAGATGAAATCTGGAAAGAAGCTTTCTGAGAAACTGCTTAGTGTTCTGTTAATTCATCTCACAGAGATACATCTGTATTTCGTGGATCTCTTTGCTAGCCTTATTTCTGTGCAATCTGACAACAGATATTTTGCATACCTTTGAAGACTATAGGGCCAAAGGAAATATCCTCCGATAACAAAGAGAAAGAAGCTTTCTGAGAAACTTCTTTGTGTTCTGTGTAATCATCTCACAGAGTTACAGCTTTCCCCTCAAGAAAACTTTCGCTAAGACAGTTCTTGTGGAAATGGCAAAGTGATATTTGGAAGACCGTAGAGCGCTATGGTGAAAAAGGAAATATCCTCCGATGAAATGTGGAAAGAAGCTTTCTGAGAAACTGCTTAGTGTTCTGTTAATTCATCTCACAGAGATACATTTCTATTTCGTGGATCTCTTTGATAGCCTTATTTCTGTGGAATCTGAGAACAGATATTTCGGATCCCTTTGAAGACTATAGGGCCAAAGGAAATATCCTCTGATAACAAAGAGAAAGAAGCCATCTGAGAAACTTCTTTGTGTTCTGTGAAATCATCTCACAGAGTTACAGCTTTCCCCTCAAGAAGCCTTTCGCTAAGACAGTTCTTGGGGAATTGGCAAAGTGATATTTGGAAGCCCATAGAGGGCTCTGGTGAAAAAGGAAATATCCTCAGATGAAATCTGGAAAGAAGCTTTCTGAGAAACTGCTCTGTGATGTGTGACTTCCACTCACAGAGTTACATCTGTATTTCGTGGATCTCTTTGCTAGCCTTATTTCTGTGCAATCTGACAACAGATATTTTGCATACCTTTGAAGACTATAGGGCCAAAGGAAATATCCTCCGATAGCAAAGAGAAAGAAGCTTTCTGAGAAACGGCTTAGTGTTCTGTTAATTCTTCTCACAGAGTTACATCTATATTTCGGGGATCTCTTTGCTGGCCTTATTTCTGTGGAATCTGAGAACAGATATTTCGGATCCCTTTGAAGGCTATAGGGCCAAAGGAAATATCCTCCGATAACAAAGAGAAAGAAACTTTCTGAGAAACTTCTTTGTGTTCTGTGAAATCATCTCACAGAGTTACAGCTTTCCCCTCAAGAAGCCTTTCGCTAAGACAGTTCTTGTGGAATTGGCAAAGTGATATTTGGAAGCCCTTAGAGGGCTATGGTGAAAAAGGAAATATCCTCCCATGAAATCTGGAAAGAAGCTTTCTGAGAAACTGCTTAGTGTTCTGTTAATTCGTCTCACAGAGTTACATCTATATTTCGTGGATCTCTTTGCTAGCCTGATTTCTGTGGAATCTGAGAACAGATATTTCGGATCCCTTTGAAGACTATAGGGCCAAAGGAAATATCCTCCGATAACAAAGAGAAAGAAGCTTTCTGAGAAACTTCTTTGTGTTCTGTGAAATCATCTCCCAGAGTTACAGCTTTACCCTCAAGAAGCCTTTGGCTATGACAGTTCTTGTGTAATTGGCAAAGTGATATTTGGAAGCCCATAGAGGGCTATGGTGAAAAAGGAAATATCCTCAGATGAAATCTGGAAAGAAGCTTTCTGAGAAACTGCTCTGTGATGTGTGACTTCCACTCACAGAGTTACATCTGTATTTCGTGGATCTCTTTGCTAGCCTTATTTCTGTGGAATCTGAGAACAGATGTTTCGGATCCCTTTGAAGACTATAGGGCCAAAGGAAATATCCTTCGATAACTAAGAGAAAGAAGCTTTCTGAGAAACTTCTTTGAGTTCTGTGAAATCATCTCACAGAGTTACAGATTTCCCCTCAAGAAGCCTTTCGCTAAGACAGTTCTTGTGGAATTGGCAAAGTGATATTTGGAAGCCCCTAGAGGTCTATGGTGAAAAAGGAAATATTCTCCGATGAAATCTGGAAAGAAGCTTTCTGAGAAACTGCTCTGTGATGTGTGACTTCCACTCACAGAGTTACATCTGTATTTCGTTGATCTCTTTGCTAGCCTTATTTCTGTGGAATCTGAGAACAGATACTTCGGATCCCTTTGAAGTCTATAGGGCCAAAGGAAATATCCTCCGATAACAAAGAGAAAGAAGGTTTCTGAGAAACTTCTTTGTGTTCTGTGAAATCATCTCACAGAGTTACAGCTTTCCCCTCAAGAAGCCTTTCTCTAAGACAGTTCTTGTGAAATTGGCAAAGTGATATTTGGAAGCCCATAGAGGGCTATGGTGAAAAAGGAAATATCCTCAGATGAAATCTGGAAAGAAGCTTTCTGAGAAACTACTTAGTGTTCTGTTAATTCATCTCACAGAGTTACATCTGTATTTCGTGGATCTCTTTGCTAGCCTTATTTCTGTGCAATCTGAGAACAGATTTTTCAGATCCCTTTGAAGACTATAGGGCCAAAGGAAATATCCTCCGATAACAAAGAGAAAGAAGCTTTCTGAGAAACTTCTTTGTGTGCTATGAAATCATCTCACAGAGTTACAACTTTCCCCTGAAGAAGCCTTTCGCTAAGACACTTCCTGTGGAATTGGCAAAGTGATATTTGGAAGCCCATAGAGGGCTATGGTGAAAAACGAAATATCCTCAGATGAAATCTGGACAGAAGCTTTCTGAGAAACTGCTCTGTGATGTTTGAATTCCACTCACAGAGTTTCATCTGTATTTCGTGGATCTCTTGGCTAGCCTTATTTCTGTGGAATCTGAGAACAGATATTTCGGATCCCTTTGAAGACTATAGGGCCAAAGGAAGTATCCTCCGATAACAAAGAGAAAGAAGCTTTCTGAGAAACTTCTTTGTGTTCTGTGAAATCATCTCACAGAGTTACAGCTTTCCCCTCAAGAAGCCTTTCGCTAAGACAGTTCTTGTGGAATTGGCAAAGTGATATTTGGAAGCCCATAGAGGGCTATGGTGAAAAACGAAATATCCTCAGATGAAATCTGGAAAGAAGCTTTCTGAGAAACTGCTCTGTGATGTGTGACTTCCACTCACAGAGTTACATCTGTATTTCGTGGATCTCTTTGCTAGCCTCATTTCTGTGGAATCTGAGAACAGATATTTCGGATCCCTTTGAAGACTAAAGGGCCAAAGGAAATATCCTCCGATAACAAAGAGAAAGAAGCTTTCTGAGAAACTTCTTTGTGTTTTGCGAAATCATCTCACAGAGTTACAGCTTTCCCCTCAAGAAGCCTTTCGCTAAGACAGTTCTTGTGGAATGGGCAAAGTGATATTTGGAAGCCCATAGAGGGCTACGGTGAAAAAGGAAATATCCTCAGATGAAATCTGGAAAGAAACTTTATGAGAAAATGCTTAGTGTTCTGTTAATTCATCTCACAGAGTTACATCTGTATTTCGTGGATCTCTTTGCTAGCCTTATTTCTGTGCAATCTGACAACAGATATTTTGCATACCTTTGAAGACTATAGGGCCAAAGGAAATATCCTCCGATAACAAAGAGAAAGAAGCTTTCTGAGAAACTTCTTTGTGTTCTGTGAAATCATCTCACAGAGTTACAGCTTTCCCCTCAAGAAGCCTTTCGCTAAGACAGTTCTTGTGGAATTGGCAAAGTGATATTTGGAAGACCATAGAGGGCTATGGTGAAAAAGGATATATCCTCAGATGAAATCTGGAAAGAAGCTTTCTGAGAAACTGCTTAGTGTTCTGTTAATTCATCTCACAGAGTTACATCTATATTTCGTGGATCTCTTTGCTAGCCTTATTTCTGTGGAATCTAAGAACAGATATTTCGGATCCCTTTGAAGTGTACAGGACCAAAGGAAATATCCTCCGATAACAAAGAGAAAGAAGCTTTCTGAGAAACTTCTTTGTATTCTGTGAAATCATCTCACAGAGTTACAGCTTTCCCCTCAAGAAGCCTTTCGCTAAGACATTTCTTGTGGAATTGGCAAATTGATATTTGGAAGCCCATAGAGGGCTATGGTGAAAAACGAAATATCCTCAGATGAAATCTGGAAAGAAGCTTTCTGAGAAACTGCTCTGTGATGTGTGACTTTCACTCATAGAGTTACATCTGTATTTCTTTGATCTCTTTGCTAGCCTTATTTCTGTGGAATCTGAGAACAGATATTTCGGATCCCTTTGAAGACTATAGGGCCAAAGGAAATACCTTCGATAACTAAGAGAAAGAAGCTTTGTGAGAAACTTCTTTGAGTTCTGTGAAATCATCTCACAGAGTTACAGCTTTCCCCTCAAGAAGCCTTTCGCTAAGACAGTTCTTGTGGAATTGGCAAAGTGATATTTGGAAGACCATAGAGGGCTATGGTGAAAAAGGATATATCCTCCGATGAAATCTGGAAAGAAGCTTTCTGAGAAACTGCTTAGTGTTCTGTTAATTCATCTCACAGAATTACATCTATATTTCGTGGATCTCTTTGCTAGCCTTATTTCTGTGAAATCTAAGAACAGATATTTCGGATCGCTTTGAAGAGTATAGGACCAAAGGAAATATCCTCCGATAACAAAGAGAAAGAAGCTTTCTGAGAAACTTCTTTGTGTTCTGTGAAATCATCTCACAGAGTTACAGCTTTCCCCTCAAGAAGCCTTTCGCTAAGACATTTCTTGTGGAATTGGCAAAGTGATATTTGGAAGCCCATAGAGGGCTATGGTGAAAAACGAAATATCCTCAGATGAAATCTGGAAAGAAGCTTTGAGAAACTGCTCTGTGATGTGTGACTTCCACTCACAGAGTTACATCTGTATTTCTTTGATCTCTTTGCTAGCCTTATTTCTGTGGAATCTGAGAACAGATATTTCGGATCCCTTTGAAGACTATAGGGCCAAAGGAAATACCTTCGATAACTAAGAGAAAGAAGCTTTGTGAGAAACTTCTTTGAGTTCTGTGAAATCATCTCACAGAGTTACAGCTTTCCCCTCAAGAAGCCTTTCGCTAAGACAGTTCTTGTGGAATTGGCAAAGTGATATTTGGAAGCCCTTAGAGGGCTATGGTGAAAAAGGAAATATCCTCAGATGAAATCTGGTAAGGAGCTTTCTGAGAAACTGCTTAGTGTTCTGTTAATTCATCTCACAGAGTTACATCTGTATTTCGTGAATCTCTTTGCTAGCCTTATTTCTGTGGAATCTGAGAACAGATATTTCGGATCCCTTTGAAGACTATAGGGCCAAAGGAAATATCCTCCGATAACAAAGAGAAAGAAGCTTTGTGAGAAACTTCTTTGTGTTCTATGAAATCATCTCACAGAGTTACAGCTTTCCCCTCAAGAAGCCTTTCGCTAAGACAGTTCTTGTGGAATTGGCAAAGTGATATTTGGAAGCCCATAGAGGGCTATGGTGAAAAACGAAATATCCTCAGATGAAATCTGGAAAGAAGCTTTCTGCGAAACTGCTCTGTGATGTGTGACTTCCACTCACAGAGTTACATCTGTTTTTCGTGGATTTCTTTGCTAGCCTTATTTCTGTGGAATCTGAGAACAGATATTACGGATCCCTTTGAAGAATATAGGGCCAAAGGAAATATCCTTCGATAACTAAGAGAAAGAAGCTTTGGGAGAAACTTCTTTGAGTTCTGTGAAATCATCTCACAGAGTTACAGCTTTCCCCTCAAGAAGCCTTTCGCTAAGACAGTTCTTGTGGAATTGGCAAAGTGATATTTGGAAGCCCCTAGAGGGCTATGGTGAAAAAGGAAATATTCTCCGATGAAATCTGGAAAGAAGCTTTCTGAGAAACTGCTTTGTGTTCTGTTAATTCATCTCACGGAGTTACATCTATATTTCGTGGATCTCTTTGCTGTCCTTATTTCTGTGGAATCTGAGTACAGATATTTCGGATCCCTTTGAAGAATATAGGGCCAAAGGAAATATCCTCCGATAACAAAGAGAAACAAGCTTTCTGAGAAACTTCTTTGTGTTCTGTGAAATCATCTCACAGAGTTACAGCTTTCCCCTCAAGAAGCCTTTCGCGAAGACAGTTCTTGTGGAATTGGCAAAGTGATATTTGGAAGCCCATAGAGGGCTATGGTGAAAAAGGAAATATCCTCAGATGAAATCTGGAAAGAAGCTTTCTGAGAAACTACTCTGTGATGTGTGACTTCCACTCACAGAGTTACATCTGTATTTCGTGGATCTCTTTGCTAGCCTCATTTCTGTGGAATCTGAGAACAGTTATTTCGGATCCCTTTGAAGACTATAGGGCCAAAGGAAATATCCTCCGATAACTAAGAGAAAGAAGCTTTCTGAGAAACTTCTTTGTGTTCTGTGAAATCATCTCACAGAGTTACAGCTTTCCCCTCAAGAAGCCTTTCGCTAAGACAGTTCTTGTGGAATTGGCAAAGTGATATTTGGAACCCCTAGAGGGCTATGGTGAAAAAGGAAATATCCTCAGATGAAATCTGGAAAGAAGCTTTCTGAGAAACTGCTTAGTGTTCTGTTAATTCATCTCACAGAGTTACATCTGTATTTCGTGGATCCCTTTGCTAGCCTTATTTCGGTGGAATCTGAGAACAGATATTTCGGATCCTTTTGAAGTCTATAGGGCCAAAGGAAATATCCTCCGATAACAAAGAGAAAGAAGGTTTCTGAGAAACTTCTTTGTGTTCTGTGAAATCATCTCACAGAGTTACAGCTTTCCCCTCAAGAAGCCTTTCGCGAAGTCAGTTCTTGTGGAATTGGCAAAGTGATATTTGGAAGCCCATAGAGGGCTATGGTGAAAAACAAATATCCTCAGATGAAATCCGGAAAGAAGCTTACTGAGAAACTGCTCTGTGATGTGTGACTTCCACTCACAGAGTTATATCTGTGTTTCGTGGATCTCTTTGCTAGCCTCATTTCTGTGGAATCTGAGAACAGTTATTTCGGATCCCTTTGAAGACTATAGGGCCAAAGGAAATATCCTCCGATAACTAAGAGAAAGAAGCTTTCTGAGAAACTTCTTTGTGTTCTGTGAAATCATCTCACAGAGTTACAGCTTTCCCCTCAAGAAGCCTTTCGCTAAGACTGTTCATGTGGAATTGGCAAAGTGATATTTGGAAGCCCATAGAGGGCTATGGTGAAAAAGGAAATATCCTCAGATGAAACCTGGAAAGAAGATTTCTGAGAAAATGTTCTGTGATGTATGACTTCCACTCACAGAGTTACATCTGCATTTCGTGGATCTCTTTGCTAGCCTTATTTCTGTGGAATCTGAGAACAGATATTTCGGATCCCTTTGAAGACTATCAGGCCAAAGGAAATATCCTCCGATAACTAAGAGAAAGAAGCTTTCTGAGAAACTTCTTTGTGTTTTGTGAAATCATCTCACAGAGTTACAGCTTTCCCCTCAAGAAGCCTTTCGCTAAGACAGTTCTTGTGGAATTGGCAAAGTGATATTTGGAAGCCCTTCGAGGGCTATGGTGAAAAAGGAAATATCCTCAGATGAAATCTGGAAAGAAGCTTTCTGAGAAACTGCTTAGTGTTCTGTTAATTCATCTCACAGAGTTACATCTGTATTTCGTGGATCTCCTTGCTAGCCTTATTTCTGGGGAATCTGAGAACAGATATTTCGGATCCCTTTGAAGACTATAGGGCCAAATGAAATATCCTCCGATAACAAAGAGAAAGAAGCTTTCTGAGAAACTTCTATGTGTTCTGTGAAATCATAACACAGAGTTACAGCTTTCCCCTCAAGAAGCCTTTCGCGAAGACAGTTCTTGTGCAATTGGCAAAGTGATATTTGGAAGCCCATAGAGGGCTATGGTGAAAAAGGAAATATCCTCAGATGAAATCGGGAAAGAAGCTTTCTGAGAAACTGCTTAGTGTTCTGTTAATTCATCTCACAGAGTTACATCTGTAGTTCGTGGATGTCTTTGCTAGCCTTATTTCTGTGGAATCTGAGAACAGATATTTCGGATCCCTTTGAAGACTATAGGGCCAAAGGAAATAACCTCCGATAACAAAGAGAAAGAAGCTTTCTGAGAAACTTCTTTGTGTTCTGTGAAATCATCTCACAGAGTTACAGCATTCCCCTCAAGAAGCCTTTCGCTAAGACAGTTCTTCTGCAATTGGCAAAGTGATATTTGGAAGCCCATAGAGGGCTATGTTGAAAAAGGAAATATCCTCAGAGATAAATCGGGAAAGAAGCTTTCTGAGAAACTGCTTAGTGTTCTGTTAATTCATCTCACAGAGTTACATCTGTAGTTCATGGATCTCTTTGCTAGCCTTATTTCTGTGGAATCTGAGAACAGATATTTCGGATCCCTTTGAAGACTATAGGGCCAAAGGAAATATCTCCGATAACTAAGAGAAAGAAGCTTTCTGAGAAACTTCTTTGTGTTCTGTGAAATCATCTCACAGAAGTACAGCTTTCCCCTCAAGAAGCCTTTCGATAAGACAGTTCTTGTGGAATGGGCAAAGTGATATTTGGAAGCCCATAGAGGGCTATGGTGAAAAAGTAAATATCCTCAGATGAAATCTGGAAAGAAGCTTTCTGAGAAACTGCTTAGTGTTCTCTTAATTCATCTCACAGAGTTACATCTGTGGTTCGTGGATCTCTTTGCTAGTCTTTTTTCTGTGGAATCTGAGAACAGATATTTCGGATCCCTTTGAAGACTATAGGGCCAAAGGAAATATCCTCCGATAACTAAGAGAAAGAAGCTTTCTGAGAAACTTCTTTGTGTTCTGTGAAATCATCTCCAGAGTTACAGCTTTCCCCTCAAGAAGCCTTTCGCTAAGACAGTTCTTGTGGAATTGGCAAAGTGATATTTGGAAGCCCATAGAGGGCTATGCTGAAAAAGGAAATATCCTCAGATGAAATCGGGAAAGAAGCTTTCTGAGAAACTGCTTAGTGTTCTGTTAATTCATCTCACAGATTTACATCTGTAGTTCGTGGATGTCTTTGCTAGCCTTATTTCTGTGGAATCTGAGAACAGATATTTCGGATCCCTTTGAAGACTATAGGGCCAAAGGAAATATCCTCCGATAACAAAGAGAAAGAAGCTTTCTGAGAAACTTCTTTGTGTTCTGTGAAATCATCTCACAGAGTTACAGCTTTCCCCTCAAGAAGCCTTTCGCTAAGACAGTTCTTGTGCAATTGGCAAAGAGATATTTGGAAGCCCATAGAGGGCTATGGTGAAAAAGGAAATATCCTCCGATGAAATCGGGAAAGAAGCTTTCTGAGAAACTGCTTAATGTTCTGTTAATTCATCTCACAGAGTTACATCTGTAGTTCGTGGATCTCTTTGCTAGCCTTATTTCTGTGGAATCTGAGAACAGATATTACGGATCCTTTTGAAGACCATAGGGCCAAAGGAAATATCCTCCGATAACTAAGAGAAAGAAGCTTTCTGAGAAACTTCTTTGTGTTCTGTGAAATCATCTCACAGAGTTACAGCTTTCCCCTCAAGAAGCCTTTCGCTAAGACAGTTCTTGTGGAATGGGCAAAGTGATATTTGGAAGCCCATAGAGGGCCCTGGTGAAAAAGGAAATATCCTCAGATGAAATCTGGAAAGAAGCTTTCTGAGAATCTGCTTAGTGTTCTGTTAATTCATCTCAGAGAGTTACATCTGTATTTCGTGGATCTCTTTGCTAGCCTTATTTCTGTGCAATCTGAGAACAGATATTTTGCTTACCTTTGAAGACTATAGGGCCAAAGGAAATATCCTCAGATAACTAAGAGAAAGAAGCTTTCTGAGAAACTTCTTTGTGTTCTGTGAAATCATCTCCAGAGTTACAGCTTTCCCCTCAAGAAGCCTTTCGCTAAGACACTTCCTGTGGAATTGGCAAAGTGATATTTGGAAGCCCATAGAGGGCTATGGTGAAAAACGAAATATCCTCAGATGAAATCTGGACAGAAGCTTTCTGAGAAACTGCTCTGTGATGTTTGAATTCCACTCACAGAGTTACAACTGTATTTCGTGGATCTCTTGGCTAGCCTTATTTCTGTGGAATCTGAGAACAGATATTTCGGATCCCTTTGAAGACTATAGGGCCAAAGGAAGTATCCTCCGATAACAAAGAGAAAGAAGCTTTCTGAGAAACTTCTTTGTGTTCTGTGAAATCATCTCACAGAGTTACAGCTTTCCCCTCAAGAAGCCTTTCGCTAAGACAGTTCTTGTGGAATTGGCAAAGTGATATTTGGAAGCCCCTAGAGGGCTATGGTGAAAAACGAAATATCCTCAGATGAAATCTGGAAAGAAGCTTTCTGAGAAACTGCTCTGTGATGTGTGACTTCCACTCACAGAGTTACATCTGTATTTCGTGGATCTCTTTGCTAGCCTCATTTCTGTGGAATCTGAGAACAGATATTTCGGATCCCTTTGAAGACTAAAGGGCCAAAGGAAATATCCTCCGATAACAAAGAGAAAGAAGCTTTCTGAGAAACTTCTTTGTGTTCTGTGAAATCATCTCCAGAGTTACAGCTTTCCCCTCAAGAAGCCTTTCGCTAAGACAGTTCTTGTGGAATTGGCAAAGTGATATTTGGAAGCCCATAGACGGCTATGCTGAAAAAGGAAATATCCTCAGATGAAATCGGGAAAGAAGCTTTCTGAGAAACTGCTTAGTGTTCTGTTAATTCATCTCACAGAGTTACATCTGTAGTTCGTGGATGTCTTTGCTAGCCTTATTTCTGTGGAATCTGAGAACAGATATTTCGGATCCCTTTGAAGACTATAGGGCCAAAGGAAATATCCTCCGATAACAAAGAGAAAGAAGCTTTCTGAGAAACTTCTTTGTGTTCTGTGAAATCATCTCACAGAGTTACAGCTTTCCCCTCAAGAAGCCTTTCGCTAAGACAGTTCTTGTGCAATTGGCAAAGTGATATTTGGAAGCCCATAGAGGGCTATGGTGAAAAAGGAAATATCCTCCAATGAAATCTGGAAAGAAGCTTTCTGAGAAACTGCTTAATGTTCTGTTAATTCATCTCACAGAGTTACATCTGTAGTTCGTGGATCTCTTTGCTAGCCTTATTTCTGTGGAATCTGAGAACAGATATTACGGATCCCTTTGAAGACTATAGGGCCAAAGGAAATATCCTCCGATAACTAAGAAAAAGAAGCTTTCTGAGAAGCTTCTTTGTGTTCTGTGAAATCATCTCACAGAGTTACAGCTTTCCCCTCAAGAAGCCTTTCGCTAAGACAGTTCTTGTGGAATGGGCAAAGTGATATTTGGAAGCCCATAGAGGGCTATGGTGAAAAAGTAAATATCCTCAGATGAAATCTGGAAAGAAGCTTTCTGAGAATCTGCTTAGTGTTCTGTTAATTCATCTCACAGAGTTACATCTGTATTTCGTGGATCTCTTTGCTAGCATTATATCTGTGGAATCTGAGAACAGATATTTCGGATCCCTTTGGAGACTATAGGGCCAAAGGAAATATCCTCAGATAACTAAGAGAAAGAAGCTTTTTGAGAAACTTCTTTGTGTTCTGTGAAATCATCTCACAGAGTTACAGCTTTCCCCTCAAGAAGCATTTCTCTAAGACAGTTCTTGTGAAATTGGCAAAGTGATATTTGGAAGCCCATAGAGGGCTATGGTGAAAAAGGAAATATCCTCAGATGAAATCTGGAAAGAAGCTTTATGAGAAACTACTTAGTGTTCTGTTAATTCATCTCACAGAGTTACATCTGTATTTCGTGGATCTCTTTGCTAGCCTTATTTCTGTGGAATCTGAGAACAGATTTTTCGGATCCCTTTGAAGACTATAGGGCCAAAGGAAATATCTTCCGATAACAAAGAGAAAGAAGCTTTCTGAGAAACTTCGTTGTGTGCTATGAAATCATCTCACAGAGTTACAGCTTTCCCCCGAAGAAGCCTTTCGCTAAGACACTTCCTGTGGAATTGGCAAAGTGATATTTCGAAGCCCATAGAGGGCTATGGTGAAAAACGAAATATCCTCAGATGAAATCTGGACAGAAGCTTTCTGAGAAACTGCTCTGTGATGTTTGAATTCCACTCACAGAGTTACATCTGTATTTCTTTGATCTCTTGGCTAGCCTTATTTCTGTGGAATCTGAGAACAGATATTTCGGATCCCTTTGAAGACTATAGGGCCAAAGGAAATACCTTCGATAACTAAGAGAAAGAAGCTTTGTGAGAAACTTCTTTGAGTTCTGTGAAATCATCTCACAGAGTTACAGCTTTCCCCTCAAGAAGCCTTTCGCTAAGACAGTTCTTGTGGAATTGGCAAAGTGATATTTGGAAGACCATAGAGGGCTATGGTGAAAAAGGATATATCCTCCGATGAAATCTGGAAAGAAGCTTTCTGAGAAACTGCTTAGTGTTCTGTTAATTCATCTCACAGAGTTACATCTATATTTCGTGGATCTCTTTGCTAGCCTTATTTCTGTGGAATCTAAGAACAGATATTTCGGATCCCTTTGAAGAGTATAGGACCAAAGGAAATATCCTCCGATAACAAAGAGAAAGAAGCTTTCTGAGAAACTTCTTTGTGTTCTGTGAAATCATCTCACAGAGTTACAGCTTTCCCCTCAAGAAGCCTTTCGCTAAGACATTTCTTGTGGAATTGGCAAAGTGATATTTGGAAGCTCATAGAGGGCTATGGTGAAAAACGAAATATCCTCAGATGAAATATGGAAAGAAGCTTTGAGAAACTGCTCTGTGATGTGTGACTTCCACTCACAGAGTTACATCTGTATTTCTTTGATCTCTTTGCTAGCCTTATTTCTGTGGAATCTGAGAACAGATATTTCGGATCCCTTTGAAGACTATAGTGCCAAAGGAAATACCTTCGATAACTAAGAGAAAGAAGCTTTGTGAGAAACTTCTTTGAGTTCTGTGAAATCGTCTCACAGAGTTACAGCTTTCCCCTCAAGAAGCCTTTCACTAAGACAGTTCTTGTGGAATTTGCAAAGTGATATTTGGAAGCCCTTAGAGGGCTATGGTGAAAAAGGAAATATCCTCAGATGAAATCTGGTAAGGAGCTTTCTGAGAAACTGCTTAGTGTTCTGTTAATTCATCTCACAGAGTTACATCTGTATTTCGTGGATCTCTTTGCTAGCCTTATTTCTGTGGAATCTGAGTACAGATATTTCGGATCCCTTTGAAGAATATAGGGCCAAAGGAAATATCCTCCGATAACAAAGAGAAACAAGCTTTCTGAGAAACTTCTTTGTGTTCTGTGAAATCATCTCACAGAGTTACAGCTTTCCCCTCAAGAAGCCTTTCGCGAAGACAGTTCTTGTGGAATTGGCAAAGTGATATTTGGAAGCCCATAGAGGGCTATGGTGAAAAAGGAAATATCCTCAGATGAAATCTGGAAAGAAGCTTTCTGAGAAACTACTCTGTGATGTGTGACTTCCACTCACAGAGTTACATCTGTATTTCGTGGATCTCTTTGCTAGCCTCATTTCTGTGGAATCTGAGAACAGTTATTTCGGATCCCTTTGAAGACTATAGGGCCAAAGGAAATATCCTCCGATAACTAAGAGAAAGAAGCTTTCTGAGAAACTTCTTTGTGTTCTGTGAAATCATCTCACAGAGTTACAGCTTTCCCCTCAAGAAGCCTTTCGCTAAGACAGTTCTTGTGGAATTGGCAAAGTGATATTTGGAACCCCTAGAGGGCTATGGTGAAAAAGGAAATATCCTCAGATGAAATCTGGAAAGAAGCTTTCTGAGAAACTGCTTAGTGTTCTGTTAATTCATCTCACAGAGTTACATCTGTATTTCGTGGATCTCTTTGCTAGCCTTATTTCGGTGGAATCTGAGAACAGATATATCGGATCCCTTTGAAGTCTATAGGGCCAAAGGAAATATCCTCCGATAACAAAGAGAAAGAAGGTTTCTGAGAAACTTCTTTGTGTTCTGTGAAATCATCTCACAGAGTTACAGCTTTCCCCTCAAGAAGCCTTTCGCGAAGACAGTTCTTGTGGAATTGGCAAAGTGATATTTGGAAGCCCATAGAGGGCTATGGTGAAAAAGGATATATCCTCCGATGAAATCTGGAAAGAAGCTTTCTGAGAAACTGCTTAGTGTTCTGTTAATTCATCTCACAGAGTTACATCTATATTTCGTGGATCTCTTTGCTAGCCTTATTTCTGTGGAATCTAAGAACAGATATTTCGGATCCCTTTGAAGAGTATAGGACCAAAGGAAATATCCTCCGATAACAAAGAGAAAGAAGCTTTCTGAGAAACTTCTTTGTGTTCTGTGAAATCATCTCACAGAGTTACAGCTTTCCCCTCAAGAAGCCTTTCGCTAAGACATTTCTTGTGGAATTGGCAAAGTGATATTTGGAAGCTCATAGAGGGCTATGGTGAAAAACGAAATATCCTCAGATGAAATATGGAAAGAAGCTTTGAGAAACTGCTCTGTGATGTGTGACTTCCACTCACAGAGTTACATCTGTATTTCTTTGATCTCTTTGCTAGCCTTATTTCTGTGGAATCTGAGAACAGATATTTCGGATCCCTTTGAAGACTATAGTGCCAAAGGAAATACCTTCGATAACTAAGAGAAAGAAGCTTTGTGAGAAACTTCTTTGAGTTCTGTGAAATCGTCTCACAGAGTTACAGCTTTCCCCTCAAGAAGCCTTTCACTAAGACAGTTCTTGTGGAATTTGCAAAGTGATATTTGGAAGCCCTTAGAGGGCTATGGTGAAAAAGGAAATATCCTCAGATGAAATCTGGTAAGGAGCTTTCTGAGAAACTGCTTAGTGTTCTGTTAATTCATCTCACAGAGTTACATCTGTATTTCGTGGATCTCTTTGCTAGCCTTATTTCTGTGGAATCTGAGTACAGATATTTCGGATCCCTTTGAAGAATATAGGGCCAAAGGAAATATCCTCCGATAACAAAGAGAAACAAGCTTTCTGAGAAACTTCTTTGTGTTCTGTGAAATCATCTCACAGAGTTACAGCTTTCCCCTCAAGAAGCCTTTCGCGAAGACAGTTCTTGTGGAATTGGCAAAGTGATATTTGGAAGCCCATAGAGGGCTATGGTGAAAAAGGAAATATCCTCAGATGAAATCTGGAAAGAAGCTTTCTGAGAAACTACTCTGTGATGTGTGACTTCCACTCACAGAGTTACATCTGTATTTCGTGGATCTCTTTGCTAGCCTCATTTCTGTGGAATCTGAGAACAGTTATTTCGGATCCCTTTGAAGACTATAGGGCCAAAGGAAATATCCTCCGATAACTAAGAGAAAGAAGCTTTCTGAGAAACTTCTTTGTGTTCTGTGAAATCATCTCACAGAGTTACAGCTTTCCCCTCAAGAAGCCTTTCGCTAAGACAGTTCTTGTGGAATTGGCAAAGTGATATTTGGAACCCCTAGAGGGCTATGGTGAAAAAGGAAATATCCTCAGATGAAATCTGGAAAGAAGCTTTCTGAGAAACTGCTTAGTGTTCTGTTAATTCATCTCACAGAGTTACATCTGTATTTCGTGGATCTCTTTGCTAGCCTTATTTCGGTGGAATCTGAGAACAGATATTTCGGATCCCTTTGAAGTCTATAGGGCCAAAGGAAATATCCTCCGATAACAAAGAGAAAGAAGGTTTCTGAGAAACTTCTTTGTGTTCTGTGAAATCATCTCACAGAGTTACAGCTTTCCCCTCAAGAAGCCTTTCGCGAAGACAGTTCTTGTGGAATTGGCAAAGTGATATTTGGAAGCCCATAGAGGGCTATGGTGAAAAAGGAAATATCCTCAGATGAAATCTGGAAAGAAGCTTACTGAGAAACTGCTCTGTGATGTGTGACTTCCACTCACAGAGTTACATCTGTGTTTCGTGGATCTCTTTGCTAGCCTCATTTCTGTGGAATCTGAGAACAGTTATTTCGGATCCCTTTGAAGACTATAGGGCCAAAGGAAATATCCTCCGATAACTAAGAGAAAGAAGCTTTCTGAGAAACTTCTTTGTGTTCTGTGAAATCATCTCACAGAGTTACAGCTTTCCCCTCAAGAAGCCTTTCGCTAAGACAGTTCATGTGTAATTGGCAAAGTGATATTTGGAAGCCCATAGAGGGCTATGGTGAAAAAGGAAATATCCTCAGATGAAACCTGGAAAGAAGATTTCTGAGAAAATGTTCTGTGATGTGTGACTTCCACTCACAGAGTTACATCTGCATTTCGTGGATCTCTTTGCTAGCCTTATTTCTGTGGAATCTGAGAACAGATATTTCGGATCCCTTTGAAGACTATCAGGCCAAAGGAAATATCCTCCGATAACTAAGAGAAAGAAGCTTTCTGAGAAACTTCTTTGTGTTCTGTGAAATCATCTCCAGAGTTACAGCTTTCCCCTCAAGAAGCCTTTCGCTAAGACAGTTCTTGTGGAATTGGCAAAGTGATATTTGGAAGCCCTTCGAGGGCTATGGTGAAAAAGGAAATATCCTCAGATGAAATCTGGAAAGAAGCTTTCTGAGAAACTGCTTAGTGTTCTGTTAATTCATCTCACAGAGTTACATCTGTATTTCGTGGATCTCCTTGGTAGCCTTATTTCTGGGGAATCTGAGAACAGATATTTCGGATCCCTTTGAAGACTATAGGGCCAAATGAAATATCCTCCGATAGCAAAGAGAAAGAAGCTTTCTGAGAAACTTCTATGTGTTCTGTGAAATCATCACACAGAGTTACAGCTTTCCCCTCAAGAAGCCTTTCGCGAAGACAGTTCTTGTGCAATTGGCAAAGTGATATTTGGAAGCCCATAGAGGGCAATGGTGAAAAAGGAAATATCCTCAGATGAAATCGGGAAAGAAGCTTTCTGAGAAACTGCTTAGTGTTCTGTTAATTCATCTCACAGAGTTACATCTGTAGTTCGTGGATGTCTTTGCTAGCCTTATTTCTGTGGAATCTGAGAACAGATATTTCGGATCCCTTTGAAGAGTATAGGGCCAAAGGAAATATCCTCCGATAACAAAGAGAAAGAAGCTTTCTGAGAAACTTCTTTGTGTTCTGTGAAATCATCTCACAGAGTTACAGCTTTCCCCTCAAGAAGCCTTTTGCTAAGACAGTTCTTGTGGAATTGGCAAAGTGATATTTGGAAGCCCTTAGAGGGCTATGGTGAAAAAGGAAATATCCTCAGATGAAATCTGGTAAGAAGCTTTCTGAGAAACTGCTTAGTGTTCTGTTAATTCATCTCACAGAGTTACATCTGTATTTCGTGGATCTCTTTGCTAGCCTTATTTCTGTGGAATCTGAGAACAGATATTTCGGATCCCTTTGAAGACTATAGGGCCAAAGGAAATATCCTCCGATAACAAAGAAAAAGAAGCTTTCTATGAAACTTCTTTGTGTTCTATGAAATCATCTCACAGAGTTACAGTTTTCCCCTCAAGAAGCCTTTCGCTAAGACAGTTCTTGTGGAATTGGCAAAGTGATATTTGGAAGCCCATAGAGGGCTATGGTGAAAAAGGAAATATCCTCAGATGAAATCTGGAAAGAAGATTTCTGAGAAACTGCTTAGTGTTCTGTTAATTCATCTCACAGAGTTACATCTGTATTTCGTGGATCTCCTTGCTAGCCTTATTTCTGGGGAATCTGAGAACAGATATTTCGGATCCCTTTGAAGACTATAGGGCCAAATGAAATATCCTCCGATAACAAAGAGAAAGAAGCTTTCTGAGAAACTTCTATGTGTTCTGTGAAATCATCTCACAGAGTTACAGCTTTCCCCTCAAGAAGCCTTTCGCTAAGACAGTTCTTGTGCAATTGGCAAAGTGATATTTGGAAGCCCATAGAGGGCTATGGTGAAAAAGGAAATATCCTCAGATGAAATCGGCAAAGAAGCTTTCTGAGAAACTGCTTAGTGTTCTGTTAATTCGTCTCACAGAGTTACATCTGTAGTTCGTGGATGTCTTTGCTAGCCTTATTTGTGTTGAATATGAGAACAGATATTTCGGATCCCTTTGAAGACTATAGGGCCAAAGGAAATATCCTCCGATAACAACGAGAAAGAAGCTTTCTGAGAAACTTCTTTGTGTTCTGTGAAATCATCTCACAGAGTTACAGCTTTCCCCTCAAGAAGCCTTTCGCTAAGACAGTTCTTGTGCAATTGGCAAAGTGATATTTGGAAGCCCGTAGAGGGCTATGTTGAAAAAGGAAATATCCTCCGATGAAATCGGGAAAGAAGCTTTCTGAGAAACTGCTTAGTGTTCTGTTAATTCATCTCACAGAGTTACATCTGTAGTTCGTGGATCTCTTTGCTAGCCTTATTTCTGTGGAATCTGAGAACAGATATTTCGGATCCCTTTGAAGACTGTAGGGCCAAAGGAAATATCCTCCGATAACTAAGAGAAAGAAGCTTTCTGAGAAACTTCTTTGTGTTCTGTGAAATCATCTCCAGAGTTACAGCTTTCCCCTCAAGAAGCCTTTCGCTAAGACAGTTCTTGTGGAATTGGCAAAGTGATATTTGGAAGCCCATAGAGGGCTATGCTGAAAAAGGAAATATCCTCAGATGAAATCTGGAAAGAAGCTTTCTGAGAAACTGCTTAGTGTTCTGTTAATTCATCTCACAGAGTTACATCTGTATTTCGTGGATATCCTTGCTAGCCTTATTTCTGGGGAATCTGAGAACAGATATTTCGGATCCCTTTGAAGACTATAGGGCCAAATGAAATATCCTCCGTTAACAAAGAGAAAGAAGCTTTCTGAGAAACTTCTATGTGTTCTGTGAAATCATCTCACAGAGTTACAGCTTTCCCCTCAAGAAGCCTTTCGCTAAGACAGTTCTTGTGCAATTGGCAAAGTGATATTTGGAAGCCCATAGAGGGCTATGGTGAAAAAGGAAATATCCTCAGATGAAATCGGGAAAGAAGCTTTCTGAGAAACTGCTTAGTGTTCTGTTAATTCATCTCACAGAGTTACATCTGTAGTTCGTGGATGTCTTTGCTAGCCTTATTTCTGTGGAATCTGAGAACAGATATTTCGGATCCCTTTGAAGACTATAGGGCCAAAGGAAATATCCTCCGATAACAAAGAGAAAGAAGCTTTCTGAGAAACTTCTTTGTGTTCTGTGAAATCATCTCACAGAGTTACAGCTTTCCCCTCAAGAAGCCTTTCGCTAAGACAGTTCTTGTGCAATTGGCAAAGTGATATTTGGAAGCCCATAGAGGGCTATGGTGAAAAAGGAAATATCCTCAGATGAAATCGGGGAAGAAGCTTTCTGAGAAACTGCTTAATGTTCTGTTAATTCATCTCACAGAGTTACATCTGTAGTTCGTGGATCTCTTTGCTAGCCTTATTTCTGTGGAATCTGAGAACAGATATTACGGATCCCTTTGAAGACTATAGGGCCAAAGGAAATATCCTGCGATAACTAAGAGAAAGAAGCTTTCTCAGAAACTTCTTTGTGTTCTGTGAAATCATCTCACAGAGTTACAGCTTTACCCTCAAGAAGCCTTTCGCTAAGACAGTTCTTGTGGAATGGGCAAAGTGATATTTGGAAGCCCATAGAGGGCTATGGTGAAAAAGGAAATATCCTCCGATGAAATCTGGAAAGAAGCTTTCTGAGAAACTGCTTAGTGTTCTGTTAATTCATCTCACCGAGTTACATCTGTATTTCGTGGATCTCTTTGCTAGCCTTATTTCTGTGCAATCTGAGAACAGATATTTTGCTTACCTTTGAAGACTATAGGGCCAAAGGAAATATCCTCCGATAACAAAGAGAAAGAAGCTTTGTGAGAAACTTCTTTGTGTTCTGTGTTATAATCTCACAGAGTTACAGCTTTCCCCTCAAGAAGCCTTTCGCTAAGACAGTTCATGTGGAAATGGCAAAGTGATATTTGGAAGCCCATAGAGGGCTCTGGTGAAAAAGGAAATATCCTCAAATGAAATCTGGAAAGAAGCTTTCTGAGAAACTGCTTAGTGTTCTGTTAATTCATCTCACAGAGTTACATCTGTATTTCGTTGATCTCTTGGCTAGCCTTATTTCTGTGGAATCTGAGAACACATATTTCGGATCCCTTTGAAGACTATAGGGCCAAAGGAAATATCCTCCGATAACTAAGAGAAAGAAGCTTTCTGAGAAACTTCTTTGTGTTCTGTGAAATCATCTCACAGAGTTACAGCTTTCCCCTCAAGAAGCCTTTCGCTAAGACAGTTCTTGTGCAATTGGCAAAGTGATATTTGGAACCCCATAGAGGGCTATGGTGAAAAAGGAAATATCCTCCGATGAATTCTGGAAAGAAGTTTTCTGAGAAACTGCTTAGTGTTCTGTTAATTCATCTCACAGAGTTACATCTGTGTTTCGTGGATCTCTTTGCTAGCCTTATTTCTGTGGAATCTGAGAACAGATATTTAGGATCCCTTTGAAGACTATAGGGCTAAAGGAAATATCCTCTGATAACTAAGAGAAAGAAGCTTTCTGAGAAACTTCTTTGTGTTCTGTGAAATCATCTCACAGAGTTACAGCTTTCCCCTCAAGAAGCCTTTCGCTAAGACAGTTCTTGTGGAATTGGCAAAGTGATATTTGGAAGCCGAAAAAGGGCTATGGTGAAAAAGGAAATATCCTCAGATGAAATCTGGAAGGAAGGACTCTGAGAAACTGCTTAGTGTTCTGTTAATTCATGTCACAGAGTTACATCTGTATTTCTTGGATCTCTTGGCTAGCCTTATTTCTGTGGAAACTGAGAACAGATATTTCGGATCCCTTTGAAGACTATAGGGCCAAAGGAAATATCCTCCGATAACTAAGAGAAAGACGCTTTCTGAGAAACTTCTTTGTGTTCTGTGAAATTATCTCACAGAGTTACAGCTTTCCCCTCAAGAAGCCTTTCGCTAAGACAGTTCTAGTGGAATTGGCAATGTGATATTTGGAAGCCCTTAGAGGGCTATGGTGAAAAAGGAAATATCCTCCGATGAAATCTGGAAAGAAGCTTTCTGAGAAACTGCTTAGTGTTCTGTTAATTCATCTCACAGAGTTACATCTATATTTCTTGGATCTCTTTGCTAGCCTTATTTCTGTGGAATCTGAGAACAGATATTTCGGATCCCTTTGAAGACTATAGGGCCAAAGGAAATATCCTCCGATAACAAAGAGAAAGAAGCTTTCTGAGAAACTTCTTTGTGTTCTGTGAAATCATCTCACAGAGTTACAGCTTTCCCCTCAAGAAGCCTTTCGCTAAAACAGTTCTTGTAGAATTGGCAAAGTGATATTTGGAAGCCCATAGAGGGCTATGGTGAAAAAGGAAATATCCTCCGATGAAATCTGGAAAGAAGATTTCTGAGAAACTGCTCTGTGATGTGTGACTTCCACTCACAGAGTTACATCTGTGTTTCGTGGATCTCTTTGCTAGCCTTATTTCTGTGAAATCTGAGAACAGATATTTAGGATCCGTTTGAAGACTATAGGGCTAAAGGAAATATCCTCTGATAACTAAGAGAAAGAAGCTTTCTGAGAAACTTCTTTGTGTTCTGTGAAATCATCTCACAGAGTTACAGCTTTCCCCTCAAGAAGCCTTTCGCTAAGACAGTTCTTGTGGAATTGGCAAAGTGATATTTGGAAGCCGAAAAAGGGCTATGGTGAAAAAGGAAATATCCTCAGATGAAATCTGGATGGAAGCACTCTGAGAAACTGCTTAGTGTTCTGTTAATTCATCTCACAGTGTTACATCTGTATTTCGTGGATCTCTTTGCTAGCCTTATTTCTGTGGAATCTGAGAATAGATATTTCGGATCCCTTTGAAGACTATAGGGCCAAAGGAAATATCCTCCGATCACAAAGAGAAAGAAGCTTTCTGAGAAACTTCTTTGTGTTCTGTGAAATCATCTCACAGAGTTACAGCTTTCCCCTCAAGAAGCCTTTCGCTAAGACAGTTCTTGTGGAATTGGCAAAGTGATATTTGGAAGCCCATAGAGGGCTATGGTGAAAAAGGAAATATCCTCCGATGAAATCTGGAAAGAAGCTTTCTGAGAAACTGCTCTGTGATGTGTGACTTCCACTCACCGAGTTACATCTGTATTTCGTGGATGTCTTTGCTAGCCTTATTTCTGTGGAATCTGAGAACAGATATTTCGGATCCCTTTGAAGACTATAGGGCCGAAGAAATATCCTCCGATAACTAAGAGAAGGAAGCTTTCTGAGAAACTTCTTTGTGTTCTGTGAAATCATCTCACAGTGTTACAGCTTTCCCCTCAAGAAGCCTTTCGCTAAGACAGTTCTTGTGGAATTGGCAAAGTGATATTTGGAAGCCCATAGAGGGCTATGGTGAAAAAGGAAATATCCTCAGATGAAATCTGGAAAGAAGCTTTCTGAGAAACTGCTTAGTGTTCTGTTAATTCATCTCACAGAGTTACATCTGTATTTCGTGGATCTCTTGGCTAGCCTTATTTCTGGGGAATCTGAGAACAGATATTTCGGATCCCTTTGAAGACTATAGGGCCAAAGGAAATATCCTCCGATAACAAAGAGAAAGAAACTTTCTGAGAAACTTCTTTGTGTTCTGTGAAATCATCTCACAGAGTTACAGCTTTCCCCTCAGGAAGCCTTTGGCTAAGACAGTTCTTGTGGAATTGGCAAAGTGATATTTGGAAGCCCATAGAGGGCTATGGTGAAAAAGGAAATATCCTCAGATGAAATCTGGAAAGAAGCTTTCTGAGAAACTGCTCTGTGATGTGTGACTTCCACTCACAGAGTTACATCTGTATTTCGTGGATCTCTTTGCTAGCCTTATTTCTGTGGAATCTGAGAACAGATATTTAGGATCCCTTTGAAGACTATAGGCCCAAAGGAAATATCCTCCGATAACTAAGAGAAAGAAGCTTTCTGAGAAACTTCTTTGTGTTCTGTGAAATCATCTCACATAGTTACAGCTTTCCCTTCAAGAAGCCTTTCGCTAAGACAGTTCTTGTGGAATTGGCAAAGTGATATTTGGAAGCCCATAGAGGTCTATGGTGAAAAAGGAAATATCGTCCGATTAAATCTGGAAAGAAGCTTTCTGAGAAACTGCTTAGTGTTCTGTTAATTCATCTCACAGAGTTACATCTATATTTCGTGGATCTCTTTGCTAGCCTTATTTCTGTGGAATCTGAGAACAGATATTTCGGATCCCTTTGAAGACTATAGGGCCAAAGGAAATATCCTCCGATAACTAAGAGAAAGACGCTTTCTGAGAAACTTCTTTGTGTTCTGTGAAATCATCTCAAAGAGTTACAGCTTTCCCCTCAAGAAGCCTTTCGCTAAGACAGTTCTAGTGGAATTGGCAATGTGATATTTGGAAGCCCTTAGAGGGCTATGGTGAAGAAGGAAATATCCTCCGATGAAATCTGGAAAGAAGCTTTCTGAGAAACTGCTTAGTGTTCTGTTAATTCATCTCACAGAGTTACATCTATATTTCTTGGATCTCTTTGCTAGCCTTATTTCTGTGGAATCTGAGAACAGATATTTCGGATCCCTTTGAAGACTATAGGGCCAAAGGAAATATCCTCCGAAAACAAAGAGAAAGAAGCTTTCTGAGAAACTTCTTTGTGTTCTGTGAAATCATCTCACAGAGTTACAGCTTTCCCCTCAAGAAGCCTTTCGCTAAGACAGTTCTTTTGGAATTGGCAAAGTGATATTTGGAAGCCCGTAGGGGGCTAAGGTGAAAAAGGAAATATCCTCAGATGAAATCTGGAAAGAAGATTTCTGAGAAACTGCTTAGTGTTCTGTTAATTCATCTCACAGAGTTATATCTATATTTCGTGGATCTCTTTACTAGCCTTATTTCTGTTCAATCTGAGAACAGATATTTCGGATCCCTTTGAAGACTATAGGGCCAAAGGAAATATCTTCCGATAACAAAGAGAAAGAAGCTTTCTGAGAAACTTCTTTGTGTTCTGTGAAATCATCTCACAGAGTTACAGCTTTCCCCTCAAGAAGCCTTTCGCTAAGACAGTTCTTGCGGAATTGGCAAAGTGATATTTGGAAGCCCATAGAGGGCTATGGTGAAAAAGGAAATATCCTCAGATGAAATCTGGAAAAAAGCTTTCTGAGAAACTGCTCTGTGATGTGTGACTTCCACTCACAGAGTTACATCTGTATTTCGTGGATCTCTTTGCTAGCCTTATTTCTGTGGAATCTGAGAACAGATATTTCGGATCCCTTTGAAGACTATAGGCCCAAAGGAAATATCCTCCTATAACTAAGAGAAAGAAGCTTTCTGAGAAACTTCTTTGTGTTCTGTGAAATCATCTCACAGAGTTACAGCTTTCCCCTCAAGAAGCCTTTCGGTAAGACAGTTCTTGTGGAATTGGCAAAGTGATATTTGGAAGCCCATAGAGGGCTATGGTGAAAAAGGAAATATCCTCCGATGAAATCTGGAAAGAAGCTTTCTGAGAAACTGCTTAGTGTTCTGTTAATTCATCTCACAGAGTTACATCTATATTTCGTGGATCTCTTGGCTAGCCTTATTTCTGTGGAATCTGACAACAGATATTTCGGATCCCTTTGAAGACTATAGGGCCAAAGGAAATATCCTCCGATAACAAAGAGAAAGAAGCTTTCTGAGAAACTTCTTTGTGTTCTGTGAAATCATCTCACAGAGTTACAGCTTTCCCCTCAAGTCGCCTTTCGCTAAGATAGTTCTTGTGGAATTGGCGAAGTGATATTTGGAAGCCCTTAGAGGGCTATGGTGAAAAAGGAAATATCCTCCGATGAAATCTGGAAAGAAGCTTTCTGAGAAACTGCTTAGTGTTCTGTTAATTCACCTCACAGAGTTACATCTATATTTCGTGGATCTCTTTGCTAGCCTTATTACTGTGGAATCTGAGAACAGATATTTCGGATCCCTTTGAAGACTATAGGGCCAAAGGAAATATCCTCCGATAACAAAGAGAAAGAAGCTTTCTGAGAAACTTCTTTGTGTCCTGTGAAATCATCACACAGAGTTACAGCTTTCCCCTCAAGAAGCCTTTGGCTAAGACAGTTCTTGTGGAGTTGGCAAAGTGATATTTGGAAGATCATAGAGTGCTACGGAGAAAAAGGAAATATCCTCAGATGAAATCGGGAAAGAAGCTTTCTGAGAAACAGGTTAGTGTTCTGTTAATTCATCTCACAGAGTTACATCTGTATTTCGTGGATCTCTTCGCTACCCTTATTTCTGTGGAATATGAGTACAGATACTTCGGATCCCTTTGAAGACTATAGGGCCAAAGGAAATATCCTCCGATAACAAAGAGAAAGAAGCTTTCTGAGAAAGTACTTTTTGTTCTGTGAAATCATCTCACAGAGTTACAGCTTTACCCTCAAGAAGCCTTTGGCTAAGACAGTTTTTATGGAATTGGCAAAGTGATATTTGGAAGCCCATAGAGGGCTATGGTGAAAAAGGAAATATCCTCAGATGAAATCTGGAAAGAAGCTTTCTGAGAAACTGCTCTGTGATGTGTGACTTCCACTCACAGAGTTACATCTGTATTTCGTGGATCTCTTTGCTAGCCTTATTTCTGTTCAATCTGAGAACAGATATTTCGGATCCCTTTGAAGACTATAGGGCCAAAGGAAATATCCTCCGAAAACAAAGAGAAAGAAGCTTTCTGAGAAACTTCTTTGTGTACTGTGAAATCATCTCACATAGTTACAGCTTTCCCCTCAAGAAGCCTTTCGCTAAGACAGTTCTTGTGGAATTGGCAAAGTGATATTTGGAAGCCCATACAGGTCTATGGTGAAAAAGGAAATATCCTCCGATTAAATCTAGAAAGAAGCTTTCTGAGAAACTGCTTAGTGTTCTGTTAATTCATCTCACAGAGTTACATCTATATTTCGTGGATCTCTTTGCTAGCCTTATTTCTGTGGAATCTGAGAACAGATATTTCGGATCCCTTTGAAGACTATAGGGCCAAAGGAAATATCCTCCGATAACAAAGAGAAAGAAACTTTCTGAGAAACTTCTTTGTGTTCTATGAAATCATCTCACAGAGTTACAGCTTTCCCTTCAAGAAGCCTTTCGCTAAGACAGTTCTTCTGGAATAGGCAAAGTGATATTTGGAAGCCCATAGAGGGCTATGTTGAAAAAGGAAATATCCTCAGATGAAATCTGGAAAGATTTCTGAGAAACTGCTTAGTGTTCTGTTAATTCATCTCACAGAGTTACATCTGTATTTCGTGGATCTCTTGGCTAGCCTTATTTCTGTGGAATCTGAGAACAGATATTTCGGATCCCTTTGAAGACTATAGGGCCAAAGGAAATATCCTCCGATAACTAAGAGAAAGACGCTTTCTGAGAAACTTCTTTGTGTTCTGTGAAATCATCTCAAAGAGTTACAGCTTTCCCCTGAAGAAGCCTTTCGCTAAGACAGTTCTAGTGGAATTGGCAATGTGATATTTGGAAGCCCTTAGAGGGCTATGGTGAAGAAGGAAATATCCTCCGATGAAATCTGGAAAGAAGCTTTCTGAGAAACTGCTTAGTGTTCTGTTAATTCATCTCACAGAGTTACATCTATATTTCGTGGATCTCTTTGCTAGCCTTATTTCTGTGGAATCTGAGAACAGATATTTCGGATCCCTTTGAAGACTATAGGGCCAAAGGAAATATCCTCCGAAAACAAAGAGAAAGAAGCTTTCTGAGAAACTTCTTTGTGTTCTGTGAGATCATCTCACAGAGTTACATCTTTCCCCTCAAGAAGCCTTTCGCTAAGACAGTTCTTTTGGAATTGGAAAAGTGATATTTGGAAGCCCATAGGGGGCTATGGTGAAAAAGGAAATATCCTCAGATGAAATCGGGAAAGAAGCTTTCTGAGAAACTGCTTAGTGTTCTGTTAATTCATCTCACAGAGTTACATCTGTATTTCGTGGATCTCTTTGCTAGCCTTATTTCTGTTCAATCTGAGAACAGATATTTCGGATCCCTTTGAAGACTATAGGGCCAAAGGAAATATCTTCCGATAACAAAGAGAAAGAAGCTTTCTGAGAAACTTCTTTGTGTTCTGTGAAATCATCTCACAGAGTTACAGCTTTCCCCTCAAGAAGCCTTTAGCTAAGACAGTTCTTGCGGAATTGGCAAAGTGATATTTGGAAGCCCATAGAGGGCTAAGGTGAAAAAGGAAATATCCTCAGATGAAATCTGGAAAGAAGTTTTCTGAGAAACTGCTCTGTGATGTGTGACTTCCACTCACAGAGTTACATCTGTATTTCGTGGATCTCTTTGCTAGCCTTATTTCTGTGGAATCTGAGAACAGATATTTAGGATCCCTTTGAAGACTATAGGGCCAAAGGAAATATCCTCCGATAACTAAGAGAAAGAAGCTTTCAGAGAAACTTCTTTGTGTTCTGTGAAATCATCTCACAGAGTTACAGCTTTCCCCTCAAGAAGCCTTTCGGTAAGACAGTTCTTTTGGAATTGGCAAAGTGATATTTGGAAGCCCATAGAGGGCTTTGTTGAAAAAGGAAATATCCTCCGATGAAATCTGGAAAGAAGATTTCTGAGAAACTGCTTAGTGTTCTGTTAATTCATCTCACAGAGTTACATCTATATTTCGTGGATCTCTTGGCTAGCCTTATTTCTGTGGAATCTGAGAACAGATATTTCGGATCCCTTTGAAGACTATAGGGCCAAAGGAAATATCCTCCGATAACAAAGAGAAAGAAGCTCTCTGAGAAACTTCTTTGTGTTCTGTGAAATCATCTCACAGAGTTACAGCTTTCCCCTCAAGTCGCCTTTCGCTAAGACAGTTCTTGTGGAATTGGCGAAGTGATATTTGGAAGCCCTTAGAAGGCTATGGTGAAAAAGGAAATATCCTCCGATGAAATCTGGAAAGAAGCTTTCTGAGAAACTGCTTAGTGTTCTGTTAATTCATCTCACAGAATTACATCTGTATTTCGTGGATCTCTTTGCTAGCCTTATTTCTGTTCAATCTGAGAACAGATATTTCGGATCCCTTTGAAGACTATAGGGCCAAAGGAAATATCTTCCGATAACAAAGAGAAAGAAGCTTTCTGAGAAACTTCTTTGTGTTCTGTGAAATCATCTCACAGAGTTACAGCTTTCCCCTCAAGAAGCCTTTAGCTAAGACAGTTCTTGCGGAATTGGCAAAGTGATATTTGGAAGCCCATAGAGGGCTATGGTGAAAAAGGAAATATCCTCAGATGAAATCTGGAAAGAAGCTTTCTGAGAAACTGCTTAGTGTTCTGTTAATTCATCTCACAGAGTTACATCTGTATTTCGTGGATCTCTTTGCTAGCCTTATTTCTGTGGAATCTGAGAACAGATATTTAGGATCGCTTTGAAGACTATAGGGCCAAAGGAAATATCCTCCGATAACTAAGAGAAAGAAGCTTTCTGAGAAACTTCTTTGTGTTCTGTGAAATCATCTCACAGAATTACAGCTTTCCCCTCAAGAAGCCTTTCCGTAAGACAGTTCTTGTGGAATTGGCAAAGTGATATTTGGAAGCCCATAGAGGGCTATGTTGAAAAAGGAAATATCCTCCGATGAAATCTGGAAAGAAGCTTTCTGAGAAACTGCTTAGTGTTCTGTTAATTCATCTCACAGAGTTACATCTATATTTCGTGGATCTCTTGGCTAGCCTTATTTCTGTGGAATCTGAGAACAGATATTTCGGATCCCTTTGAAGACTATAGGGCCAAAGGAAATATCCTCCGATAACAAAGAGAAAGAAGCTTTCTGAGAAACTTCTTTGTGTTCTGTGAAATCATCTCACAGAGTTACACCTTTCCCCTCAAGTCGCCTTTCGCTAAGACAGTTCTTGTGGAATTGGCGAAGTGATATTTGGAAGCCCTTAGAGGGCTATGGTGAAAAAGGAAATATCCTCAGATGAAATCTGGAAAGAAGCTTTCTGAGAAACTGCTTAGTGTTCTGTTAATTCATCTCACAGAGTTACATCTATATTTCGTGGATCTCTTTGCTAGCCTTATTTCTGTCGAATCTGAGAACAGATATTTCGGATCCCTTTGAAGACTATAGGGCCAAAGGAAATATCCTCCGATAACAAAGAGAAAGAAGCTTTCTGAGAAACTTCTTTGTGTTCTGTGAAATCATCTCACAGAGTTACAGCTTTCCCCTCAAGAAGCCTTTCGCTAAGACAGTTCTTGTGGAATTCGCAAAGTGATATTTGGAAGCCCAAAGAGGGCTATGGTGAAAAAGGAAATATCCTCCGATGAAATCTGGAAAGAAGCTTTCTGAGAAACTGCTTAGTGTTCTGTTAATTCATCTCACAGAGTTACATCTATATTTCCTGGATCTCTTTGCTAGCCTTATTTCTGTGCAATCTGAGAACAGATATTTCGGATGCCTTTGAAGACTATAGGGTCAAAGGAAATATCCTCCGATAACAAAGAGAAAGAAGATTTCTGAGAAACTTCTTTGTGTTCTGTGAAATCATCTCACAGAGTTACAGCTTTCCCCTCAAGAAGCCTTTTGCTAAGACAGTTCTTGTGGAATTGGCAAAATGATATTTGGAAGCCCATAGAGGTCTATGGTGAAAAAGGAAATATCCACCGATGAAATCTGGAAAGAAGCTTTCTGAGAAACTGCTCTGTGATGTGTGACTTCCACTCGCAGAGTTACATCTGTATTTCGTGGATCTCTTTGCTAGCCTTATTTCTGTGGAATCTGAGAACAGATATTTCGGATCCCTTTGAAGACTATAGGGCCAAAGGAAATATCCTCCTATAACTAAGAGAAAGAAGCTTTCTGAGAAACTTCTTTTTGTTCTGTGAAATCATCTCACAGAGTTACAGCTTTCCCCTCAAGAAGCCTTTCGCTTAGACAGTTCTTGTGGAATTGGCAAGGTGATATTTGGAAGCCCATAGAGGGCTATGGTGAAAAAGGAAATATCCTCCGATGAAATCTGGAAAGAAGCTTTCTGAGAAACTGCTTAGTGTTCTGTTAATTCATCTCACAGAGTTACATCTGTATTTCGTGGTTCTCTTTGCTAGCCTTATTTCTGTGGAATCTGAGAACAGATATTTCGGATCCCTTTGAAGACTATAGGGCCAAAGGAAATATCTTCCGATAACGAAGAGAAAGAAGCTTTCTGAGAAACTTCTATGTGTTCTGCAAAATGATCTCACAGAGTTACAGCTTTCCCCTCAAGAAGCCTTTCGCTTAGACAGTTCTTGTGGAATTGGCAAAGTGATATTTGGAAGCCCATAGAGGGCTATGGTGAAAAAGGAAATATCCTCAGATGAAATCTGGAAAGAAGCTTTCTGAGAAACTGCTTAGTGTTCTGTTAATTCATCTCACAGAGTTATATCTGTATTACGTTGATCTCTTTGCTAGCCTTATTTCTGTGCAATCTGAGAACAGATATTTCGGATCCCTTTGAAGACTATAGGGCCAAAGGAAATATCCTCCGATAACAAAGAGAAAGAAGATTTCTGAGAAACTTCTTTGTGTTCTGTGAAATCATCTCACAGAGTTACAGCTTTCCCCTCAAGCAGCCTTTTGCTAAGACAGTTCTTGTGGAATTGGCAAAATGATATTTGGAAGCCCATAGAGGGCTATGGTGAAATAGGAAATATCCTCCGATGAAATCTGGAAAGAAACTTTCTGAGAAACTGCTCTTGATGTGTGACTTCCACTCACAGAGTTACATCTGTAGTTCGTGGATCTCTTTGCTAGCCTTATTTCTGTGGAATCTGAGAACAGATATTTCGGATCCCTTTGAAGACTATAGGGCCAAAGGAAATATCCTCCTATAACTAAGAGAAAGAAGCTTTCTGAGAAACTTCTTTGTGTTCTGTGAAATCATCTCACAGAGTTACAGCTTTCCCCTCAAGAAGCCTTTCGCTAAGAGAGTTCTTGTGGAATTGGCAAGGTGATATTTGGAAGCCCATAGAGGGCTATGGTGAAAAAGGAAATATTCTCCCATGAAATCTGGAAAGAAGCTTTCTGAGAAACTGCTTAGTGTTCTGTTAATTCATCTCACAGAGTTACATCTGTATTTCGTGGATCTCTTTGCTAGCCTTATTTCTGTGGAATCTGAGAACAGATATTTCGGATCCCTTTGAAGACTATAGGAACAAGGAAATATCCTCTGATAACAAAGAGAAAGAAGCTTTCTGAGAAACTTCTTTGTGTTCTGTGAAATCATCTCACAGAGTTACAGCTTTCCCCTCAAGAAGCCTTTCGCTAAGACAGTTCTTGTGGAATTGGCAAAGTGATATTTGGAAGCCCCTAGAGGGCTATGGTGAAAAAGGAAATATCCTCAGATGAAATCTGGTAAGAAGCTTTCTGAGAAACTGCTCTGCGATGTGTGACTCCCACTCACAGAGTTACATCTGTATTTCGTGGATGTCTTTGCTAGCCTTATTTCTGTGGAATCTGAGAACAGATATTTCGGATCCCTTTGAAGACTATAGGGCCAAAGGAAATATCCTCCGATAACAAAGAGAAAGAAGCTTTCTGAGAAACTTCTTTGTGTTCTGTGAAATCATCTCACAGAGTTACAGCTTTCGCCTCAAGAAGCCTTTCGCTAAGACAGTTCTTGTGGAATTGGCAAAGTGATATTTGGAAGCCCAAAGAGGGCTATGGTGAAAAAGGAAATATCCTCCGATGAAATCTGGAAAGAAACTTTCTGAGAAACTGCTTAGTGTTCTGTTAATTCATCTCACAGAGTTACATCTATATTTCCTGGATCTCTTTGCTAGCCTTATTTCTGTGCAATCTGAGAACAGATATTTCGGATGCCTTTGAAGACTATAGGGTCAAAGGAAATATCCTCCGATAACAAAGAGAAAGAAGATTTCTGAGAAACTTCTTTGTGTTCTGTGAAATCATCTCACAGAGTTACAGCTTTCCCCTCAAGAAGCCTTTTGCTAAGACAGTTCTTGTGGAATTGGCAAAATGATATTTGGAAGCCCACAGAGGGCTATGGTGAAAAAGGAAATATCCTCCGATGAAATCTGGAAAGAAGCTTTCTGAGAAACTGCTTAGTGTTCTGTTAATTCATCTCACAGAGTTACATCTGTATTTCGTGGTTCTCTTTGCTAGCCTTATTTCTGTGGAATCTGAGAACAGATATTTCGGATCCCTTTGAAGACTATAGGGCCAAAGGAAATATCTTCCGATAACAAAGAGAAAGAAACTTTCTGAGAAACTTCTACGTGTTCTGCAAAATGATCTCACAGAGTTACAGCTTTCCCCTCAAGAAGCCTTTCGCTAAGACAGTTCTTGTGGAATTGGCAAAGTGATATTTGGAAGCCCAAAGAGGGCTATGGTGAAAAAGGAAATATCCTCCGATGAAATCTGGAAAGAAGCTTTCTGAGAAACTGCTTAGTGTTCTGTTAATTCATCTCACAGAGTTACATCTATATTTCCTGGATCTCTTTTCTAGCCTTATTTCTGTGCAATCTGAGAACAGATATTTCGGATGCCTTTGAAGACTATAGGGTCAAAGGAAATATCCTCCGATAACAAAGAGAAAGAAGATTTCTGAGAAACTTCTTTGTGTTCTGTGAAATCATCTCACAGAGTTACAGCTTTCCCCTCAAGAAGCCTTTTGCTAAGACAGTTCTTGTGGAATTGGCAAAATGATATTTGGAAGCCCATAGAGGGCTATGGTGAAAAAGGAAATATCCCCCGATGAAATCTGGAAAGAAGCTTTCTGAGAAACTGCTCTGTGATGTGTGACTTCCACTCACAGAGTTACATCTGTATTTCGTGGATCTCTTTGCTAGCCTTATTTCTGTGGAATCTGAGAACAGATATTTCGGATCCCTTTGAAGACTATAGGGCCAAAGGAAATATCCTCCTATAACTAAGAGAAAGAAGCTTTCTGAGAAACTTCTTTGTGTTCTGTGTAATCATCTCACAGAGTTACAGCTTTCCCCTCAAGAAGCCTTTCGCTTAGACAGTTCTTGTGGAATTGGCAAGGTGATATTTGGACGCCCATAGAGGGCTATGGTGAAAAAGGAAATATCCTTAGATGAAATCTGGAAAGAAGCTTTCTGAGAAACTGCTTAGTGTTCTGTTAATTCATCTCACAGAGTTACATCTGTATTTCGTAGTTCTCTTTGCTAGCCTTATTTCTGTGGAATCTGAGAACAGATATTTCGGATCCCTTTGAAGACTATAGGGCCAAAGGAAATATCTTCCGATAACGAAGAGAAAGAAGCTTTCTGATAAACTTCTTTGTGTTCTGCAAAATGATCTCACAGAGTTACAGCATTCCCCTCAAGAAGCCTTTCGCTAAGACAGTTCTTGTGGAATTGGCAAAGTGATATTTGGAAGCCCATAGAGGGCTATGTTGAAAAAGGAAATATCCTCAGATGAAATCTGGAAAGAAGCTTTCTGAGAAACTGCTCTGTGATGTGTGACTCCCACTCATAGAGTTACAGCTGTATTTCGTGGATCTCTTTGATAGCCTTATTTCTGGGGAATCTGAGAACAGATGTTTCGGATCCCTTTGAAGACTATAGGGCCATAGGAAATATCCTCCGATAACTAAGAGAAAGAAGCTTTCTGAGAAACTTCTTTGTGTTCCACGAAATCATCTAACAGAGCTACAGCTTGACCCTCAAGAAGCCTTTTGCTAAGACAGTTCTTTTGGAACTGGCAAAGTGATATTTGGTAGCCCATTTAGGGCTCTGGTGAAAAAGGAAATATCCTTAGATGAAATCTGGAAAGAAGCTTTCTGAGAAACTACTCTGTGATGTGTGACTTCCACTCACAGAGTTACATCTGTATTTCGTGGATCTCTTTGCTAGCCTTATTTCTGTGGAATCTGAGAACAGTTATTTCGGATCCCTTTGAAGACTATAGGGCCAAAGGAAATATCCTCCGATAACAAAGAGAAAGAAGCTTTCTGAGAAACTTCTTTGTGTTCTGTGAAATCATCTCACAGAGTTACAGCTTTCCCCTCAAGAAGCCTTTCGCTAAGACAGTTCTTGTGGAATTCGCAAAGTGATATTTGGAAGCCCAAAGACGGCTATGGTGAAAAAGGAAATATCCTCCGATGAAATCTGGAAAGAAGCTTTCTGAGAAACTGCTTAGTGTTCTGTTAATTCATCTCACAGAGTTACATATATATTTCCTGGATCTCTTTGCTAGCCTTATTTCTGTGCAATCTGAGAACAGATATTTCGGATGCCTTTGAAGACTATAGGGTCAAAGGAAATATCCTCCGATAACAAAGAGAAAGAAGATTTCTGAGAAACTTCTTTGTGTTCTGTGAAATCATCTCACAGAGTTACAGCTTTCCCCTCAAGAAGCCTTTTGCTAAGACAGTTCTTGTGGAATTGGCAAAATGATATTTGGAAGCCCATAGAGGTCTATGGTGAAAAAGGAAATATCCACCGATGAAATCTGGAAAGAAGCTTTCTGAGAAACTGCTCTGTGATGTGTGACTTCCACTCGCAGAGTTACATCTGTATTTCGTGGATCTCTTTGCTAGCCTTATTTCTGTGGAATCTGAGAACAGATATTTCGGATCCCTTTGAAGACTATAGGGCCAAAGGAAATATCCTCCTATAACTAAGAGAAAGAAGCTTTCTGAGAAACTTCTTTTTGTTCTGTGAAATCATCTCACAGAGTTACAGCTTTCCCCTCAAGAAGCCTTTCGCTTAGACAGTTCTTGTGGAATTGGCAAGGTGATATTTGGAAGCCCATAGAGGGCTATGGTGAAAAAGGAAATATCCTCCGATGAAATCTGGAAAGAAGCTTTCTGAGAAACTGCTTAGTGTTCTGTTAATTCATCTCACAGAGTTACATCTGTATTTCGTGGTTCTCTTTGCTAGCCTTATTTCTGTGGAATCTGAGAACAGATATTTCGGATCCCTTTGAAGACTATAGGGCCAAAGGAAATATCTTCCGATAACGAAGAGAAAGAAGCTTTCTGAGAAACTTCTATGTGTTCTGCAAAATGATCTCACAGAGTTACAGCTTTCCCCTCAAGAAGCCTTTCGCTTAGACAGTTCTTGTGGAATTGGCAAAGTGATATTTGGAAGCCCATAGAGGGCTATGGTGAAAAAGGAAATATCCTCAGATGAAATCTGGAAAGAAGCTTTCTGAGAAACTGCTTAGTGTTCTGTTAATTCATCTCACAGAGTTATATCTGTATTACGTTGATCTCTTTGCTAGCCTTATTTCTGTGCAATCTGAGAACAGATATTTCGGATCCCTTTGAAGACTATAGGGCCAAAGGAAATATCCTCCGATAACAAAGAGAAAGAAGATTTCTGAGAAACTTCTTTGTGTTCTGTGAAATCATCTCACAGAGTTACAGCTTTCCCCTCAAGCAGCCTTTTGCTAAGACAGTTCTTGTGGAATTGGCAAAATGATATTTGGAAGCCCATAGAGGGCTATGGTGAAATAGGAAATATCCTCCGATGAAATCTGGAAAGAAACTTTCTGAGAAACTGCTCTTGATGTGTGACTTCCACTCACAGAGTTACATCTGTAGTTCGTGGATCTCTTTGCTAGCCTTATTTCTGTGGAATCTGAGAACAGATATTTCGGATCCCTTTGAAGACTATAGGGCCAAAGGAAATATCCTCCTATAACTAAGAGAAAGAAGCTTTCTGAGAAACTTCTTTGTGTTCTGTGAAATCATCTCACAGAGTTACAGCTTTCCCCTCAAGAAGCCTTTCGCTAAGAGAGTTCTTGTGGAATTGGCAAGGTGATATTTGGAAGCCCATAGAGGGCTATGGTGAAAAAGGAAATATTCTCCCATGAAATCTGGAAAGAAGCTTTCTGAGAAACTGCTTAGTGTTCTGTTAATTCATCTCACAGAGTTACATCTGTATTTCGTGGATCTCTTTGCTAGCCTTATTTCTGTGGAATCTGAGAACAGATATTTCGGATCCCTTTGAAGACTATAGGAACAAGGAAATATCCTCTGATAACAAAGAGAAAGAAGCTTTCTGAGAAACTTCTTTGTGTTCTGTGAAATCATCTCACAGAGTTACAGCTTTCCCCTCAAGAAGCCTTTCGCTAAGACAGTTCTTGTGGAATTGGCAAAGTGATATTTGGAAGCCCCTAGAGGGCTATGGTGAAAAAGGAAATATCCTCAGATGAAATCTGGTAAGAAGCTTTCTGAGAAACTGCTCTGCGATGTGTGACTCCCACTCACAGAGTTACATCTGTATTTCGTGGATGTCTTTGCTAGCCTTATTTCTGTGGAATCTGAGAACAGATATTTCGGATCCCTTTGAAGACTATAGGGCCAAAGGAAATATCCTCCGATAACAAAGAGAAAGAAGCTTTCTGAGAAACTTCTTTGTGTTCTGTGAAATCATCTCACAGAGTTACAGCTTTCGCCTCAAGAAGCCTTTCGCTAAGACAGTTCTTGTGGAATTGGCAAAGTGATATTTGGAAGCCCAAAGAGGGCTATGGTGAAAAAGGAAATATCCTCCGATGAAATCTGGAAAGAAACTTTCTGAGAAACTGCTTAGTGTTCTGTTAATTCATCTCACAGAGTTACATCTATATTTCCTGGATCTCTTTGCTAGCCTTATTTCTGTGCAATCTGAGAACAGATATTTCGGATGCCTTTGAAGACTATAGGGTCAAAGGAAATATCCTCCGATAACAAAGAGAAAGAAGATTTCTGAGAAACTTCTTTGTGTTCTGTGAAATCATCTCACAGAGTTACAGCTTTCCCCTCAAGAAGCCTTTTGCTAAGACAGTTCTTGTGGAATTGGCAAAATGATATTTGGAAGCCCACAGAGGGCTATGGTGAAAAAGGAAATATCCTCCGATGAAATCTGGAAAGAAGCTTTCTGAGAAACTGCTTAGTGTTCTGTTAATTCATCTCACAGAGTTACATCTGTATTTCGTGGTTCTCTTTGCTAGCCTTATTTCTGTGGAATCTGAGAACAGATATTTCGGATCCCTTTGAAGACTATAGGGCCAAAGGAAATATCTTCCGATAACAAAGAGAAAGAAACTTTCTGAGAAACTTCTACGTGTTCTGCAAAATGATCTCACAGAGTTACAGCTTTCCCCTCAAGAAGCCTTTCGCTAAGACAGTTCTTGTGGAATTGGCAAAGTGATATTTGGAAGCCCAAAGAGGGCTATGGTGAAAAAGGAAATATCCTCCGATGAAATCTGGAAAGAAGCTTTCTGAGAAACTGCTTAGTGTTCTGTTAATTCATCTCACAGAGTTACATCTATATTTCCTGGATCTCTTTTCTAGCCTTATTTCTGTGCAATCTGAGAACAGATATTTCGGATGCCTTTGAAGACTATAGGGTCAAAGGAAATATCCTCCGATAACAAAGAGAAAGAAGATTTCTGAGAAACTTCTTTGTGTTCTGTGAAATCATCTCACAGAGTTACAGCTTTCCCCTCAAGAAGCCTTTTGCTAAGACAGTTCTTGTGGAATTGGCAAAATGATATTTGGAAGCCCATAGAGGGCTATGGTGAAAAAGGAAATATCCCCCGATGAAATCTGGAAAGAAGCTTTCTGAGAAACTGCTCTGTGATGTGTGACTTCCACTCACAGAGTTACATCTGTATTTCGTGGATCTCTTTGCTAGCCTTATTTCTGTGGAATCTGAGAACAGATATTTCGGATCCCTTTGAAGACTATAGGGCCAAAGGAAATATCCTCCTATAACTAAGAGAAAGAAGCTTTCTGAGAAACTTCTTTGTGTTCTGTGTAATCATCTCACAGAGTTACAGCTTTCCCCTCAAGAAGCCTTTCGCTTAGACAGTTCTTGTGGAATTGGCAAGGTGATATTTGGACGCCCATAGAGGGCTATGGTGAAAAAGGAAATATCCTTAGATGAAATCTGGAAAGAAGCTTTCTGAGAAACTGCTTAGTGTTCTGTTAATTCATCTCACAGAGTTACATCTGTATTTCGTGGTTCTCTTTGCTAGCCTTATTTCTGTGGAATCTGAGAACAGATATTTCGGATCCCTTTGAAGACTATAGGGCCAAAGGAAATATCTTCCGATAACGAAGAGAAAGAAGCTTTCTGATAAACTTCTTTGTGTTCTGCAAAATGATCTCACAGAGTTACAGCATTCCCCTCAAGAAGCCTTTCGCTAAGACAGTTCTTGTGGAATTGGCAAAGTGATATTTGGAAGCCCATAGAGGGCTATGTTGAAAAAGGAAATATCCTCAGATGAAATCTGGAAAGAAGCTTTCTGAGAAACTGCTCTGTGATGTGTGACTCCCACTCATAGAGTTACAGCTGTATTTCGTGGATCTCTTTGATAGCCTTATTTCTGGGGAATCTGAGAACAGATGTTTCGGATCCCTTTGAAGACTATAGGGCCATAGGAAATATCCTCCGATAACTAAGAGAAAGAAGCTTTCTGAGAAACTTCTTTGTGTTCCACGAAATCATCTAACAGAGCTACAGCTTGACCCTCAAGAAGCCTTTTGCTAAGACAGTTCTTTTGGAACTGGCAAAGTGATATTTGGTAGCCCATTTAGGGCTCTGGTGAAAAAGGAAATATCCTTAGATGAAATCTGGAAAGAAGCTTTCTGAGAAACTACTCTGTGATGTGTGACTTCCACTCACAGAGTTACATCTGTATTTCGTGGATCTCTTTGCTAGCCTTATTTCTGTGGAATCTGAGAACAGTTATTTCGGATCCCTTTGAAGACTATAGGGCCAAAGGAAATATCCTCCGATAACAAAGAGAAAGAAGCTTTCTGAGAAACTTCTTTGTGTTCTGTGAAATCATCTCACAGAGTTACAGCTTTCCCCTCAAGAAGCCTTTCGCTAAGACAGTTCTTGTGGAATTCGCAAAGTGATATTTGGAAGCCCAAAGAGGGCTATGGTGAAAAAGGAAATATCCTCCGATGAAATCTGGAAAGAAGCTTTCTGAGAAACTGCTTAGTGTTCTGTTAATTCATCTCACAGAGTTACATCTATATTTCCTGGATCTCTTTGCTAGCCTTATTTCTGTGCAATCTGAGAACAGATATTTCGGATGCCTTTGAAGACTATAGGGTCAAAGGAAATATCCTCCGATAACAAAGAGAAAGAAGATTTCTGAGAAACTTCTTTGTGTTCTGTGAAATCATCTCACAGAGTTACAGCTTTCCCCTCAAGAAGCCTTTTGCTAAGACAGTTCTTGTGGAATTGGCAAAATGATATTTGGAAGCCCATAGAGGTCTATGGTGAAAAAGGAAATATCCACCGATGAAATCTGGAAAGAAGCTTTCTGAGAAACTGCTCTGTGATGTGTGACTTCCACTCGCAGAGTTACATCTGTATTTCGTGGATCTCTTTGCTAGCCTTATTTCTGTGGAATCTGAGAACAGATATTTCGGATCCCTTTGAAGACTATAGGGCCAAAGGAAATATCCTCCTATAACTAAGAGAAAGAAGCTTTCTGAGAAACTTCTTTTTGTTCTGTGAAATCATCTCACAGAGTTACAGCTTTCCCCTCAAGAAGCCTTTCGCTTAGACAGTTCTTGTGGAATTGGCAAGGTGATATTTGGAAGCCCATAGAGGGCTATGGTGAAAAAGGAAATATCCTCCGATGAAATCTGGAAAGAAGCTTTCTGAGAAACTGCTTAGTGTTCTGTTAATTCATCTCACAGAGTTACATCTGTATTTCGTGGTTCTCTTTGCTAGCCTTATTTCTGTGGAATCTGAGAACAGATATTTCGGATCCCTTTGAAGACTATAGGGCCAAAGGAAATATCTTCCGATAACGAAGAGAAAGAAGCTTTCTGAGAAACTTCTATGTGTTCTGCAAAATGATCTCACAGAGTTACAGCTTTCCCCTCAAGAAGCCTTTCGCTTAGACAGTTCTTGTGGAATTGGCAAAGTGATATTTGGAAGCCCATAGAGGGCTATGGTGAAAAAGGAAATATCCTCAGATGAAATCTGGAAAGAAGCTTTCTGAGAAACTGCTTAGTGTTCTGTTAATTCATCTCACAGAGTTATATCTGTATTACGTTGATCTCTTTGCTAGCCTTATTTCTGTGCAATCTGAGAACAGATATTTCGGATCCCTTTGAAGACTATAGGGCCAAAGGAAATATCCTCCGATAACAAAGAGAAAGAAGATTTCTGAGAAACTTCTTTGTGTTCTGTGAAATCATCTCACAGAGTTACAGCTTTCCCCTCAAGCAGCCTTTTGCTAAGACAGTTCTTGTGGAATTGGCAAAATGATATTTGGAAGCCCATAGAGGGCTATGGTGAAATAGGAAATATCCTCCGATGAAATCTGGAAAGAAACTTTCTGAGAAACTGCTCTTGATGTGTGACTTCCACTCACAGAGTTACATCTTTATTTCGTGGATCTCTTTGCTAGCCTTATTTCTGTGGAATCTGAGAAGAGATATTTCGGATCCCTTTGAAGACTATAGGGCCAAAGGAAATATCCTCCTATAACTAAGAGAAAGAAGCTTTCTGAGAAACTTCTTTGTGTTCTGTGAAATCATCTCACAGAGTTACAGCTTTCCCCTCAAGAAGCCTTTCGCTAAGAGAGTTCTTGTGGAATTGGCAAGGTGATATTTGGAAGCCCATAGAGGGCTATGGTGAAAAAGGAAATATTCTCCCATGAAATCTGGAAAGAAGCTTTCTGAGAAACTGCTTAGTGTTCTGTTAATTCATCTCACAGAGTTACATCTGTATTTCGTGGATCTCTTTGCTAGCCTTATTTCTGTGGAATCTGAGAACAGATATTTCGGATCCCTTTGAAGACTATAGGAACAAGGAAATATCCTCTGATAACAAAGAGAAAGAAGCTTTCTGAGAAACTTCTTTGTGTTCTGTGAAATCATCTCACAGAGTTACAGCTTTCCCCTCAAGAAGCCTTTCGCTAAGACAGTTCTTGTGGAATTGGCAAAGTGATATTTGGAAGCCCCTAGAGGGCTATGGTGAAAAAGGAAATATCCTCAGATGAAATCTGGTAAGAAGCTTTCTGAGAAACTGCTCTGCGATGTGTGACTCCCACTCACAGAGTTACATCTGTATTTCGTGGATGTCTTTGCTAGCCTTATTTCTGTGGAATCTGAGAACAGATATTTCGGATCCCTTTGAAGACTATAGGGCCAAAGGAAATATCCTCCGATAACAAAGAGAAAGAAGCTTTCTGAGAAACTTCTTTGTGTTCTGTGAAATCATCTCACAGAGTTACAGCTTTCGCCTCAAGAAGCCTTTCGCTAAGACAGTTCTTGTGGAATTGGCAAAGTGATATTTGGAAGCCCAAAGAGGGCTATGGTGAAAAAGGAAATATCCTCCGATGAAATCTGGAAAGAAACTTTCTGAGAAACTGCTTAGTGTTCTGTTAATTCATCTCACAGAGTTACATCTATATTTCCTGGATCTCTTTGCTAGCCTTATTTCTGTGCAATCTGAGAACAGATATTTCGGATGCCTTTGAAGACTATAGGGTCAAAGGAAATATCCTCCGATAACAAAGAGAAAGAAGATTTCTGAGAAACTTCTTTGTGTTCTGTGAAATCATCTCACAGAGTTACAGCTTTCCCCTCAAGAAGCCTTTTGCTAAGACAGTTCTTGTGGAATTGGCAAAATGATATTTGGAATCCCACAGAGGGCTATGGTGAAAAAGGAAATATCCTCCGATGAAATCTGGAAAGAAGCTTTCTGAGAAACTGCTTAGTGTTCTGTTAATTCATCTCACAGAGTTACATCTGTATTTCGTGGTTCTCTTTGCTAGCCTTATTTCTGTGGAATCTGAGAACAGATATTTCGGATCCCTTTGAAGACTATAGGGCCAAAGGAAATATCTTCCGATAACAAAGAGAAAGAAACTTTCTGAGAAACTTCTACGTGTTCTGCAAAATGATCTCACAGAGTTACAGCTTTCCCCTCAAGAAGCCTTTCGCTAAGACAGTTCTTGTGGAATTGGCAAAGTGATATTTGGAAGCCCAAAGAGGGCTATGGTGAAAAAGGAAATATCCTCCGATGAAATCTGGAAAGAAGCTTTCTGAGAAACTGCTTAGTGTTCTGTTAATTCATCTCACAGAGTTACATCTATATTTCCTGGATCTCTTTTCTAGCCTTATTTCTGTGCAATCTGAGAACAGATATTTCGGATGCCTTTGAAGACTATAGGGTCAAAGGAAATATCCTCCGATAACAAAGAGAAAGAAGATTTCTGAGAAACTTCTTTGTGTTCTGTGAAATCATCTCACAGAGTTACAGCTTTCCCCTCAAGAAGCCTTTTGCTAAGACAGTTCTTGTGGAATTGGCAAAATGATATTTGGAAGCCCATAGAGGGCTATGGTGAAAAAGGAAATATCCCCCGATGAAATCTGGAAAGAAGCTTTCTGAGAAACTGCTCTGTGATGTGTGACTTCCACTCACAGAGTTACATCTGTATTTCGTGGATCTCTTTGCTAGCCTTATTTCTGTGGAATCTGAGAACAGATATTTCGGATCCCTTTGAAGACTATAGGGCCAAAGGAAATATCCTCCTATAACTAAGAGAAAGAAGCTTTCTGAGAAACTTCTTTGTGTTCTGTGTAATCATCTCACAGAGTTACAGCTTTCCCCTCAAGAAGCCTTTCGCTTAGACAGTTCTTGTGGAATTGGCAAGGTGATATTTGGACGCCCATAGAGGGCTATGGTGAAAAAGGAAATATCCTTAGATGAAATCTGGAAAGAAGCTTTCTGAGAAACTGCTTAGTGTTCTGTTAATTCATCTCACAGAGTTACATCTGTATTTCGTGGTTCTCTTTGCTAGCCTTATTTCTGTGGAATCTGAGAACAGATATTTCGGATCCCTTTGAAGACTATAGGGCCAAAGGAAATATCTTCCGATAACGAAGAGAAAGAAGCTTTCTGATAAACTTCTTTGTGTTCTGCAAAATGATCTCACAGAGTTACAGCATTCCCCTCAAGAAGCCTTTCGCTAAGACAGTTCTTGTGGAATTGGCAAAGTGATATTTGGAAGCCCATAGAGGGCTATGTTGAAAAAGGAAATATCCTCAGATGAAATCTGGAAAGAAGCTTTCTGAGAAACTGCTCTGTGATGTGTGACTCCCACTCATAGAGTTACAGCTGTATTTCGTGGATCTCTTTGATAGCCTTATTTCTGGGGAATCTGAGAACAGATGTTTCGGATCCCTTTGAAGACTATAGGGCCATAGGAAATATCCTCCGATAACTAAGAGAAAGAAGCTTTCTGAGAAACTTCTTTGTGTTCCACGAAATCATCTAACAGAGCTACAGCTTGACCCTCAAGAAGCCTTTTGCTAAGACAGTTCTTTTGGAACTGGCAAAGTGATATTTGGTAGCCCATTTAGGGCTCTGGTGAAAAAGGAAATATCCTTAGATGAAATCTGGAAAGAAGCTTTCTGAGAAACTACTCTGTGATGTGTGACTTCCACTCACAGAGTTACATCTGTATTTCGTGGATCTCTTTGCTAGCCTTATTTCTGTGGAATCTGAGAACAGTTATTTCGGATCCCTTTGAAGACTATAGGGCCAAAGGAAATATCCTCCGATAACAAAGAGAAAGAAGCTTTCTGAGAAACTTCTTTGTGTTCTGTGAAATCATCTCACAGAGTTACAGCTTTCCCCTCAAGAAGCCTTTCGCTAAGACAGTTCTTGTGGAATTCGCAAAGTGATATTTGGAAGCCCAAAGAGGGCTATGGTGAAAAAGGAAATATCCTCCGATGAAATCTGGAAAGAAGCTTTCTGAGAAACTGCTTAGTGTTCTGTTAATTCATCTCACAGAGTTACATCTATATTTCCTGGATCTCTTTGCTAGCCTTATTTCTGTGCAATCTGAGAACAGATATTTCGGATGCCTTTGAAGACTATAGGGTCAAAGGAAATATCCTCCGATAACAAAGAGAAAGAAGATTTCTGAGAAACTTCTTTGTGTTCTGTGAAATCATCTCACAGAGTTACAGCTTTCCCCTCAAGAAGCCTTTTGCTAAGACAGTTCTTGTGGAATTGGCAAAATGATATTTGGAAGCCCATAGAGGTCTATGGTGAAAAAGGAAATATCCACCGATGAAATCTGGAAAGAAGCTTTCTGAGAAACTGCTCTGTGATGTGTGACTTCCACTCGCAGAGTTACATCTGTATTTCGTGGATCTCTTTGCTAGCCTTATTTCTGTGGAATCTGAGAACAGATATTTCGGATCCCTTTGAAGACTATAGGGCCAAAGGAAATATCCTCCTATAACTAAGAGAAAGAAGCTTTCTGAGAAACTTCTTTTTGTTCTGTGAAATCATCTCACAGAGTTACAGCTTTCCCCTCAAGAAGCCTTTCGCTTAGACAGTTCTTGTGGAATTGGCAAGGTGATATTTGGAAGCCCATAGAGGGCTATGGTGAAAAAGGAAATATCCTCCGATGAAATCTGGAAAGAAGCTTTCTGAGAAACTGCTTAGTGTTCTGTTAATTCATCTCACAGAGTTACATCTGTATTTCGTGGTTCTCTTTGCTAGCCTTATTTCTGTGGAATCTGAGAACAGATATTTCGGATCCCTTTGAAGACTATAGGGCCAAAGGAAATATCTTCCGATAACGAAGAGAAAGAAGCTTTCTGAGAAACTTCTATGTGTTCTGCAAAATGATCTCACAGAGTTACAGCTTTCCCCTCAAGAAGCCTTTCGCTTAGACAGTTCTTGTGGAATTGGCAAAGTGATATTTGGAAGCCCATAGAGGGCTATGGTGAAAAAGGAAATATCCTCAGATGAAATCTGGAAAGAAGCTTTCTGAGAAACTTCTTAGTGTTCTGTTAATTCATCTCACAGAGTTATATCTGTATTACGTTGATCTCTTTGCTAGCCTTATTTCTGTGCAATCTGAGAACAGATATTTCGGATCCCTTTGAAGACTATAGGGCCAAAGGAAATATCCTCCGATAACAAAGAGAAAGAAGATTTCTGAGAAACTTCTTTGTGTTCTGTGAAATCATCTCACAGAGTTACAGCTTTCCCCTCAAGCAGCCTTTTGCTAAGACAGTTCTTGTGGAATTGGCAAAATGATATTTGGAAGCCCATAGAGGGCTATGGTGAAATAGGAAATATCCTCCGATGAAATCTGGAAAGAAACTTTCTGAGAAACTGCTCTTGATGTGTGACTTCCACTCACAGAGTTACATCTGTAGTTCGTGGATCTCTTTGCTAGCCTTATTTCTGTGGAATCTGAGAACAGATATTTCGGATCCCTTTGAAGACTATAGGGCCAAAGGAAATATCCTCCTATAACTAAGAGAAAGAAGCTTTCTGAGAAACTTCTTTGTGTTCTGTGAAATCATCTCACAGAGTTACAGCTTTCCCCTCAAGAAGCCTTTCGCTAAGAGAGTTCTTGTGGAATTGGCAAGGTGATATTTGGAAGCCCATAGAGGGCTATGGTGAAAAAGGAAATATTCTCCCATGAAATCTGGAAAGAAGCTTTCTGAGAAACTGCTTAGTGTTCTGTTAATTCATCTCACAGAGTTACATCTGTATTTCGTGGATCTCTTTGCTAGCCTTATTTCTGTGGAATCTGAGTACAGATATTTCGGATCCCTTTGAAGACTATAGGAACAAGGAAATATCCTCTGATAACAAAGAGAAAGAAGCTTTCTGAGAAACTTCTTTGTGTTCTGTGAAATCATCTCACAGAGTTACAGCTTTCCCCTCAAGAAGCCTTTCGCTAAGACAGTTCTTGTGGAATTGGCAAAGTGATATTTGGAAGCCCCTAGAGGGCTATGGTGAAAAAGGAAATATCCTCAGATGAAATCTGGTAAGAAGCTTTCTGAGAAACTGCTCTGCGATGTGTGACTCCCACTCACAGAGTTACATCTGTATTTCGTGGATGTCTTTGCTAGCCTTATTTCTGTGGAATCTGAGAACAGATATTTCGGATCCCTTTGAAGACTATAGGGCCAAAGGAAATATCCTCCGATAACAAAGAGAAAGAAGCTTTCTGAGAAACTTCTTTGTGTTCTGTGAAATCATCTCACAGAGTTACAGCTTTCGCCTCAAGAAGCCTTTCGCTAAGACAGTTCTTGTGGAATTGGCAAAGTGATATTTGGAAGCCCAAAGAGGGCTATGGTGAAAAAGGAAATATCCTCCGATGAAATCTGGAAAGAAACTTTCTGAGAAACTGCTTAGTGTTCTGTTAATTCATCTCACAGAGTTACATCTATATTTCCTGGATCTCTTTGCTAGCCTTATTTCTGTGCAATCTGAGAACAGATATTTCGGATGCCTTTGAAGACTATAGGGTCAAAGGAAATATCCTCCGATAACAAAGAGAAAGAAGATTTCTGAGAAACTTCTTTGTGTTCTGTGAAATCATCTCACAGAGTTACAGCTTTCCCCTCAAGAAGCCTTTTGCTAAGACAGTTCTTGTGGAATTGGCAAAATGATATTTGGAATCCCACAGAGGGCTATGGTGAAAAAGGAAATATCCTCCGATGAAATCTGGAAAGAAGCTTTCTGAGAAACTGCTTAGTGTTCTGTTAATTCATCTCACAGAGTTACATCTGTATTTCGTGGTTCTCTTTGCTAGCCTTATTTCTGTGGAATCTGAGAACAGATATTTCGGATCCCTTTGAAGACTATAGGGCCAAAGGAAATATCTTCCGATAACAAAGAGAAAGAAACTTTCTGAGAAACTTCTACGTGTTCTGCAAAATGATCTCACAGAGTTACAGCTTTCCCCTCAAGAAGCCTTTCGCTAAGACAGTTCTTGTGGAATTGGCAAAGTGATATTTGGAAGCCCAAAGAGGGCTATGGTGAAAAAGGAAATATCCTCCGATGAAATCTGGAAAGAAGCTTTCTGAGAAACTGCTTAGTGTTCTGTTAATTCATCTCACAGAGTTACATCTATATTTCCTGGATCTCTTTTCTAGCCTTATTTCTGTGCAATCTGAGAACAGATATTTCGGATGCCTTTGAAGACTATAGGGTCAAAGGAAATATCCTCCGATAACAAAGAGAAAGAAGATTTCTGAGAAACTTCTTTGTGTTCTGTGAAATCATCTCACAGAGTTACAGCTTTCCCCTCAAGAAGCCTTTTGCTAAGACAGTTCTTGTGGAATTGGCAAAATGATATTTGGAAGCCCATAGAGGGCTATGGTGAAAAAGGAAATATCCCCCGATGAAATCTGGAAAGAAGCTTTCTGAGAAACTGCTCTGTGATGTGTGACTTCCACTCACAGAGTTACATCTGTATTTCGTGGATCTCTTTGCTAGCCTTATTTCTGTGGAATCTGAGAACAGATATTTCGGATCCCGTTGAAGACTATAGGGCCAAAGGAAATATCCTCCTATAACTAAGAGAAAGAAGCTTTCTGAGAAACTTCTTTGTGTTCTGTGTAATCATCTCACAGAGTTACAGCTTTCCCCTCAAGAAGCCTTTCGCTTAGACAGTTCTTGTGGAATTGGCAAGGTGATATTTGGACGCCCATAGAGGGCTATGGTGAAAAAGGAAATATCCTTAGATGAAATCTGGAAAGAAGCTTTCTGAGAAACTGCTTAGTGTTCTGTTAATTCATCTCACAGAGTTACATCTGTATTTCGTGGTTCTCTTTGCTAGCCTTATTTCTGTGGAATCTGAGAACAGATATTTCGGATCCCTTTGAAGACTATAGGGCCAAAGGAAATATCTTCCGATAACGAAGAGAAAGAAGCTTTCTGATAAACTTCCTTGTGTTCTGCAAAATGATCTCACAGAGTTACAGCATTCCCCTCAAGAAGCCTTTCGCTAAGACAGTTCTTGTGGAATTGGCAAAGTGATATTTGGAAGCCCATAGAGGGCTATGTTGAAAAAGGAAATATCCTCAGATGAAATCTGGAAAGAAGCTTTCTGAGAAACTGCTCTGTGATGTGTGACTCCCACTCATAGAGTTACAGCTGTATTTCGTGGATCTCTTTGATAGCCTTATTTCTGGGGAATCTGAGAACAGATGTTTCGGATCCCTTTGAAGACTATAGGGCCATAGGAAATATCCTCCGATAACTAAGAGAAAGAAGCTTTCTGAGAAACTTCTTTGTGTTCCACGAAATCATCTAACAGAGCTACAGCTTGACCCTCAAGAAGCCTTTTGCTAAGACAGTTCTTTTGGAACTGGCAAAGTGATATTTGGTAGCCCATTTAGGGCTCTGGTGAAAAAGGAAATATCCTTAGATGAAATCTGGAAAGAAGCTTTCTGAGAAACTACTCTGTGATGTGTGACTTCCACTCACAGAGTTACATCTGTATTTCGTGGATCTCTTTGCTAGCCTTATTTCTGTGGAATCTGAGAACAGTTATTTCGGATCCCTTTGAAGACTATAGGGCCAAAGGAAATATCCTCCGATAACAAAGAGAAAGAAGCTTTCTGAGAAACTTCTTTGTGTTCTGTGAAATCATCTCACAGAGTTACAGCTTTCCCCTCAAGAAGCCTTTCGCTAAGACAGTTCTTGTGGAATTGGCAAAGTGTTATTTGGAAGCCCATAGAGGGCTATGGTGAAAAAGGAAATATCGTCAGACGAAATCTGGAAAAAAGCTTTCTGAGAAACTGCTTACTGTTCTGTTAATTAATCTCACAGAGTTACATCTGTATTTCGTGGATCTCTTTGCTAGCCTTTTTTCTGGGGAATCTGAGAACAGGTATTTCGGATCCCTTTGAAGACTAGAGGAACAAAGGAAATATCCTCCGATAACAAATAGAAAGAAGCTTTCTGAGAAACTTCTTTGTGTTCTGTGAAATCATCTCACAGAGATTCAGCTTTCCACTCAAGAAGCCTTTCGTTAGGACAGTTCTTATTGAATTGGCAAAGTGATATTTGGAAGCCCATAGAGGGCTATGGTGAAAAAGGAAATATCCTCAGATGAAATCTGGAAAGAAGCTTTCTGAGAAACTGCTTAGTGTTCTGTTAATTCATCTCACAGAGTTATATCTGTATTTCGTGGATCTCTTTGCTAGCCTTATTTCTGTGGAAAATGAGAACAGACAGTTCGCATCCCTTTGAAGACTATAGAGCCAAAGGAAATATCCTCTGATAACAAAGATAAAGAAGCTTTCTGAGAAACTTCTTTGTGTTCTGTGTAATCATCTCACAGAGTTACAGCTTTCCCCTCAAGAAGCCTTTCGCTAAGACAGTTCTTGTGGAATTGGCAAAGTGATATTTGGAAGCCCATGGAGGGCTATGGTGAAAAAGGAAATATCCTCCGATGAAATCTGGAAAGAAGCTTTCTGAGAAACTGCTCTGTGATGAGTGACTTCCACTCACAGAGTTACATCTGTATTTCGTGGATCTCTTTGCTAGCCATATTTCTGTGGAATCTGAGAAGAGATATTTCGGATCCCTTTGAAGACTATAGGGCCAAAGGAAATATCCTCCGATAACAAAGAGAAAGAAGCTTTCTGAGAAACTTCTTTGTGTTCTGTGAAATCATCTCACAGAGTTACAGCTTTACCCTCAAGAAGCCTTTCGCTAAGACAGTTCTTGTGGAATTGGCAAAGTGTTATTTGGAAGCCCATAGAGGGCTATGGTGAAAAAGGAAATATCGTCAGATGAAATCTGGAAAAAAGCTTTCTGAGAAACTGCTTACTGTTCTGTTAATTAATCTCACAGAGTTACATCTGTATTTCGTGTATCTCTTTGCTAGCCTTTATTCTGGGGAATCTGAGAACAGATATTTCGGATCCCTTTGAAGACTAGAGGAACAAAGGAAATATCCTCCGATAACAAATAGAAAGAAGCTTTCTGAGAAACTTCTTTGTGTTCTGTGAAATCATCTCACAGAGATACAGCATTCCACTCAAGAAGCCTTTCGCTAGAACAGTTCTTGTTGAATTGGCAAAGTGATATTTGGAAGCCCATAGAGGGCTATGGTGAAAAAGGAAATATCTTCAGATGAAATCTGGAAAGAAGCTTTCTGAGAAACTGCTTAGTGTTCTGTTAATTCATCTCACAGAGTTATATCTGTGTTTCGTGGATCTCTTTGCTAGCCTTATTTCTGTGGAAAATGAGAACAGATATTTCGGATCCCTTTGAAGACTATAGGGCCAAAGGAAATATCCCCAGATAACAAAGAGAAAGAAGCTTTCTGAGAAACTTCTTTGTGTTCTGTGAAATCATCTCACAGAGTTACAGCTTTCCCCTCAAGAAGTCTTTCGCTAAGACAGTTCTTGTGGAATTGGCAAAGTGATATTTGGAAGCCCATAGAGGGCTATGGTGAAAAACGAAATATCCTCCGATGAAATCTGGAAAGAAGCTTTCTGAGTAACTGCTTAGTGTTCTGTTAATTCATCCCACAGAGTTACATCTGCATTTCGTGGATATCTTTGCTAGCCTTATTTCTGTGCAATCTGAGAACAGATATTTCGGATCCCTTTGAAGACTATAGGGCCAAAGGAAATATCCTGCGATAAGTAAGAGAAAGAAGCTTTCTGAGAAACTTCTTTGTGTTCTGTGTAATCATCTCACAGAGTTACAGCCTTCCCCTCAAGAATCCTTTCGCTAAGACAGTTCTTGTGGAAATGGCAAAGTGATATTTGGAAGCCCATAGAGGGCTATGGTGAAAAAGGAAATATCCTCAGATGAAATCTGGAAAGAAGCTTTCTGAGAAACTGTTTAGTGTTCTGTTAATTCATCTCACAGAGTTACATTTGTATTTCGTGGATCTCTTTGCTACCCTTATTTCTGTGGAATCTGAGAACAGATACTTCGGATCCCTTTGAAGACTATGGGGCCAAAGGAAATATCCTCTGATAACAAAGAGAAAGAAGCTTTCTTAGAAACTTCTTTGTGTTCTGTGAAATCATCTCACAGAGTTACAGCTTTCCCCTCAAGAAGCCTTTCGCTAAGACAGTTCTTGTGGAATTGGCAAAGTGATATTTGGAAGCCCATAGAGGGCTATGGTGAAAAAGTGAATATCCTCAGATGAAATCTTGAAAGAACCTTTCTGAGAAACTGCTTAGTGTTCTGTTAATTCATCTCAAAGAGTTATATATGTATTACGATGACCGCTTTTCTAGCCTTATTTCTGTGCAATCTGAGAACAGATATTTCGGATGCCTTTGAAGACTATAGGGTCAAAGGAAATATCCTCCGATAACAAAGAGAAAGAAGATTTCAGAGAAACTTCTTTGTGTTCTGTGAAATCATCTCACAGACTTACAGCTTTACCCTCAAGAAGCCTTTTGCTAAGACAGTTCTTGTGGAATTGGCAAAATGATATTTGGAAGCCCATAGAGGGCTACGTTGAAAAAGGAAATATCCTCCGATGAAATCTGGAAAGAAGCTTTCTGAGAAACTGCTCTGGGATGTGTGACTTCCATTCACAGAGTTATATCTGTATTTCGTGGATCTCTTTGCTAGCCTTATTTCTGTGGAATCTGAGAACAGATATTTCGGATCCCTTTGAAGACTATAGGGCCAAAGGAAATATCCTCCTATAACTAAGAGAAAGAAGCTTTCTGAGAAACTTCTTTGTGTTCTGTGAAATCATCTCACAGAGTTACAGCTTTCCTCTCAAGAAGCCTTTCGCTAAGACAGTTCTTGTGGAATTGGCAAAGTGATATTTGGAAGCCCATGGAGGGCTATGGTGAAAAAGGAAATATCCTCCGATGAAATCTGGAAAGAAGCTTTCTGAGAAACTGCTCTGTGATGAATGACTTCCACTCATAGAGTTACATCTGTATTTCGTGGATCTCTTTGCTAGCCTTATTTCTGTGTAATCTGAGAACAGATATTTCGGATCCCTTTGAAGACTATAGGGCCAAAGGAAATATCCTCCGATAACAAAGAGAAAGAAGCTTTCTGAGAAACTTCTTTGTGTTCTGTGAAATCATCTCACAGAGTTACAGCTTTCCCCTCAAGAAGCCTTTCGCAAAGCAGTTCTTGTGGAATTGGCAAGGTGATATTTGGAAGCCCATAGAGGGCTATGGTGAAAAAAGAAATATCCTCCGATGAAATCTGGAAAGAAGTTTTCTGAGAAACTGCTTAGTGTTCTGTTAATTCATCTCACAGAGTTACATCTGTATTCGTGGATCTCTTTGCTAGCCTTATTTCTGAAGAATCTGAGAACAGATATTTCGGATCCCTTTGAAGACTATAGGGCCAAAGGAAATATCCTCCGATAGCAAAGAGAAAGAAGCTTTCTGAGAAACTTCTTTGTGTTCTGTGAAATCATCTCACAGAGTTACAGCTTTCCCCTCAAGAAGCCTTTCGCTAAGACAGTTCTTGTGGAATTTGTAAAGTGATATTTGGAAGCCCTTAGAGGGCTATGGTGAAAAAAGAAATATCCTCCGATGAAATCTGGAAAGAAGCTTTCTGAGAAACTTCTTAGTGTTCTGTTAATTCATCTCACAGAGTTACATCTGTATTTCGTGGATCTCTTTGCTAGCCTTAGTTCTGGGGAATCTGAGAACAGATATTTCGGATCCCTTTGAAGACTATAGGAACAAGGAAATATCCTCTGATAACAAAGAGAAAGAAGCTTTCTGAGAAACTTCTTTGTGTTCTGTGAAATCATCTCACAGAGTTACAGCTTTCCCCTCAAGAAGCCTTTCGCTAAGACAGGTCTTGTGGAATTGGCAAAGTGATATTTGGAAGCCCTTCGAGGGCTATGGTGAAAAAGGAAATATCCTCCGATGAAATCTGGAAAGAAGCTTTCTGAGAAACTGCTTAGTGTTCTGTTAATTCATCTCACAGAGTTACATCTATATTTCGTGGATCCCTTTGCTTGCCTTTTTTCTATGGAATCTGAGAACAGATATTTCGGATCCCTTTGAAGACTATAGGGCCAAAGGAAATATCCTCCGATAACAAAGAGAAAGAAGCTTTCTGAGAAATTTCATTGTGTTCTGTGAAATCATCTCACAGAGTTACAGCTTTCCCCTCAAGAAGTCTTTCGCTAAGACAGTTCTTGTGGAATTGGCAAAGTGATATTTGGAAGCCCAAAGAGGGCTATGTTGAAAAAGGAAATATCCTCCGACGAAATCTGGAAAGAAGCTTTCTGAGAAACTGCTTAGTGTTCTGTTAATTCATCTCACATAGTTACATCTATATTTCCTGGATCCCTTAGCTAGACTTATATCTGTGGAATCTGAGAACAGATATTTCGGATCCCTTTGAAGACTATAGGGTCAAAGGAAATATCCTCGGATAACAAAGAGAAAGAAGCTTTGTGAGAAACTTCTTCGTGTTCTATGAAATCATCTCACAGAGTTACAGCTTTCCCTTCAAGAAGCCTTTCGCTAAGACAGTTCTTGTGGAATTGGCAAAGTGATATTTGGAAGCCCATAGAGGGCTATGTTGAAAAAGGAAATATCCTCAGATTAAATCTGGAAAGATTTCTGAGAAACTGCTTAGTGTTCTGTTAATTCATCTCACAGAGTTACATCTGTATTTCGTGGATCTCTTTGCTAGCCTTATTTCTGTGGAATCTGAGAACAGATATTTCGGATCCCTTTGAAGACTATAGGGCCAAAGGAAATATCCTCCGATAACTAAGAGAAAGATGCTTTCTGAGAAACTTCTTTGTGTTCTGTGAAATCATCTCACAGAGTTACAGCTTTCCCCTCAAGAAGCCTTTCGCTAAGAAAGTTCTAGTGGAATTGGCAATGTGATATTTGGAAGCCCTTAGAGGGCTATGGTGAAAAAGGAAATATCCTCTGATGAAATCTGGAAAGAAGCTTTCTGAGAAACTGCTTAGTGTTCTGTTAATTCATCTCACAGAGTTACATCTGTATTTCGTGGATCTCTTTGCTAGCCTTATTTCTGGGGAATCTGAGAACAGATATTTCGGATCCCTTTGAAGACTATAGGGCCAAAGGAAATATCTTAAGATAACAAAGAGAAAGGAGCTTTCTGAGAAACTTCTTTGTGTTCTGTGAAATCATCTCACAGAGTTACAGCTTTCCCCCCAAGAAGTCTTTAGCTAAGACAGTTCTTGTGGAATTGGCAAAGTGATATTTGGAAGTCCATAGTGGGCTATGGTGAAAAAGGAAATATCCTCAGATGAAATCTGGAAAGAAGTTATCTGAGAAACTGCTCTGTGATGTGTGATTTCCACTCACAGAATTACATCTGTATTTCGTGGATCTCTTTGCTAGCCTTATTTCTGTGGAATCTGAGAACAGATATTTCGGATCCCTTTGAAGACTACAGGGCCAAAGGAAATATCCTCCGATAACAAAGAGAAAGAAGCTTTCTGAGAAACTTCTTTGTGTTCTGTGAAATCATCTCACAGAGTTACAGCTTTCCCCTCAAGAAGCCTTTCGCTAAGACAGTTCTTGTGGAATTGGCAAAGTGATATTTGGAAGCCCATAGAGGGCTATGGTGAAAAAGGAAATATCCTCAGATGAAATCTGGAAAAAAGCTTTCTGAGAAACTGCTTACTGTTCTGTTAATTCATCTCACAGAGTTACATCTGTATTTCGTGGATCTCTTTGCTAGCCTTATTTCTGGGGAATCTGAGAACAGATATTTCGGATCCCTATGAAGACTATAGGGCCAAAGGAAATATCTTCCGATAATTAAGAGAAAGAAGCTTTCTGAGAAACTTCTTTGTGTTCTGTGAAATCATCTCACAGAGGTACAGCTTTCCCCTCAAGAAGCCTTTTGCTAAGACAGTTCTTGTGGAATTGGCAAAGTGATATTTGGAAGCCCTTAGAGGGCTACGGTGAAAAAGGAAATATCCTCCGATGAAATCTGGAAAGAAGCTTTCTGAGAAACTGCTTAGTGTTCTGTTAATTCATCTCACAGAGTTACATTTGTATTTCGTGGATCTCTTTGCTAGCCTTATTTTTGTGGAGTCTGAGAACAGATATTTCGGATCCCTTTGAAGAATATGGGGCCAAAGGAAATATCCTCCGATAACAAAGAGAAAGAAGCTTTCTGAGAAACTACTTTGTGTTTTGTAAATCATCTCACAGAGTTACAGCTTTCCCCTCAAGAAGCATTTCGCTAAGACAGTTCTTGTGGAATTGGAAAAGTGATATTTGGAAACCCATAGAGGGCTATGGTGAAAAAGGAAATATCCTCAGATGAAATATGGAAAGAAGCTTTCTGAGAAACTGCTTAGTGTTCTGTTAATTCATCTCACAGAGTTATATCTGTATTACGTTGATCTCCTTGCTAGCCTTATTTCTGTGCAATCTGAGAACAGATATTTCGGATGCCTTTGAAGACTATAGGGCCAAAGGAAATATCCTCCGATAACAAAGAGAAAGAAGATTTCTGAGAAACTTCTTTGTGTTCTGTGAAATCATCTCACAGAGTTACAGCTTTCCCCTCAAGAAGCCTTTCGCTAAGACAGTTCTTGTGGAATTGGCAAAGTGATATTTAGAAGCCCGTAGAGGGCTAGGGTGAAAAAGGAAATATCCTCCGATGAAATCTGGAAAGAAGCTTTCTGAGAAACTGCTCTGTGATGTGTGACTTCCACTCACAGAGTTACATCTGTATTTCGTGGATCTCTTTGCTAGCCTTATTTCTGTGGAATCTGAGAACAGATATTTCGGATCCCTTTGAAGACAATAGGGCCAAAGGAAATATCCTCCTATAACTAAGAGAAAGAAGCTTTCTGAGAAACTTCTTTGTGTTCTGTGAAATCATCTCACAGAGTTACAGCTTTCCCCTCAAGAAGCCTTTCGCTAAGACAGTTCTTGTGGAATTGGCAAAGTGATATTTAGAAGCCCGTAGAGGGCTAGGGTGAAAAAGGAAATATCCTCCGATGAAATCTGGAAAGAAGCTTTCTGAGAAACTGCTTAGTGTTCTGTTAATTCATCTCACAGAGTTACATCGATATTTCGTGGGTCTCTTTGCTAGCCTTATTTCTGTTCAATCTGAGAACAGATATTTCGGATCCCTTTGAAGACTAAAGGGCCAAAGGAAATATCCTCCGATAACAAAGAGAAAGAATCTTTCTGAGAAACTTCTTTGTGTTCTGTGAAATCATCTCACAGAGTTACAACTTTCCCCTCAAGAAGTCTTTCGCTAAGACAGTTCTTGTGGAATTGGCAAAGTGATATTTGGAAGCCCAAAGAAGTCTAGGGTGAAAAAGGAAATATCCTCCGATGAAATCTGGAAAGAAGCTTTCTGAGAAACTTCTTAGTGTTCTGTTAATTCATCTCACAGAGTTACATCTGTATTTCGTGGATCTCTTTGCTAGCCTTATTTCTCGGGAATCTGAGAACAGATATTTCGGATCTCTTTGAAGACTATAGGGCCAAAGGAAATATCCTCCGATTACAAAGAGAAAGAAGCTTTCTGAGAAACTTCTTTGTGTTCTGTGAAATCATCTCACAGAGTTACAGCTTTCCCCTCATAAGCCTTTAGCTAAGACAGTTCTTGTGGAATTGGCAAAGTGATATTTGGAAGCCCATAGAGGGCTATGGTGAAAAAGGAAATATCCTCCGATGAAATCTGGAAAGAAACTTTCTGAGAAACTGCTCTGTGATGTGTGACTTCCAGTCACAGAATTACATCTGTATTTCGTGGATCTCTTTGCTAGCCTTATTTCTGTGGAATCTGAGAACAGATATTTCGGATCCCTTTGAAGACTATAGGGCCAAAGGAAATATCCTCCGACAACTAAGAGAAAGAAGCTTTCTGAGAAACTTCTTTGTGTTCTGTGAAATCATCTCACAGAGTTACAGCTTTCCCCTCAAGAAGCCTTTCGCTAAGACAGTTCTTGTGGAATTGGCAAAGTGATATTTGGAAGCCCATAGAGGGCTATGGTGAAAAAGGAAATATCCTCCGATGAAATCTGGAAAGAAGGTTTCTGAGAAACTGCTTAGTGTTCTGTTAATTCATCTCACAGAGTTACATCAATATTTCGTGGATCTCTTGGCTAGCCTTATTTCTGTGGAATCTGAGAACAGATATTTCGGATCCCTTTGAAGACTATAGGGCCAAAGGAAATATCCTCCGATAACAAAGAGAATGAAGCTTTCTGAGAAACTTCTTTGTGTTCTGTGAAATCATCTCACGGAGTAACAGCTTTCCCCTCAAGAAGCCTTTCGCTAAGACAGTTCTTGTGGAATTGGCAAAGTGATATTTGGAAGCCCATGGAGGGCTATGGTGAAAAAGGAAATATCCTCAGATGAAATCTGGAAAGAAGCTTTCTGAGAAACTGCTTAGTGTTCTGTTAATTCATCTCACAGAGTTACATCTGTATTTCGTGGATCTCTTTGCTAGCCTTATTTCTGTGGAATCTGAGAACAGATATTTCGGATGCCTTTGAAGACTATAGGGCCAAAGGAAATATCCTCCGAAAACAAAGAGAAAGAAGCTTTCTGAGAAACTTCTTTGTGTTCTGTGAAATCATCTCACAGAGTTACAACTTTCCCCTCAAGAAGCCTTTCGCTAAGACTGTTCTTTTGGAATTAGAAAAGTGATATTTGGAAGCCCATAGGGGGCTAAGGTGAAAAAGGAAATATCCTCAGATGAAATCTGGAAAGAAGCCTTCTGAGAAACTGCTTAGTGTTCTGTTAATTCATCTCACAGAGTTACATCTGTATTTCGTGGATCTCTTTGCTAGCCTTATTTCTGTTCAATCTGAGAACAGATATTTCGGATCCCTTTGAAGACTATAGGGCCAAAGGAAATATCTTCCGATAACAAAGAGAAAGAAGCTTTCTGAGAAACTTCTTTGTGTTCTGTGAAATCATCTCACAGAGTTACAGCTTTCCCCTCAAGAAGCCTTTAGCTAAGACAGTTCTTGCGGAATTGGCAAAGTGATATTTGGAAGCCCATAGAGGGCTATGGTGAAAAAGGAAATATCCTCAGATGAAATCTGGAAAGAAGCTTTCTGAGAAACTGCTTAGTGTTCTGTTAATTCATCTCACAGTGTTACATCTGTATTTCGTGGATCTCTTTGCTAGCCTTATTTCTGTGGAATCTGAGAACAGATATTTAGGATCCCTTTGAAGACAATAGGGCCAAAGGAAATATCCTCCGATAACTAAGAGAAAGAAGCTTTCTGAGAAACTTCTTTGTGTTCTGTGAAATCATCTCACAGAGTTACAGCTTTCCCCTCAAGAAGCCTTTCCGTAAGACAGTTCTTGTGGAATTGGCAAAGTGATATTTGGAAGCCCATAGAGGGCTATGTTGAAAAAGGAAATATCCTCCGATGAAATCTGGAAAGAAGCTTTCTGAGAAACTGCTTAGTGTTCTGTTAATTCATCTCACAGAGTTACATCTATATTTCGTGGATCTCTTGGCTAGCCTTATTTCTGTGGAATCTGAGAACAGATATTTCGGATCCCTTTGAAGACTATAGGGCCAAAGGAAATATCCTCCGATAACAAAGAGAAAGAAGCTTTCTGAGAAACTTCTTTGTGTTCTGTGAAATCATCTCACAGAGTTACACCTTTCCCCTCAAGTCGCCTTTCGCTAAGACAGTTCTTGTGGAATTGGCGAAGTGATATTTGGAAGCCCTTAGAGGGCTATGGTGAAAAAGGAAATATCCTCCGATGAAATCTGGAAAGAAGCTTTCTGAGAAACTGCTTAGTGTTCTGTTAATTCATCTCACAGAGTTACATCTATATTTCGTGGATCTCTTTGCTAGCCTTATTTCTGTGGAATCTGAGAACAGATATTTCGGATCCCTTTGAAGACTATAGGGCCAAAGGAAATATCCTCCCATAACAAAGAGAAAGAAGCTTTCTGAGAAACTTCTTTGTGTTCTGTGAAATCATCTCACAGAGTTACAGCTTTCCCCTCAAGAAGCCTTTGGCTAAGACAGTTCTTGTGGAATTGGCAAAGTGATATTTGGAAGATCATAGAGTGCTACGGTGAAAAAGGAAATATCCTCAAATGAAATCGGGAAAGAAGCTTTCTGAGAAACTGCTTAGTGTTCTGTTAATTCATCTCACAGAGTGACATTTGTATTTCGTGGATCTCTTCGGTACCCTTATTTCTGTGGAATATGAGTACAGATACTTCGGATCCCTTTGAAGACTATAGGGCCAAAGGAAATATCCTCCGATAACAAAGAGAAAGAAGCTTTCTGAGAAACTTCTTTGTGTTCTGTGAAATCATCTCACAGAGTTACAGCTTTCCCCCAAGAAGCCTTTCGCTAAGACAGTTCTTGTGGAATTGGCAAAGTGATATTTGGAAGTCCATAGAGGGCTATGGTGAAAAAGGAAATATTCAAAGATGAAATCTGGAAAGAAGCTTTCTGAGAAACTGCTCTGTGATGTGTGACTCCCACTCACAGAGTTACATCTGTCTTTCGTGGATCTCTTTGCTAGCCTTATTTCTGTGGAATCTGAGAACAGATATTTCGGATCCCTTTGAAGACTATAGGGCCAAAGGAAATATCCTCCGATAACAAAGAGAAAGAAGCTTTCTGAGAAACTTCTTTGTGTTCTGTGAAATCATCTCACAGAGTTACAGCTTTCCCCTCAAGAAGCCTTTCGCTAAGACAGTTCTTGTGGAATTCGCAAAGTGATATTTGGAAGCCCAAAGAGGGCTATGGTGGAAAAGGAAATATCCTCCGATGAAATCTGGAAAGAAGCTTTCTGAGAAACTGCTTAGTGTTCTGTTAATTCATCTCACAGAGTTACATCTATATTTCCTGGATCTCTTTGCTAGCCTTATTTCTGTGCAATCTGAGAACAGATATTTCGGATGCCTTTGAAGACTATAGGGTCAAAGGAAATATTCTCCGATAACAAAGAGAAAGAAGATTTCTGAGAAACTTCTTTGTGTTCTGTGAAATCATCTCACAGAGTTACAGCTTTCCCCTCAAGAAGCCTTTTGCTAAGACAGTTCTTGTGGAATTGGCAAAATGATATTTGGAAGCCCATAGAGGGCTATGGTGAAAAAGGAAATATCCACCGATGAAATCTGGAAAGAAGCTTTCTGAGAAACTGCTCTGTGATGTGTGACTTCCACTCACAGAGTTACATCTGTATTTCGTGGATCTCTTTGCTAGCCTTATTTCTGTGGAATCTGAGAACAGATATTTCGGATCCCTTTGAAGACTATAGGGCCAAAGGAAATATCCTCCTATAACTACGAGAAAGAAGCTTTCTGAGAAACTTCTTTTTGTTCTGTGAAATCATCTCACAGAGTTACAGCTTTCCCCTCAAGAAGCCTTTCGCTTAGACAGTTCTTGTGGAATTGGCAAGGTGATATTTGGAAGCCCATAGAGGGCTATGGTGAAAAAGGAAATATCCTCCGATGAAATCTGGAAAGAAGCCTTCTGAGAAACTGCTTAGTGTTCTGTTAATTCATCTCACAGAGTTACATCTGTATTTCGTGGTTCTCTTTGCTAGCCTTATTTCTGTGCAATCTGAGAACAGATATTTCGGATCCCTTTGAAGACTATAGGGCCAAAGGAAATATCTTCCGATAACGAAGAGAAAGAAGCTTTCTGAGAAACTTCTATGTGTTCTGCAAAATGATCTCACAGAGTTACAGCTTTCCCCTCAAGAAGCCTTTCGCTAAGACAGTTCTTGTGGAATTGGCAAAGTGATATTTGGAAGCCCAAAGAGGGCTATGGTGACAAAGGAAATATCCTCCGATGAAATCTGGAAAGAAGCTTTCTGAGAAACTGCTTAGTGTTCTGTTAATTCATCTCACAGAGTTACATCTATATTTCCTGGATCTCTTTGCTAGCCTTATTTCTGTGCAATCTGAGAACAGATATTTCGGATGCCTTTGAAGACTATAGGGTCAAAGGAAATATCCTCCGATAACAAAGAGAAAGAAGATATCTGTGAAACTTCTTTGTGTTCTGTGAAATCATCTCACAGAGTTACAGCTTTCCCCTCAAGAAGCCTTTTGCTAAGGCAGTTCTTGTGGAATTGGCAAAATGATATTTGGAAGCCCATAGAGGGCTATGGTGAAAAAGGAAATATCCCCCGATGAAATCTGGAAAGAAGCTTTCTGAGAAACTGCTCTGTGATGTGTGACTTCCACTCACAGAGTTACATCTGTATTTCGTGGATCTCTTTGCTAGCCTTATTTCTGTGGAATCTGAGAACAGATATTTAGGATCCCTTTGAAGACTATAGGGCCAAAGGAAATATCATCCTATAACTAAGAGAAAGAAGCTTTCTGAGAAACTTCTTTGTGTTCTGTGAAATCATCTCACAGAGTTACAGCTTTCCCCTCAAGAAGCCTTTCGCTTAGACAGTTCTTGTGGAATTGGCAAGGTGATATTTGGACGCCCATAGAGGGCTATGGTGAAAAAGGAAATATCCTCAGATGAAATCTGGAAAGAAGCTTTCTGAGAAACTGCTTAGTGTTCTGTTAATTCATCTCACAGAGTTATATCTGTATTACGTTGATCTCTTTGCTAGCCTTATTTCTGTGCAATCTGAGAACAGATATTTCGGATCCCTTTGAAGACTATAGGGCCAAAGGAAATATCCTCCGATAACAAAGAGAAAGAAGATTTCTGAGAAACTTCTTTGTGTTCTGTGAAATCATCTCACAGAGTTACAGCTTTCCCCTCAAGAAGCCTTTCGCAAGACAGTTTTTGTGGAATTGGCAAGGTGATATTTGGACGCCCATAGAGGGCTATGGTGAAAAAGGAAATATCCTTAGATGAAATCTGGAAAGAAGCTTTCTGAGAAACTGCTTAGTGTTCTGTAAATTCATCTCACAGAGTTTCATCTGTATTTCGTGGTTCTCTTTGCTAGCCTTATTTCTGTGGAATCTGAGAACAGATATTTCGGATCCCTTTGAAGACTATAGGGCCAAAGGAAATATCTTCCGATAACGAAGAGAAAGAAGCTTTCTGAGAAACTTCTTTGTGTTCTGCAAAATGATCTCACAGAGTTACAGCATTCCCCTCAAGAAGCCTTTCGCTAAGACAGTTCTTGTGGAATTGGCAAAGTGATATTTGGAAGCCCATAGAGGGCTATGTTGAAAAAGGAAATATCCTCAGATGAAATCTGGAAAGAAGCTTTCTGAGAAACTGCTCTGTGATGTGTGACTCCCACTCATAGAGTTACAGCTGTATTTCGTGGATCTCTTTGATAGCCTTATTTCTGGGGAATCTGAGAACAGATGTTTCGGATCCCTTTGAAGACTATAGGGCCATAGGAAATATCCTCCGATAACTAAGAGAAAGAAGCTTTCTCAGAAACTTCTTTGTGTTCCACGAAATCATCTAACAGAGCTACAGCTTGACCCTCAAGAAGCCTTTTGCTAAGACAGTTCTTTTGGAACTGGCAAAGTGATATTTGGTAGCCCATTTAGGGCTCTGGTGAAAAAGGAAATATCCTTAGATGAAATCTGGAAAGAAGCTTTCTGAGAAACTACTCTGTGATGTGTGACTTCCACTCACAGAGTTACATCTGTATTTCGTGGATCTCTTTGCTAGCCTTATTTCTGTGGAATCTGAGAACAGTTATTTCGGATCCCTTTGAAGACTATAGGGCCAAAGGAAATATCCTCCGATAACAAAGAGAAAGAAGCTTTCTGAGAAACTTCTTTGTGTTCTGTGAAATCATCTCACAGAGTTACAGCTTTCCCCTCAAGAAGCCTTTCGCTAAGACAGTTCTTGTGGAATTGGCAAAGTGTTATTTGGAAGCCCATAGAGGGCTATGGTGAAAAAGGAAATATCGTCAGACGAAATCTGGAAAAAAGCTTTCTGAGAAACTGCTTACTGTTCTGTTAATTAATCTCACAGAGTTATATCTGTATTTGGTGGATCTCTTTGCTAGCCTTTTTTCTGGGGAATCTGAGAACAGATATTTCGGATCCCTTTGAAGACTAGAGGAACAAAGGAAATATCCTCCGATAACAAATAGAAAGAAGCTTTCTGAGAAACTTCTTTGTGTTCTCTGAAATCATCTCACAGAGATTCAGCTTTCCACTCAAGAAGACTTTCGTTTGGACAGTTCTTGTTGAATTGGCAAAGTGATATTTGGAAGCCCATAGAGGGCTATGGTGAAAAAGGAAATATCCTCCGATGAAATCTGGAAAGAAGCTTTCTGAGAAACTGCTTAGTGTTCTGTTAATTCATCTCACAGAGTTACATCTGTATTTCGTGGATCTCTTTGCTAGCCTTATTTCTGGGGAATCTGAGAACAGATATTTCGGATCCCTTTGAAGACTATAGGGCCAAAGGAAATATCTTAAGATAACAAAGAGAAAGAAGCTTTCTCAGAAACTTCTTTGTGTTTTGTAAATCATCTCACAGAGTTACAGCTTTCCCCTCAAGAATCCTTTCGCTAAGACAGTTCTTTTGGAATTGGCAAAGTGATATTTGGAAACCCATAGAGGGCTATGGTGAAAAAGGAAATATCCTCAGATGAAATATGGAAAGAAGCTTTCTGAGAAACTGCTTAGTGTTCTGTTAATTCATCTCACAGAGTTATATCTGTATTACGTTGATCTCTTTGCTAGCCTTATTTCTGTGCAATCTGAGAACAGATATTTCGGATCCCTTTGAAGACTATAGGGCCAAAGGAAATATCCTGCGATAACAAAGAGAAAGAAGATTTCTGAGAAACTTCGTTGTGTTCTGTGAAATCATCTCACAGAGTTACAGCTTTCCCCTCAAGAAGCCTTTTGCTAAGACAGTTCTTGTGGAATTGGCAAAATGATATTTGGAAGCCCATAGAGGGCTATGGTGAAAAAGGAAATATCCTCCGATGAAATCTGGAAAGAAGCTTTCTGAGAAACTGCTCTGTGATGTGTGACTTCCACTCACAGAGTTACATCTGTATTTCGTGGATCTCTTTGCTAGCCTTATTTCTGTGGAATCTGAGAGCAGATATTTCGGATCCCTTTGAAGACAATAGGGCCAAAGGAAACATCCTCCTATAACTAAGAGAAAGAAGCTTTCTGAGAAACTTCTTTGTGTTCTGTGTAATCATCTCACAGAGTTACAGCTTTCCCCTCAAGAAGCCTTTCGCTAAGACAGTTCTTGTGGAATTGGCAAAGTGATATTTGGAAGCCCATGGAGGGCTATGGTGAAAAAGAAAATATCCTCCGGTGAAATCTGGAAAGAAACTTTCTGAGAAACTGCTCTGTGATGAGTGACTTCCACTGACAGAGTTACATCTGTATTTCGTGGATCTCTTTGCTAGCTTTATTTCTGTGGAATTTGAGAACAGATATTTCGGATCCCTTTGAAGACTATAGGGCCAAAGGAAATATCCTCCGATAACAAAGAGAAAGAAGCTTTCTGAGAAACTTCTTTGTGTTCTGTGAAATCATCTCACAGAGTTACAGCTTTCCCCTCAAGAAGTCTTTCGCTAAGACAGTTCTTGTGGAATTGGCAAAGAGATATTTGGAATCCCTTAGAGGGCTATGGTGAAAAAGGAAATATCCTCCGATGAAATCTGGAAAGAAGCTTTCTGAGTAACTGCTTAGTGTTCTGTTAATTCATCTCACAGAGTTACATCTGTATTTCGTGGATCTCTTTGCTAGCCTTATTTCTGTGCAATCTGAGAACAGATATTTCGGATCCCTTTGAAGACTATAGGGCCAAAGGAAATATCCTCCGATAACTAAGAGAAAGAAGCTTTCTGAGAAACTTCTTTGTGTTCTGTGTAATCATCTCACAGAGTTACAGCTTTCCCCTCTGGAAGCCTTTCGCAAAGACAGTTCTTGTGGAAATGGCAAAGTGATATTTGGAAGCCCATAGAGGGCTATGGTGAAAAAGGAAATATCCTCAGATGAAATCTGGAAAGAAGCTTTCTGAGAAACTGCTTAGTGTTCTGTTAATTCATCTCACAGGGTTATATATGTATTACGATGATCTCTTTGCTAGCCTTATTTCTGTGCAATCTGAGAACAGATATTTCGGATGCCTTTGAAGACTATAGGGTCAAAGGAAATATCCTCCGATAACAAAGAGAAAGAAGATTTCAGAGAAACTTCTTTGTGTTCTGTGAAATCATCTCACAGATTTACAGCTTTTCCCTCAAGAAGCCTTTTGCTAAGACAGTTCTTGTGGAATTGGCAAAATGATATTTGGAAGGCCACGGAGGGCGGTGGTGAAAAAGGAAATATCCTCCGATGAAATCTGGAAAGAAGATTTCTGAGAAACTGCTCTGTGATGAGTGACTTCCACTCACAGAGTTACATCTGTATTTCGTGGATCTCTTTGCTAGTCTTATTTCTGTGGAATCTGAGGACAGATATTTCGGATGCCTTTGAAGACTCTAGGGCCAAAGGAAATATCTTCCGATAACGAAGAGAAAGAAGCTTTCTGAGAAACTTCTTTGTGTTCTGTAAAGTGATCACACAGAGTTACACCTTTCCCCTCAAGAAACCTTTCGCTAAGACAGTTCTTGTGGAATTCGCAAAGTGATATTTGGAAGCCCATAGAGGGCTATGGTGAAAAAGGAAATATCCTCCGATGAAATCTGGAAAGAAGCTTTCTGAGAAACTGCTTAGTGTTCTGTTAATTCATCTCACAGAGTTACATCTGTATTTCGTGGATCTCTTTGCTAGTCTTAGTTCTGGGGATTCTGAGAACAGATATTTCGGATCCCTTTGAATACTATAGGAACAAGGAAATATCCTCTGATAACAAAAGAAAGAAGCCTTCTGAGAAACTTCTTTCTGTTCTGTTAAATCATCTCACAGAGTTACAGCTTTCCCCTCAAGAAGCCTTTCGCTAAGACAGGTCTTGTGGAATTGGCAAAGTGATATTTGGAAGCCCATTGAGGGCTATGGTGAAAAAGGAAATATCCTCAGATGAAATCTGGAAAGAAGCTTTCTAAGAAACTGCTTAGTGTTCTGTTAATTCATCTCACTGTGTTACATCTGTATTTCGTGGATCTGTTTTTTAGCCTTATTTCTGTGCAATCTGAGAACAGATATTTCGGATCCCTTTGAAGACTATAGGGCCAAAGGAAATATCCTCCGATAACAAAGAGAAAGAAGCTTTCTGAGAAACTTCTTTGTGTTCTGTGAAATCATCTCACAGAGTTTCAGCTTTCCCCTCAAGAAGTCTTTCGCTAAGACAATTCTTGTGGAATTCGCAAAGAGATATTTGGAAGCCCAAAGAGGGCTCTGGTGAAAAAGGAAATATCCTCCGATGAAATCTGGAAAGAAGCTTTCTGAGAAACTGCTTAGTGTTCTGTTAATTCATCTCACTGAGTTACATCTATATTTCCTGGATCTCTTTGCTAGACTTATTTCTGTGGAATCTGAGAACAGATATTTCGGATCCCTTTGAAGACTAGAGAAACAAAGGAAATATCCTCCGATAACAAATAGAAATAAGCTTTCTGAGAAACTTCTTTGTGTTCTGTGAAATCATCTCACAGAGTTACAGCTTTCCCCTCAAGAAGACTTTCGATAAGACAGTTCTTGTGGAATTGGCAAAGTGATATTTGGAAGCCCATATAGAGCTATGGTGAAAAAGGAAATATCCTCCGATGAAATCTGGAAAGAAGCTTTCTGAGAAAGTGCTTAGTGTTCTCTTAATTCATCTCACAGAGTTACATCTGTATTTCGTGGATCTCTTGGCTAGCCTTATTTCTGTGGAATCCGAGAACAGATATTTTGGATCCCTTTGAAGACTATAGGGCCAAAGGAAAAATCCTCCGATAACAAAGAGAAAGAAGCTTTCTGAGAAACTTCTTTGTGTTCTGTGAAATCATCTCACAGAGTTACAGCTTTCCCCTCAAGAAGCCTTTCGCTAAGACAGTTCTTGTGGAATTGGCGAAGTGATATTCGGAAGCCCTGAGAGGGCTATGGTGAAAAAGGAATTATCCTCCGATGAAATCTGGAAAGAAGCTTTCTCAGAAACTGCTTAGTGTTCTGTTAATTCATCTCACAGAATTACATCTATATTTCGTGGATCTCTTTGCTAGCCTTATTTCTGTGGAATCTGAGAACAGATATTTCGGATCCCTTTGAAGACTATAGGGCCAAAGGAAATATCCTGCGATAACAAAGAGAAAGAAGCTTTCTGAGACACTTCTTTGTGTTCTGTGAAATCATCTCACAGAGTTACAGCTTTCCCGTCAAGAAGCCTTTGGCTAAGACAGTTCTTGTGGAATTGGCAAAGTGATATTTGGAAGATCATAGAGTGCTACAGTGAAAAAAGAAATATCCTCAGATGAAATCGGGAAAGAAGCTTTCTGAGAAACTGCTTAGTGTTCTGTTAATTCATCTCACAGAGTGACATTTGTATTTCGTGGATCTCTTCGCTACCCTTATTTCTGTGGAATATGAGAACAGATACTTCGGATCCCTTTGAAGACTATAGGGCCAAAGGAAATATCCTCCGATAACAAAGAGAAAGAAGCTTTCAGAGAAACTTCTTTGTGTTCTGTGAAATCATCTCACAGAGTTACAGCTTTCCCCTCAAGAAGCCTTTCGCTACGACAGTTCTTGTGGAATTGGCAAAGTGATATTTGGAAGCCCATAGAGGGCTATGGTGAAAAAGGAAATATCCTCAGATGAAATCTGGAAAGAAGCTTTCTGAGAAACTGCTTAGTGTTCTGTTAATTCATCTCACAGAGTTATATCTGTATTACGTTGATCTCTTTGCTAGCCTTATTTCTGTGCAATCTGAGAACAGATATTTCGGATCCCTTTGAAGACTATAGGGCCAAAGGAAATATCCTCCGATAACAAAGAGAAAGAAGCTTTCTGAGAAACTTCTTTGTGTTCTGTGAAATCATCTCACAGAGTTACAGCTTTCCCCGCAAGAAGCCTTTCGCTAAGACAGTTCTTGTGGAATTGGCAAAGTGATATTTAGAAGCCCGTAGAGGGCTAGGGTGAAAAAGGAAATATCCTCCGATGAAATCTGGAAAGAAGATTTCTGAGAAACTGCTTAGTGTTCTGTTAATTCATCTCACAGAGTTACATCTGTATTTCCTGGATCTCTTTGCTAGCCTTATTTCTGTGCAATCTGAGAACAGATATTTCGGATGCCTTTGAAGACTATAGGGTCAAAGGAAATATCCTCCGATAACAAAGAGAAAGAAGATTTCTGAGAAACTTCTTTGTGTTCTGTGAAATCATCTCACAGAGTTACAGCTTTCCCCTCAAGAAGCCTTTTGCTAAGACAGTTCTTGTGGAATTGGCAAAATGATATTTGAAAGCCCATAGAGGGCTATGGTGAAAAAGGAAATATCCCCCGATGAAATCTGGAAAGAAGCTTTCTGAGAAAGTGCTCTGTGATGTGTGACTTCCACTCACAGAGTTACATCAGTATTTCGTGGATCTCTTTGCTAGCCTTATTTCTGTGGAATCTGAGAACAGATATTTCGGATCCCTTTGAAAACTATAGGGCCAAAGGAAATATCCTCCGATAACTAAGAGAAAGACGCTTTCTGAGAAACTTCTTTGTGATCTGTGAAATCATCTCACAGAGTTACAGCTTTCCCCTCAAGAAGCCTTTCGCTAAGACAGTTCTAGTGGAATTGGCAAAGTGATATTTGGAAGCCCTTAGAGGGCTATGGTGAAAAAGGAAATATCCTCAGATGAAATCTGGAAAGAAGCTTTCTGAGAAACTGCTTAGTGTTCTGTTAATTCATCTCACAGAGTTACATCTATATTTCGTGGATCTCTTTGCTAGCCTTATTTCTGTGGAATCTGAGAACAGATATTTCGGATCCCTTTGAAGACTATAGGGCCAAAGGAAATATCCTCCGAAAACAAAGAGAAAGAAGCTTTCTGAGAAACTTCTTTGTGTTCTGTGAAATCATCTCACAGAGTTACAGCTTTCCCCTCAAGAAGCCTTTCGCTAAGACAGTTCTTTTGGAATTGGCAAAGTGATATTTGGAAGCCCATAGAGGGCTAAGGTGAAAAAGGAAATATCCTCAGATGAAATCTGGAAAGAAGCTTTTCTGAGAAACTGCTTAGTGTTCTGTTAATTCATCTCACAGAGTTACATCTATATTTCGTGGATCTCTTTGCTACCCTTATTTCTGGGGAATCTGAGAACAGATATTTCGGATCCCTGTGAAGACTATAGGGCCAAAGGAAATATCTTCCGATAACAAAGAGAAAGAAGCTTTCTGAGAAACTTCTTTGTGTTCTGTGAAATCATCTCACAGAGTTACAGCTTTCCCCTCAAGAAGCCTTTAGCTAAGACAGTTCTTGTGGAATTGGCAAAGTGATATTTGGAAGCCCATAGAGGGCTATGGTGAAAAAGGAAATATCCTCAGATGAAATCTGGAAAGAAGCTTTCTGAGAAACTGCTCTGTGATGTGTGACTTCCACTCACATAATTACATCTGTATTTCGTGGATCTCTTTGCTAGCCTTATTTCTGTGGAATCTGAGAACAGATATTTCGGATCCCTTTGAAGACTATAGGGCCAAAGGAAATATCCTCCGATAACTAAGAGAAAGAAGCTTTCTGAGAAACTTCTTTGTGTTCTGTGAAATCATCTCACAGAGTTACAGCTTTCCCCTCAAGAAGCCTTTCGCTAAGACAGTTATTGTGGAATTGGCAAAGTGATATTTGGAAGCCCATAGAGAGCTATGGTGAAAAAGGAAATATCCTCCGATGAAATCTGGAAAGAAGCTTTCTGAGAAACTGCTTAGTGTTCTGTTAATTCATCTCACAGAGTCAAATCTGTATTTCGTGGATCTCTTGGCTAGCCTTATTTCTGTGGAATCTGAGAACAGATATTTCGGATCCCTTTGAAGACTATAGGGCCAAAGGAAAAATCCTCCGATAACAAAGAGAAAGAAGCTTTCTGAGAAACTTCTTTGTGTTCTGTGAAATCATCTCACAGAGTTACAGCTTTCCCCTCAAGAAGCCTTTCGCTAAGACAGTTCTTGTGGAATTGGCGAAGTGATATTCGGAAGCCCTGAGAGGGCTATGGTGAAAAAGGAATTATCCTCCGATGAAATCTGGAAAGAAGCTTTCTCAGAAACTGCTTAGTGTTCTGTTAATTCATCTCACATAATTACATCTATATTTCGTGGATCTCTTTGCTAGCCTTATTTCTGTGGAATCTGAGAACAGATATTTCGGATCCCTTTGAAGACTATAGGGCCAAAGGAAATATCCTGCGATAACAAAGAGAAAGAAGCTTTCTGAGAAACTTCTTTGTGTTCTGTGAAATCATCTCACAGAGTTACAGCTTTCCCCGCAAGAAGCCTTTCGCTAAGACAGATCTTGTGGAATTGGCAAAGTGATATTTAGAAGCCCGTAGAGGGCTAGGGTGAAAAAGGAAATATCCTCCGATGAAATCTGGAAAGAAGCTTTCTGAGAAACTGCTTAGTGTTCTGTTAATTCATCTCACAGAGTTACATCTATATTTCTTGGATCTCTTTGCTAGCCTTATTTCTGTGGAATCTGACAACAGATATTTCGGATCCCTTTGAAGACTATAGGGCCAAAGGAAATATCCTCCTATAACTAAGAGAAGGAAGTTTTCTGGGAAACTTCTTTGTGTTCTGTGAAATCATCCCACGGAGTTACAGCTTTCCTCTCAAGAAGTCTTTCGCTAAGACAGTTCTTGTGGAATTGGCAAAGTGATATTTGGAAGCCCAAAGAGGGCTATGGTGAAAAAGGAAATATCCTCCGATGAAATCTGGAAAGAAGCTTTCTGAGAAACTGCTTAGTGTTCTGTTAATTCATCTCACAGAGTTACATCTATATTTCCTGGATCTCTTTGCTAGCCTTATTTCTGTGCAATCTGAGAACAGATATTTCGGATGCCTTTGAAGACTATAGGGTCAAAGGAAATATCCTCCGATAACAAAGAGAAAGAAGCTTTCTGAGAAACTTCTTTGTGTTCTGTGAAATCATCTCACAGAGTTACAGCTTTCCCCTCAAGAAGCCTTTTGCTAAAACAGTTCTTGCGGAATTGGCAAAATGATATTTGAAAGCCCATAGAGGGCTATGGTGAAAAAGGAAATATCCCCCGATGAAATCTGGAAAGAAGTTTTCTGAGAAACTGCTCTGTGATGTGTGACTTCCACTCACAGAGTTACATCAGTATTTCGTGGATCTCTTTGCTAGCCTTATTTCTGCGGAATCTGAGAACAGATGTTTCGGATCCCTTTGAAGACTATAGGGCCATAGGAAATATACTCCGATAACAAAGAGAAAGAAGCTTTCTGAGAAACTTCTTTGTGTTCCATAAAATCATCTAACAGAGCTACAGCTTGACCCTCAAGAAGCCTTTTGCTAAGACAGTTGTTCTGGAACTGGCAAAGTGATATTTGGTAGCCCATTGAGGGCTCTGGTGAAAAAGGAAATATCCTCAGATGAAATCTGGAAAGAAGCTTTCTGAGAAACTACTCTGTGATGTGTGACTTCCACTCACAGAGTTACATCTGTATTTCGTGGATCTCTTTGCTAGCCTTATTTCTGTGGAATCTGAGAACAGATATTTCGGATCCCTTTGAAAACTATAGAGCCAAAGGAAATATCCTCCGATAACTAAGAGAAAGAAGCTTTCTGAGAACCTTCTTTGTGTTCTGTGAAATCATCTCACAGAGTTACAGCTTTCCCCTCAAGAAGCCTTTCGCTAAGACAGTTCTTGTGGAATTGGCAAAGTGATATTTGGAAGCCCATAGAGGGCTATGGTGAAAAAGGAAATATCCTCAGATGAAATCTGGAAAAAAGCTTTCTGAGAAACTGCTTACTGTTCTGTTAATTCATCTCACAGAGTTACATCTGTATGTCGTGGATCTCTTTGCTAGCCTTATTTCTGTGGAATCTGAGAACAGATATTTCGGATCCCTTTGAAGACTAGAGGAACAAAGGAAATATCCTCCGATAACAAATAGAAAGAAGCTTTCTGAGAAACTTCTTTGTGTTCTGTGAAATCATCTCACAGAGATACAGCTTTCCACTCAAGAAGCCTTTCGCTAGGACAGTTCTTGTTGAATTGGCAAAGTGATATTTGGAAGCCCATAGAGGGCTATGGTGAAAAAGGAAATATCCTCAGATGAAATCTGGAAAGAAGCTTTCTGAGAAACTGCTTAGTGTTCTGTTAATTCATCTCACAGAGTTATATCTGTATTTCGTGGATATCTTTGCTAGCCTTATTTCTGTGGAATCTGAGAACAGATATTTCGGATCCCTTTGAAGACTATAGAGCCAAAGGAAATATCCTCTGATAACAAAGATAAAGAAGCTTTCTGAGAAACTTCTTTGTGTTCTGTGAAATCATCTCACAGAGTTACAGCTTTCCCCTCAAGAAGCCTTTCGCTAAGACAGTTCTTGTGGAATTGGCAAAGTGATATTTGGAAGCCCATGGAGGGCTATGGTGAAACAGGAAATATCCTCCAGTGAAATCTGGAAAGAAGCTTTCTGATTAACTGCTCTGTGATGGGTGACTTCCACTCACAGAGTTACATCTGTATTTCGTGGATCTCTTTGCTAGCCTTATTTCTGTGGAATTTGAGAACAGATATTTCGGATCCCTTTGAAGACTATAGGGCCAAAGGAAATATCCTCCGATAACAAAGAGAAAGAAGCTTTCTGAGAAACTTCTTTGTGTTCTGTGAAATCACCTCACAGAGTTACAGCTTTCCCCTCAAGAAGTCTTTCGCTAAGACAGTTCTTGTGGAATTGGCAAAGAGATATTTGGAAGCTCATAGAGGGCTATGGTGAAAAAGGAAATATCCTCCGATGAAATCTGGAAAGAAGCTTTCTGAGTAACTGCTTAGTGTTCTGTTAATTCATCTCACAGAGTTACATCTGTATTTCGTGGATCTCTTTGCTAGCCTTATTTCTGTGCAATCTGAGAACAGATATTTCGGATCCCTTTGAAGACTATAGGGCCAAAGGAAATATCCTCCGATAACAAAGAGAAAGAAGCTTTCTGAGAAACTTCTTTGTGTTCTGTGAAATCATCTCACAGAGTTACAGCTTTCCCCTCAAGAAGCCTTTTGCTAAGACAGTTCTTTTGGAATTGGCAAAGTGATATTTGGAAGCCCTTAGAGGGCTATGGTGAAAAAGGAAATATCCTCAGATGAAATCTGGAAAGAAGCTTTCTGAGAAACTGCTCTGTGATGTGTGACTCCCTCTCACAGAGTTACAGCTGTATTTCGTGGATCTCTTTGATAGTCTTATTTCTGGGGCATCTGAGAACAGATATTTCGGATTCCTTTGAAGACTATAGGGCCATAGGAAATATCCTCCGATAACAAAGAGAAAGAAGCTTTCTGAGAAACTTCTTTGTGTTCTATGAAATCATCTAACAGAGTTGCAGCTTTCCCCTCAAGAAGCCTTTTGCTAAGACAGTTCTTCTGAAACTGGCAAAGTGATATTTGGTAGCCCATAGAGGGCTATGGTGAAAAAGGAAATATCCTCAGATGAATTCTGGAAAGAAGCTTTCTGAGAAACTAGTCTGTGATGTGTGACTTCCACTCACAGAGTTACATCTGTATTTCGTGGATCTCTTTGCTAGCCTTATTTCTGTGGAATCGGAGAACAGATATTTCGGATCCCTTTGAAGACTATAGGGACAAATTAAATATCCTCCGATAACTAAGAGAAAGAAGCTTTCTGAGAAACTTCTTTGTGTTCTGTGAAATCATCTCACAGAGTTAGAGCTTTCCCCTCTAGAAGCCTTTCGCTAAGACAGTTCTTGTGGAATTGGCAAAGTGATATTTGGAAGCCCATAGAGGGCTATGGTGAAAAAGGAAATATCCTCCGATGAAATCTGGAAAGAAGCTTTCTGAGAAACTGCTTAGTGTTCTGTTAATTCATCTCACAGAGTTACATCTATATTTCGTGGATCTCTTTGCTTGCCTTTTTTCTGTGGAATCTCAGAACAGATATTTCGGATCCCTTTGAAGACTATAGGGCCAAAGGAAATATCCTCCGAGAAGTAAGAGAAAGAAGCTTTCTGAGAAACTTTTTTGTGTTCTGTGAAATCATCTCACAGAGTTACAGCTTTCCCCTCAAGAAGCCTTTCGCTAAGACAGTTCTTGTGGAATTGGCAAAGTGATATTTGGAAGCCCAAAGAGGGCTATGGTGAAAAAGGAAATATGCTCCGATGAAATCTGGAAAGAAGCTTTCTGAGAAACTGCTTAGTGTTCTGTTAATTCATCTCACATAGTTACATCTATATTTCCTGGATCCCTTTGCTAGACTTATATCTGTGGTATCTGAGAACAGATATTTCGGATCACTTTGAAGACTAGAGGAACAAAGGAAATATCCTCCGATAACAAAGAGAAAGAAGCTTTCTGAGAAACTTCTTTGTGATCTGTGAAATCATCTCACAGAGTTACAGCTTTCCCCTCAAGAAGCCTTTCGCTAAGACAGTTCTTGTGGAATTGGCAAAGTGATATTTGGAAGCCCATAGACGGCTATGGTGAAAAAGGAAATATCCTCAGATGAAATCTGGAAAGAAGCTTTCTGAGAAACTGCTTAGTGTTCTGTTAATTCATCTCACAGAGTTACATCTGTATTTCGTGGATCTCTTTGCTAGCCTTATTTCTGGGGAATATGAGAACAGATATTTCGGATCCCTTTGAATACTATAGGAACAAGGAAATATCCTCTGATAACAAAGAGAAAGAAGCTTTCTGAGAAACTTCTTTGTGTTCTGTGAAATCATCTCACAGAGTTACAGCTTTCCCCTCAAGAAGTCTTTCGCTAAGACAATTCTTGTGGAATTGGCAAAGTGATATTTGGAAGCCCAAAGAGGGCTAAGGTGAAAAAGGAAATATCCTCAGAAGAAATCTGGAAAGAAGCTTTCTGAGAAACTGCTTAGTGTTCTGTTAATTCATCTCACAGAGTTATATCTGCATTTCCTGGATCTGTTTTTTAGCCTTATTTCTGGGCAATCTGAGAACAGATATTTCGGATCCCTTTGAAGACTATAGGGCCAAAGGAAATATCCTCCGATAACAAAGAGAAAGAAGCTTTCTGAGAAACTTCTTTGTGTTCTGTGAAATCATCTAACAGAGTTACAGCTTTCCCCTCAAGAAGACTTTTGCTAAGACAGTTCTTCTGGAACTGGCAGAGTGATATTTGGTAGCCCATAGAGGGCTATGGTGAAAAAGGAAATATCCTCAAATGAAATCTGGAAAGAATCTTTCTGAGAAACTACTCTGTGATGTGTGACTTCCACTCACAGAGTTACATCTGTATTTCGTGGATCTCCTTGCTAGGCTTATTTCTGTGGAATCTGAGAACAGATATTTCGGATCCCTTTGAAGACTATAGGGCCAAAGTAAATATCCTCCGATAACTAATAGAAAGAAGCTTTCTGAGAAACTTCTTTGTGTTCTGTGAAATCATCTCACAGAGTTACAGCTTTCCCCTCAAGAAGCCTTTCGCGAAGACAGTTCTTGTGGAATTGGCAAAGTGATATTTGAAACCCCATAGAGGGCTATGGTGAAAAAGGAAATATCCTCAGATGAAATATGGAAAGAAGCTTTCTGAGAAACTGCTTAGTGTTTTGTTAATTCATCTCACAGAGTTACATCTGTATTTCGTGGATCTCTTTGCTAGCCTTATTTCTGTTTAATCTGAGAACAGATATTTCGGATCCCTTTGAAGACTATAGGGCCGAAGGATATATCCTCCGATAACAAAGAGAAAGAAGCTTTCTGAGAAACTTCTTTGTGTTCTGTGAAATCATCTCACAGAGATACAGCTTTCCATTCCAGAAGCCTTTCGCTAGGACAGTTCTTGTGGAACTGGCAAAGTGATATTCGGAAGCCCATAGAGGGCTATGGTGAAAAAGGAAATATCCTCAGATGAAATCTGGAAAGAAGCTTTCTGAGAAATTGCTTAGTGTTCTGTTAATTCATCTCACAGAGTTATATCGGTATTTCGTGGATTGCTTTGCTAGCCTTAATTCTGTGCAATCTGAGAACAGATATTTCGGATCCCTTTGAAGACTATTGGGCCAAAGGAAACATCCTCTGATAACAAAGATAAAGAAGCTTTCTGAGAAACTTCTTTGTGTTCTGGGAAATCATCTCACAGAGTTACAGCTTTCCCCTCAAGAAGCCTTTCGCTAAGACAGTTCTTGTGGAATTGGCAAAGTGATATTTGGTAGCCCATAGTGGGCTATTGTGAAAAAGGAAATATCCTCAGATGAAATCAGGAAAGAAGCCTTCTGAGAAACTGCTCTGTGATGTGTGACTTCCACTCACAGAGTTATACCTGTATTTCATGGATCTCTTTCCTAGTCTTATTTCTGTGGAATCTGAGAACAGATATTTCGGATCCCTTTGAAGACTATAGGGCCAAAGGAAATATCCTCCGATAACAAAGAGAAAGAAGCTTCCTGAGAAACTTCTTTGTGTTCTCTGAAATCATCTCACAGAGTTGCAGCTTTCCCCTCAAGAAGCCATTCGCTAAGACAGTTCTTGTGGAATTGGCAAAGTGATATTTGGAAGCCCATAGAGGGCTATGGTGAAAAAGGAAATATCCTCTGATGAAACCTGGAAAGAAGCTTTCTGAGAAACTGCTTAGTGTTCTGTTAATTCATCTCACAGAGTTACATCTGTATTTCGTGGATCTCTTTGCTAGCCTTATTTCTGGGGAATCTGAGAACAGATATTTCGGATCCCTTTGAAGACTATAGGGCCAAAGGAAATATCCTCCGATAACAAAGAGAAAGAAGCTTTCTGAGAAACTTCTTTGTGTTTTATGAAATCATCTCAAAGAGATACAGCTTTCCCCTCAAGAAGCCTTTCGCTAAGACAGTTCTTGTGGAATTGGCAAAGTGATATTTGGAAGCCCATAGAGGGCTATGGTGAAAAAGGAAATATCCTCAGATGAAATCTGGAAAGAAGCTTTCTGGGAAACTGCTCTGTGATGTGTGACTTCCACTCACAGAGTTACATCAGTATTTCGTGGATCTCTTTGCTAGCCTTATTTCTGTGGAATCTGAGAACAGATATTTCGGATCCCTTTGAAGACTATAGGGCCAAAGGAAATATCCTCCGATAACTAAGAGAAAAAAGCTTTCTGAGAAACTTCTTTGTGTTCTGTGAAATCATCTAACAGAGTTACAGCTTTCCCCTCAAGAAGCCTTTCGCTAAGACAGTTCTTGTGGAATTGGCAAAGTGATATTTGGAATCCCATAGAGGGTTATGGTGAAAAAGGAAATATCCTCCGATGAAATCTGGAAAGAAGTTTTCTGAGAAACTGCTCTGTGTTGTGTGACTTCCACTCACAGAGTTACATCTGTATTTCGTGGATCTCTTTGCTAGCGTTATTTCTGTGGAATCTGGGAACAGATATTTAGGATCCCTTTGAAGACTATAGGGCCAAAGGAAACATCCTCTGATAACAAAGATAAAGAAGCTTTCTGAGAAACTTCTTTGTGTTCTGGGAAATCATCTCACAGAGTTACAGCTTTCCCCTCAAGAAGCCTTTCGCTAAGACAGTTCTTGTGGAATTGGCAAAGTGATATTTGGTAGCCCATAGTGGGCTATTGTGAAAAAGGAAATATCCTCAGATGAAATCAGGAAAGAAGCCTTCTGAGAAACTGCTCTGTGATGTGTGACTTCCACTCACAGAGTTATACCTGTATTTCATGGATCTCTTTCCTAGTCTTATTTCTGTGGAATCTGAGAACAGATATTTCGGATCCCTTTGAAGACTATAGGGCCAAAGGAAATATCCTCCGATAACAAAGAGAAAGAAGCTTCCTGAGAAACTTCTTTGTGTTCTCTGAAATCATCTCACAGAGTTGCAGCTTTCCCCTCAAGAAGCCATTCGCTAAGACAGTTCTTGTGGAATTGGCAAAGTGATATTTGGAAGCCCATAGAGGGCTATGGTGAAAAAGGAAATATCCTCTGATGAAACCTGGAAAGAAGCTTTCTGAGAAACTGCTTAGTGTTCTGTTAATTCATCTCACAGAGTTACATCTGTATTTCGTGGATCTCTTTGCTAGCCTTATTTCTGGGGAATCTGAGAACAGATATTTCGGATCCCTTTGAAGACTATAGGGCCAAAGGAAATATCCTCCGATAACAAAGAGAAAGAAGCTTTCTGAGAAACTTCTTTGTGTTTTATGAAATCATCTCAAAGAGATACAGCTTTCCCCTCAAGAAGCCTTTCGCTAAGACAGTTCTTGTGGAATTGGCAAAGTGATATTTGGAAGCCCATAGAGGGCTATGGTGAAAAAGGAAATATCCTCAGATGAAATCTGGAAAGAAGCTTTCTGGGAAACTGCTCTGTGATGTGTGACTTCCACTCACAGAGTTACATCAGTATTTCGTGGATCTCTTTGCTAGCCTTATTTCTGTGGAATCTGAGAACAGATATTTCGGATCCCTTTGAAGACTATAGGGCCAAAGGAAATATCCTCCGATAACTAAGAGAAAAAAGCTTTCTGAGAAACTTCTTTGTGTTCTGTGAAATCATCTCACAGAGTTACAGCTTTCCCCTCAAGAAGCCTTTCGCTAAGACAGTTCTTGTGGAATTGGCAAAGTGATATTTGGAATCCCATAGAGGGTTATGGTGAAAAAGGAAATATCCTCCGATGAAATCTGGAAAGAAGTTTTCTGAGAAACTGCTCTGTGTTGTGTGACTTCCACTCACAGAGTTACATCTGTATTTCGTGGATCTCTTTGCTAGCGTTATTTCTGTGGAATCTGGGAACAGATATTTAGGATCCCTTTGAAGACTATAGGGCCAAAGGAAATATCCTCCGATAACTAAGAGAAAGAAGCTTTCTGAGAAACTTCTTTGTGTTCTATGAAATCATCTCACAGAGTTACAGCTTTCCCCTCAAGAAGCCTTTCGCTAAGACAGTTCTTGTGGAATTGGCAAAGTGATATTTGGAAGCCCATAGAGGGCTATGGTGAAAAAGGAAATATCCTCCGATGAAATCTGGAAAGAAGCTTTCTGAGAAACTGCTTAGTGTTCTGTTAATTCATCTCACAGAGTTACATCTATATTTCGTGGATCTGTTTGCTACCTTATTTCTGTGGAACCTGAGAACAGATATTTCGGATCCCTTTGAAGACTATAGGGCCAAAGGAAATATCCTCCGATAACTAAGAGAAAGAAGCTTTCTGAAAAACTTCTTTGTGTTCTGTGAAATCATCTCACAGAGTTACAGCTTTCCCCTCAAGAAGCCTTTCGCTAAGACAGTTATTGTGGAATTGGCAAAGTGATATTTGGAAGCCCATAGAGGGCTATGGTGAAAAAGGAAATATCCTCAGATGAAATCTGGAAAGAAGCTTTCTGAGAAACTGCTTACTGTTCTGTTAATTCATCTCACAGAGTTACATCTGTATTTCGTGGATCTCTTTGCTAGCCTTATTTCTGTGGAATCTGAGAACAGATATTTAGGATCCCTGTGAAGACTGTAGGGCCAAAGGAAATATCCTCCGATAACTAAGAGAAAGAAGCTTTCTGAGAAACTTCTTTGTGTTCTGTGAAATCATCTCACAGAGTTACAGCTTTCCCCTCAAGAAGCCTTTCGCTAAGACAGTTCTTGTGGAATTGGCAAAGTGATATTTGGAAGCCCATGGAGGGTTATGGTGAAAAAGGAAATATCCTCCGATGAAATCTGGAAAGAAGCTTTCTGAAAAACTGCTTAGTGTTCTGTTAATTAATCTCACAGAGTTACATCTATATTTCGTGGATCTCTTTGCTAGCCTTATTTCTGTGGAATCTGAGAACAGATATTTCGGATCCCTTTGAAGACTATAGGGCCAAAGGAAATATCCTCCGATAACAAAGAGAAAGAAGCTTTCTGAGAAACTTCTTTGTGTTCTGTGAAATCATCTCACAGAGTTACAGCTTTCCCCTCAAGAAGCCTTTCGCTAAGACAGTTCTTGTGGAATTGGCAAAGTGATATTTGGAAACCCATATAGGGCTATGGTGAAAAAGGAAATATCCTCAGATGAAATCTGGAAAGAAGCTTTCTGAGAAACTGCTTAGTGTTCTGTTAATTCATCTCACAGAGTTACATGAGTAGTTCGTGGATCTCTTTGCTAGCCTTATTTCTGGGGAATCTGAGAACAGATATTTCGGATCCCTTTGAAGACTATAGGGCCAAAGGAAATATCTTCCGATAACAAAGAGAAAGAAGCTTTCTGAGAAACTTCTTTGTGTTCTGTGAAATCATCTCACAGTTCCAGCTTTCCCCTCAAGAAGCCTTTCGCTAAGACAGTTCTTGTGGAATTGGCAAAGTGATATTTGGAAGCCCATAGAAGGCTATGGTGAAAAAGGAAATATCCTCAGATGAAATCTGGAAAGAAGCTTTCTGAGAAACTGCTCTGTGATGTGTGACTTCCACTCACAGAGTTACGTCTGTATTTCGTGGATCTCTTTGCTAGCCTTATTTCTGGGGGATCTGAGAACAGATATTTCGGATCCCTTTGAAGACTATAGGGCCAAAGGAAATATCTTCCGATAACAAAGAGAAAGAAGCTTTCTGAGAAACTTATTTGTGTTCTGTGAAATCATCTCACAGAGTTACAGATTTCCCCTCAAGAAGCCTTTCGCTAAGACAGTTCTTCTGGAATTGGAAAAGTGATATTTGGAAGCCCATAGAGGGCTATGGTGAAAAAGGAAATATCCTCCGATGAAATCTGGAAAGAAGCTTTCTGAGAAACTGCTCTGCGATGTGTGACTTATATTCACAGAGTTACATCTGTATTTCGTGGATCTCTTTGCTAGCCTTATTTCTGTGGAATCTGAGAACAGATATTTCGGATCCCTTTGAAGACTATAGGGCCAAAGGAAATATCCTCCGATAACAAAGAGAAAGAAGCTTTCTGAGAAACTTCTTTGTGTTCTGTGAAATCATCTAACAGAGTTACAGCTTTCCTTTCAAGAAGCCTTTCGCTAAGACAGTTCTTGTGGAATTGGCAAAGTGATATTTGGAAGCCCATAGAGGGCTATGGTGAAAAAGGAAATATCCTCCGATGAAATCTGGAAAGAAGCTTTCTGAGAAACTTCTTACTGTTCTGTTAATTCATCTCACAGAGTTACATCTGTATTTCGTGGATCTCTTTGCTAGCCTTATTTCTGGGGAATCTGAGAACAGATATTTCGGATCCCTTTGAAGACTATAGGGCCAAAGGAAATATACTCCGATAACACAGAGAAAGAAGCTTTCTGAGAAACTTCTTTGTGTTCTGTGAAATCATCTCACAGAGTTACAGCTTTCCCCTCAAGAAGCCTTTCGCTAAGACAGTTCTTGTGGAATTGGCAAAGTGATATTTGGAGCCCATAGAGGGCTCTGGTGAAAAAGGAAATATCGTCAGATGAAATCTGGAAAGAAGCTTTCTGAGAAACTGCTTAGTGTTCTGTTAATTCATCTCACAGAGTTACATCTATATTTCGTGGATCTGTTTGCTAGCCTTATTTCTGTGGAAGTTGAGAACAGATAATTCGGATCCCTTTGAAGACTATAGGGCCAAAGTAATATCCTCCGATAACTAAGAGAAAGAAGCTTTCTGAAAAACTTCTTTGTGTTCTGTGAAATCATCTCACAGAGTTACAGCTTTCCCCTCAAGAAGCCTTTCACTAAGACAGTTCTTGTGGAATTGGCAAAGTGATATTTGGAAGCCCATAGAGGGCTATGGTGAAAAAGGAAATATCCTCAGATGAAATCTGGAAAGAAGCTTTCTGAGAAACTGCTCTGGGATGTGTGACTTCCACTCACAGAGTTACATCTGTATTTCGTGGATTTCCTTGCTAGCCTTATTTCTGTGGAATCTGAGAACAGATGTTTCGGATCCCATTGAAGACTATAGGGCCAAAGGAAATATCCTCCGATAACTAAGAGAAAGAAGGTTTCTGAGAAATTCTTTTTGTTCTGTGAAATCATCTCACAGAGTTACAGCTTTCCCCTCAAGAAGCCTTTCGCTAAGACAGTTATTGTGGAATTGGCAAAGTGATATTTGGAAGCCCATAGAGGGCTATGGTGAAAAAGGAAATATCCTCAGATGAAATATGGAAAGAAGCTTTCTGAGAAACTGCTTACTGTTCTGTTAATTCATCTCACAGAGTTACATCTGTATTTCGTGGATCTCTTTGCTAGCCTTATTTCTGTGGAATCTGAGAACAGATATTTCGGATCCCTGTGAAGACTATAGGGCCAAAGGAAATATCCTCCGATAACAAAGAGAAAGAAGCTTTCTGAAAAACTTCTTTGTGTTCTGTGAAATCATCTCACAGAGTTACAGCTTTCCCCTCAAGAAGCCTTTCGCTAAGACAGTTCTTGTGGAATTGGCAAAGTGATATTTGGAAGCCCATAAAAGGCTATGGTGAAAAAGGAAATATCCTCAGATGAAATCTGGAAAGAAGCTTTCTGAGAAACTGCTCTGTGATGTGTGACTTCCACTCACAGAGTTACATCTGTATTTCGTGGATCTCTTTGCTAGCCTTATTTCTGTGGACTCTGAGAACAGATATTTCGGATCCCTTTAAAGACTATAGGGCCAAAGGAAATATCCTCCGATAACTAAGAGAAAGAAGCTTTCTGAGAAACTTCTTTGTGTTCTGTGAAATCATCTCACAGAGTTACAGCTTTCCCCTCAAGAAGCTTTTCGCTAAGACAGTTCTTGTGGAATTGGCAAAGTGATATTTGGAAGCCCATAGAGGGGAATGGTGAAAAAGGAAATATCCTCAGATGAAATCTGGAAAGAAGCTTTCTGAGAAACTGCTCTGTGATGTGTGACTTCCACTCACAGAGCTACATCTGTATTTCGTGGATCTCTTTGCTAGCGTTATTTCTGTGGAATCTGGGAACAGATATTTAGGATCCCTTTGAAGACTATAGGGCCAAAGGAAATATCCTCCGATAACTAAGAGAAAGAAGCTTTCTGAGAAACTTCTTTCTGTTCTGTGAAATCATCTCACAGAGTTACAGCTTTCCCCTCAAGAAGCCTTTCGCTAAGACAGTTCTTGTGGAATTGGCAAAGTGATATTTGGAAGCCCATAGAGGGCTATGGTGAAAAAGGAAATATCCTCAGATGAAATCTGGAAAGAAGCTTTCTGAGAAACTGCTCTGTGATGTGTGACTTCCACTCACAGAGTTACGTCTGTATTTCGTGGATCTCTTTGCTAGCCTTTTTTCTGGGGAATCGGAGAACAGATATTTCGGATCCCTTTGAAGACTATAGGGCCAAAGGAAATATCCTCCGGTAACTAAAAAAAGAAGCTTTCTGAGAAACTTCTTTGTGTTCTGTGAAATCATCTCACAGAGTTACAGCTTTCCACTCAAGAAGCCTTTCGCTAAGACAGTTCTTGTGGAATTGGCAAAGTGATATTTGGAAGCCCATAGAGGGCTATGGTGAAAAAGGAAATATCCTCAGATGAAATCTGGAAAGAAGCTTTCTGTGAAACTACTTAGTGTTCTGTTAATTCATCTCACAGAGTTACATCTGTATTTCGTGGATCTATTTGCTAGCCTTATTTCTGGGGAATCTGAGAACAGATATTTCGGATCCCTTTGAAGACTATAGGGCCAAAGGAAATATCTTCCGATAACAAAGAGAAAGAAGCTTTCTGAGAAACTTCTTTGTGTTCTGTGAAATCATCTCACAGAGTTACAGATTTCCCCTCAAGAAGCCTTTCGCTAAGACAGTTCTTGTGGAATTGGAAAAGTGATATTTGGAAGCCCATAGAGGGCTATGGTGAAAAAGGAAATATCCTCCGATGAAATCTGGAAAGAAGCTTTCTGAGAAACTGCTCTGAGATGTGTGACTTATATTCACAGAGTTATATCTGTATTTCGTGGATCTCTTTGCTAGCCTTATTTCTGTGGAATCTGAGAACAGATATTTCGGATCCCTTTGAAGACTATAGGGCCAAAGGAAATATCCTCCGATAACTAAGAGAAAGAAGCTTTCTGAGAAACTTCTTTGTGTTCTGTGAAATCATCTCACAGAGTTACAGCTTTCCCCTCAAGAAGCCTTTCGCTCAGAGAGTTCTTGTGGAATTGGCAAAGTGATGTTTGGAAGCCCATAGAGGGCTATGGTGAAAAAGGAAATATCCTCCGATGAAATATGGAAAGAAGCTTTCTGAGAAACTGCTTAGTGTTCTGTTAATTCATCTCACAGAGTTACATCTGTATTTCGTGGATCTCTTTGCTAGCCTTATTGCTGTGGAATCTGAAAACATTTATTTCGGATCCCTTTGAAGACTATAGGGCCAAATGAAATATCCTCCGATAACAAAGAGAAAGAAGCTTTCTGAGAAACTTCTTTGTGTTCTTTGAAATCATCTCACAGAGTTACAGCTTTTCCCTCAAGAAGCCTTTCGCTAAGACAGTTCTTGTGGAATTGGCAAAGTGATATTTGGAAGCCCATAGAGGGCTATGGTGAAAAAGGAAATATCCTCAGATGAAATCTGGAAAGAAGCTTTCTGAGAAACTGCTTAGTGTTCTGTTAATTCATCTCACAGCGTTACATCTGTATTTCGTGGATCTCTTTGCTAGCCTTATTTCTGGGGAATCTGAGAACAGATATTTCGGATCCCTTTGAAGACTATAGGGCCAAAGGAAATATCTTCCGATAACAAAGAGAAAGAAGCTTTCTGAGAAACTTCTTTGTGTTCTGTGAAATCATCTCACAGTTACAGCTTTCCCCTCAAGAAGCCTTTCGCTAAGACAGTTCTTGTGGAATTGGCAAAGTGATATTTGGAAGCCCATAGAGGGCTATGGTGAAAAAGGAAATATCCTCAGATGAAATCTGGAAAGAAGATTTCTGAGAAACTGCTTAGTGTTCTGTTATTTCACCTCACAGAGTTACATCTGTGTTTCGTGAATCTCTTTTCTAGCCTGATTTCTGTGGAATCTCAGAACAGATATTTCGGATCCCTTTGAAGACTATTGGGCCAAAGGAAATATCCTCCGATAACTAAGAGAAAGAAGCTTTCTGAGAAACTTCTTTGTTTTCTGTGAAATCATCTCACAGAGTTACAGCTTTCCCCTCAAGAAGCCTTTCGCTAAGACAGTTCTTGTGGAATTGGCAAAGTGATATTTAGAATCGCATAGAGGGCTATGGTGAAAAAGGAAATATCCTCAGATGAAATCTGGAAAGAAGCTTTCTGAGAAACTGCTTAGTGTTCTGTTAATTCATCTCACAGAGTTACATCTGTATTTCGTGGATCTCTTTGCTAGCCTTATTTCTGTGGAATCAGAGAACAGATATTTCGGATCCCTTTGAAGACTATAGGGCCAAAGGAAATATCCTCCGATAACAAAGAGAAAGAAGCTTTCTGAGAAACTTCTTTGTGTTCTGTAAAATCATCTCATATAGTTACAGCTTTCCTTTCAAGAAGCCTTTCGCTAAGACAGTTCTTGTGGAATTGGCAAAGTGATATTTCGAAGCCCATAGAGGGCTATGGTGAAAAAGGAAATATCCTCAGATGAAATCTGGAAAGAAGCTTTCTGAGAAACTGCTTACTGTTCTGTGAATTCATCTCACAGAGTTACATCTGTATTTCGTGGATCTCTTTGCTACCTTATTTCTGTGGAATCTGAGAACAGATATTTCGGATCCCTTTGAAGAATATAGGGCCAAAGGAAATATCTTCCGATAACAAAGAGAAAGAAGCTTTCTGAGAAACTTCTTTGTATTCTGTGAAATCATCTCACAGAGTTACAGCTTTCCCCTCAAGAAGCCTTTCGCTAAGACAGTTATTCTGGAATTGGCAAAGTGATATTTGGAGCCCATAGAGGGCTCTGGTGAAAAAGGAAATATCCTCAGATGAAATCTGGAAAGAAGCTTTCTGAGAAACTGCTCTGTGATGTGTGACTTCCACTCACAGAGTTACATCTGTATTTCGTGGATCTCTTTGCTAGCGTTATTTCTGTGGAATCTGGGAACAGATATTTAGGATCCCTTTGAAGACTATAGGGCCAAAGGAAATATCCTCCGATAACTAAGAGAAAGAAGCTTTCTGAGAAACTTCTTTGTGTTCTGTGAAATCATCTAACAGAGTTACAGCTTTCCTTTCAAGAAGCCTTTCGCTAAGACAGTTCTTGTGGAATTGGCAAAGTGATATTTGGAAGCCCATAGAGGGCTATGGTGAAAAAGGAAATATCCTCCGATGAAATCTGGAAAGAAGCTTTCTGAGAAACTTCTTACTGTTCTGTTAATTCATCTCACAGAGTTACATCTGTATTTCGTGGATCTCTTTGCTAGCCTTATTTCTGGGGAATCTGAGAACAGATATTTCGGATCCCTTTGAAGACTATAGGGCCAAAGGAAATATACTCCGATAACACAGAGAAAGAAGCTTTCTGAGAAACTTCTTTGTGTTCTGTGAAATCATCTCACAGAGTTACAGCTTTCCCCTCAAGAAGCCTTTCGCTAAGACAGTTCTTGTGGAATTGGCAAAGTGATATTTGGAGCCCATAGAGGGCTCTGGTGAAAAAGGAAATATCGTCAGATGAAATCTGGAAAGAAGCTTTCTGAGAAACTGCTTAGTGTTCTGTTAATTCATCTCACAGAGTTACATCTATATTTCGTGGATCTGTTTGCTAGCCTTATTTCTGTGGAAGCTGAGAACAGATAATTCGGATCCCTTTGAAGACTATAGGGCCAAAGTAATATCCTCCGATAACTAAGAGAAAGCAGCTTTCTGAAAAACTTCTTTGTGTTCTGTGAAATCATCTCACAGAGTTACAGCTTTCCCCTCAAGAAGCCTTTCACTAAGACAGTTCTTGTGGAATTGGCAAAGTGATATTTGGAAGCCCATAGAGGGCTATGGTGAAAAAGGAAATATCCTCAGATGAAATCTGGAAAGAAGCTTTCTGAGAAACTGCTCTGGGATGTGTGACTTCCACTCACAGAGTTACATCTGTATTTCGTGGATTTCTTTGCTAGCCTTATTTCTGTGGAATCTGAGAACAGATGTTTCGGATCCCTTTGAAGACTATAGGGCCAAAGGAAATATCCTCCGATAACTAAGAGAAAGAAGGTTTCTGAGAAATTCTTTTTGTTCTGTGAAATCATCTCACAGAGTTACAGCTTTCCCCTCAAGAAGCCTTTCGCTAAGACAGTTATTGTGGAATTGGCAAAGTGATATTTGGAAGCCCATAGAGGGCTATGGTGAAAAAGGAAATATCCTCAGATGAAATATGGAAAGAAGCTTTCTGAGAAACTGCTTACTGTTCTGTTAATTCATCTCACAGAGTTACATCTGTATTTCGTGGATCTCTTTGCTAGCCTTATTTCTGTGGAATCTGAGAACAGATATTTCGGATCCCTGTGAAGACTATAGGGCCAAAGGAAATATCCTCCGATAACAAAGAGAAAGAAGCTTTCTGAAAAACTTCTTTGTGTTCTGTGAAATCATCTCACAGAGTTACAGCTTTCCCCTCAAGAAGCCTTTCGCTAAGACAGTTCTTGTGGAATTGGCAAAGTGATATTTGGAAGCCCATAAAAGGCTATGGTGAAAAAGGAAATATCCTCAGATGAAATCTGGAAAGAAGCTTTCTGAGAAACTGCTCTGTGATGTGTGACTTCCACTCACAGAGTTACATCTGTATTTCGTGGATCTCTTTGCTAGCCTTATTTCTGTGGACTCTGAGAACAGATATTTCGGATCCCTTTAAAGACTATAGGGCCAAAGGAAATATCCTCCGATAACTAAGAGAAAGAAGCTTTCTGAGAAACTTCTTTGTGTTCTGTGAAATCATCTCACAGAGTTACAGCTTTCCCCTCAAGAAGCTTTTCGCTAAGACAGTTCTTGTGGAATTGGCAAAGTGATATTTGGAAGCCCATAGAGGGGAATGGTGAAAAAGGAAATATCCTCAGATGAAATCTGGAAAGAAGCTTTCTGAGAAACTGCTCTGTGATGTGTGACTTCCACTCACAGAGCTACATCTGTATTTCGTGGATCTCTTTGCTAGCGTTATTTCTGTGGAATCTGGGAACAGATATTTAGGATCCCTTTGAAGACTATAGGGCCAAAGGAAATATCCTCCGATAACTAAGAGAAAGAAGCTTTCTGAGAAACTTCTTTGTGTTCTGTGAAATCATCTCACAGAGTTACAGCTTTCCCCTCAAGAAGCCTTTCGCTAAGACAGTTCTTGTGGAATTGGCAAAGTGATATTTGGAAGCCCATAGAGGGCTATGGTGAAAAAGGAAATATCCTCAGATGAAATCTGGAAAGAAGCTTTCTGAGAAACTGCTCTGTGATGTGTGACTTCCACTCACAGAGTTACGTCTGTATTTCGTGGATCTCTTTGCTAGCCTTTTTTCTGGGGAATCGGAGAACAGATATTTCGGATCCCTTTGAAGACTATAGGGCCAAAGGAAATATCCTCCGGTAACTAAAAAAAGAAGCTTTCTGAGAAACTTCTTTGTGTTCTGTGAAATCATCTCACAGAGTTACAGCTTTCCACTCAAGAAGCCTTTCGCTAAGACAGTTCTTGTGGAATTGGCAAAGTGATATTTGGAAGCCCATAGAGGGCTATGGTGAAAAAGGAAATATCCTCAGATGAAATATGGAAAGAAGCTTTCTGAGAAACTGCTTACTGTTCTGTTAATTCATCTCACAGAGTTACATCTGTATTTCGTGGATCTCTTTGCTAGCCTTATTTCTGTGGAATCTGAGAACAGATATTTCGGATCCCTGTGAAGACTATAGGGCCAAAGGAAATATCCTCCGATAACAAAGAGAAAGAAGCTTTCTGAAAAACTTCTTTGTGTTCTGTGAAATCATCTCACAGAGTTACAGCTTTCCCCTCAAGAAGCCTTTCGCTAAGACAGTTCTTGTGGAATTGGCAAAGTGATATTTGGAAGCCCATAAAAGGCTATGGTGAAAAAGGAAATATCCTCAGATGAAATCTGGAAAGAAGCTTTCTGAGAAACTGCTCTGTGATGTGTGACTTCCACTCACAGAGTTACATCTGTATTTCGTGGATCTCTTTGCTAGCCTTATTTCTGTGGACTCTGAGAACAGATATTTCGGATCCCTTTAAAGACTATAGGGCCAAAGGAAATATCCTCCGATAACTAAGAGAAAGAAGCTTTCTGAGAAACTTCTTTGTGTTCTGTGAAATCATCTCACAGAGTTACAGCTTTCCCCTCAAGAAGCTTTTCGCTAAGACAGTTCTTGTGGAATTGGCAAAGTGATATTTGGAAGCCCATAGAGGGGAATGGTGAAAAAGGAAATATCCTCAGATGAAATCTGGAAAGAAGCTTTCTGAGAAACTGCTCTGTGATGTGTGACTTCCACTCACAGAGCTACATCTGTATTTCGTGGATCTCTTTGCTAGCGTTATTTCTGTGGAATCTGGGAACAGATATTTAGGATCCCTTTGAAGACTATAGGGCCAAAGGAAATATCCTCCGATAACTAAGAGAAAGAAGCTTTCTGAGAAACTTCTTTGTGTTCTGTGAAATCATCTCACAGAGTTACAGCTTTCCCCTCAAGAAGCCTTTCGCTAAGACAGTTCTTGTGGAATTGGCAAAGTGATATTTGGAAGCCCATAGAGGGCTATGGTGAAAAAGGAAATATCCTCAGATGAAATCTGGAAAGAAGCTTTCTGAGAAACTGCTCTGTGATGTGTGACTTCCACTCACAGAGTTACGTCTGTATTTCGTGGATCTCTTTGCTAGCCTTTTTTCTGGGGAATCGGAGAACAGATATTTCGGATCCCTTTGAAGACGATAGGGCCAAAGGAAATATCCTCCGGTAACTAAAAAAAGAAGCTTTCTGAGAAACTTCTTTGTGTTCTGTGAAATCATCTCACAGAGTTACAGCTTTCCACTCAAGAAGCCTTTCGCTAAGACAGTTCTTGTGGAATTGGCAAAGTGATATTTGGAAGCCCATAGAGGGCTATGGTGAAAAAGGAAATATCCTCAGATGAAATCTGGAAAGAAGCTTTCTGTGAAACTACTTAGTGTTCTGTTAATTCATCTCACAGAGTTACATCTGTATTTCGTGGATCTCTTTGCTAGCCTTATTTCTGGGGAATCTGAGAACAGATATTTCGGATCCCTTTGAAGACTATAGGGCCAAAGGAAATATCTTCTGATAACAAAGAGAAAGAAGATTTCTGAGAAACTTCTTTGTGTTCTGTGAAATCATCTCACAGAGTTACAGATTTCCCCTCAAGAAGCCTTTCGCTAAGACAGTTCTTGTGGAATTGGAAAAGTGATATTTGGAAGCCCATAGAGGGCTATGGTGAAAAAGGAAATATCCTCCGATGAAATCTGGAAAGAAGCTTTCTGAGAAACTGCTCTGAGATGTGTGACTTATATTCACAGAGTTATATCTGTATTTCGTGGATCTCTTTGCTAGCCTTATTTCTGTGGAATCTGAGAACAGATATTTCGGATCCCTTTGAAGACTATAGGGCCAAAGGAAATATCCTCCGATAACTAAGAGAAAGAAGCTTTCTGAGAAACTTCTTTGTGTTCTGTGAAATCATCTCACAGAGTTACAGCTTTCCCCTCAAGAAGCCTTTCGCTCAGAGAGTTCTTGTGGAATTGGCAAAGTGATGTTTGGAAGCCCATAGAGGGCTATGGTGAAAAAGGAAATATCCTCCGATGAAATCTGGAAAGAAGCTTTCTGAGAAACTGCTTACTGTTCTGTTAATTCATCTCACAGAGTTACATCTGTATTTCGTGGATCTCTTTGCTAGCCTTATTGCTGTGGAATCTGAAAACATTTATTTCGGATCCCTTTGAAGACTATAGGGCCAAAGGAAATATCCTCTGATAACAAAGAGAAAGAAGCTTTCTGAGAAACTTCTTTGTGTTCTTTGAAATCATCTCACAGAGTTACAGCTTTTCCCTCAAGAAGCCTTTCGCTAAGACAGTTCTTGTGGAATTGGCAAAGTGATATTTGGAAGCCCATAGAGGGCTATGGTGAAAAAGGAAATATCCTCAGATGAAATCTGGAAAGAAGCTTTCTGAGAAACTGCTTAGTGTTCTGTTAATTCATCTCACAGCGTTACATCTGTATTTCGTGGATCTCTTTGCTAGCCTTATTTCTGGGGAATCTGAGAACAGATATTTCGGATCCCTTTGAAGACTATAGGGCCAAAGGAAATATCTTCCGATAACAAAGAGAAAGAAGCTTTCTGAGAAACTTCTTTGTGTTCTGTGAAATCATCTCACAGTTACAGCTTTCCCCTCAAGAAGCCTTTCGCTAAGACAGTTCTTGTGGAATTGGCAAAGTGATATTTGGAAGCCCATAGAGGGCTATGGTGAAAAAGGAAATATCCTCAGATGAAATCTGGAAAGAAGATTTCTGAGAAACTGCTTAGTGTTCTGTTATTTCACCTCACAGAGTTACATCTGTGTTTCGTGAATCTCTTTTCTAGCCTGATTTCTGTGGAATCTCAGAACAGATATTTCGGATCCCTTTGAAGACTATTGGGCCAAAGGAAATATCCTCCGATAACTAAGAGAAAGAAGCTTTCTGAGAAACTTCTTTGTTTTCTGTGAAATCATCTCACAGAGTTACAGCTTTCCCCTCAAGAAGCCTTTCGGTAAGACAGTTCTTGTGGGATTGGCAAAGTGATATTTAGAATCCCATAGAGGGCTATGGTGAAAAAGGAAATATCCTCAGATGAAATCTGGAAAGAAGCTTTCTGAGAAACTGCTTAGTGTTCTGTTAATTCATCTCACAGAGTTACATCTGTATTTCGTGGATCTCTTTGCTAGCCTTATTTCTGTGGAATCAGAGACCAGATATTTCGGATCCCTTTGAAGACTATAGGGCCAAAGGAAATATCCTCCGATAACAAAGAGAAAGAAGCTTTCTGAGAAACTTCTTTGTGTTCTGTAAAATCATCTCACATAGTTACAGCTTTCCTTTCAAGAAGCCTTTCGCTAAGACAGTTCTTGTGGAATTGGCAAAGTGATATTTCGAAGCCCATAGAGGGCTATGGTGAAAAAGGAAATATCCTCAGATGAAATCTGGAAAGAAGCTTTCTGAGAAACTGCTTACTGTTCTGTGAATTCATCTCACAGAGTTACATCTGTATTTCGTGGATCTCTTTGCTACCTTATTTCTGTGGAATCTGAGAACAGATATTTCGGATCCCTTTGAAGACTATAGGGCCAAAGGAAATATCTTCCGATAACAAAGAGAAAGAAGCTTTCTTAGAAACTTCTTTGTATTCTGTGAAATCATCTCACAGAGTTACAGCTTTCCCCTCAAGAAGCCTTTCGCTAAGACAGTTATTGTGGAATTGGCAAAGTGATATTTGGAGCCCATAGAGGGCTCTGGTGAAAAAGGAAATATCCTCAGATGAAATCTGGAAAGAAGCTTTCTGAGAAACTGCTCTGTGATGTGTGACTTCCACTCACAGAGTTACATCTGTATTTCGTGGATCTCTTTGCTAGCGTTATTTCTGTGGAATCTGGGAACAGATATTTAGGATCCCTTTGAAGACTATAGGGCCAAAGGAAATATCCTCCGATAACTAAGAGAAAGAAGCTTTCTGAGAAACTTCTTTGTGTTCTATGAAATCATCTCACAGAGTTACAGCTTTCCCCTCAAGAAGCCTTTCGCTAAGACAGTTCTTGTGGAATTGGCAAAGTGATATTTGGAAGCCCATAGAGGGCTATGGTGAAAAAGGAAATATCCTCCGATGAAATCTGGAAAGAAGCTTTCTGAGAAACTGCTTAGTGTTCTGTTAATTCATCTCACAGAGTTACATCTATATTTCGTGGATCTGTTTGCTAGTCTTATTTCTGTGGAAGCTGAGAACAGATATTTCGGATCCCTTTGAAGACTATAGGGCCAAAAGAAATATCCCCCGATAACTAAGAGAAAGAAGGTTTCTGAGAAATTCTCTTTGTTCTGTGAAATCATCTCACAGAGTTACAGCTTTCCTCTCAAGAAGCCTTTCGCTAAGACAGTTATTGTGGAATTGGCAAAGTGATATTTGGAAGCCCATAGAGGGCTATGGTGAAAAAGGAAATATCCTCAGATGAAATCTGGAAAGAAGCTTTCTGAGAAACTGCTCTGTGATGTGTGACTTCCACTCACAGAGCTACATCTGTATTTCGTGGATCTCTTTGCTAGCGTTATTTCTGTGGAATCTGGGAACAGATATTTAGGATCCCTTTGAAGACTATAGGGCCAAAGGAAATATCCTCCGGTAACTAAGAGAAAGAAGCTTTCTGAGAAACTTCGTTGTGTTCAATGAACTCATCTCACAGAGTTACAGCTTTCCCCTCAAGAAGCCTTTCGCTAAGACAGTTCTTGTGGAATTGGCAAAGTGATATTTGGAAGCCCATAGACGGCTATGGTGAAAAAGGAAATATCCTCCAATGAAATCTGGAAAGAAGCTTTCTGAGAAACTGCTTAGTGTTCTGTTAATTCATCTCACAGAGTTACATCTTTATTTCGTGGATCTCTTTGCTAGCCTTATTTCTGTGGAATCTGAGAAGAGATATTTCGGATCCCTTTGAAGACTATAGGGCCAAAGGAAATATCCTCCGATAACTAAGAGAAAGAAGCTTTCTGAAAAACTTCTTTGTGTTCTGTGAAATCATCTCACAGAGTTACAGCTTTCCCCTCAAGAAGCCTTTCGCTAAGACAGTTCTTGTGGAATTGGCAAAGTGATATTTGGAAGCCCATAGAGGGCTATGGTGAAAAAGGAAATATCCTCAGATGAAATCTGGAAAGAAGCTTTCTGAGAAACTGCTCTGTGATGTGTGACTTCCACTCACGGAGTTACATCTGTATTTCGTGGATCTCTTTGCTAGCCTTATTTCTGTGGAATCTGAGAATAGATATTTGGGATCCCTTTGAAGACTATAGGGCCAAAGGAAATATCCTCCGATAACAAAGAGAAAGAAGCTTCCTGAGAAACTTCTTTGTGTTCTGTTAAATCATCTCACAGAGTTGCAGCTTTCCACTCAAGAAGCCATTCGCTAAGACAGTTCTTGTGGAATTGGCAAAGTGATATTCGGAAGCCCATAGAGGGCTTTGGTGAAAAAGGAAATATCCTCTGATGAAATCTGGAAAGAAGCTTTCTGAGAAACTGCTTAGTGTTCTGTTAATTCATCTCACCGCGTTACATCTGTATTTCGTGGATCTCTTTGCTAGCCTTATTTCTGTGGAATCTGAGAACAGATATTTCGGATCCCTTTGAAGACTATAGGGCCAAAGGAAATATCCTCCGATTACAAAGAGAAAGAAGCTTTCTGAGAAACTTCTTTGTGTTTTATGAAATCATCTCACAGAGATACAGCTTTCCCCTCAAGAAGCCTTTCGCTAAGACAGTTCTTGTGGAATTGGCAAAGTGATATTTGGAAGCCCATAGAGGGCTATGGTGAAAAAGGAAATATCCTCAGATGAAATCTGGAAAGAAGCTTTCTGAGAAACTGCTCTGTGATGTGTGACTTCCACTCACAGAGTTACATCTGTATTTCGTGGATCTCTTTGCTAGCCTTATTTCTGTGGAATCTGAGAACAGATATTTCGGATCCCTTTGAAGACTATAGGGCCAAAGGAAATATCCTCCGATAACTAAGAGAAGGAAGCTTTCTGAGATACTTCTTTGTTTTCTGTGAAATCATCTCACAGAGTTACAGCTTTCCCCTCAAGAAGCCATTCGCTAAGACAGTTCTTGTGGAATTGGCAAAGTGATATTTGGAAGCCCATAGAGGGCTATGGTGAAAAAGGAAATATCCTTAGATGAAATCTGGAAAGAAGCTTTCTGAGAAACTGCTTAGTGTTCTGTTAATTCATCTCACAGAGTTACATCTGTATTTCGTGGATCTCTTTGCTAGCCTTATTTCTGTGGAATATGAGAACAGATATTTCGGATCCCTTTGAAGACTATAGGGCCATAGGAAATATCCTCCGATAACAAAGAGAAAGAAGCTTTCTGAGAAACTTCTTTGTGTTCTATGAAATCATCTAACAGAGTTACAGCTTTCCCCTCAAGAAGACTTTTGCTAAGACAGTTCTTCTGGAACTGGCAAAGTGATATTTGGTAGCCCATAGAGGGCTATGTTGAAAAAGGAAATATCCTCACATGAAATCTGGAAAGAAGCTTTCTGAGAAACTGCTCTGTGATGTGTGACTTCCACTCACAGAGTTACATCTGTATTTCGTGGATCTCTTTGCTAGCCTTATTTCTGTGGAATCTGAGAACAGATATTTCGGATCCCTTTGAAGACTATAGGGCCAAAGGAAATATCCTCCGATAACTAAGAGAAAGAAGCTTTCTGAGAAACTTCTTTGTGTTCTGTGAAATCATCTCAAAGAGTTACAGCTTTCCCCTCAAGAAGCCTTTCGCTAAGACCGTTCTTGTGGAATTGGCAATGTGATATTTGGAAGCCCATAGAGGGCTATGGTGAAAAAGGAAATATCCTCCGAGAAATCTGGAAAGAAGCTTTCTGAGAAACTGCTTAGTGTTCTGTTAATTCATCTCACAGAGTTACATCTGTATTGCGTGGATCTCTTTGCTAGCCTTATTTCTGTGCAATCTGAGAACAGATATTTTGCATACCTTTGAAGACTGTAGGGCCAAAGGAAATATCCTCCGATAACAAAGAGAAAGAAGCTTTCTGAGAAACTTCTTTGTGTTCTGTGTAATGATCTCACAGAGTTACAGCTTTCCCCTCAAGAAGCCTTTCGCTAAGACACTTCTTGTGGAAATGGCAAAGTGATATTTGGAAGCCCATAGAGGGCTATGGTGAAAAAGGAAATATCCTCAGATGAAATCTGGAAAGAAGCTTTCTGAGAAACTGCTTAGTGTTCTGTTAATTCATCTCACAGAGTTACATCTATATTTCCTGGATCTCTTTGCTAGCCTTATTTCTGTGGAATCTGAGAACAGATATTTCGGATCCCTTTGAAGACTAGAGGAATAAAGGAAGTATCCTCCGATAAGAAATAGAAAGAAGCTTTCTGAGAAAATTCTTTGTGTTCTGTGAAATCATCTCACAGAGTTACAGCTTTCCCCTCAAGAACACTTTCGCGAAGACAGTTCTTGTGGAATTGGCAAAGTGATATTTGGAAGCCCATAGAGGGCTATGGTGAAAAAGGAATTATCCTCAGATGAAATCTGGAAAGAATCTTTCTGAGAAACTGCTTAGTGTTCTGTTAATTCATCTCACAGAGTTACATCTGTATTTCGTGGATCTCTTTGCTAGCCTTATTTCTGGGGAATCTGAGAACAGATATTTCGGATCCCTTTGAAGACTATAGGACCGAAGGATATATCCTCCGATAACAAAGAGAAAGAAGCTTTCTGAGAAACTTCTTTGTGTTCTGTGAAAACATCTCACAGAGATACAGCTTTCCACTCCAGAAGACTTTCGCTAGGACAGTTCTTGTGGAATTGGCAAAGTGATATTTGGAAGCCCATAGAGGGCTATGGTGAAAAAGGAAATATCCTCCGATGAAATCTGGAAAGAAGCTTTCTGAGAATCTGCTTAGTGTTCTGTTAATTCATCTCACAGAGTTACATTTGTATTTCGTGGATCTCTTTGCTAGCCTTATTTCTGTGGAATCTGAGAACAGATATTTCGGATCCCTTTGAAGACTATAGGGCCAAAGGAAATATCCTCCGATAACAAAGAGAAAGAAGCTTTCTGAGAAACTTCTTTGTGTTCTGTGAAATCATCTCACAGATTTACAGCTTTCCCCTCAAGAAGCCTTTCGCTAAGACAGTTCTTGTGGAATTCGCAAAGTGATATTTGGAAGCCCATAGAGGGCTATGGTGAAAAAGGTAATATCCTCAGATGAAATCTGGAAAGAATCTTTCTGAGAAACTGCTTAGTGTTCTGTTAATTCATCTCACAGAGTTACATCTATATTTCCTGGGTCTCTTTGCTAGCCTTATTTCTGTGGAATCTGAGAACAGATATTTCGGATCCGTTTGAAGACTAGAGGAACAAAGGAAGTATCCTCCGATATCAAATAGAAAGAAGCTTTCTGAGAAACTTCTTTGTGTTCTGTGAAATCATCTCACAGAGTTACAGCTTTCCCCTCAAGAAGCCTTTCACTAAGACAGTTCTTGTGGAATTGGCAAAGTGATATTTGGAAGCCCATAGAGGGCTATGTTGAAAAAGGAAGTATCCTCAGATGAAATCTGGAAAGAAGCTTTCTGAGAAACTGCTCTGGGATGTGTGACTTCCACTCACAGAGTTACATCTGTATTTCGTGGATCTCTTTGCTAGCCTTATTTCTGTGGAATCTGAGAACAGATGTTTCGGATACCTTTGAAGACTATAGGGCCAAAGGAAATATCCTCCGATAACTAAGAGAAAGAAGGTTTCTGAGAAATTCTTTTTGTTCTGTGAAATCATCTCACAGAGTTACAGCTTTCCCCTCAAGAAGCCTTTCGCTAAGACAGTTATTGTGGAATTGGCAAAGTGATATTTGGAAGCCCTTAGAGGGCTATGGTGAAAAAGGAAATATCCTCAGATGAAATATGGAAAGAAGCTTTCTGAGAAACTGCTTACTGTTCTGTTAATTCATCTCACAGAGTTACATCTGTATTTCGTGGATCTCTTTGCTAGCCTTATTTCTGTGGAATCTGAGAACAGATATTTCGGATCCCTGTGAAGACTATAGGGCCAAAGGAAATATCCTCCGATAACTAAGAGAAAGAAGCTTTCTGAAAAACTTCTTTGTGTTCTGTGAAATCATCTCACAGAGTTACAGCTTTCCCCTCAAGAAGCCTTTCGCTAAGACAGTTCTTGTGGAATTGGCAAAGTGATATTTGGAAGCCCATAGAAGGCTATGGTGAAAAAGGAAATATCCTCAGATGAAATCTGGAAAGAAGCTTTCTGAGAAACTGCTCTGTGATGTGTGACTTCCACTCACAGAGTTACATCTGTATTTCGTGGATCTCTTTGCTAGCCTTATTTCTGTGGAATCTGAGACCAGAAATTTCGGATCCCTTTAAAGACTATAGGGCCAAAGGAAATATCCTCCGATAACTAAGAGAAAGAAGCTTTCTGAGAAACTTCTTTGTGTTCTGTGAAATCATCTCACAGAGTTACATCTTTCCCCTCAAGAAGCTTTTCGCTAAGACAGTTCTTGTGGAATTGGCAAAGTGATATTTGGAAGCCCATAGAGGGCAATGGTGAAAAAGGAAATATCCTCAGATGAAATCTGGAAAGAAGCTTTCTGAGAAACTGCTCTGTGATGTGTGACTTCCACTCACAGAGCTACATCTGTATTTCGTGGATCTCTTTGCTGGCGTTATTTCTGTGGAATCTGGGAACAGATATTTAGGATCCCTTTGAAGACTATAGGGCCAAAGGAAATATCCTCCGATAACTAAGAGAAAGAAGCTTTCTGAGAAACTTCTTTGTGTTCTGTGAAATCATCTCACAGAGTTACAGCTTTCCCCTCAAGAAGCCTTTCGCTAAGACAGTTCTTGTGGAATTGGCAAAGTGATATTTGGAAGCCCATAGAGGGCAATGGTGAAAAAGGAAATATCCTCAGATGAATTGTGGAAAGCTTTCTTAGAAACTGCTTAGTCTTCTGTTAATTCATCTCACAGAGTTACATCTGTATTTCGTGGATCTCTTTGCTAGCCTTATTTCTGTGAAATCTGAGAACAGATATTTCGGATCCCTTTGAAGACTATAGGGCCAAAGGAAATATCCTCCGATAACAAAGAGAAAGAAGCTTTCTGAGAAACTTCTTTGTGTTCTGTGAAATCATCTCACAGAGTTACAGCTTTCCCCTCAAGAAGCCTTTCGCTAAGACAGTTCTTTTGGAATTGGCAAAGTGATATTTGGAAGCCCATAGCGGGCTATGGTGAAAAAGGAAATATCCTCAGATGAAATCTGGAAAGAAGCTTTCTGAGAAACTGCTCGGTGATGTGTGACTTCCACTCACAGAGTTACATCTGTATTTCGTGGATCTCTTTGCTAGCCTTATTTCTGTGGAATCTGAGAACAGATATTTCGGATCCCTTTGAAGACTATAGGTCCAAAGGAAATATACTCCGATAACTAAGAGAAAGAAGGTTTCTGAGGAATTCTTTGTGTTCTGTGAAATCATCTCCCAGAGTTACAGCTTTCCCCTGAAGAAGCCTTTCGTTAAGACAGTTCTTGTGGAATTGGCAAAGTGATATTTGGAAGCCCATAGAGGGCTATGGTGAAAAAGGAAATATCCTCAGATGAAATCTGGAAAGAAGCTTTCTGAGAAACTGCTTACTGTTCTGTTACTTCATCTCACAGAGTTACATCTGTATTTCGTGGATTTCTTTGCTAGCCTTATTTCTGTGGAATCTGAGAACAGAAGTTTCGGAAACCTTTGAAGACTATAGGGCCAAAGGAAATATCCTCCGATAACAAAGAGAAAGAAGCTTTCTGAGAAACTTCTTTGTGTTCTATGAAATCGTCTCACAGAGTTACAGCTTTCCCCTCAAGAAGCCTTTCGCTAAGACAGTTCTTGTGGAATTGGCAAAGTGATATTTGGAAGCCCATAGAGGGCTATGGTGAAAAAGGAAATATCCTCAGATGAAATCTGGAAAGAAGCCTTCTGAGAAACTGCTCTGTGATGTGTGACTTCCACTCACAGAGTTACGTCTGTATTTCGTGGATCTCTTTGCTAGCCTTATTTCTGGGGAATCTGAGAACAGATATTTCGGATCCCTTTGAAGACTATAGGGCCAAAGGAAATATCCTCCGATAACTAAAAAAAGAAGCTTCTGAGAAACTTCTTTGTGTTCTGTGAAATCATCTCACAGAGTTACAGCTTTCCCCTCAAGAAGCCTTTCGCTAAGACAGTTCTTGTGGAATTGGCAAAGTGATATTTGGAAGCCCATAGACGGCTATGGTGAAAAAGGAAATATCCTCCGATGAAATCTGGAAAGAAGCTTTCTGAGAAACTGCTTAGTGTTCTGTTAATTCATCTCACAGAGTTACATCTATATTTCGTGGATCTGTTTGCTACCTTATTTCTGTGGAACCTGAGAACAGATATTTCGGATCCCTTTGAAGACTATAGGGCCAAAGGAAATATCCTCCGATAACTAAGAGAAAGAAGCTTTCTGAAAAACTTCTTTGTGTTCTGTGAAATCATCTCACAGAGTTACAGCTTTCCCCTCAAGAAGCCTTTCGCTAAGACAGTTCTTGTGGAATTGGCAAAGTGATATTTGGAAGCCCATAGAGGGCTATGGTGAAAAAGGAAATATCCTCAGATGAAATCTGGAAAGAAGCTTTCTGAGAAACTGCTCTGTGATGTGTGACTTCCACTCACAGAGTTACATCTGTATTTCGTGGATCTCTTTGCTAGCCTTATTTCTGTGGAATCTGAGAACAGATATTTCGGATCCCTTTGAAGACTATAGGGCCAAAGGAAATATCCTCCGATAACTAAGAGAAAGAAGCTTTCTGAAAAACTTCTTTGTGTTCTGTGAAATCATCTCACAGAGTTACAGCTTTCCCCTCAAGAAGCCTTTCGCTAAGACAGTTCTTGTGGAATTGGCAAAGTGATATTTGGAAGCCCATAGAAGGCTATGTTGAAAAAGGAAATATCCTCAGATGAAATCTGGAAAGAAGCTTTCTGAGAAACTGCTCTGTGATGTGTGACTTCCACTCACAGAGTTACATCTGTATTTCGTGGATCTCTTTGCTAGCCTTATTTCTGTGGAATCTGAGACCAGAAATTTCGGATCCCTTTAAAGACTATAGGGCCAAAGGAAATATCCTCCGATAACTAAGAGAAAGAAGCTTTCTGAGAAACTTCTTTGTGTTCTGTGAAATCATCTCACAGAGTTACATCTTTCCCCTCAAGAAGCTTTTCGCTAAGACAGTTCTTGTGGAATTGGCAAAGTGATATTTGGAAGCCCATAGAGGGCAATGGTGAAAAAGGAAATATCCTCAGATGAAATCTGGAAAGAAGCTTTCTGAGAAACTGCTCTGTGATGTGTGACTTCCACTCACAGAGCTACATCTGTATTTCGTGGATCTCTTTGCTGGCGTTATTTCTGTGGAATCTGGGAACAGATATTTAGGATCCCTTTGAAGACTATAGGGCCAAAGGAAATATCCTCCGATAACTAAGAGAAAGAAGCTTTCTGAGAAACTTCTTTGTGTTCTGTGAAATCATCTCACAGAGTTACAGCTTTCCCCTCAAGAAGCCTTTCGCTAAGACAGTTCTTGTGGAATTGGCAAAGTGATATTTGGAAGCCCATAGAGGGCAATGGTGAAAAAGGAAATATCCTCAGATGAATTGTGGAAAGCTTTCTTAGAAACTGCTTAGTCTTCTGTTAATTCATCTCACAGAGTTACATCTGTATTTCGTGGATCTCTTTGCTAGCCTTATTTCTGTGAAATCTGAGAACAGATATTTCGGATCCCTTTGAAGACTATAGGGCCAAAGGAAATATCCTCCGATAACAAAGAGAAAGAAGCTTTCTGAGAAACTTCTTTGTGTTCTGTGAAATCATCTCACAGAGTTACAGCTTTCCCCCCAAGAAGCCTTTCGCTAAGACAGTTCTTTTGGAATTGGCAAAGTGATATTTGGAAGCCCATAGCGGGCTATGGTGAAAAAGGAAATATCGTCAGATGAAATCTGGAAAGAAGCTTTCTGAGAAACTGCTCTGTGATGTGTGACTTCCACTCACAGAGTTACATCTGTATTTCGTGGATCTCTTTGCTAGCCTTATTTCTGTGGAATCTGAGAACAGATATTTCGGATCCCTTTGAAGACTATAGGTCCAAAGGAAATATACTCCGATAACTAAGAGAAAGAAGGTTTCTGAGGAATTCTTTGTGTTCTGTGAAATCATCTCCCAGAGTTACAGCTTTCCCCTGAAGAAGCCTTTCGTTAAGACAGTTCTTGTGGAATTGGCAAAGTGATATTTGGAAGCCCATAGAGGGCTATGGTGAAAAAGGAAATATCCTCAGATGAAATCTGGAAAGAAGCTTTCTGAGAAACTGCTTACTGTTCTGTTACTTCATCTCACAGAGTTACATCTGTATTTCGTGGATTTCTTTGCTAGCCTTATTTCTGTGGAATCTGAGAACAGAAGTTTCGGAAACCTTTGAAGACTATAGGGCCAAAGGAAATATCCTCCGATAACAAAGAGAAAGAAGCTTTCTGAGAAATTTCTTTGTGTTCTATGAAATCGTCTCACAGAGTTACAGCTTTCCCCTCAAGAAGCCTTTCGCTAAGACAGTTCTTGTGGAATTGGCAAAGTGATATTTGGAAGCCCATAGAGGGCTATGGTGAAAAAGGAAATATCCTCAGATGAAATCTGGAAAGAAGCCTTCTGAGAAACTGCTCTGTGATGTGTGACTTCCACTCACAGAGTTACGTCTGTATTTCGTGGATCTCTTTGCTAGCCTTATTTCTGGGGAATCTGAGAACAGATATTTCGGATCCCTTTGAAGACTATAGGGCCAAAGGAAATATCCTCCGATAACTAAAAAAAGAAGCTTCTGAGAAACTTCTTTGTGTTCTGTGAAATCATCTCACAGAGTTACAGCTTTCCCCTCAAGAAGCCTTTCGCTAAGACAGTTCTTGTGGAATTGGCAAAGTGATATTTCGAAGCCCATAGACGGCTATGGTGAAAAAGGAAATATCCTCCAATGAAATCTGGAAAGAAGCTTTCTGAGAAACTGCTTAGTGTTCTGTTAATTCATCTCACAGAGTTACATCTATATTTCGTGGATCTCTTTGCTAGCCTTATTTCTGTGGAATCTGAGAACAGATATTTCGGATCCCTTTGAAGACTATAGGGCCAAAGGAAATATCCTCCGATAACTAAGAGAAAGAAGCTTTCTGAAAAACTTCTTTGTGTTCTGTGAAATCATCTCACAGAGTTACAGCTTTCCCCTCAAGAAGCCTTTCGCTAAGACAGTTATTGTGGAATTGGCAAAGTGATATTTGGAAGCCCATAGAGGGCTATGGTGAAAAAGGAAATATCCTCAGATGAAATCTGGAAAGAAGCTTTCTGAGAAACTGCTCTGTGATGTGTGACTTCCACTCACGGAGTTACATCTGTATTTCGTGGATCTCTTTGCTAGCCTTATTTCTGTGGAATCTGAGAATAGATATTTGGGATCCCTTTGAAGACTATAGGGCCAAAGGAAATATCCTCCGATAACAAAGAGAAAGAAGCTTCCTGAGAAACTTCTTTGTGTTCTGTTAAATCATCTCACAGAGTTGCAGCTTTCCCCTCAAGAAGCCATTCGCTAAGACAGTTCTTGTGGAATTGGCAAAGTGATATTTGGAAGCCCATAGAGGGCTTTGGTGAAAAAGGAAATATCCTCTGATGAAATCTGGAAAGAAGCTTTCTGAGAAACTGCTTAGTGTTCTGTTAATTCATCTCACAGAGTTACATCTGTATTTCGTGGATCTCTTTGCTAGCCTTATTTCTGTGGAATCTGAGAACAGATATTTCGGATCCCTTTGAAGACTATAGGGCCAAAGGAAATACCCTCCGATAACTAAGAGAAAGAAGCTTTCTGAGAAACTTCTTTGTGTTCTGTGAAATCATCTCACAGAGTTACAGCTTTCCCCTCAAGAAGCCTTTCGCTAAGACCGTTCTTGTGGAATTGGCAAAGTGATATTTGGAAGCCCTTAGAGGGCTATGGTGAAAAAGGAAATATCCTCAGATGAAATATGGAAAGAAGCTTTCTGAGAAACTGCTTACTGTTCTGTTAATTCATCTCACAGAGTTACATCTGTATTTCGTGGATCTCTTTGCTAGCCTTATTTCTGTGGAATCTGAGAAAAGATATTTCGGATCCCTGTGAAGACTATAGGGCCAAAGGAAATATCCTCCGATAACTAAGAGAAAGAAGCTTTCTGAAAAACTTCTTTGTGTTCTGTGAAATCATCTCACAGAGTTACAGCTTTCCCCTCAAGAAGCCTTTCGCTAAGACAGTTCTTGTGGAATTGGCAAAGTGATATTTGGAAGCCCATAGAAGGCTATGGTGAAAAAGGAAATATCCTCAGATGAAATCTGGAAAGAAGCTTTCTGAGAAACTGCTCTGTGATGTGTGACTTCCACTCACAGAGTTACATCTGTATTTCGTGGATCTCTTTGCTAGCCTTATTTCTGTGGAATCTGAGACCAGAAATTTCGGATCCCTTTAAAGACTATAGGGCCAAAGGAAATATCCTCCGATAACTAAGAGAAAGAAGCTTTCTGAGAAACTTCTTTGTGTTCTGTGAAATCATCTCACAGAGTTACATCTTTCCCCTCAAGAAGCTTTTCGCTAAGACAGTTCTTGTGGAATTGGCAAAGTGATATTTGGAAGCCCATAGAGGGCAATGGTGAAAAAGGAAATATCCTCAGATGAAATCTGGAAAGAAGCTTTCTGAGAAACTGCTCTGTGATGTGCGACTTCCACTCACAGAGCTACATCTGTATTTCGTGGATCTCTTTGCTGGCGTTATTTCTGTGGAATCTGGGAACAGATATTTAGGATCCCTTTGAAGACTATAGGGCCAAAGGAAATATCCTCCGATAACTAAGAGAAAGAAGCTCTCTGAGAAACTTCTTTGTGTTCTGTGAAATCATCTCACAGAGTTACAGCTTTCCCCTCAAGAAGCCTTTCGCTAAGACAGTTCTTGTGGAATTGGCAAAGTGATATTTGGAAGCCCATAGAGGGCAATGGTGAAAAAGGAAATATCCTCAGATGAATTGTGGAAAGCTTTCTTAGAAACTGCTTAGTGTTCTGTTAATTCATCTCACAGAGTTACATCTGTATTTCGTGGATCTCTTTGCTAGCCTTATTTCTGTGAAATCTGAGAACAGATATTTCGGATCCCTTTGAAGACTATAGGGCCAAAGGAAATATCCTCCGATAACAAAGAGAAAGAAGCTTTCTGAGAAACTTCTTTGTGTTCTGTGAAATCATCTCACAGAGTTACAGCTTTCCCCTCAAGAAGCCTTTCGCTAAGACAGTTCTTTTGGAATTGGCAAAGTGATATTTGGAAGCCCATAGCGGGCTATGGTGAAAAAGGAAATATCCTCAGATGAAATCTGGAAAGAAGCTTTCTGAGAAACTGCTCTGTGATGTGTGACTTCCACTCACAGAGTTACATCTGTATTTCGTGGATCTCTTTGCTAGCCTTATTTCTGTGGAATCTGAGAACAGATATTTCGGATCCCTTTGAAGACTATAGGTCCAAAGGAAATATACTCCGATAACTAAGAGAAAGAAGGTTTCTGAGGAATTCTTTGTGTTCTGTGAAATCATCTCCCAGAGTTACAGCTTTCCCCTGAAGAAGCCTTTCGTTAAGACAGTTCTTGTGGAATTGGCAAAGTGATATTTGGAAGCCCATAGAGGGCTATGGTGAAAAAGGAAATATCCTCAGATGAAATCTGGAAAGAAGCTTTCTGAGAAACTGCTTACTGTTCTGTTACTTCATCTCACAGAGTTACATCTGTATTTCGTGGATTTCTTTGCTAGCCTTATTTCTGTGGAATCTGAGAACAGAAGTTTCGGAAACCTTTGAAGACTATAGGGCCAAAGGAAATATCCTCCGATAACAAAGAGAAAGAAGCTTTCTGAGAAACTTCTTTGTGTTCTATGAAATCGTCTCACAGAGTTACAGCTTTCCCCTCAAGAAGCCTTTCGCTAAGACAGTTCTTGTGGAATTGGCAAAGTGATATTTGGAAGACCATAGAGGGCTATGTTGAAAAAGGAAATATCCTCAGATGAAATCTGGAAAGAAGCTTTCTGAGAAACTGCTCTGTGATGTGTGACTTCCACTCACAGAGTTACGTCTGTATTTCGTGGATCTCTTTGCTAGCCTTATTTCTGGGGAATCTGAGAACAGATATTTCGGATCCCTTTGAAGACTATAGGGCCAAAGGAAATATCCTCCGATAACTGAAAAAAGAAGCTTCTGAGAAACTTCTTTGTGTTCTGTGAAATCATCTCACAGAGTTACAGCTTTCCACTCAAGAAGCCTTTCGCTAAGACAGTTCTTGTGGAATTGGCAAAGTGATATTTGGAAGCCCATAGAGGGCTATGGTGAAAAAGGAAATATCCTCAGATGAAATCTGGAAAGAAGCTTTCTGTGAAACTACTTAGTGTTCTGTTAATTCATCTCACAGAGTTACATCTGTATTTCGTGGATCTCTTTGCTAGCCTTATTTCTGTGGAATCTGAGAACAGATATTTCGGATCCCTTTGAAGACTGTAGGGCCAAAGGAAATATCCTCCGATAACTAAGAGAAAGAAGCTTTCTGAGAAACTTCTTTGTGTTCTGTGAAATCATCTCACAGAGTTACAGCTTTCTCCTCAAGAAGCCTTTCGCTAAGACAGTTCGTGTGGTACTGGCAAAGTGATATTTGGAAGCCCATAGAGGGCTATGGTGAAAAAGGAAATATCCTCCGATGAAATCTGGAAAGAAGCTTTCTGAGAAACTGCTTACTGTTCTGTTACTTCATCTCACAGAGTTACATCTGTATTTCGTGGATTTCTTTGCTAGCCTTATTTCTGTGGAATCTGAGAACAGAAGTTTCGGAAACCTTTGAAGACTATAGGGCCAAAGGAAATATCCTCCGATAACAAAGAGAAAGAAGCTTTCTGAGAAACTTCTTTGTGTTCTATGAAATCGTCTCACAGAGTTACAGCTCTCCCCTCAAGAAGCCTTTCGCTAAGACAGTTCTTGTGGAATTGGCAAAGTGATATTTGGAAGACCATAGAGGGCTATGGTGAAAAAGGAAATATCCTCAGATGAAATCTGGAAAGAAGCTTTCTGAGAAACTGCTCTGTGATGTGTGACTTCCACTCACAGAGTTACGTCTGTATTTCGTGGATCTCTTTGCTAGCCTTATTTCTGGGGAATCTGAGAACAGATATTTCGGATCCCTTTGAAGACTATAGGGCCAAAGGAAATATCCTCCGATAACTAAAAAAAGAAGCTTCTGAGAAACTTCTTTGTGTTCTGTGAAATCATCTCACAGAGTTACAGCTTTCCACTCAAGAAGCCTTTCGCTAAGACAGTTCTTGTGGAATTGGCAAAGTGATATTTGGAAGCCCATAGAGGGCTATGGTGAAAAAGGAAATATCCTCAGATGAAATCTGGAAAGAAGCTTTCTGTGAAACTACTTAGTGTTCTGTTAATTCATCTCACAGAGTTACATCTGTATTTCGTGGATCTCTTTGCTAGCCTTATTTCTGTGGAATCTGAGAACAGATATTTCGGATCCCTTTGAAGACTGTAGGGCCAAAGGAAATATCCTCCGATAACTAAGAGAAAGAAGCTTTCTGAGAAACTACTTTGTGTTCTATGAAATCACCTCACAGAGTTACAGCTTTCCCCTGAGGAAGCCTTTCGCTAAGACAACTCTTGTGGAATTAGCAAAGTGATATTTGGTAGCCCATATAGGGCTATGGTGAAAAAGGAAATATCCTCCGATGAAATCTGGAAAGAAGCTTTCTGAGAAACTGCTTAGTGTTCTGTTAATTCATCTCACAGAGTTACATCTGTATTTCTTGTATCTCTTTGCTAGCCTTATTTCTGGGGAATCTGAGAACAGATATTTCGGATCCCTTTGAAGACTATAGGGACAAAGGAAATATCTTCCGATAACAAAGAGAAAGAAGCTTTCTGAGAAACTTCTTTGTGTTCTGTGAAATCATCTCACAGAGTTACAGCTTTCTCCTCAAGAAGCCTTTCGCTAAGACAGTTCGTGTGGTACTGGCAAAGTGATATTTGGAAGCCCATAGAGGGCTATGGTGAAAAAGGAAATGTCCTCAGATGAAATCTGGAAAGAAGCTTTCTGAGAAACTTCTTAGTGTTCTGTTAATTCATCTCACAGAGTTACATCTGTATTTCGTGGATCTCTTTGCTAGCCTTATTTCTGGGGAATCTGAGAACAGATATTTCGGATCCCTTTGAAGACTATAGGGCCAAAGGAAATATCTTCCGATAACAAAGAGAAAGAAGCTTTCTGAGAAACTTCTTTGTGTTCTGTGAAATCATCTCACAGTTACAGCTTTCCCCTCAAGAAGCCTTTCGCTAAGACAGTTCTTGTGGAATTGGCAAAGTGATATTTGGAAGCCCATAGAGGGCTATGGGAAAAAGGAAATATCCTCAGATGAAATCTGGAAAGAAGCTTTCTGAGAAACTGCTTAGTGTTCTGTTATTTCACCTCACAGAGTTACATCTTTGTTTCGTGGATCTCTTTTCTAGCCTGATTTCTGTGGAATCTGAGAACAGATATTTCGGATCCCTTTGAAGACTATCGGGCCAAAGGAAATATCCTCCGATAACAAAGAGAAAGAAGCTTTCTGAGAAACTTCTTTGTGTTCTGTAAAATCATCTCACATAGTTACAGCTTTCCTTTCAAGAAGCCTTTCGCTAAGACAGTTCTTGTGGAATTGGCAAAGTGATATTTCGAAGCCCATAGAAGGCTATGGTGAAAAAGGAAATATCCTCAGATGAAATCTGGAAAGAAGCTTTCTGAGAAACTGCTTACTGTTCTGTGAATTCATCTCACAGAGTTACATCTGTATTTCGTGGATCTCTTTGCTACCTTATTTCTGGGGAATCTGAGAACAGATATTTCTGATCCCTTTGAAGAATATAGGGCCAAAGGAAATATCTTCCGATAACAAAGAGAAAGAAGCTTTCTGAGAAACTTCTTTGTATTCTGTGAAATCATCTCGCAGAGTTACAGCTTTCCCCTCAAGAAGCCTTTCGCTAAGACAGTTATTGTGGAATTGGCAAAGTGATATTTGGAGCCCATAGAGGGCTCTGGTGAAAAACGAAATATCCTCAGATGAAATCTGGAAAGAAGCTTTCTGAGAAACTGCTCTGTGATGTGTGACTTCCACTCACAGAGGTACATCTGTATTTCGTGGATCTCTTTGCTAGCGTTATTTCTGTGGAATCTGGGAACAGATATTTAGGATCCCTTTGAAGACTATAGGGCCAAAGGAAATATCCTCCGATAACTAAGAGAAAGAAGCTTTCTGAGAAACTTCTTTGTGTTCTATGAAATCATCTCACAGAGTTACAGCTTTCCCCTCAAGAAGCCTTTCGCTAAGACCGTTCTTGTGGAATTGGCAAAGTGATATTTGGAAGCCCATAGAGGGCTATGGTGAAAAAGGAAATATCCTCAGATGAAATATGGAAAGAAGCTTTCTGAGAAACTGCTTACTGTTCTGTTAATTCATCTCACAGAGTTACATCTGTATTTCGTGGATCTCTTTGCTAGCCTTATTTCTGTGGAATCTGAGAAAAGATGTTTCGGATCCCTGTGAAGACTATAGGGCCAAAGGAAATATCCTCCGATAACTAAGAGAAAGAAGCTTTCTGAAAAACTTCTTTGTGTTCTGTGAAATCATCTCACAGAGTTACAGCTTTCCCCTCAAGAAGCCTTTCGCTAAGACAGTTCTTGTGGAATTGGCAAAGTGATATTTGGAAGCCCATAGAAGGCTATGGTGAAAAAGGAAATATCCTCAGATGAAATCTGGAAAGAAGCTTTCTGAGAAACTGCTCTGTGATGTGTGACTTCCACTCACAGAGTTACATCTGTATTTCGTGGATCTCTTTGCTAGCCTTATTTCTGTGGAATCTGAGACCAGAAATTTCGGATCCCTTTAAAGACTATAGGGCCAAAGGAAATATCCTCCGATAACTAAGAGAAAGAAGCTTTCTGAGAAACTTCTTTGTGTTCTGTGAAATCATCTCACAGAGTTACATCTTTCCCTTCAAGAAGCTTTTCGCTAATACAGTTCTTGTGGAATTGGCAAAGTGATATTTGGAAGCCCATAGAGGGCAATGGTGAAAAAGGAAATATCCTCAGATGAAATCTGGAAAGAAGCTTTCTGAGAAACTGCTCTGTGATGTGCGACTTCCACTCACAGAGCTACATCTGTATTTCGTGGATCTCTTTGCTGGCGTTATTTCTGTGGAATCTGGGAACAGATATTTAGGATCCCTTTGAAGACTATAGGGCCAAAGGAAATATCCTCCGATAACTAAGAGAAAGAAGCTTTCTGAGAAACTTCTTTGTGTTCTGTGAAATCATCTCACAGAGTTACAGCTTTCCCCTCAAGAAGCCTTTCGCTAAGACAGTTCTTGTGGAATTGGCAAAGTGATATTTGGAAGCCCATAGAGGGCAATGGTGAAAAAGGAAATATCCTCAGATGAATTGTGGAAAGCTTTCTTAGAAACTGCTTAGTGTTCTGTTAATTCATCTCACAGAGTTACATCTGTATTTCGTGGATCTCTTTGCTAGCCTTATTTCTGTGAAATCTGAGAACAGATATTTCGGATCCCTTTGAAGACTATAGGGCCAAAGGAAATATCCTCCGATAACAAAGAGAAAGAAGCTTTCTGAGAAACTTCTTTGTGTTCTGTGAAATCATCTCACAGAGTTACAGCTTTCCCCTCAAGAAGCCTTTCGCTAAGACAGTTCTTTTGGAATTGGCAAAGTGATATTTGGAAGCCCATAGCGGGCTATGGTGAAAAAGGAAATATCCTCAGATGAAATCTGGAAAGAAGCTTTCTGAGAAACTGCTCTGTGATGTGTGACTTCCACTCACAGAGTTACATCTGTATTTCGTGGATCTCTTTGCTAGCCTTATTTCTGTGGAATCTGAGAACAGATATTTCGGATCCCTTTGAAGACTATAGGTCCAAAGGAAATATACTCCGATAACTAAGAGAAAGAAGGTTTCTGAGGAATTCTTTGTGTTCTGTGAAATCATCTCCCAGAGTTACAGCTTTCCCCTGAAGAAGCCTTTCGTTAAGACAGTTCTTGTGGAATTGGCAAAGTGATATTTGGAAGCCCATAGAGGGCTATGGTGAAAAAGGAAATATCCTCAGATGAAATCTGGAAAGAAACTTTCTGAGAAACTGCTTACTGTTCTGTTACTTCATCTCACAGAGTTACATCTGTATTTCGTGGATTTCTTTGCTAGCCTTATTTCTGTGGAATCTGAGAACAGAAGTTTCGGAAACCTTTGAAGACTATAGGGCCAAAGGAAATATCCTCCGATAACAAAGAGAAAGAAGCTTTCTGAGAAACTTCTTTGTGTTCTATGAAATCGTCTCACAGAGTTACAGCTTTCCCCTCAAGAAGCCTTTCGCTAAGACAGTTCTTGTGGAATTGGCAAAGTGATATTTGGAAGACCATAGAGGGCTATGGTGAAAAAGGAAATATCCTCAGATGAAATCTGGAAAGAAGCTTTCTGAGAAACTGCTCTGTGATGTGTGACTTCCACTCACAGAGTTACGTCTGTATTTCGTGGATCTCTTTGCTAGCCTTATTTCTGGGGAATCTGAGAACAGATATTTCGGATCCCTTTGAAGACTATAGGGCCAAAGGAAATATCCTCCGATAACTAAAAAAAGAAGCTTCTGAGAAACTTCTTTGTGTTCTGTGAAATCATCTCACAGAGTTACAGCTTTCCACTCAAGAAGCCTTTCGCTAAGACAGTTCTTGTGGAATTGGCAAAGTGATATTTGGAAGCCCATAGAGGGCTATGGTGAAAAAGGAAATATCCTCAGATGAAATCTGGAAAGAAGCTTTCTGTGAAACTACTTAGTGTTCTGTTAATTCATCTCACAGAGTTACATCTGTATTTCGTGGATCTCTTTGCTAGCCTTATTTCTGTGGAATCTGACAACAGATATTTCGGATCCCTTTGAAGACTGTAGGGCCAAAGGAAATATCCTCCGATAACTAAGAGAAAGAAGCTTTCTGAGAAACTTCTTTGTGTTCTATGAAATCACCTCACAGAGTTACAGCTTTCCCCTGAGGAAGCCTTTCGCTAAGACAACTCTTGTGGAATTAGCAAAGTGATATTTGGTAGCCCATATAGGGCTATGGTGAAAAAGGAAATATCCTCCGATGAAATCTGGAAAGAAGCTTTCTGAGAAACTGCTTAGTGTTCTGTTAATTCATCTCACAGAGTTACATCTGTATTTCTTGTATCTCTTTGCTAGCCTTATTTCTGGGGAATCTGAGAACAGATATTTCGGATCCCTTTGAAGACTATAGGGACAAAGGAAATATCTTCCGATAACAAAGAGAAAGAAGCTTTCTGAGAAACTTCTTTGTGTTCTGTGAAATCATCTCACAGAGTTACAGCTTTCTCCTCAAGAAGCCTTTCGCTAAGACAGTTCGTGTGGTACTGGCAAAGTGATATTTGGAAGCCCATAGAGGGCTATGGTGAAAAAGGAAATATCCTCAGATGAAATCTGGAAAGAAGCTTTCTGAGAAACTTCTTAGTGTTCTGTTAATTCATCTCACAGAGTTACATCTGTATTTCGTGGATCTCTTTGCTAGCCTTATTTCTGGGGAATCTGAGAACAGATATTTCGGATCCCTTTGAAGACTATAGGGCCAAAGGAAATATCTTCCGATAACAAAGAGAAAGAAGCTTTCTGAGAAACTTCTTTGTGTTCTGTGAAATCATCTCACAGTTACAGCTTTCCCCTCAAGACGCCTTTCGCTAAGACAGTTCTTGTGGAATTGGCAAAGTGATATTTGGAAGCCCATAGAGGGCTATGGTGAAAAAGGAAATATCCTCAGATGAAATCTGGAAAGAAGCTTTCTGAGAAACTGCTTAGTGTTCTGTTATTTCACCTCACAGAGTTACATCTTTGTTTCGTGGATCTCTTTTCTAGCCTGATTTCTGTGGAATCTGAGAACAGATATTTCGGATCCCTTTGAAGACTATCGGGCCAAAGGAAATATCCTCCGATAACAAAGAGAAAGAAGCTTTCTGAGAAACTTCTTTGTGTTCTGTAAAATCATCTCACATAGTTACAGCTTTCCTTTCAAGATGCCTTTCGCTAAGACAGTTCTTGTGGAATTGGCAAAGTGATATTTCGAAGCCCATAGAAGGCTATGGTGAAAAAGGAAATATCCTCAGATGAAATCTGGAAAGAAGCTTTCTGAGAAACTGCTTACTGTTCTGTGAATTCATCTCACAGAGTTACATCTGTATTTCGTGGATCTCTTTGCTACCTTATTTCTGGGGAATCTGAGAACAGATATTTCTGATCCCTTTGAAGAATATAGGGCCAAAGGAAAAATCTTCCGATAACAAAGAGAAAGAAGCTTTCTGAGAAACTTCTTTGTATTCTGTGAAATCATCTCACAGAGTTACAGCTTTCCCCTCAAGAAGCCTTTCGCTAAGACAGTTATTGTGGAATTGGCAAAGTGATATTTGGAGCCCATAGAGGGCTCTGGTGAAAAAGGAAATATCCTCAGATGAAATCTGGAAAGAAGCTTTCTGAGAAACTGCTCTGTGATGTGTGACTTCCACTCACAGAGTTACATCTGTATTTCGTGGATCTCTTTGCTAGCGTTATTTCTGTGGAATCTGGGAACAGATATTTAGGATCCCTTTGAAGACTATAGGGCCAAAGGAAATATCCTCCGATAACTAAGAGAAAGAAGCTTTCTGAGAAACTTCTTTGTGTTCTATGAAATCATCTCACAGAGTTACAGCTTTCCCCTCAAGAAGCCTTTCGCTAAGACAGTTCTTGTGGAATTGGCAAAGTGATATTTGGAAGCCCATAGAGGGCTATGGTGAAAAAGGAAATATCCTCCGATGAAATCTGGAAAGAAGCTTTCTGAGAAACTGCTTAGTGTTCTGTTAATTCATCTCACAGAGTTACATCTATATTTCGTGGATCTGTTTGCTCGTCTTATTTCTGTGGAAGCTGAGAACAGATATTTCGGATCCCTTTGAAGACTATAGGGCCAAAGGAAATATCCTCCGATAACTAAGAGAAAGAAGCTTTCTGAAAAACTTCTTTGGGTTCTGTGAAATCATCTCACAGAGTTACAGCTTTCCCCTCAAGAAGCCTTTCGCTAAGACAGTTCTTGTGGAATTGGCAAAGTGATATTTGGAAGCCCATAGAGGGCTATGGTGAAAAAGGAAATATCCTCCGATGAAATCTGGAAAGAAACTTTCTGAGAAACTGCTCTGTGATGTGTGACTTCCACTCACAGAGTTACATCTGTATTTCGTGGATCTCTTTGCTAGCCTTATTTCTGTGGAATCTGAGAACAGATATTTCGGATCCCTTTGAAGACTATAGGGCCAAAAGAAATATCCTCCGATAACTAAGAGAAAGAAGGTTTCTGAGAAATTCTCTTTGTTCTGTGAAATCATCTCACAGCGTTACAGCTTTCCTCTCAAGAAGCCTTTCGCCAAGACAGTTATTGTGGAATTGGCAAAGTGATATTTGGAAGCCCATAGAGGGCTATGGTGAAAAAGGAAATATCCTCAGATGAAATCTGGAAAGAAGCTTTCTGAGAAACTGCTCTGTGATGTGTGACTTCCACTCACAGAGCTACATCTGTATTTCGTGGATCTCTTTGCTAGCGTTATTTCTGTGGAATCTGGGAACAGATATTTAGGATCCCTTTGAAGACTATAGGGTCAAAGGAAATATCCTCCGATAACTAAGAGAAAGAAGCTTTCTGAGAAACTTCGTTGTGTTCTATGAACTCATCTCACAGAGTTACAGCTTTCCCCTCAAGAAGCCTTTCGCTAAGACAGTTCTTGTGGAATTGGCAAAGTGATATTTGGAAGCCCATAGAGGGCTATGGTGAAAAAGGAAATATCCTCCAATGAAATCTGGAAAGAAGCTTTCTGAGAAACTGCTTAGTGTTCTGTTAATTCATCTCACAGAGTTACATCTATATTTCGTGGATCTCTTTGCTAGCCTTATTTCTGTGGAATCTGAGAACAGATATTTCGGATCCCTTTGAAGACTATAGGGCCAAAGGAAATATCCTCCGATAACTAAGAGAAAGAAGCTTTCTGAAAAACTTCTTTGTGTTCTGTGAAATCATCTCACAGAGTTACAGCTTTCCCCTCAAGAAGCCTTTCGCTAAGACAGTTCTTGTGGAATTGGCAAAGTGATATTTGGAAGCCCATAGAGGGCTATGGTGAAAAAGGAAATATCCTCAGATGAAATCTGGAAAGAAGCTTTCTGAGAAACTGCTCTGTGATGTGTGACTTCCACTCACGGAGTTACATCTGTATTTCGTGGATCTCTTTGCTAGCCTTATTTCTGTGGAATCTGAGAATAGATATTTGGGATCCCTTTGAAGACTATAGGGCCAAAGGAAATATCCTCCGATAACAAAGAGAAAGAAGCTTCCTGAGAAACTTCTTTGTGTTCTGTTAAATCATCTCACAGAGTTGCAGCTTTCCACTCAAGAAGCCATTCGCTAAGATAGTTCTTGTGGAATTGGCAAAGTGATATTTGGAAGCCCATAGAGGGCTTTGGTGAAAAAGGAAATATCCTCTGATGAAATCTGGAAAGAAGCTTTCTGAGAAACTGCTTAGTGTTCTGTTAATTCATCTCACAGAGTTACATCTGTATTTCGTGGATCTCTTTGCTAGCCTTATTTCTGTGGAATCTGAGAACAGATATTTCGGATCCCTTTGAAGACTATAGGGCCAAAGGAAATATCCTCCGATTACAAAGAGAAAGAAGCTTTCTGAGAAACTTCTTTGTGTTTTATGAAATCATCTCACAGAGATACAGCTTTCCCCTCAAGAAGCCTTTCGCTAAGACAGTTCTTGTGGAATTGGCAAAGTGATATTTGGAAGCCCATAGAGGGCTATGGTGAAAAAGGAAATATCCTCAGATGAAATCTGGAAAGAAGCTTTCTGAGAAACTGCTCTGTGATGTGTGACTTCCACTCACAGAGTTACATCTGTACTTCGTGGATCTCTTTGCTAGCCTTATTTCTGTGGAATCTGAGAACAGATATTTCGGATCCCTTTGAAGACTATAGGGCCAAAGGAAATATCCTCCGATAACTAAGAGAAGGAAGCTTTCTGAGATACTTCTTTGTTTTCTGTGAAATCATCTCACAGAGTTACAGCTTTCCCCTCAAGAAGCCATTCGCTAAGACAGTTCTTGTGGAATTGGCAAAGTGATATTTGGAAGCCCATAGAGGGCTATGGTGAAAAAGGAAATATCCTTAGATGAAATCTGGAAAGAAGCTTTCTGAGAAACTGCTTAGTGTTCTGTTAATTCATCTCACAGAGTTACATCTGTATTTCGTGGATCTCTTTGCTAGCCTTATTTCTGTGGAATCTGAGAACAGATATTTCGGATCCCTTTGAAGACTATAGGGCCATAGGAAATATCCTCCGATAACAAAGAGAAAGAAGCTTTCTGAGAAACTTCTTTGTGTTCTATGAAATCATCTAACAGAGTTACAGCTTTCCCCTCAAGAAGGCTTTTGCTAAGACAGTTCTTCTGGAACTGGCAAAGTGATATTTGGTAGCCCATAGAGGGCTATGTTGAAAAAGGAAATATCCTCACATGAAATCTGGAAAGAAGCTTTCTGAGAAACTGCTCTGTGATGTGTGACTTCCACTCACAGAGTTACATCTGTATTTCTTGTATCTCTTTGCTAGCCTTATTTCTGTGCAATCTGAGAACAGATATTTTGCTTACCTTTGAAGACTGTAGGGCCAAAGGAAATATCCTCCGATAACAAAGAGAAAGAAGCTTTCTGAGAAACTTCTTTGTGTTCTGTGTAATGATCTCACAGAGTTACAGCTTTCCCCTCAAGAAGCCTTTCGCTAAGACACTTCTTGTGGAAATGGCAAAGTGATATTTGGAAGCCCATAGAGGGCTATGGTGAAAAAGGAAATATCCTCAGATGAAATCTGGAAAGAAGCTTTCTGAGAAACTGCTTAGTGTTCTGTTAATTCATCTCACAGAGTTACATCTATATTTCCTGGATCTCTTTGCTAGCCTTATTTCTGTGGAATCTGAGAACAGATATTTCGGATCCCTTTGAAGACTAGAGGAATAAAGGAAGTATCCTCCGATAAGAAATAGAAAGAAGCTTTCTGAGAAAATTCTTTGTGTTCTGTGAAATCATCTCACAGAGTTACAGCTTTCCCCTCAAGAAGACTTTCGCGAAGACAGTTCTTGTGGAATTGGCAAAGTGATATTTGGAAGCCCATAGAGGGCTATGGTGAAAAAGGAATTATCCTCAGATGAAATCTGGAAAGAATCTTTCTGAGAAACTGCTTAGTGTTCTGTTAATTCATCTCACAGAGTTTCATCTGTATTTCGTGGATCTCTTTGCTAGCCTTATTTCTGGGGAATCTGAGAACAGATATTTCGGATCCCTTTGAAGACTATAGGACCGAAGGATATATCCTCCGATAACAAAGAGAAAGAAGCTTTCTGAGAAACTTCTTTGTGTTCTGTGAAAACATCTCACAGAGATACAGCTTTCCACTCCAGAAGACTTTCGCTAGGACAGTTCTTGTGGAATTGGCAAAGTGATATTTGGAAGCCCATAGAGGGCTATGGTGAAAAAGGAAATATCCTCCGATGAAATCTGGAAAGAAGCTTTCTGAGAATCTGCTTAGTGTTCTGTTAATTCATCTCACAGAGTTACATTTGTATTTCGTGGATCTCTTTGCTAGCCTTATTTCTGTGGAATCTGAGAACAGATATTTCGGATCCCTTTGAAGACTATAGGGCCAAAGGAAATATCCTCCGATAACAAAGAGAAAGAAGCTTTCTGAGAAACTTCTTTGTGTTCTGTGAAATCATCTCACAGAGTTACAGCTTTCCCCTCAAGAAGCCTTTCGCTAAGACAGTTCTTGTGGAATTCGCAAAGTGATATTTGGAAGCCCATAGAGGGCTATGGTGAAAAAGGAAATATCCTCCGATGAAATCTGGAAAGAAGCTTTCTGAGAAACTGCTTAGTGTTCTGTTAATTCATCTCACAGAGTTACATCTATATTTCCTGGGTCTCTTTGCTAGCCTTATTTCTGTGGAATCTGAGAACAGATATTTCGGATCCGTTTGAAGACTAGAGGAACAAAGGAAGTATCCTCCGATATCAAATAGAAAGAAGCTTTCTGAAAAACTTCTTTGTGTTCTGTGAAATCATCTCACAGAGTTACAGCTTTCCCCTCAAGAAGCCTTTCACTAAGACAGTTCTTGTGGAATTGGCAAAGTGATATTTGGATGCCCATAGAGGGCTATGGTGAAAAAGGAAGTATCCTCAGATGAAATCTGGAAAGAAGCTTTCTGAGAAACTGCTCTGGGATGTGTGACTTCCACTCACAGAGTTACATCTGTATTTCGTGGATCTCTTTGCTAGCCTTATTTCTGTGGAATCTGAGAACAGATGTTTCGGATCCCTTTGAAGACTATAGGGCCAAAGGAAATATCCTCCGATACCTAAGAGAAAGAAGGTTTCTGAGAAATTCTTTTTGTTCTGTGAAATCATCTCACAGAGTTACAGCTTTCCCCTCAAGAAGCCTTTCGCTAAGACAGTTATTGTGGAATTGGCAAAGTGATATTTGGAAGCCCTTAGAGGGCTATGGTGAAAAAGGAAATATCCTCAGATGAAATATGGAAAGAAGCTTTCTGAGAAACTGCTTACTGTTCTGTTAATTCATCTCACAGAGTTACATCTGTATTTCGTGGATCTCTTTGCTAGCCTTATTTCTGTGGAATCTGAGAACAGATATTTCGGATCCCTGTGAAGACTATAGGGCCAAAGGAAATATCCTCCGATAACTAAGAGAAAGAAGCTTTCTGAAAAACTTCTTTGGGTTCTGTGAAATCATCTCACAGAGTTACAGCTTTCCCCTCAAGAAGCCTTTCGCTAAGACAGTTCTTGTGGAATTGGCAAAGTGATATTTGGAAGCCCATAGAAGGCTATGGTGAAAAAGGAAATATCCTCAGATGAAATCTGGAAAGAAGCTTTCTGAGAAACTGCTCTGTGATGTGTGACTTCCACTCACAGAGTTACATCTGTATTTCGTGGATCTCTTTGCTAGCCTTATTTCTGTGGAATCCGAGACCAGAAATTTCGGATCCCTTTAAAGACTATAGGGCCAAAGGAAATATCCTCCGATAACTAAGAGAAAGAAGCTTTCTGAGAAACTTCTTTGTGTTCTGTGAAATCATCTCACAGAGTTACATCTTTCCCCTCAAGAAGCTTTTCGCTAAGACAGTTCTTGTGGAATTGGCAAAGTGATATTTGGAAGCCCATAGAGGGCAATGGTGAAAAAGGAAATATCCTCAGATGAAATCTGGAAAGAAGCTTTCTGAGAAACTGCTCTGTGATGTGTGACTTCCACTCACAGAGCTACATCTGTATTTCGTGGATCTCTTTGCTGGCGTTATTTCTGTGGAATCTGGGAACAGATATTTAGGATCCCTTTGAAGACTATAGGGCCAAAGGAAATATCCTCCGATAACTAAGAGAAAGAAGCTTTCTGAGAAACTTCTTTGTGTTCTGTGAAATCATCTCACAGAGTTACAGCTTTCCCCTCAAGAAGCCTTTCGCTAAGACAGTTCTTGTGGAATTGGCAAAGTGATATTTGGAAGCCCATAGAGGGCAAAGGTGAAAAAGGAAATATCCTCAGATGAATTGTGGAAAGCTTTCTTAGAAACTGCTTAGTGTTCTGTTAATTCATCTCACAGAGTTACATCTGTATTTCGTGGATCTCTTTGCTAGCCTTATTTCTGTGAAATCTGAGAACAGATATTTCGGATCCCTTTGAAGACTATAGGGCCAAAGGAAATATCCTCCGATAACAAAGAGAAAGAAGCTTTCTGAGAAACTTCTTTGTGTTCTGTGAAATCATCTCACAGAGTTACAGCTTTCCCCTCAAGAAGCCTTTCGCTAAGACAGTTCTTTTGGAATTGGCAAAGTGATATTTGGAAGCCCATAGCGGGCTATGGTGAAAAAGGAAATATCCTCAGATGAAATCTGGAAAGAAGCTTTCTGAGAAACTGCTCTGTGATGTGTGACTTCCACTCACAGAGTTACATCTGTATTTCGTGGATCTCTTTGCTAGCCTTATTTCTGTGGAATCTGAGAACAGATATTTCGGATCCCTTTGAAGACTATAGGTCTAAAGGAAATATACTCCGATAACTAAGAGAAAGAAGGTTTCTGAGGAATTCTTTGTGTTCTGTGAAATCATCTCCCAGAGTTACAGCTTTCCCCTGAAGAAGCCTTTCGTTAAGACAGTTCTTGTGGAATTGGCAAAGTGATATTTGGAAGCCCCTAGAGGGCTATGGTGAAAAAGGAAATATCCACAGATGAAATCTGGAAAGAAGCTTTCTGAGAAACTGCTTACTGTTCTGTTACTTCATCTCACAGAGTTACATCTGTATTTCGTGGATTTCTTTGCTAGCCTTATTTCTGTGGAATCTGAGAACAGAAGTTTCGGAAACCTTTGAAGACTATAGGGCCAAAGGAAATATCCTCCGATAACAAAGAGAAAGAAGCTTTCTGAGAAACTTCTTTGTGTTCTATGAAATCGTCTCACAGAGTTACAGCTTTCCCCTCAAGAAGCCTTTCGCTAAGACAGTTCTTGTGGAATTGGCAAAGTGATATTTGGAAGCCCATAGAGGGCTATGGTGAAAAAGGAAATATCCTCAGATGAAATCTGGAAAGAAGCCTTCTGAGAAACTGCTCTGTGACGTGTGACTTCCACTCACAGAGTTACGTCTGTATTTCGTGGATCTCTTTGCTAGCCTTATTTCTGGGGAATCTGAGAACAGATATTTCGGATCCCTTTGAAGACTATAAGGCCAAAGGAAATATCCTCCGATAACTAAAAAAAGAAGCTTCTGAGAAACTTCTTTGTGTTCTGTGAAATCATCTCACAGAGTTACAGCTTTCCCCTCAAGAAGCCTTTCGCTAAGACAGTTCTTGTGGAATTGGCAAAGTGATATTTGGAAGCCCATAGACGGCTATGGTGAAAAAGGAAATATCCTCCAATGAAATCTGGAAAGAAGCTTTCTGAGAAACTGCTCAGTGTTCTGTTAATTCATCTCACAGAGTTACATCTATATTTCGTGGATCTCTTTGCTAGCCCTATTTCTGTGGAATCTGAGAACAGATATTTCGGATCCCTTTGAAGACTATAGGGCCAAAGGAAATATCCTCCGATAACTAAGAGAAAGAAGCTTTCTGAAAAACTTCTTTGTGTTCTGTGAAATCATCTCACAGAGTTACAGCTTTCCCCTCAAGAAGCCTTTCGCTAAGACAGTTCTTGTGGAATTGGCAAAGTGATATTTGGAAGCCCATAGAGGGCTATGGTGAAAAAGGAAATATCCTCAGATGAAATCTGGAAAGAAGCTTTCTGAGAAACTGCTCTGTGATGTGTGACTTCCACTCACGGAGTTACATCTGTATTTCGTGGATCTCTTTGCTAGCCTTATTTCTGTGGAATCTGAGAATAGATATTTGGGATCCCTTTGAAGACTATAGGGCCAAAGGAAATATCCTCCGATAACAAAGAGAAAGAAGCTTCCTGAGAAACTTCTTTGTGTTCTGTTAAATCATCTCACAGAGTTGCAGCTTTCCCCTCAAGAAGCCATTCGCTAAGACAGTTCTTGTGGAATTGGCAAAGTGATATTTGGAAGCCCATAGAGGGCTTTGGTGAAAAAGGAAATATCCTCTGATGAAATCTGGAAAGAAGCTTTCTGAGAAACTGCTTAGTGTTCTGTTAATTCATCTCACAGAGTTACATCTGTATTTCGTGGATCTCTTTGCTAGCCTTATTTCTGTGGAATCTGAGAACAGATATTTCCGATCCCTTTGAAGACTATAGGGCCAAAGGAAATATCCTCCGATTACAAAGAGAAAGAAGCTTTCTGAGAAACTTCTTTGTGTTTTATGAAATTTTCTCACAGAGATACAGCTTTCCCCTCAAGAAGCCTTTCGCTAAGACAGTTCTTGTGGAATTGGCAAAGTGATATTTGGAAGCCCATAGAGGGCTATGGTGAAAAAGGAAATATCCTCAGATGAAATCTGGAAAGAAGCTTTCTGAGAAACTGCTCTGTGATGTGTGACTTCCACTCACAGAGTTACATCTGTATTTCGTGGATCTCTTTGCTAGCCTTATTTCTGTGGAATCTGAGAACAGATATTTCGGATCCCTTTGAAGACTATAGGGCCAAAGGAAATATCCTCCGATAACTAAGAGAAGGAAGCTTTCTGAGAAACTTCTTTGTTTTCTGTGAAATCATCTCACAGAGTTACAGCTTTCCCCTCAAGAAGCCATTCGCTAAGACAGTTCTTGTGGAATTGGCAAAGTGATATTTGGAAGCCCATAGAGGGCTATGGTGAAAAAGGAAATATCCTTAGATGAAATCTGGAAAGAAGCTTTCTGAGAAACTGCTTAGTGTTCTGTTAATTCATCTCACAGAGTTACATCTGTATTTCGTGGATCTCTTTGCTAGCCTTATTTCTGTGGAATCTGAGAACAGATATTTCGGATCCCTTTGAAGACTATAGGGCCATAGGAAATATCCTCCGATAACAAAGAGAAAGAAGCTTTCTGAGAAACTTCTTTGTGTTCTATGAAATCATCTAACAGAGTTACAGCTTTCCCCTCAAGAAGACTTTTGCTAAGACAGTTCTTCTGGAACTGGCAAAGTGATATTTGGTAGCCCATAGAGGGCTATGTTGAAAAAGGAAATATCCTCACATGAAATCTGGAAAGAAGCTTTCTGAGAAACTGCTCTGTGATGTGTGACTTCCACTCACAGAGTTACATCTGTATTTCGTGGATCTCTTTGCTAGCCTTATTTCTGTGGAATCTGAGAACAGATATTTCGGATCCCTTTGAAGACTATAGAGCCAAAGGAAATACCCTCCGATAACTAAGAGAAAGAAGCTTTCTGAGAAACTTCTTTGTGTTCTGTGAAATCATCTCACAGAGTTACAGCTTTCCCCTCAAGAAGCCTTTCGCTAAGACCGTTCTTGTGGAATTGGCAAAGTGATATTTGGAAGCCCTTAGAGGGCTATGGTGAAAAAGGAAATATCCTCAGATGAAATATGGAAAGAAGCTTTCTGAGAAACTGCTTACTGTTCTGTTAATTCATCTCACATAGTTACATCTGTATTTCGTGGATCTCTTTGCTAGCCTTATTTCTGTGGAATCTGAGAAAAGATATTTCGGATCCCTGTGAAGACTATAGGGCCAAAGGAAATATCCTCCGATAACTAAGAGAAAGAAGCTTTCTGAAAAACTTCTTTGTGTTCTGTGAAATCATCTCACAGAGTTACAGCTTTCCCCTCAAGAAGCCTTTCGCTAAGACAGTTCTTGTGGAATTGGCAAAGTGATATTTGGAAGCCCATAGAAGGCTATGGTGAAAAAGGAAATATCCTCAGATGAAATCTGGAAAGAAGCTTTCTGAGAAACTGCTCTGTGATGTGTGACTTCCACTCACAGAGTTACATCTGTATTTCGTGGATCTCTTTGCTAGCCTTATTTCTGTGGAATCTGAGACCAGAAATTTCGGATCACTTTAAAGACTATAGGGCCAAAGGAAATATCCTCCGATAACTAAGAGAAAGAAGCTTTCTGAGAAACTTCTTTGTGTTCTGTGAAATCATCTCACAGAGTTACATCTTTCCCCTCAAGAAGCTTTTCGCTAAGACAGTTCTTGTGGAATTGGCAAAGTGATATTTGGAAGCCCATAGAGGGCAATGGTGAAAAAGGATATATCCTCAGATGAAATCTGGAAAGAAGCTTTCTGAGAAACTGCTCTGTGATGTGCGACTTCCACTCACAGAGCTACATCTGTATTTCCTGGATCTCTTTGCTGGCGTTATTTCTGTGGAATCTGGGAACAGATATTTAGGATCCCTTTGAGACTATAGGGCCAAAGGAAATATCCTCCGATAACTAAGAGAAAGAAGCTTTCTGAGAAACTTCTTTGTGTTCTGTGAAATCATCTCACAGAGTTACAGCTTTCCCCTCAAGAAGCCTTTCGCTAAGACAGTTCTTGTGGAATTGGCAAAGTGATATTTGGAAGCCCATAGAGGGCAATGGTGAAAAAGGAAATATCCTCAGATGAATTGTGGAAAGCTTTCTTAGAAACTGCTTAGTGTTCTGTTAATTCATCTCACAGAGTTACATCTGTATTTCGTGGATCTCTTTGCTAGCCTTATTTCTGTGAAATCTGAGAACAGATATTTCGGATCCCTTTGAAGACTATAGGGCCAAAGGAAATATCCTCCGATAACAAAGAGAAAGAAGCTTTCTGAGAAACTTCTTTGTGTTCTGTGAAATCATCTCACAGAGTTAAAGCTTTCCCCTCAAGAAGCCTTTCGCTAAGACAGTTCTTTTGGAATTGGCAAAGTGATATTTGGAAGCCCATAGCGGGCTATGGTGAAAAAGGAAATATCCTCAGATGAAATCTGGAAAGAAGCTTTCTGAGAAACTGCTCTGTGATGTGTGACTTCCACTCACAGAGTTACATCTGTATTTCGTGGATCTCTTTGCTAGCCTTATTTCTGTGGAATCTGAGAACAGATATTTCGGATCCCTTTGAAGACTATAGGTCCAAAGGAAATATACTCCGATAACTAAGAGAAAGAAGGTTTCTGAGGAATTCTTTGTGTTCTGTGAAATCATCTCCCAGAGTTACAGCTTTCCCCTGAAGAAGCCTTTCGTTAAGACAGTTCTTGTGGAATTGGCAAAGTGATATTTGGAAGCCCATAGAGGGCTATGGTGAAAAAGGAAATATCCTCAGATGAAATCTGGAAAGAAGCTTTCTGAGAAACTGCTTACTGTTCTGTTACTTCATCTCACAGAGTTACATCTGTATTTCGTGGATTTCTTTGCTAGCCTTATTTCTGTGGAATCTGAGAACAGAAGTTTCGGAAACCTTTGAAGACTATAGGGCCAAAGGAAATATCCTCCGATAACAAAGAGAAAGAAGCTTTCTGAGAAACTTCTTTGTGTTCTATGAAATCGTCTCACAGAGTTACAGCTTTCCCCTCAAGAAGCCTTTCGCTAAGACAGTTCTTGTGGAATTGGCAAAGTGATATTTGGAAGACCATAGAGGGCTATGGTGAAAAAGGAAATATCCTCAGATGAAATCTGGAAAGAAGCTTTCTGAGAAACTGCTCTGTGATGTGTGACTTCCACTCACAGAGTTACGTCTGTATTTCGTGGATCTCTTTGCTAGCCTTATTTCTGTGGAATCTGAGAACAGATATTTCGGATCCCTTTGAAGACTATAGGGCCAAAGGAAATATCCTCCGATAACTAAAAAAAGAAGCTTCTGAGAAACTTCTTTGTGTTCTGTGAAATCATCTCACAGAGTTACAGCTTTCCACTCAAGAAGCCTTTCGCTAAGACAGTTCTTGTGGAATTGGCAAAGTGATATTTGGAAGCCCATAGAGGGCTATGGTGAAAAAGGAAATATCCTCAGATGAAATCTGGAAAGAAGCTTTCTGAGAAACTGCTCTGTGATGTGTGACTTCCACTCACAGAGTTACATCTGTATTTCGTGGATCTCTTTGCTAGCGTTATTTCTGTGGAATCTGGGAACAGATATTTAGGATCCCTTTGAAGACTATATGGCCAAAGGAAATATCCTCCGATAACTAAGAGAAAGAAGCTTTCTGAGAAACTTCTTTGTGTTCTATGAAATCATCTCACAGAGTTACAGCTTTCCCCTCAAGAAGCCTTTCGCTAAGACAGTTCTTGTGGAATTGGCAAAGTGATATTTGGAAGCCCATAGAGGGCTATGGTGAAAAAGGAAATATCCTCCGATGAAATCTGGAAAGAAGCTTTCTGAGAAACTGCTTAGTGTTCTGCTAATTCATCTCACAGAGTTACATCTATATTTTGTGGATCTGTTTGCTAGTCTTATTTCTGTGGAAGCTGAGAACAGATATTTCGGATCCCTTTGAAGACTATAGGGCCAAAGGAAATATCCTCCGATAACTAAGAGAAAGAAGCTTTCTGAAAAACTTCTTTGTGTTCTGTGAAATCATCTCACAGAGTTACAGCTTTCCCCTCAAGAAGCCTTTCGCTAAGACAGTTCTTGTGGAATTGGCAAAGTGATATTTGGAAGCCCATAGAGGGCTATGGTGAAAAAGGAAATATCCTCCGATGAAATCTGGAAAGAAACTTTCTGAGAAACTGCTCTGTGATGTGTGACTTCCACTCACAGAGTTACATCTGTATTTCGTGGATCTCTTTGCTAGCCTTATTTCTGTGGAATCTGAGAACAGATATTTCGGATCCCTTTGAAGACTATAGGGCCAAAAGAAATATCCTCCGATAACTAAGAGAAAGAAGGTTTCTGAGAAATTCTTTTTGTTCTGTGAAATCATCTCACAGAGTTACAGCTTTCCCCTCAAGAAGCCTTTCGCTAAGACAGTTATTGTGGAATTGGCAAAGTGATATTTGGAAGCCCATAGAGGGCTATGGTGAAAAAGGAAATATCCTCCGATGAAATCTGGAAAGAAGCTTTCTGAGAAACTGCTCTGTGATGTGTGACTTCCACTCACAGAGCTACATCTGTATTTCGTGGATCTCTTTGCTAGCGTTATTTCTGTGGAATCTGGGAACAGATATTTAGGATCCCTTTGAAGACTATAGGGCCAAAGGAAATATCCTCCGATAACTAAGAGAAAGAAGCTTTCTGAGAAACTTCGTTGTGTTCTATGAACTCATCTCACAGAGTTACAGCTTTCCCCTGAAGAAGCCTTTCGCTAAGACAATTCTTGTGGAATTGGCAAAGTGATATTTGGAAGCCCATAGACGGCTATGGTGAAAAAGGAAATATCCTCCATGAAATCTGGAAAGAAGCTTTCTGAGAAACTGCTTAGTGTTCTGTTAATTCATCTCACAGAGTTACATCTATATTTCGTGGATCTCTTTGCTAGCCTTATTTCTGTGGAATCTGAGAACAGATATTTCGGATCCCTTTGAAGACTATAGGGCCAAAGGAAATATCCTCCGATAACTAAGAGAAAGAAGCTTTCTGAAAAACTGCTTTGTGTTCTGTGAAATCATCTCACAGAGTTACAGCTTTCCCCTCAAGAAGCCTTTCGCTAAGACAGTTCTTGTGGAATTGGCAAAGTGATATTTGGAAGCCCATAGAGGGCTATGGTGAAAAAGGAAATATCCTCAGATGAAATCTGGAAAGAAGCTTTCTGAGAAACTGTTCTGTGATGTGTGACTTCCACTCACAGAGTTACATCTGTATTTCGTGGATCTCTTTGCTAGCCTTATTTCTGGGGAATCTGAGAACAGATATTTCGGATCCCTTTGAAGACTATAGGGCCAGAGGAAATATCTTCCGATAACAAAGAGAAAGAAGCTTTCTGAGAAACTTCTTTGTGTTCTGTGAAATCATCTCACAGTTACAGCTTTCCCCTCAAGAAGCCTTTCGCTAAGACAGTTCTTGTGGAATTGGCAAAGTGATATTTGGAAGCCCATAGAAGGCTATGGTGAAAAACGAAATATCCTCTGATGAAATCTGGAAAGAAGCTTTCTGAGAAACTGCTCTGTGATGTGTGACTTCCACTCATAGAGTTACATCTGTATTTCCTGGATCTCTTTGCTAGCCTTATTTGGGTGGAATCTGAGAACAGATATTTCGGATCCCTTTGAAGACTATAGGGCCAAAGGAAATATCCTCCGATAACTAAGAGAAAGAAGCTTTCTGAGAAACTTCTTTGTGTTCTGTGAAATCATCTCAGAGAGTTACAGCTTTCCCCTCAAGAAGCCTTTCGCTAAGACATTTCTTGTGGAATTGGCAAAGTGATATTTGGAAGCCTATAGAGGGCTATGGTGAAAAAGGAAATATCCTCAGATGAAATCTGGAAAGAAGCTTTCTGAGAAACTGCTTAGTGTTCTGTTAATTCATCTCACAGAGTTACATCTGTATTGCGTGGATCTCTTTGCTAGCCTTATTTCTGTGCAATCTGAGAACAGATATTTTGCATACCTTTGAAGACTGTAGGGCCAAAGGAAATATCCTCCGATAACAAAGAGAAAGAAGCTTTCTGAGAAACTTCTTTGTGTTCTGTGTAATGATCTCACAGAGTTACAGCTTTCCCCTCAAGAAGCCTTTCGCTAAGACAGTTCTTGTGGAAATGGCAAAGTGATATTTGGAAGCCCATAGAGGGCTATGGTGAAAAAGGAAATATCCTCAGATGAAATCTGGAAAGAAGCTTTCTGAGAAACTGCTTAGTGTTCTGTTAATTCATCTCACAGAGTTACATCTATATTTCCTGGATCTCTTTGCTAGCCTTATTTCTGTGCAATCTGAGAACAGATATTTCGGATCCCTTTGAAGACTAGAGGATCAAAGGAAGTATCCTCCGATAACAAATAGAAAGAAGCTTTCTGAGAAAATTCTTTGTGTTCTGTGAAATCATCTCACAGAGTTACAGCTTTCCCCTCAAGAAGCCTTTCGCTAAGACAGTTCTTGTGGAATTCGCAAAGTGATATTTGGAAGCCCATAGAGGGCCATGGTGAAAAAGGTAATATCCTCAGATGAAATCTGGAAAGAAGCTTTCTGAGAAACTGCTTAGTGTTCTGTTAATTCATCTCACAGAGATACATCTGTATTTCCTGGATCTCTTTGCTAGCCTTATTTCTGTGGAATCTGAGAACAGATATTTCGGATCCGTTTGAAGACTAGAGGAACAAAGGAAGTATCCTCCGATAACAAATAGAAAGAAGCTTTCTGAGAAACTTCTTTGTGTTCTGTGAAATCATCTCACAGAGTTACAGCTTTCCCCTCAAGAAGCCTTTCACTAAGACAGTTCTTGTGGAATTGGCAAAGTGATATTTGGAAGCCCATAGAGGGCTATGGTGAAAAAGGAAATATCCTCAGATGAAATCTGGAAAGAAGCTTTCTGAGAAACTGCTCTGGGATGTGTGACTTCCACTCACAGAGTTACATCTGTATTTCGTGGATCTCTTTGCTAGCCTTATTTCTGTGGAATCTGAGAACAGATGTTTCGGATCCCTTTGAAGACTATAGGGCCAAAGGAAATATCCTCCGATAACTAAGAGAAAGAAGGTTTCTGAGAAATTCTTTTTGTTCTGTGAAATCATCTCACAGAGTTACAGCTTTCCCCTCAAGAAGCCTTTCGCTAAGACAGTTCTTGTGGAATTGGCAAAGTGATATTTGGAAGCCCATAGAGGGCAATGGTGAAAAAGGAAATATCCTCAGATGAATTGTGGAAAGCTTTCTGAGAAACTGCTTAGTGTTCTGTTAATTCATCTCACAGAGTTACATCTGTATTTCGTGGATCTCTTTGCTAGCCTTATATCTGTGAAATCTGAGAACAGATATTTCGGATGCCTTTGAAGACTATAGGGCCAAAGGAAATATCCTCCGATAACAAAGAGAAAGAAGCTTTCTGAGAAACTTCTTTGTGTTCTGTGAAATCATCTCACAGAGTTACAGTTATCCCCTCAAGAAGCCTTTCGCTAAGACAGTTCTTTTGGAATTGGCAAAGTGATATTTGGAAGCCCATAGCGGGCTATGGTGAAAAAGGAAATATCCTCAGATGAAATCTGGAAAGAAGCTTTCTGAGAAACTGCTCCGTGATGTGTGACTTCCACTCACAGAGTTACGTCTGTATTTCGTGGATCTCTTTGCTAGCCTTATTTCTGGGGAATCTGAGAACAGATATTTCGGATCCCTTTGAAGACTATAGGGCCAAAGGAAATATCCTCCGATAACTAAAAAAAGAAGCTTCTGAGAAACTTCTTTGTGTTCTGTGAAATCATCTCACAGAGTTACAGCTTTCCACTCAAGAAGCCTTTCGCTAAGACAGTTCTTGTGGAATTGGCAAAGTGATATTTGGAAGCCCATAGAGGGCTATGGTGAAAAAGGAAATATCCTCAGATGAAATCTGGAAAGAAGCTTTCTGTGAAACTACTTAGTGTTCTGTTAATTCATCTCACAGAGTTACATCTGTATTTCGTGGATCTCTTTGCTAGCCTTATTTCTGTGGAATCTGAGAACAGATATTTCGGATCCCTTTGAAGACTGTAGGGCCAAAGGAAATATCCTCCGATAACTAAGAGAAAGAAGCTTTCTGAGAAACTTCTTTGTGTTCTATGAAATCACCTCACAGAGTTACAGCTTTCCCCTGAGGAAGCCTTTCGCTAAGACAACTCTTGTGGAATTAGCAAAGTGATATTTGGTAGCCCATATAGGGCTATGTTGAAAAAGGAAATATCCTCCGATGAAATCTGGAAAGAAGCTTTCTGAGAAACTGCTTAGTGTTCTGTTATTCATCTCACAGAGTTACATCTGTATTTCTTGTATCTCTTTGCTAGCCTTATTTCTGGGGAATCTGAGAACAGATATTTCGGATCCCTTTGAAGACTGTAGGGACAAAGGAAATATCTTCCGATAACAAAGAGAAAGAAGCATTCTGAGAAACTTCTTTGTGTTCTGTGAAATCATCTCACAGAGTTACAGCTTTCCCCTCAAGAAGCCTTTCGCTAAGACAGTTCGTGTGGTACTGGCAAAGTGATATTTGGAAGCCCATAGAGGGCTATGGTGAAAAAGGAAATATCCTCAGATGAAATCTGGAAAGAAGCTTTCTGAGAAACTTCTTAGTGTTCTGTTAATTCATCTCACAGAGTTACATCTGTATTTCGTGGATCTCTTTGCTAGCCTTATTTCTGGGGAATCTGAGAACAGATATTTCGGATCCCTTTGAAGACTATAGGGCCAAAGGAAATATCTTCCGATAACAAAGAGAAAGAAGCTTTCTGAGAAACTTCTTTGTGTTCTGTGAAATCATCTCACAGAGTTACAGCTTTCCCCTCAAGAAGCCTTTCGCTAAGACAGTTATTGTGGAATTGGCAAAGTGATATTTGGAAGCCCATAGAGGGCTATGGTGAAAAAGGAAATATCCTCAGATGAAATCTGGAAAGAAGTTTCTGAGAAACTGCTCTGTGATGTGTGACTTCCACTCACAGAGCTACATCTGTATTTCGTGGATCTCTTTGCTAGCGTTATTTCTGTGGAATCTGGGAACAGATATTTAGGATCCCTTTGAAGACTATAGGGCCAAAGGAAATATCCTCCGATAACTAAGAGAAAGAAGCTTTCTGAGAAACTTCGTTGTGTTCTATGAACTCATCTCACAGAGTTACAGCTTTCCCCTGAAGAAGCCTTTCGCTAAGACAGTTCTTGTGGAATTGGCAAAGTGATATTTGGAAGCCCATAGACGGCTATGGTGAAAAAGGAAATATCCTCCAATGAAATCTGGAAAGAAGCTTTCTGAGAAACTGCTTAGTGTTCTGTTAATTCATCTCACAGAGTTACATCTATATTTCGTGGATCTCTTTGCTAGCCTTATTTCTGTGGAATCTGAGAACAGATATTTCGGATCCCTTTGAAGACTATAGGGCCAAAGGAAATATCCTCCGATAACTAAGAGAAAGAAGCTTTCTGAAAAATTGCTTTGTGTTCTGTGAAATCATCTCACAGAGTTACAGCTTTCCCCTCAAGAAGCCTTTCGCTAAGACAGTTCTTGTGGAATTGGCAAAGTGATATTTGGAAGCCCATAGAGGGCTATGGTGAAAAAGGAAATATCCTCAGATGAAATCTGGAAAGAAGCTTTCTGAGAAACTGTTCTGTGATGTGTGACTTCCACTCACAGAGTTACATCTGTATTTCGTGGATCTCTTTGCTAGCCTTATTTCTGGGGAATCTGAGAACAGATATTTCGGATCCCTTTGAAGACTATAGGGCCAGAGGAAATATCTTCCGATAACAAAGAGAAAGAAGCTTTCTGAGAAACTTCTTTGTGTTCTGTGAAATCATCTCACAGTTACAGCTTTCCCCTCAAGAAGCCTTTCGCTAGGACAGTTCTTGTGGAATTGGCAAAGTGATATTTGGAAGCCCATAGAGGGATATGGTGAAAAAGTAAATATCCTCCGATGAAATCTGGAAAGAAGCTTTCTGAGAATCTGCTTAGTGTTCTGTTAATTCATCTCACGGAGTTACATTTGTATTTCGTGGATCTCTTTGCTAGCCTTATTTCTGTGGAATCTGAGAACAGATATTTCGGATCCCTTTGAAGACTATAGGGCCAAAGAAAACATCCTCTGATAACAAAGATAAAGAAGCTTTCTGAGAAACTTCTTTGTGTTCTGGGAAATCATCTCATAGAGTTACAGCTTTCCCCTCAAGAAGCCTTTCGCTAAGACAGTTCTTGTGGAATTGGCAAAGTGATATTTGGTAGCCCATAGAGGGCTATTGTGAAAAAGAAAATATCCTCAGATGAAATCTGGAAAGAAGACTTCTGAGAAACTGCTCTGTGATGTGTGACTTCCACTCACAGAGTTATACCTGTATTTCATGGATCTCTTTCCTAGTCTTATTTCTGTGGAATCTGAGAACAGATATTTCGGATACCTTTGAAGACTATAGGGCCAAAGGAAATATCCTCCGGTAACTAAGAGAAAGAAGCTTTCTGAGAAACTTCTTTGTGTTCTGTGAAATCATCTAACAGAGTTACAGCTTTCCAATCAAGAAGCCATTCGCTAAGACAGTTCTTTTGGAATTGGCAAAGTGATATTTGGAAGCCCATAGAGGGCTATGGTGAAAAAGGAAATATCCTTAGATGAAATCTGGAAAGAAGCTTTCTGAGAATCTGCTTAGTGTTCTGTTAATTCACCTCACAGAGTTACATCTGTATTTCGTGTATCTCTTTGCTAGCCTTATTTCTGTGCAATCTGAGAACAGATATTTCGGATCCCTTTGAAGACTATTGGGCCAAAGGAAATATCCTCCGATAACAAAGAGAACGAAGCTTTGTGAGAAACTTCTTTGTGTTCTATGAAATCATCTCACATAGTTACAGCTTTCCCCTCAAGAAGCCTTTCGCTAAGACAGTTCTTGTGGAATTGGAAAAGTGATATTTGGAAGCCCATAGAGGGCTATGGTGAAAAAGGAAATATCCTCAGATGAAATCTGGAAAGAAGCTTTCTGAGAAACTGCTCTGTGATGTGTGACTTCCACTCACGGAGTTACATCTGTATTTCGTGCATCTCTTTGCTAGCCTTATTTCTGTGGAATCTGAGAATAGATATTTGGGATCCCTTTGAAGACTATAGGGCCAAAGGAAATATCCTCCGATAACAAAGAGAAAGAAGCTTCCTGAGAAACTTCTTTGTGTTCTGTGAAATCATCTCACAGAGTTGCAGCTTTCCCCTCAAGAAGCCATTCGCTAAGACAGTTCTTGTGGAATTGGCAAAGTGATATTTGGAAGCCCATAGAGGGCTTTGGTGAAAAAGGAAGTATCCTCTGATGAAATCTGGAAAGAAGCTTTCTGAGAAACTGCTTAGTGTTCTGTTAATTCATCTCACAGAGTTACATCTGTATTTCGTGGATCTCTTTGCTAGCCTTATTTCTCTGGAACCTGAGAACAGATATTTCGGATCCCTTTGAAGACTATAGGGCCTTAGGAAATATCCTCCGATAACAAAGAGAAAGAAGCTTTCTGAGAAACTTCTTTGTGTTCTATGAAATCATCTAACAGAGTTACAGCTTTCCCCTCAAGAAGACTTTTGCTGAGACAGTTCTTCTGGAACTGGCAAAGTGATATTTGGTAGCCCATAGAGGGCTATGTTGAAAAAGGAAATATCCTCACATGAAATCTGGAAAGAAGCTTTCTGAGAAACTGCTCTGTGATGTGTGACTTCCACTCACAGACTTACATCTGTATTTCGTGGATCTCTTTGCTAGCCTTATTTCTGTGGAATCTGAGAACAGATATTTCGGATCCCTTTGAAGACTATAGGGCCAAAGGAAATATCCTCCGATAACTAAGAGAAAGAAGCTTTCTGAGAAACTTCTTTGTGTTCTGTGAAATCATCTCACAGAGTTACAGCTTTCCCCTCAAGAAGCCTTTCGCTAAGACAGTTCTTGTGGAATTGGCAAAGTGATATTTGAAACCCCATAGAGGGCTATGGTGAAAAAGGAAATATCCTCCGATGAAATCTGGAAAGAAGCTTTCTGAGAAACTGCTTAGTGTTCTGTTAATTCCTCTCACAGAGTTACATCTGTATTTCGTGGATCTCTTTGCTGGCCTTATTTCTGGGCAATCTGAGAACAGATATTTCGGATCCCTTTGAAGACTATAGGGCCACAGGAAATATCTTCCGATAACAAACATTAAGAAGCTTTCTGAGAAACTTCTTTGTATTCTGTGAAATCATCTCACAGAGTTACAGCTTTCCCCTCAAGAAGCCTTTCGCTAAGACAGTTCTTGTGGAATTGGCAAAGTGATATTTGGAATCCCATAGAGGGCTATGGTGAAAAAGGAAATATCCTCAGATGAAATCTGGAAAGAAGGTTTCTGAGAAACTGCTCTGTGATGTGTGACTTCCACTCATAGAGTTACATCTGTATTTCCTGGATCTCTTTGCTAGCCTTATTTCTGTGGAATCTGAGAACAGATATTTCGGATCCCTTTGAAGACTATAGGGCCAAAGGAAATATCCTCCGATAACTAAGAGAAAGAAGCTTTCTGAGAAACTTCTTTGTGTTCTGTGAAATCATCTCAGAGAGTTACAGCTTTCCCCTCAAGAAGCCTTTCGCTAAGACATTTCTTGTGGAATTGGCAAAGTGATATTTGAAAACCCATAGAGGGCTATGGTGAAAAACGAAATATCCTCAGATGAAATATGGAAAGAAGCTTTCTGAGAAACTGCTGAGTGTTCTGTTAATTCATCTCACAGAGTTACATCTGTATTTCGTGGATCTCTTTGCTAGCCTTATTTCTGGGGAATCTGAGAACAGATATTTCGGATCCCTTTGAAGACTATAGGACCGAAGGATATATCCTCCGATAACAAAGAGAAAGAAGCTTTCTGAGAAACTTCTTTGTGTTCTGTGAAATCATCTCACAGAGATACAGCTTTCCACTCCAGAAGACTTTCGCTAGGACAGTTCTTGTGGAATTGGCAAAGTGATATTTGGAAGCCCATAGAGGGCTATGGTGAAAAAGGAAATATCCTCCGGTGAATCTGGAAAGAAGCTTTCTTAGAATCTGCTTAGTGTTCTGTTAATTCATCTCAGAGTTATATCGGTATTTCGTGGATTGCTTTGCTAGCCTTAATTCTGTGCAATCTGAGAACAGATATTTCGGATCCCTTTGAAGACTATTGGGCCAAAGAAAACATCCTCTGATAACAAAGATAAAGAAGCTTTCTGAGAAACTTCTTTGTGTTCTGGGAAATCATCTCACAGAGTTACAGCTTTCCCCTCAAGAAGCCTTTCGCTAAGACAGTTCTTGTGGAATTGGCAAAGTGATATTTGGTAGCCCATAGTGGGCTATTGTGAAAAAGGAAATATCCTCAGATGAAATCTGGAAAGAAGCCTTCTGAGAAACTGCTCTGTGATGTGTGACTTCCACTCACGGAGTTACATCTGTATTTCGTGGATCTCTTTGCTAGCCTTATTTCTGTGGAATCTGAGAACAGATATTTCGGATCCCTTTGAAGTCTATAGGGCCAAAGGAAATATCCTCCGATAACAAAGAGAAAGAAGCTTCCTGAGAAACTTCTTTGTGTTTTGTGAAATCATCTCACAGAGTTACAGCTCTCCCCTCAAGAAGCCATTCGCTAAGACAGTTCTTGTGGAATTGGCAAAGTGATATTTGGAAGCCCATGGAGGTCTATGGTGAAAAAGGAAATATCCTCTGATGAAATCTGGAAAGAAGCTTTCTGAGAAACTGCTTAGTGTTCTGTTAATTCATCTCACAGAGTTACATCTGTATTTCGTGGATCTCTTTGCTAGCCTTATTTCTGTGGAATCTGAGAACAGATATTTCGGATCCCTTTGAAGACTATAAGGCCAAAGGAAATATCCTCCGATAACAAAGAGAAAGAAGATTTCTGAGAAACTTCTTTGTGTTTTATGAAATCATCTCACAGAGATACAGCTTTCCCCTCAAGAAGCCTTTCGCTAAGACAGTTCTTGTGGAATTGGCAAAGTGATATTTGGAAGCCCATAGAGGGCTATGCTGAAAAAGGAAATATCCTCAGATGAAATCTGGAAAGAAGCTTTCTGAGAAACTGCTCTGTGATGTGTGACTTCCACTCACAGAGTCACATCTGTATTTCGTGGATCTCTTTGCTAGCCTTATTTCTGTGGAATCTGAGAACAGATATTTCGGATCCCTTTGAAGACTATAGGGCCAAAGGAAATATCCTCCGATAACTAAGAGAAGGAAGCTTTCTGAGAAACTTCTTTGTGTTCTGTGAAATCATCTCACAGAGTTACAGCTTTCCCCTCAAGAAGCCATTCGCTAAGACAGTTCTTGTTTAATTGGCAAAGTGATATTTGGAACCCCTAGAGGGCTATGGTGAAAAAGGAAATATCCTCAGATGAAATCTGGAAAGAAGCTTTCTGAGAATCTGCTTAGTGTTCTGTTAATTCACCTCACCGAGTTACATCTGTATTTCGTGGATCTCTTTGCTAGCCTTATTTCTGTGGAATCTGAGAACAGATATTTCGGATCCCTTTGAAGACTATAGGGCCAAAGGAAATATCCTCCGATAACAAAGAGAAAGAAGCTTTCTGAGAAACTTCTTTGTGTTCTGTGAAATCATCTCACAGAGTTACAGCTTTCCCCTCAAGAAGCCTTTCGCTAAGACAGTTCTTGTGGAAATGGCAAAGTGATATTTGGAAGCCCATAGAGGGCTATGGTGAAAAAGGAAATATCCTCAGATGAAATCTGGAAAGAAGCTTTCTGAGAAACTTCTCTGTGATGTGTGACTTCCACTCACAGAGTTACATCTGTATTTCGTGGATATCTTTGCTAGCCTTATTTCTGTGGAATCTGAGAACAGATATTTCCGATCCCTTTGAAGACTATAGGGCCAAAGGAAATATCCTCCGATAACTAAGAGAAAGAAGCTTTCTGCGAAACTTCTTTGTGTTCTGTGAAATCATCTCACAGAGTTACAGCTTTCCCCTCAAGAAGCCTTTCGCTAAGACAGTTCTTGTGGAATTGGCAAAGTGATATTTGGAAGCCCATAGAGGGCTATGGTGAAAAAGGAAATATCCTCAGATGAAATCTGTAAAGAAGCTTTCTGAGAAACTGCTTACTGTTCTGTTAATTCATCTCACAGAGTTACATCTGTATTTCTTGCATCTCTTTGCTGGCCTTATTTCTGTTGAATCTGAGAACAGATATTTCGGATGCTTTTGAAGAGTATAGGAACAAAGGAAATATCCTCCGATAACAAAGAGAAAGAAGCTTTCTGAGAAACTTCTTTCTGTTCTGTGAAATGATCTCACAGAGTTACAGCTTTCGCCTCAAGAAGCCTTTCGTTAAGACAGTTCTTGTGGAATTGGCAAAGTGATATTTGGAAGCCCATAGAGGGCTATGGTGAAAAAGGAAATATCCTCCGATGAAATCTGGAAAGAAGCTTTCTGAGAAACTGCTTAGTGATCTGTTAATTCATCTCACAGAGTTACATCTATATTTCGTGGATCTCTTTGCTAGGCTTATTTCTGTGGAATCTGAGAACAGATATTTCGGATCCCTTTGAACACTATAGGGCCAAAGGAAATTTCCTACGATAACAAAGAGAAAGAAGGTTTCTGACAAACTTCTTTGTGTTTTGTGAAATCATCTCACAGAGTTACAGCTTTCCTCTCAAGAGGTCTTTCGCTAAGACAGTTCTTGTGGAATTGGCAAAGTGATATTTGGAAGCCCATAGAGGGCTATGGTGAAAAAGGAAATATCCTCCGATGAAATCTGGAAAGAAGCTTTCTGAGAATCTGCTTAGTGTTCTGTTAATTCACCTCACAGAGTTACATCTGTATTTCGTGGATCTCTTTGCTAGCCTTATTTCTGTGGCATCTGAGAACAGATATGTCGGATCCCTTTGAAGACTATAGGGCCAAAGGAAATATCCTCCGATAACAAAGAGAAAGAAGCTTTCTGAGAAACTTCTTTGTGTTCTGTGAAATCATCTCACAGAGTTACAGCTTTCCCCTCAAGAAGCCTTTCGCTAAGACAGTTCTTGTGGAAATGGCAAAGTGATATTTGGAAGCCCATAGAGGGCTATGGTGAAAAAGGAAATATCCTCAGATGAAATCTGGAAAGAAGCTTTCTGAGAAACTTCTCTGTGATGTGTGACTTCCACTCACAGAGTTACATCTGTATTTCGTGGATATCTTTGCTAGCCTTATTTCTGTGGAATCTGAGAACAGATATTTCCGATCCCTTTGAAGACTATAGGGCCAAAGGAAATATCCTCCGATAACTAAGAGAAAGAAGCTTTCTGCGAAACTTCTTTGTGTTTTGTGAAATCATCTCACAGAGTTACAGCTTTCCCCTCAAGAAGCCTTTCGCTAAGACAGTTCTTGTGGAATTGGCAAAGTGATATTTGGAAGCCCATAGAGGGCTATGGTGAAAAAGGAAATATCCTCAGATGAAATCTGTAAAGAAGCTTTCTGAGAAACTGCTTACTGTTCTGTTAATTCATCTCACAGAGTTACATCTGTATTTCTTGCATCTCTTTGCTGGCCTTATTTCTGGGGAATCTGAGAACAGATATTTCGGATGCTTTTGAAGAGTATAGGAACAAAGGAAATATCCTCCGATAACAAAGAGAAAGAAGCTTTCTGAGAAACTTCTTTCTGTTCTGTGAAATGATCTCACAGAGTTACAGCTTTCGCCTCAAGAAGCCTTTCGTTAAGACAGTTCTTGTGGAATTGGCAAAGTGATATTTGGAAGCCCATAGAGGGCTATGGTGAAAAAGGAAATATCCTCCGATGAAATCTGGAAAGAAGCTTTCTGAGAAACTGCTTAGTGATCTGTTAATTCATCTCACAGAGTTACATCTATATTTCGTGGATCTCTTTGCTAGGCTTATTTCTGTGGAATCTGAGAACAGATATTTCGGATCCCTTTGAACACTATAGGGCCAAAGGAAATTTCCTACGATAACAAAGAGAAAGAAGGTTTCTGACAAACTTCTTTGTGTTTTGTGAAATCATCTCACAGAGTTACAGCTTTCCTCTCAAGAGGTCTTTCGCTAAGACAGTTCTTGTGGAATTGGCAAAGTGATATTTGGAAGCCCATAGAGGGCTATGGTGAAAAAGGAAATATCCTCCGATGAAATCTGGAAAGAAGCTTTCTGAGAGACTGCTTAGTGTTCTGTTAATTCATCTCACAGAGTTACTCTGTATGTCGTGGGTCTCTTTTCTAGCCTTATTTCTGTGGAATCTGAGAACAGATATTTCGGATCCCTTTGAAGACTATAGGGCCAAAGGAAATATCCTCCGATAACTAAGAGAAAGAAGCTTTCTGAGAAACTTCTTTGTGTTCTGTGAAATCATCTCACAGAGTTACAGCTTTCCCCTCAAGAAGCCTTTCGCTAATAAAGTTTTTGTGGAATAGGCAAAGTGATATTTGGAAGCCCATAGAGGGCTACGGTGAAAAAGGAAATATTCTAAGATGAAATCTGTAAAGAAGCTTTCTGAGAAACTGCTTGCTGTTCTGTTAATTCTTCTCACAGAGTTACATCTGTATTTCTGAAATCTCTTTGCTGGCCTTATTTCTGGGGAATCTGAGAACAGATATTTCGGATCCCTTTGAAGATTATAGGGCCAAAGGAAATATCCTCCGATAACAAAGAGAAAGAAGCTTTCTGAGAAACTTCTTTGTGTTCTGTGAAATCATGTCACAGAGTTACAGCTTTCGCCTCAAGAAGCCTTTCGTTAAGACAGTTCTAGTGGAATTGGCAAAGTGATATTTGGAAGCCCATAGAGGGCTATGGTGAAAAAGGAAATAACCTCAGATGAAATCTGGAAAGAAGCTTTCTGAGAAACTGCTCTGTGATGTGTGACTTCCACTCACAGAGTTACATCTGTATTTCGTGGATCTCTTTCCTAGCCTTATTTCTGTGGAATCTGAGAACAGATATTTCGGATCCCTTTGAAGAGTATAGGGCCAAAGGTAATATCCTCCGAAAACTAAGAGAAAGAAGCTTTCTGAGAAACTTCTTTGTGTTCTGTGAAATCATCTCACAGAGTTACAGCTTTCCCCTCAAGAAGCCTTTCGCTAAGACAGTTCTTGTGGAATTGGCAAAGTGATATTTGGAAGCCCATAGAGGGCTAAGGCGAAAAAAGAAATATCCTCTAATGAAATCTGGAATGAAGCTTTCTGAGAAACTGCTTACTGTTCCGTTAATTCATCTCACAGAGTTACATCTGTATTTCGTGGATGTCTTTGCTGGCCTTATTTCTGGGGAATCTGAGAACAGATATTACGGATCCCTTTGAAGACTATAGGGCCAAAGGAAATATCCTGCGATAACAAAGAGAAAGAAACTTTCTGAGAAACTTCTTTGTGTTCTGTGAAATCATCTCACAGAGTTACAGCTTTCCCCTCAAGAAGTCTTTCGCTAAGACAGTTCTTGTGGAATTGGCAAAGTGATATATGGAAGCCCATATAGGGCTATGGTGAAAAAGGAAATATCCTCAGATAAAATCTGGAAAGAAGCTTTCTGAGAAACTGCTTAGTGTTCTGTTAATTCATCTCACCGAGTTACATCTGTATTTCGTGGATCTCTTTGCTAGCCTTATTTCTGTGGAATCTGAGAACAGATATTTCGGATCCCTTTGAAGACTATAGGGCCAAAGGAAATATCCTCCGATAACAAAGAGAAAGAAGCTTTCTGAGAAACTTCTTTGTGTTCTGTGTAATCATCTCACAGATTTACAGCTTTCCCCTCAAGAAGCCTTTCGCTAAGACAGTTCTTGTGGAATTGGCAAAGTGATGTTTGTAAGCCCATAGAGGGCTATGGTGAAAAAGGAAATATCCTCAGATGAAATTGGAAAGCCGTTTTCTGAGAAATTCCGTAGTGTTCTGTTAATTCATCTCACAGAGTTACATCTGTATTTCGTGGATCTCTTTGCTAGCCTTATTTCTGTGGAATCTGAGAACAGATATTTCAGATCCCTTTGAAGACTATAGGGTCAAAGGATATATCCTCCGATAACAAAGAGAAAGAAGCTTTCTGAGAAACTTCTTTGTGTTCTCTGAAATCATCTCACAGAGTTACAGCTTTCCTCTCAAGAAGCCTTTCGCTAAGACAGTTCTTGTGGAATTGGCAAAGTGATGTTTTGAAGCCGATAGAGGGCTATGGTGAAAAAGGAAATATCCACAGATGAATTCTGGAAAGAAGCTTTCTGAGAAACTGCTTACTGTTCTGTTAATTCATCTCACAGAGTTACATCTGTATTTCGTGGATGTCTTTGCTGGCCTTATTTCTGGGGAATCTGAGAACAGATATTACGGATCCCTTTGAAGACTATAGGGCCAAAGGAAATATCCTCTGATAACAAAGAGAAAGAAGCTTTCGGAGAAACTTCTTTGTGTTCTGTGAAATCATCCACAGAGTTACAGCTTTCGCCTCAAGAAGCCTTTCGCTAAGATAGTTCTTGTGGAATTGGCAAAGTGATATTTGCAAGCCCACAGAGGGCTATGGTGAAAAAGGAAATATCCTCGGATGAAATCTGGAAAGAAGCTTTCTGAGAAACTCCTTAGTGATCTGTTAATTCATCTCACAGAGTTACATCTGTATTTCGTGGATGTCTTTGCTGGCCTTATTTCTGTGGAATCTGAGAACAGATATTTCGGATCCCTTTGAAGACTATAGGGTCAAAGGAAATATCCTGCGATAACAAAGAGAAAGAAGCTTTCTGAGAAACTTCTTTGTGTTCTGTGTAATCATATCACAGAATTACAGCATTCGCCTCAATAAGCCTTTCGGTAAGACAGCTCTTGTGGAATTGGCAAGGTGATATTTGGAAGCCCATAGAGGGCTATGGTGAAAAAGGAAATATCCTCAGATGAAATCTGGAAAGAAGCTTTCTGAGAAACTTCTCTGATGTGTGACTTCCACTCACAGAGTTATATCTGCATTTCGTGGATCTCTTTGCTAGCCTTATTTCTGTGCAATCTGAGAACAGATATTTCGGATCCCTTTGAAGAGTATAGGGCCAAAGGAAATATCCTCCGATAACTAAGAGAAAGAAGCTTTCTGAGAAACTTCTTTGTGTTCTGTGAAATCATCTCACAGAGTTACTGCTTTCCCCTCAAGAAGCCTTTCGCTAAGACAGTTCTTGTGGAATTGGCAAAGTGATATTTGGAAGCCCATAGAGGGCTATGGTGAAAAAGGAAATATACTCAGATGAAATCTGGAAAGAAGCTTTCTGAGAAACTGCTTAGTGTTCTGTTAATTCATCTCACAGAGTTACATCTGTATTTCGTGGATCTCTTTGCTAGCCTTATTTCTGTGGAATCTGAGAACAGATATTTCGGATCCCTTTGAAGACTAGGGCCAAAGGAAATATCCTCCGATAACAAAGAGAAAGAAGCTTTCTGAGAAACTTCTTTGTGTTCTGTGTAATCATCTCACAGAGTTACAGCTTTCCCCTCAAGAAGCCTTTCACTAAGACAGTTCTTGTGGAATTGGCAAAGTGATATTTGGAAGCCCATAGAGGGCTCTGGTGAAAAAGGAAGTATCCTCTGATGAGATCTGGAAAGAAGCTTTCTGAGAAACTGCTTAGTGTTCTGTTAATTGATCTCACAGAGTTACATCTGTATTTCGTGGATCTCTTTGCTAGCCTTATTTCTGTATAATATGAGAAGAGATATTTCGGATCCCTTTGAAGTCTATAGGATCAAAGGAAATATCCTCCGATAACAAATAGAAAGAAGCTTTCTGAGAAACTTCTTTGTGTTCTGTGAAATCATTTCACAGAGTTACAGCTTTCCCCTCAAGAAGCCTTTCGCTAACATAGTTACTGTGGAATTGGTAACGTGATATTTGGAAGCCCTTAGAGGGCTGTGGTGAAAAAGGAAATATCCTCAGATGAAATCTGGAAAGAAGCTTTCTGAGAAACTGCTTAGTGTTCTGTTCATTCATCTCACAGAGTTACATTTGTATTTCGTGGATCTCTTTGCTAGCCTTATTTCTGTGGAATCTGAGAACAGATATTTCGGATCCCTTTGAAGACTATAGGGCCAAAGGAAATATCCTCCGATAACAAAGAGAAAGAAGGTTTCTGAGAAACTTCTTTGTGTTCTGTGAAATCATCTCACAGAGTTACAGCTTTCCCCTCAAGAATCCTTTCGCTAAGACAGTTCTTGTGGAATTGGTAAAGTGATATTTGGAAGCCCATAGAGGGCTATGTTGAAAAAGGAAATATCCTCAGATGAAATCTGGAAAGAAGCTTTCTCAGAAACTGCTTAGTGTTCTGTAAATTCATCTCACAGAGTTACATCTATATTTCGTGGATCTCTTTGCTAGCCTTATTTCTGTGGAATCTGAGAATAGATATTTCGGATCCCTTTGAAGACTATAGGGCCAAAAAAATATCCTCCGATAACTAAGAGAAAGAAGTTTTCTGAGAAACTTCTTTGTGTTCTGTGAAATCATCTCACAGAGTTACTGCTTTCCCCTCAAGAAGCCTTTCGCTAAGACAGTTGTTGTGGTATAGGCAAAGTGATATTTGGAAGCCCATAGAGGGCTACGGTGAAAAACGAAATATCCTCAGATGAAATCTGGAAAGAAGCTTTCTGAGAAACTGCTTAGTGTTCTGTTAATTCATCTCACAGAGTTTCATCTGTATTTCTTGGATCTCTTTGCTGGCCTTATTTCTGGGCAATCTGAGAGCAGATATTTCGGATCCCTTTGAAGACTATAGGGCCAAAGGAAATATCCTCCGAAAACTAAGAGAAAGAAGCTTTCTGAGAAACTTCTTTGTGTTCTGTGAAATCATCTCACAGAATTACAGCTTTCCCCTCAAGACGCCTTTCGCTAAGACAGTTCTTGTGGAATTGGCAAAGTGATATTTGGAAGCCCATAGAGGGCTATGGTGAAAAAGGAAATATCCTCAGATGAAATCTGGAATGAAGCTTTCTGAGAAACTGCTTACTGTTCTGTTAATTCATCTCACAGAGTTACATCTGTATTTCATGGATGTCTTTGCTGGCCTTATTTCTGGGGAATCTGAGAACAGATATTACGGATCCCTTTGAAGACTATAGGGTCAAAGGAAATATCCTCCGATAACAAAGAGAAAGAAGCTTTCTGAGAAACTTCTTTGTGTTCTGTGAAATCATCTCACAGAGTTACAGCTTTCCCCTCAAGAAGCCTTTCGCTAAGACATTTCTTGTGGAATTGGCAAAGTGATATTTTGAAGCCCATAGAGGGCTACGGTGAAAAAGGAAATATCCTCAGATGAATTCTGGAAAGAAGCTTTCTGAGAAACTGCTTAGTGTTCTGTTAATTCATCTCACAGAGTTACATCTGTATTTCGAGGATGTCTTTGCTGGCCTTATTTCTGGGGAATCTGAGAACAGATATTACGGATCCCTTTGAAGACTATAGGGCCAAAGGAAATATACTCCGATAACTAAGAGAAAGAAGCTTTCTGAGAAACTTCTTTGTGTTCTCTGAAATCATCTCACAGAGTTACAGCTTTCGCCTCAAGTAGCCTTTCGATAAGACAGTTCTTGTGGAATTGGCAAAGTGATATTTGCAAGCCCATAGAGAGCTATGGTGAAAAAGGAAATATCCTCAGATGAAATCTGGAAAGAAGCTTTCTGAGAAACTGCTTACTGTTCTGTTAATTCATCTCACAGAGTTACATCTGTATTTCGTGGATGTCTTTGCTGGCCTTATTTCTGGGGAATCTGAGAACAGATATTACGGATCCCTTTGAAGACTATAGGGCCAAAGGAAATATCCTCCGATAACAAAGAGAAAGAAGCTTTCGGGGAAACTTCTTCGTGTTCTGTGAAATCATCTCACAGAGTTACAGCTTTCGCCTCAAGAAGCCTTTCGCTAAGATAGTTCTTGTGGAATTGGCAAAGTGATATTTGCAAGCCCACAGAGGGCTATGGTGAAAAAGGAAATATCCTAAGATGAAATCTGGAAAGAAGCTTTCTGAGAAACTTCTCTGATGTATGACTTCCACTCACAGAGTTATATCTGTATTTCGTGGATCTCTTTGCTAGCCTTATTTCTTGCAATCTGAGAACAGATATTTCGGATCCCTTTGAAGAGTATAGGGCTAAAGGAAATATCCTCCGATAACTAAGAGAAAGAAGCTTTCTGAGAAACTTCTTTGTGTTCTGTGAAATCATCTCACAGAGTTACTGCTTTCCCCTCAAAAAGCCTTTCGCTAAGACACTTGTTGTGGTATAGGCAAAGTGATATTTGGAAGCCCATAGAGGGCTATGGTGAAAAAGGAAATATCCTCAGATGACATCTGGAAAGAAGCTTTCTGAGAAACTCCTTAGTGTTCTCTTAATTCATCCCACAGTGTTACATCTATAATTCGTGGATCTCTTTGCTAGCCTTATTTCTGTGGAATCTGAGAACGGATATTTCGGATCCCTTTGAAGACTATAGGGCCAAAGGAAATATCCTCCGATAACAAAGAGAAAGAAGCTTTGTGAGAAACTTCTTTGTGTTCTGTGAAATCATCTCACAGAGTTACAGCTTTCCCCTCAAGAACCCTTTCGCTAAGACAGTTCTTTTGGAATTGGCAAAGTGATATTTTGAAGCCCATAGAGGGCTACGGTGAAAAAGGAAATATCCTCAGATGAATTCTGGAAAGAAGCTTTCTGAGAAACTGCTTACTGTTCTGTTAATTCATCTCACAGTGTTACATCTGTATTTCGTGGATGTCTTTGCTGGCCTTATTTCTGGGGAATCTGAGAACAGATATTACGGATCCCTTTGAATTCTATAGGGCCAAAGGAAATATCCTCCGATAAGAAAGAGAAAGAAGCTTTGTGAGAAACTTCTTTGTTTTCTCGGAAATCATCTCACAGAGTTACAGCTTTCGCTCAAGAAGCCTTTCGCTAAGACAGTTCTTGTGGAATTGGCAAAGTGATATTTGCAAGCCCATAGAGAGCTATGGTGAAAAAGGAAATATCCTCAGATAAAATCTGGAAAGAAGCTTTCTGAGATACTGCTTAGTGTTCTGTTAATTCATCTCACAGGTTTACATCTGTATTTCGTGGATTTCTTTGCTAGCCTTATTTCAGTGGAATCTGAGAACAGATATTTCGTATCCCTTTGAAGACTATAGGGCCAAAGGAAATATCCTCCAATAACAAAGAGAAAGAAGCTTTCTGAGAAACTTCTTTGTGTTCTGTGAAATCATCTCACAGAGTTACAGCTTTCCCCTCAAGAAGTCTTTCGCTAAGACAGTTGTGGTGGAATTGGCAAAGTGATATTTGGAAGCCCATAGAGGGCTATGGTGAAAAAGGAAATATCCTCAGATGAAATCTGGAAAGAAGCTTTCTGAGAAACTCCTTACTGTTCTGTTAATTCATCTCACAGAGTTACATCTGTATTTCGTGGATATCTTTGCTGGCCTTATTTCTGGGGAATCTGAGAACAGATATTACAGATCCCTTTGAAGACTATAGGGCCAAAGGAAATATCCTCCGATAACAAAGAGAAAGAAGCTTTCTGAGAAACTTCTTTGTGTTCTGTGTAATCATCTCACAGAGTTACAGCTTTCGCCTCAAGAAGCCTTTCGCTAAGACAGCTCTTGTGGAATTGGCAAGGTGATATTAGGAAGCCCATAGAGGGCTATGGTGAAAAAGGAAATATCCTCCGATGAAATCTGGAAAGAAGTTTCTGAGAAACTGCTTAGTGTTCTGTTAATTCATCTCACAGAGTTACATCTGTATTTCGTGGATCTCTTTGGTAACCTTATTTCTGTGCAATCTGAGAACAGATATTTCAGATCCCTTTGAAGACTATAGGGCCAAAGCAAATATCCTCCGATAACAAAGAGAAAGAAGCTTTCTGAGAAACTTCTTTGTGTTCTGTGAAATCACCTCACAGAGTTACAGCTTTCCCCTCAAGAAGCCTTTCGCTAAGACAGTTCTTGTGGAATTGGAAAAGTAATATTTGGAAGCCCATAGAGGGCTATGGTGGAAAAGGAAATATCCTCCGATGAAATCTGGAAAGAAGCTTTCTGAGAAACTGCTTCGTGTTCTGTTAATTCATCTCACAGAGTTACATCTATATTTTGTGGATCTCTTTGCTTGCCTTATTTCTGTGGAATCTGAGAACAGATATTTCGGATCCCTTTGAAGACTATAGGGCCAAAGGAAATATCCTCCGATAAGAAAGAGAAAGAAGCTTTCTGAGAAACTTCTTTGTGTTCTGTGAAATCATCGCACAGAGATTCACCTTTCTCTAAGGAAATCTTTCGCTAACACAGTTTTTCTGGAATTGGCAAAGTGATATTTGGAAGCCCATATAGGGCTATGGTGAAAAAGGAAATATCCTCCGATGAAATCTGGAAAGAAGCTTTCTGAGAAACTGCTTAGTGTTCTGTTAATTCATCTCACAGAGTTGCATCTACATTTCGTGGATCTCTTTGGTAGCCTTATTTCTGTGGAATCTGAGAACAGATATTTCGGATCCCTTTGAAGACTATAGGGCCAAAGGAAATATCCTCCGATAACAAAGAGAAAGAAGCTTTCTGAGAAACATTTTGTGTTCCGTGAAAACATCTCACAGAGTTACAGCATTCCCCTCAAGAAGCCTTTCGCTAAGACAGTTCTTGTGGAATTGGCAAAATGATATTTGGAAGCTCATAGAGGGCTATGGTGAAAAAGGAAATATCCTCAGATGAAATCTGGTAAGAAGCTTTCTGAGAAACTATTTAGTGTTCTCTTAATTCATCTCACAGAGTTACATCTGTATTTCATGGATCTGTTTGCTAGCCTTATTTCTGTGCAATCTGAGAGCAGATATTTCGGATCCCTTTGAAGACTATAGGGCCAAAGGAAATATCCTCCGATAACAAAGAGAAAGAAGCTTTCTGAGAAACTTCTTTGTGTTCCGTGTAATCATCTCACAGCTTTACAGCTTTCCCCTCAAGAAGCCTTTCGCTAAGACCGTTCTTGTGGAATTGGCAAAGTGATATTTTGAAGCCCATAGAGGGCTATGGAGAAAATGGAAATATCCTCAGCTGAAATCTGGAAAGAAGCTTTCTGAGAAACTGCTTACTGTTATGTTCATTCATCTCACAGAGTTACATCTGTATTTCGTGTTTCTCTTTGCTGGCTTTATTTCTGGGGAATCTGAAAACAGATATTTCGGATCCCTTTGAAGACTATAGAGCCAAAGGAAATATCCTCCGATAACAAAGAGAAAGAAGATTTGTGAGAAACTTCTTTGTGTTCTGTGAAATCATCTCGCAGAGTTACAGCTTTCCCCTCAAGAAGCCTTTCGCTAAGACAGTTCTTGTGGAATTGGCAAAGTGATATTTGGAAGCCCATAGAGGGCTATGGTGAAAAAGAAAATATACTCAGATGAAATCTGGAAAGAAGCTTTCTGGGAAACTGATTAGTGTTCTGTTAATTCATCTCACAGAGTTACATCTGTATTTCGTGGATCTCTTTGCTAGCCTTATTTCTGTGGAATCTGAGAACAGATATTTGGGATCCCTTTGGAGAGTATAGGGCAAAAGGAAATATCCTCCGATAACAAAGAGAAAGAAGCTTTCTGAGAAACTTTTTGTGTTCTGTGAAATCATCTCACAGAGTTACAGCATTCCCCTCAAGAAGCCTTTCGCTAAGACAGTTCTTGTGGAATTGGCAAAGTGATATTTGGAAGCCCATAGAGGGCTATGGTGAAAAAGGAAATATCCTCAGATGAAATCTGGAAAGAAGTTTTCTGAGAAACTGCTTCGTGTTCTGTTAATTCATCTCACAGAGTTATATCTGTATTTTGTGGATCTCTTTGCTTGCCTTATTTCTGTGGAATCTGAGAACAGATATTTCGGATCCCTTTGAAGACTATAGGGCCAAAGGAAATATCCTCCGATAAGAAAGAGAAAGAAGCTTTCTGATAAACTTCTTTGTGTTCTCTGTAATCATCTCACAGCTTTACAGCTTTCTCCTCAAGGAGCCTTTCGCTAAGACAGTTCTTGTGGAATTGGCAAAGTGATATTTGGAAGCCCCTAGAGGGCTACGGTGAAAATGGAAATATCCTCAGCTGAAATCTGGAAAGAAGCTTTCTGAGAAACTGCTTAGTGTTCTGTTAATTCATCTCACAGAGTTACGTCTCTATTTCGTGGATCTCTCTGCTTGCCTTATTTCTGTGCAATCTGAGAAGAGATATTTCGGATCCCTTTGAAGACTATAGGGCCAAAGGAAATATCCTCTGATAACAAAGAGAAAGAAGCTTTCTTAGAAACTTCTTTGTGTTCTGTGAAATCATCTCACGGAGTTTCAGCTTTCCCCTCAAGAAGCCTTTCGCTAAGACAGTTCTTGTGGAATTGGCAAAGTGATATTTGGAAGCCCATAGAGGGCTATGGTGAAAAAGGAAATATCCTCAGATGAAATCTGGAAAGCAGCTTTCTGAGAAACTGCTTAGTGTTCTGTTAATTCATCTCACAGAGTTACATCTGTATTTCATGGATCTCTTTGCTTGCCCTATTTCTGTGGAATCTGAGAAGAGATATTTCGGATCTCTTTGAAGACTATGGGGCCATAGGAAATATCCTCCGATAACAAAGAGAAAGAAGCTTTCTGAGAAACTTCTTTGTGTTGTGTGAAATCATCTCACAGAGTTACAGCTTTCCCCTCAAAAAGCCTTTCGCTAAGACAGTTCTTGTGGAATTGGCAAAGTGATATTTGAAAGCCCATAGAGGGCTATGGTGAAAAAGGAAATATCCTCAGATGAAATCTGGAAAGAAGCTTTCTTGGAAACTGCTTAGTGTTCTGTTAATTCATCTCACAGAGTTACATCTGTATTTCGTGGATCTCTTTGGTAACCTTATTTCTGTGCAATATGAGAACAGATATTTCAGATTCCTCTGAAGACTATAGGGCCAAAGCAAATATCCTCCGATAACAAAGAGAAAGAAGCTTTCTGAGAAACTTCTTTGTGTTCTGTGAAATCATCTCACAGAGTTACAGCTTTCCCCTCAAGAAGCCTTTCGCTAAGACAGTTCTTGTGGAATTGGCAAAGTGATATTTGGAAGACCATATAGGGCTATGGTGAAAGAGGAAATATTCTCAGATGAAATCTGGAAAGAAGCTTTCTGAGGAACTGCTTAGTGTTCTGTTAATTCATCTCACAGAGTTACATCTCTAGTTCGAGGATCTCTTTCCCAGCCGTATTTCTGTGAAATGTGAGAACAGATATTTCGGATCCCTGTGAAGACTATAGGGCCAAAGGAAATATCCTCCGATAACAAAGAAAAAGAAGATTTCTTAGAAACTTCTTTGTGTTCTGTGAAATCATCTCACAGAGTTACAGCTTTCCCCTCAAAAAGCCTTTCGCTAAGACAGTTCTTGTGGAATTGGCAAAGTGATATTTGGAAGCCCATAGAGGGCTATGGTGGAAAAGGAAATATCCTCCGATGAAATCTGGAAAGAAGCTTTGGGAGAAACTGATTAGTGTTCTGTGAATTCATCTCACAGAGTTACATCTGTATTTTGTGGATCTCTTTGCTTGCCTTATTTCTGTGGAATCTGAGAACAGATATTTTGGATCCCTTTGAGGACTATAGGGCCAAAGGAAATATCCTCCGATAACAAAGAGAAAGAAGCTTTCTGAGAAACTTCTTAGTGTTCTGTGTAATCATCTCACAGAGTTACAGCTTTCCCCTCAAGAAGCCTCTCGCTAAGACAGTTCTTGTGGAATTGGCAAAGTGATATTTGGAAGCCCATAGAGGGCTATGGTGAAAAAGGAAATATCCTCAGATGAAATCTGCAAAGAAGCTTTCTGAGAAACTGCTCTGTGATGTGTGACTTCCACTCACAGAGTTTCATCTGTATTTCGTGGATCTCTTTGTGAGCCTTATTTCTGTGGAATCTGAGAACAGATAATTCGGTTCCCTTTGAAGACTATATGGCCAAAGGAAATATCCTCCGATAACAAAGAGAAAGAAGCTTTCTGAGAAACTTCTTTGTGTTCTGTGAAATCATCTCACAGAGTTACAGCATTCCCCTTAAGAAGCCTTTCGCTTAGACAGTTCTTGTGGAAATGTCAAAGTGATATTTGGAAGCCCAAGGAGGGCTAATGGGAAATAGGAAATATTCTCAGATGAAATCTGGAAAGAAGCTTTCTGAGGAACTGCTTAGTGTTCTGTTAATTCATCTCACAGAGTTACATCTGTAGTTCGAGGATCTCTTTCAAAGCCGTATTTCTGTGAAATGTGAGAACAGATATTTCGGATCCCTGTGAAGACTATAGGGCCAAAGGAAATATCCTCCGATAACAAAGAGAAAGAAGCTTTCTGAGAAACTTCTTTGTGTTCTGTGAAATCATCTCACAGAGTTACAGCTTTCCCCTCAAGAAGCCTTTCGCTAGGACAGTTCTTGTGGAATTGGCAAAGTGATATTTGGAAGCCCATGGAGGGCTATGGTGAAAAAGGAAATATCCTCCGATGAAAAGTGGAAAGAAGCTTTCTGAGAAACTGCTGAGTGTTCTGTTAATTCATCTCACAGAGTTACATCAGTATTTCGTGGATCTCTTTGCTAGCCTTATTTCTGTGGAATCTGAGAACAGATATTTCGGATCCCTTTGAAGACTATAGTAAAAAAGGAAATATCCTCTGATAACAAAGAGAAAGAAGCTTTCTGAGAAACTTCTTTGTGTTCTGTGAAATCATCTCACAGAGTTACACCTTTCTGCTAAAGAAGCCTTTCGCTAAGACAGTTCTTGTGGAATTGGCAAAGTGATATTCGGAAGCCCATAGAGGTCTACGGTGAAAAAGGAAATATCCTCAGATGAAATCTGGAAAGAAGCTTTCTGAGAATCTGCTCTGTGATGTGTGACTTCCACTCACAGAGTTACATCTGTATTTCGTGGATCTCTTTGCTAGCCTTATTTCTGTGGAATCTGAGAACAGATATTTCGGATACCTTTGAAGACTATAGGGCCAAAGGAAATATCCTCCGATAACCAAGAGAAAGAAGCTTTCTGAGAAACTTCTTTGTGTTCTGTGTAATCATCTCACAGAGTTACAGATTTCCCCTCAAGAAGCCTTTCGCCAAGACAGCTCTTGTGGAATTGTCAAAGTAATATTTGGAAACCCATAGAGGGCTATGGTGAAAAAAGAAATATCCTCCGATGAAATCTGGAAAGAAGCTTTCTGATAAACTTCTTAGTGTTCTGTTAATTCATCTCACAGAGTTACATCTGTATTTCGTGGATCTCTTTGCTAGCCTTATTTCTGTGAAATCTGAGAACAGATATTTCGGATCCCTTTGAAGACTATAGGAAAAAAGGAAATATACTCTGATAACAAAGAGAAAGAAGCTTTCTGAGAAACTTCTTTGTGTTCTGTGAAATCATCTCACAGAGTTACAGCTTTCCCCTCAAGAACCCTTTCGCTAAGACAGTTTTGTGGAATTGGCAAAGTGATATTTGGAAGCCCATAGAGGGCTATGGTGAAAGAGGAAATATTCTCAGATGAAATCTGGAAAGAAGCTTTCTGAGAAACTGCTTAGTGTTCTGTTAATTCATCTCACAGAATTACATCTGTATTTCGTGGATCTCTTTGCTAGCCTTATTTCTGTGCAATATGAGAACAGATATTTCGGATCCCTGTGAAGACTATAGGGCCAAAGGAAATATCCTCCGATAACAAAGAAAAAGAAGATTTCTTAGAATCTTCTTTGTGTTCTGTGAAATCATCTCACAGAGTTACAGCTTTCCCCTCAAAAAGCCTTTCGCTAAGACAGTTCTTGTGGAATTGGCAAAGTGATATTTGGAAGCCCATAGAGTGCTATGTTGAAAAAGGAAATATCCTCCGATGAAATCTGGAAAGAAGCTTTCGGAGAAACTCATTAGTGTTCTGTTAATTCATCTCACAGAATTACATCTGTATTTTGTGGATCTCTTTGCTTGCCTTATTTCTGTGGAATCTGAGAACAGATATTTTGGATCCCTTTGAAGACTATCGGGCCAAAGGAAATATCCTCCGATAACAAAGAGTAAGAAGCTTTCTGAGAAACTTCTTTGTGTTCTGTGTAATCATCTCACAGAGTTACAGCTTTCCCCTCAAGAAGCCTTTCGCTAAGACAGTTCTTGTGGAATTGGCAAAGTGATATTTGGAAGCCCATAGAGGGCTATGGTGAAAAAGGAAATATCCTCAGATGAAATCTGGAAAGAAGCTTTCTGAGAAACTGCTCTGTGATGTGTGACTTCCACTCACAGAGTTACATCTGTATTTCGTGGATCTCTTTGCGAGCCTTATTTCTGTGGAATCTGAGAACAGATAATTCGGTTCCCTTTGAAGACTATATGGCCAAAGGAAATATCCTCCGATAACAAAGAGAAGAAGCTTTCTGAGAAACTTCTTTGTGTTCTGTGAAATCATCTCACAGAGTTACAGCATTCCCCTCAAGAAGCCTTTCGCTTAGACAGTTCTTGTGGAAATGTCAAAGTGATATTTGGAAGCCCAAGGAGGGCTAATGTGAAATAGGAAATATTCTCAGATGAAATCTGGAAAGAAGCTTTCTGAGGAACTGCTTAGTGTTCTGTTAATTCATCTCACAGAGTTACATCTGTATTTCTAGGATCTCTTTCCTAGCCGTATTTCTGTGAAATGTGAGAACAGATATTTCGGATCCCTGTGAAGACTATAGGGCCACAGGAAATATCCTCCGATAACAAAGAGAAAGAAGCTTTCTGAGAAACTTCTTTGTGTTCTGTGAAATCATCTCACAGAGTTACAGCTTTCCCCTCAAGAAGCCTTTCGCTAGGACAGTTCTTGTGGAATTGGCAAAGTGATATTTGGAAGCCCATAGAGGGCTATGGTGAAAAAGGAAATATCCTCCGATGAAAAGTGGAAAGAAGCTTTCTGAGAAACTGCTGAGTGTTCTGTTAATTCATCTCACAGAGTTACATCAGTATTTCGTGGATCTCTTTGCTAGCCTTATTTCTGTGGAATCTGAGAACAGATATTTCGGATCCCTTTGAAGACTATAGGAAAAAAGGAAATATACTCTGATAACAAAGAGAAAGAAGCTTTCTGAGAAACTTCTTTGTGTTCTGTGAAATCATCTCACAGAGTTACACCTTTCTGCTAAAGAAGCCTTTCGCTAAGACAGTTCTTGTGGTATTGGCAAAGTGATATTTGGAAGCCCATAGAGGGCTATGGTGAAAAAGGAAATATCCTCAGATGGAATCTCAAAAGAAGCTATCTGAGAAACTGCTTGGTGTTATGTTAATTCATCTCACAGAGTTACATCTGTATTTCGTGGATCTCTTTGCTAGCCTTATTTCTGTGGAATCTGAGAACAGATATTTCGGATCCCTTTGAAGACTATAGGGCCAAAGGAAATATCCTCCGAACACAAAGAGAAGGAAGCTTTCTGAGAAACTTCTTTGTGTTCTGTGAAATCATCTCACAGAGTTACAGCTTTCCCCTCAAGAAGCCTTTCGCTAAGACAGTTCTTGTGGAATTGGCAAAGTGATATTCGGAAGCCCATAGAGGTCTACGGTGAAAAAGGAAATATCCTCAGATGAAATCTGGAAAGAAGCTTTCTGAGAATCTGCTCTGTTATGTGTGATTTCCACTCACAGAGTTACATCTGTATTTCGTGGATCTCTTTGCTAGCCTTATTTCTGTGGAATCTGAGAACAGATATTTCGGATCCCTTTGAAGACTATAGGGCCAAAGGAAATATCCTCCGATAACAAAGAGAAAGAAGCTTTCTGAGAAAGTTCTTTGTGTTCTGTGAAATCATCTCACAGAGTTACAGCTATCCCCTCAAGAAGCCTTTCGCTAATACATTTCTTGTGGAAATGTGAAAGTGATGTTTGGAAGCCCAAGGAGGGCTAAGGTGAAAAAGGAAATATCCTCAGATGAAATCTGGAAAGAAGCTTTCTGAGAAACTGCTTAGTTTTCTGTTAATTCATCTCACAGAGTTACATCAGTACTTCGTGGATCTCTTTGCTAGCCTTATTTCAGTGGAATCTGAGAACAGATATTTCGGATCCCTGTGAGGACTATAGGGCCGAAGGAAATATCCTCCGATAACAAAGAGAAAGAAGCTTTCTGAGAAACTTCTTTGTGTTCTGTGAAATCTTCTCACAGAGTTACACCATTCTGCTAAAGAAGCCTTTCGCTAAGACATTTCTTGTGGAATTCTCAAAGTGATATTTGGGAGCCCATAGAGGGCTATGGTGAAAAAGGAAATATCCTCAGATGAAATCGGAAAAGAAGCTTTCTGAGAAACTGCTTAGTGTTCTGTTAATTCATCTCACAGAGTTACATCTGTATTTGGTGGATCTCTTTGGTAACCTTATTTCTTTGCAATCTGAGAACAGATATTTCGGATCCCTTTGAAGACTATAGGAACAAACGAAATATCCTCCGATAACAAAGAGAAAGAAGCTTTCTGAGAAACTTCTTTGTGTTCTGTGAAATCATCTCACAGAGTTACAGCTTTCCCCTCAAGAAGCCTTTCGCTAAGACAGTTCTTGTGGAATTGGCAAAGTGATATTTGTAAGCCCATAGAGGGCTATGGTGAAAAAGGAAATATCCTCCCATGAAATCTGGAAAGAAGCTTTCTGAGAAACTGCTTACTGTTCTGTTAATTCATCTCACAGAGTTACATCTGTATTTCGTGGATCTCTTTGCTAGCCTTTTTCTGTGGAATCTGAGAACAGATAATTCGGATCCCTTTGAAGACTATAGGGCCAAAGGAAATATCCTCCGATAACAAAGAGAAAGAAGCTTTCTGAGAAACTTCCTTGTGTTCTGTGAAATCATCTCACAGAGTTACACCTTTCTGCTAAAGAAGCCTTTCGCTAAGACAGTTCTTGTTTAATTGGCAAAGTTATACTTGGAAGCCCATAGAGGGCTATGGTGAAAAAGGAAATATCCTCCGATCAAATCTGGAAAGAAGCTTTCTGAGAAACTGCTCTGTGATGTGTGACTTCCTCCCACAGAGTTACATCTGTATTTCGTGGATCTTTGCTAGCCTTATTTCTGTGGAATCTGAGAACAGATATTTCGGATCCCTTTGAAGACTATAGGGCCAAAGTAAATATCCTCCGATAACAAAGAGAAAGAAGCTTTCTGAGAAACTTCTTTGTGTTCTGTGAAATCATCTCAGAGAGTTACAGCTTTCCCTTCAAGAAGCCTTTCGCTAAGACAGTTCTTGTGGAATTGGCAAAGAGATATTTGGAAGCCCATAGAGGGCTATTGTGAAAAAGGAAATAACCTCAGATGAAATCTGGAAAGAAGCTTTCTGAGAAACTGCTCTGTGATGTGTGACTACCACTCACGGAGTTACATCTGTATTTCGTGGATCTCTTTGCTAGCCTTATTTCTGTGGAATCTGAGAACAGATATTTCCGATGTCTTTGAAGACTACAGGGCCAAAGGAAATATCCTCCGATAACAAAGAGAAAGAAGCTTTCTGAGAAACTTCTTTGTGTTCTGTGAAATCATCTCACAGAGTTACACCTTTCTGCTAAAGAAGCCTTTCGCTAAGACAGTTCTTGTTTAATTGGGAAAGTGATATTTGGAAGCCCATAGAGGGCTATGGTGAAAAAGGAAATATCCTCAGATGAAATCTGGAAAGAAGCTTTCTGAGAAACTGCTCTGTGATGTGTGACTTCCACTCACAGAGTTACATCTGTATTTCGTGGATCTCTTTGCTACCCTTATTTCTGTGGAATCTGAGAACAGATATTTAGGATCCCTTTGAACACTATAGGGCCAAAGGAAATATCCTCCGATAACAAAGAGAAAGAAGCTTTCTGATAAACTTCTTTGTGTTCTGTGAAATCATCTAACAGAGTTACAGCTTTCCCTTCAAGAAGCCTTTCGATAAGACAGTTCTTGTGGAATTGGCAAAGTGATATTGGGAAGCCCATAGAGGGCTATGGTGAAAAAGGAAATATCCTCAGATGAAATCTGGAAAGAAGCTTTCTGAGGAACTGCTTAGTGTTCTCTTAATTCATTTCACAGAGTTACATCTGTATTTCGTGGATCTCTTTGCTACCCTTATTTCTGTGGAATCTGAGAACAGATATTTCGGATCCCTTTGAAGACTATAGGGCCAAAGGAAATATCCTCCGATAACAAAGAGAAAGAAGCTTTCTGAGAAACTCTTTGTGTTCTGCGAAATCATCTCACAGAGTTAGAGCTTTCCTCTCAAGAAGCCTTTCGCTAAGACAGTTCTTGTGGAATTGTCAAAGTGATATTTGGAAGCCCATAGAGGGCTATGGTGAAAAAGGAAATATCCTCAGATGAAATCTGGAAAGAAGCTTTCTGAGAAACTGCGTAGTGTTCTGTTAATTCATCTCACAGAGTTACATCTGTTTTTTCTGGATCTCTTTGCTAGCCTTATTTCTGTTGAATCTGAGAACAGATATTTCGGATCCCTGTGAAGACTATAGGGAAAAAGGAAATATCCTCCAATAACAAAGAGAAAGAAGCTTTCTGAGAAACTTTTTGTGTTCTGTGAAATCATCTCACAGAGTTACAGCTTTCCCCTCAAGAAGCCTTTCGCTAAGACAGTTCTTGTGGAATTCTCAAAGTGATATTTGGGAGCCCATAGAGGGCTATGGTGAAAAAGGAAATATCCTCAGATGAAATCTGAAGAGAAGCTTTCTGAGAAACTGCTCTGTGATGTGTGACTTCCACTCACAGAGTTACATCTGTATTTCGTGGATCTCTTTGCTAGCCTTATTTCTGTGGAATCTGAGAACAGATATTTCGGATCCCTTTGAAGACTATAGGGCCAAAGGAAATATCCTCCGATAACAAAGAGAAAGAAGCTTTCTGAGAAACTTCTTTGTGTTCTGTGAAATCACCTCACAGAGTTACACCTTTCCCTCAAGAAGCCTTTCGCTAAGACAGTTCTTGTGGAATTGGCAAAGTGATATTTGGAAGCCCATAGAGGGCTATGGTGAAAAAGGAAATATCCTCAGATGAAATCTGGAAAGAAGCTTTCTGAGAAACTGCTCTGTGATGTGTGACTTCCACTCACAGAGTTACATCTGTATTTCGTGGATCTCTTTGCTAGCCTTATTTCTGTGGAATCTGAGAACAGATATTTCGGAGCCCTTTGAAGACTATAGGGAAAAGGAAATATCCTCCGATAACAAAGAGAAAGAAACTTTCTTAGAAACTTCTTTGTGTTCTGTGAAATCATCTCAAAGAGTTACAGCTTTCCCTTCAAGAAGCCTTTCGCTAAGACAGTTCTTGTGGAATTGGCAAAGTGATATTTGGAAGCCCATAGAGGGCTATGGTGAAAAAGGAAATATCCCCAGATGAAATCTGGAAAGAAGCTTTCTGAGAAACTGCTTAGTGTTCTGTTAATTCATCTCACAGAGTTACATCAGTATTTGTGGATCTCTTTGCTAGCTTTATTTCTGTTGAATTTGAGAACGGATATTTCGGATCCCTTTGAAGACTATAGGGCCAAAGGAAATATCCTCCGATAACAAAGAGAAAGAAGCTTTCTGAGAAACTTCTTTGTGTTCTCTGAAATCAACTCACAGAGTTACAGCTCTCCCTTCAAGAAGCCTTTCGCTAAGACAGTTCTTGTGGAATTGGCAAAGTGATATTTGGAAGCCCATAGAGGGCTATGGTGAAAAAGGAAATATCCTCAGATGAAATCTGGAAGGAAGCTTTCTGAGACAATGCTTAGTGTTCTGTAAATTCATCTCACAGAGTTACATCAGTATTTCGTGGATCTCTTTGCTAGCCTTATTTCTGTGGAATCTGAGAACAGATATTTCGGATCCCTTTGAAGACTATAGGAACAAAGGAAATATCCTCTGATAACAAGTAGAAAGAAGCTTTAAGAGAAACTTCTTTGTGTTCTGTGAAATCATCTCACAGAGTTACAGCTTTCACCTCAAGAAGCCTTTCGCTAAGACAGTTCTTGTGGAATTGGCAAAGTGATATTTGGAAACCCATAGAGGGCTATGGTGAAAAAGGAAATATCCTCAGATGAAATCTGGAAAGAAGCTTTCTGAGAAACTGATTAGTGTTCTGTTAATTCATCTCACAGAGTTACATCTGTATTTCGTGGATCTCTTTGCTTGCCTTATTTCTGTGGAATCTGAGAACAGATATTTCGGATCCCTTTGAAGACTATAGGGCCAAAGGAAATATCCTCCGATAACAAAGAGAAAGAAGCTTTCTGAGAAACTTCTTTGTGTTCTGTGAAATCATCTCCCATTGATACACCTTTCTGCTAAGGAAGCCTTTCGCTAACACAGTTCTTCTGGAAATGGCAAAGTGATATTTCGAAGCCCCTAGAGGGCTACGGTGAAAAAGAAAATATCCTCCGATGAAATCTGGAAAGAAGCTTTCTGAGAAACTGCTTAGTGTTCTGTTAATTCATCTCACAGAGTAACATCTGTATTTCGTGTATCTCTTTTTATCCTTATTTCTGTGCAATCTGAGAACAGATATTTCGGATCCCTTTGAAGACTATAGGGCCAAAGGAAATATCCTCTGATAACAAAGAGAAAGAAGCTTTCTGAAAAACTTCTTTGTGTTCTGTGTAATCATCGCACAGAGTTACAGCTTTCCTCTCAAGAAGCCTTTCGCTAAGACAGTTCTTGTGGAATTGGCAAAGTGATATTCGGAAGCCCATAGAGGGCTACGGTGAAAAAGGAAATATCCTCCGATGAAATCTGGAAAGAATATTTCAGAGAAACTGCTTAGTGTTCTGTTAATTCATCTCACAGAGTTACATCTGTATTTCTTGGATCTCTTTGCTAGCCTTATTTCTGTGCAATCTGAGAACAGATATTTCGGAACCCTATAAAGACTATAAGGCCAAGGGAAATATCCTCCGATAACTAACAGAAAGAGGCTATCTGAGAAACTTCTTTGTGTTCTGTGAAACCATCTCACAGAGTTACAGATTTCCCCTCAAGAAGCCTTTCGCCAAGACAGTTCTTGTGGAATTGGCAAAGTGATATTTGGAAGCCCAAAGATGGCTATGATGAAAAAGGAAATATCCTCCGATGAAATCTGGAAAGGAGCTTTCTGAGAAACTGCTTAGTGTTCTGTTAATTCATCCCACAGAGTTACATCTGTATTTCGTGGATCTCTTTGCTTGCCTTATTTCTGTGGAATCTGAGAACAGATATTTCGGATCCCTTTGAAGACTATAGGGCCAAAGGAAATATCCTCCGATAACAAGGAGAAAGAAGCTTTCTTAGAAACTTCTTTGTGTTCTGTGAAATCATCTCACAGAGTTACACCTTTCCCCTCAAGAAGCCTTTCGCTAAGGCAGTTCTTGTGTAATTGGCAAAGTGATATTTGAAGCCCATAGATGACTACTGTGAAAAAGGAAATATCCTACGATGAAATCTGGAAAGAAGCTTTCTGAGAAACTGCTTACTGTTCTGTTAATTCATCTCACAGAGTTACATCTGTATTTCGTGGATCTCTTTGCTAGCCTTATTTGTTTGCAATCTGAGAACAGATATTTCGGATCCCTTTGAAGACTATAGGGCCAAAGGAAATATCCTCCGATAACAAAGAGAAAGAAGCTTTCTGAGAAACTTCTTTGTGTTCTGTGAAATCATCTCACAGAGTTACAGCTTTCCCTTCAAGAAGCCTTTCGCTAAGACAGTTCTTGTGGAATTGGCAAAGTGATATTTGGAAGCCCTTAGAGGGCTATGGTGAAAAAGGAAATATCCTGCGATGACATCTGGAAAGAAGCTTTTGAGGAACTGCTTAGTATTTTGTTAACTCATCTCACATAGTTACATCTGTGTTTCTTGGATCTCTTTGCTAGCCTTATTTCTGTGGAATCTGAGAAAAGATATTTCAGATCCCTCTGAAGAGTCTAGGGCCAAAGGAAATATCCTCCAGTAATTAAGAAAAAGAAGCTTTCTGAGAAACTTCTTTGTGTTCTGTGTAATCATCTCACAGAGTTACAGATTTCCCCTCAAGAAGCCTTTCGCCAAGACAGCTCTTGTGGAATTGTCAAAGTGACATTTGGAAACCCATAGAGGGCTATGGTGAAAAAGGAAATATCCTCCGATGAAATCTGGAAAGAAGCTTTCTGATAAACTTCTTAGTGTTCTGTTAATTCATCTCACAGAGTTACATCTGTATTTCGTGGATCTCTTTGCTAGCCTTATTTCTGTGGAGTCTGAGAACAGATATTTCGGATCCCTTTGAAGACTATAGGGCCAAAGGAAATATCCTCCGATAACAAAGAGAAAAAAGCTTTCTGAGAAACTTCTTTGTGTTCTGTGTAATCATCTCACAGCTTTACAGCTTTCCCCTCAAGAAGCCTTTCGCTAAGACAGTTCTTCTGGAATTGGCAAAGTGATATTTGGAAGCCCATAGAGGGCTATGGTGAAATAGGAAATATCCTCAGCTGAAATCTGGAAAGAAGCTTTCTGAGAAACTGCTTAGTGTTCTGTTAATTCATCTCACAGAGTTACATCTGTATTTCGTGGATCTCTTTGCTTGCCTTATTTCTCTGGAATCTGAGAAGAGATATTTCGGATCCCTTTGAAGACTATAGGGCTAAAGGAAATATCCTCCGATAACAAAGAGAAAGAAGCTTTCTGACAAACTTCTTTGTGTTCTGTGAAATCATCTGACAGAGTTACACCTTTCTGCTAAAGAAGCCTTTCGCTAAGACAGTTCTTGTGGAATTGGCAAAGTGATATTTGGAACACCATAAAGGGCTATGGTGAAAAAGGAAATATCCTCAGATGAAATCTGGAAAGAAGCTTTCTAAGTAACTGCTTAGTGTTCTGTTAATTCATCTCACAGTGTTACATCTGTATTTCGTCGATCTCTTTGCTAGCCTTATTTCTGTGCAATCTGAGAACAGATCTTTCGAATCCCTTTGAAGACTACAGGGCCAAAGGAAATATCCTCCGATAAGAAAGAGAAAGAAGCTTTCTGAGAAACTTCTTTATGTTCTGTGAAATCATCTCACAGAGTTACACCTTTCCCTCAAGAAGCCTTTCGCTATGACAGTTCTTGTTGAATTGGCAAAGTGATATTTGGAAGCCCATAGAGGGCTATGGTGAAAAAGGAAATATCCTCAGCTGAAATCTGGAAAGAAGCTCTATGAGAAACTACTCTGTGATGTGTGACTTCCACTCACAGAGTTACATCTGTATTTCGTGGATCTCTTTGCTAGCCTTATTTCTGTGGAAACTGAGAACAGATATTTCGGATCCCTTTGAAGACCATAGGGCCAAAGAAAATATCCTCCGATAACAAAGAGAAAGAAGCTTTCTGAGAAACTTCTTTGTCTTCTGTGAAATCATCTCACAGAGTTACACCTTTACCCTCAAGAAGCCTTTCGCTTAGACAGTTCTTTTGGAATTGGCAAAGTGTTATTTGGAAGCCCATAGAGGGCTCTGGTGAAAAAGGAAATATCCTCAGATGAAATCTGGAAAGAAGCCTTCTGAGAAACTGCTCTGTGATGTGTGACTTCCACTCACAGAGTTACATCTGTATTTCGTGGATCTCTTTGCTAGCCTTATTTCTGTGGAAACTGAGAACAGATATTTCGGATCCCTGTGAAGACTATAGGACCAAAGGAAATATCCTCCGATAACAAAGAGAAAGAAGCTTTCTGAGAAACTACTTTGTGTTCTGTGAAATCATCTCACAGAGTTACAGCTTTCCCCTCAAGAAGCCTTTCGCTAAGACAGTTCTTGTTGAAATGGCAAAGTGATATTTGGAAGCCCATAGAGGGCTATGGTGAAAAAGGAAATATCCTCAGCTGAAATCTGTAAAGAAGCTTTCTGAGAAACTTCTTTGTGTTCTGTGAAATCATCTCACAGAGTTACAGCTATCCCCTCAAGAAGCCTTTCTCTAATACAGTTCTTCTGGAAATGTGAAAGTGATATTTGGAAGCCCAAGGAGGGCTAAGGTGAAAAGGGAAATATCCTCAGATGAAATCTGGAAAGAAGATTTCTGAGAAACTGCTTAGTGTTCTGTTAATTCATCTCACAGAGTTACATCTGTATTTGTTGGATCTCTTTGCTAGCCTTATTTCTGTGCAATCTGAGAACAGATATTTCGAATCCCTTTGAAGACTACAGGGCCAAAGGAAATATCCTCCGATAACAAAGAGAAAGAAGCTTTCTGAGAAACTTCTTTGTGTTCTGTGAAATCATCTCACAGAGTTACAGCTTTCAATTCAAGAAGCCTTTCGCTAAGACAGTTTTTGTGGAATTGGCAAAGTGATATTTGGAAGCCCATAGAGGGCTATGGTGAAAAAGGAAATATCCTGCGATGACATCTGGGAAGAAGCTTTTGAGAAACTGCTTAGTATTCTGTTAACTCATCTCACATAGTTACATCTGTGTTTCTTGGATCTCCTTGCTAGCCTTATTTCTGTGGAATCTGAGAACAGATATTTCAGATCCCTTTGAAGACTATAGGGCCAAAGGAAATATCCTCCAGTAATTAAGAGAAAGAAGCTTTCTGAGAAACTTCTTTGTGTTCTGTGTAATCATCTCACAGAGTTACAGATTTCCCCTCAAGAAGCCTTTCGCCAAGACAGCTCTTGTGGAATTGTCAAAGTGATATTTGGAAACCCATAGAGGGCTATGGTGAAAAAGGAAATATCCTCCGATGAAATCTGGAAAGAAGCGTTCTGATAAACTGCTTAGTGTTCTGTTAATTCATCTCACAGAGTTACATCTGTATTTCGTGGATCTCTTTGCTAGCCTTATTTCTGTGGAATCTGAGAACAGATATTTCGGATCCCTTTGAAGACTATAGGGCCAAAGGAAATATCCTCCGATAACAAAGAGAAAAAAGCTTTCTGAGAAACTTCTTTGTGTTCTGTGTAATCATCTCACAGCTTTACAGCTTTCCCCTCAAGAAGCCTTTCGCTAAGACAGTTCTTGTGGAATTGGCAAAGTGATATTTGGAAGCCCATAGAGGGCTATGGTGAAAAAGGAAATATCCTCAGCTGAAATCTGGAAAGAAGCTTTCTGAGAAACTGCTTAGTGTTCTGTTAATTCATCTCACAGAGTTACATCTGTATTTCTTGGATCTCTTTGCTTCCCTTATTTCTGTGGAATCTGAGAAGAGATATTTCGGATCCCTTTGAAGACTATAGGGCTAAAGGAAATATCCTCCGATAACAAAGAGAAAGAAGCTTTCTGACAAACTTCTTTGAGTTCTGTGAAATCATCTCACAGAGTTACACCTTTCTGCTAAAGAAGCCTTTCGCTAAGACAGTTCTTGTGGAATTGTCAAAGTGATATTTGGAAGCCCATAAAGGGCTATGGTGAAAAAGGAAATATCCTCAGATGAAATCTGGAAAGGAGCTTTCTGAGTAACTGCTTAGTGTTCTGTTAATTCATCTCACAGAGTTACATCTGTATTTCGTGGATCTCTTTGCTAGCCTTATTTCTGTGCAATCTGAGAACATATCTTTCGAATCCCTTTGAAGACTACAGGGCCAAAGGAAATATCCTCCGATAACAAAGAGAAAGAAGCTTTCTGAGAAACTTCTTTGTGTTCTGTGAAATCATCTCACAGAGTTACACCTTTCCCTCAAGAAGCCTTTCGCTAAGACAGTTCTTGTGGAATTGGCAAAGTGTTATTTGGAAGCCCATTGAGGGCTATGGTGAAAAAGGAAATATCCTCATATGAAATCTGGAAATAAGCCTCCTGAGAAACTGCTCTGTGATGTGTGACTTCCACTCACAGAGTTACATCTGTATTTTGTGGAACTCTTTGCTAGCCTTATTTCTGTGGAAACTGAGAACAGATATTTCGGATCCCTTTGAAGACTATAGGGCCAAAGAAAATATCCTCCGATAACAAAGAGAAAGAAGCTTTCTGAGAAACTTCTTTGTGTTCTGTGAAATCATCTCACAGAGTTACACCTTTACCCTCACGAAGCCTTTCGCTTAGATAGTTCTTGTGGAATTGGCAAAGTGTTATTTGGAAGCCCATAGAGGGCTATGGTGAAAAAGGAAATATCCTCAGATGAAATGTGGAAAGAAGCCTTCTGAGAAACAACTCTGTGATGTGTGACTTCCACTCACAGAGTTACATCTGTATTTCGTGGATCTCTTTGCTAGCCTTATTTCTGTGGAAACTGAGAACAGGTATTTCGGATCCCTGTGAAGACTATAGGGCCAAAGGAAATATCGTCCGATAACAAAGAGAAAGAAGCTTTCTGAGAAACTTCTTTGTGTTCTGTGAAATCATCTCACAGAGTTACAGCTTTCCCCTCAAGAAGCCTTTCGCTAAGACAGTTCTTGTTGAATTGGCAAAGTGATATTTGGAAGCCCCTAGAGGGCTATGGTGAAAATGGAAATATCCTCAGCAGAAATCTGGAAAGAAGCTCTATGAGAAACTACTCTGTGATGTGTGACTTCCACTCACAGAGTTACATCTGTATTTCGTGGATCTCTTTGCGAGCCTTATTTCTATGGAATCTGAGAACAGATATTTCGGATCCCTTTGAAGACTATATGGTCAAAGGAAATATCCTCCGATAACAAAGAGAAAGAAGCTTTCTGAGAAAGTTCTTTGTGTTCTGTGAAATCATCTCACAGAGTTACAGCTTTCCCCTCAAGAAGCCGTACGCTAAGACAGTTCTTGTGGAATTGGCAAAGTGATATTTGGAAGCCCATAGAGGGCTATGGTGAAAAAGGAAATATCCTCAGATGAAATCTGGAAAGAAGCTTTCTGAGAAACTGCTTAGTGTTCTGTTAATTCATCTCACAGAGTTACATCTGTATTTCGTGGACCTCTTTGCTTGCCTTATTTCTGTGGAATCTGAGAACAGATATTTCGGATCCCTTTGAAGACTATAGGGCCAAAGGAAATATCCTCCGATAACAAGGAGAAAGAAGCTTTCTTAGAAATTTCTTTGTGTTCTGTGAAATCATCTCACAAAGTTACACCTTTCCCCTCAAGAAGCCTTTCGCTAAGGCAGTTCTTGTGTAATTGGCAAAGTGATATTTGGAAGCCCATAGATGGCTATTGTGAAAAAGGAAATATCCTACGATGAAATCTGGAAAGAAGCTTTCTGAGAAACTGCTTACTGTTCTGTTAATTCATCTCACAGAGTTACATCTGTATTTCGTGGATCTCTTTGCTAGCCTTATTTCTTTGCAATCTGAGAACAGATATTTCGGATCCCTTTGAAGACTATAGGGCCAAAGGAAATATCCTCCGATAACAAAGAGTAAGAAGCTTTCTGAGAAACTTCTTTGTGTTCTGTGAAATCATCTCACAGAGTTACAGCTTTCCCTTCAAGAAGCCTTTCGCTAAGACAGTTCTTGTGGAATTGGCAAAGTGATATTTGGAAGCCCATAGAGGGCTATGGTGAAAAAGGAAATATCCTGCGATGACATCTGGAAAGAATCTTTCTGAGAAACTGCTCAGTGTTCTGTTAATTCATCTCACATAGTTACATCTGTGTTTCTTGGGTCTCTTTGCTAGCCTTATTTCTGTGGAATCTGAGAACAGATATTTCAGATCCCTTTGAAGACTATAGGGCCAAAGGAAATATCCTCCAATAACTAAGAGAAAGAAGCTTTATGAGAAACTTCTTTGTGTTCTGTGAAATCATCTCACAGAGTTACAGATTTCCCGTCAAGAAGCCTTTCGCCAAGACAGTTCTTAAGGAATTGTCAAAGTGATATTTGGAAGCCCATAGAGGGCTATGGTGAAAAAGGAAATATCCTCCGATGAAATCTGGAAAGAAGCTTTCTGAGAAACTTCTTAGTGTTCTGTTAATTCATCTCAAAGAGTTACATCTGTATTTCGTGGATCTCTTTGCTAGCCTTACTTCTGTGGAATCTGAGAACAGATATTTCGGATCCCTTTGAAGACTATAGGGCCAAAGGAAATATCCTCCGATAACAAAGAGAAAAAAGCTTTCTGAGAAACTTCTTTGTGTTCTGTGTAATCATCTCACAGCTTTACAGCTTTCCCCTCAAGAAGCCTTTCGCTAAGACAGTTCTTCTGGAATTGGCAAAGTGATATTTGGAAACCCATAGAGGGCTATGTTGAAAAAGGAAATATCCTCAGCTGAAATCTGGAAAGAAGCTTTCTGAGAAACTGCTTAGTGTTCTGTTAATTCATCTCACAGAGTTACATCTGTATTTCGTGGATCTCTTTGCTAGCCTTATTTCTGTGCAATCTGAGAACAGATCTTTTGAATCCCTTTGAAGACTACAGGGCCAAAGGAAATATCCTCCGATAACAAAGAGAAAGAAGCTTTCTGAGAAACTTCTTTGTGTTCTGTGAAATCATCTCACAGAGTTACACCTTTCTGCTAAAGAAGCCTTTCGCTAAGACAGTTCTTGTGGAATTGGCAAAGTGATATTTGGAAGCCCATAAAGGGCTATGGTGAAAAAGGAAATATCCTCAGATTAAATCTGGAAAGAAGCTTTCTGAGTAACTGCTTAGTGTTCTGTTAATTCATCTCACAGAGTTACATCTTTATTTCGTGGATCTCTTTGCTAGCCTTATTTCTGTGGAATCTCAGAACAGATCTTTCGAATCCCTTTGAAGACTACAGGGCCAAAGGAAATATCCTCCGATAAAAAAGAGAAAGAAGCTTTCTGAGAAACTTCTTTGTGTTCTGTGAAATCATCTCACAGAGTTACACCTTTCCCTCAAGAAGCCTTTCGCTAAGACAGTTCTTGTGGAATTGGCAAAGTGTTATTTGGAAGCCCATTGAGGGCTATGGTGAAAAAGGAAATATCCTCAGATGAAATCTGGAAATAAGCCTCCTGAGAAACTGCTCTGTGATGTGTGACTTCCACTCACAGAGTTACATCTGTATTTTGTGGATCTCTTTGCTAGCCTTATTTCTGTGGAAACTGAGAACAGATATTTCGGATCCCTTTGAAGACTATAGGGCCAAAGAAAATATCCTCCGATAACAAAGAGAAAGAAGCTTTCTGAGAAACTTCTTTGTGTTCTGTGAAATCATCTCACAGAGTTACACCTTTACCCTCACGAAGCCTTTCGCTTAGATAGTTCTTGTGGAATTGGGCAAAGTGTTATTTGGAAGCCCATAGAGGGCTATGGTGAAAAAGGAAATATCCTCAGATGAAATCTGGAAAGAAGCCTTCTGAGAAACTCCTCTGTGATGTGTGACTTCCACTCACAGAGTTACATCTGTATTTCGTGGATCTCTTTGCTAGCCTTATTTCTGTGGAAACTGAGAACAGGTATTTCGGATCCCTGTGAAGACTATAGGGCCAAAGGAAATATCCTCCGATAACAAAGAGAAAGAAGCTTTCTGAGAAACTTCTTTGTGTTCTGTGAAATCATCTCACAGAGTTACAGCTTTCCCCTCAAGAAGCCTTTCGCTAAGACAGTTCTTGTTGAATTGGCAAAGTGATATTTGGAAGCCCCTAGAGGGCTACGGTGAAAATGGAAATATCCTCAGCAGAAATCTGGAAAGAAGCTCTATGAGAAACTACTCTGTGACGTGTGACTTCCACTCACAGAGTTACATCTGTATTTCGTGGATCTCTTTGCGAGCCTTATTTCTATGGAATCTGAGAACAGATATTTCGGATCCCTTTGAAGACTATATGGTCAAAGGAAATATCCTCCGATAACAAAGAGAAAGAAGCTTTCTGAGAAAGTTCTTTGTGTTCTGTGAAATCATCTCACAGAGTTACAGCTTTCCCCTCAAGAAGCCGTACGCTAAGACAGTTCTTGTGGAATTGGCAAAGTGATATTTGGAAGCCCATAGAGGGCTATGGTGAAAAAGGAAATATCCTCAGATGAAATCTGGAAAGAAGCTTTCTGAGAAACTGCTTAGTGTTCTGTTAATTCATCTCACAGAGTTACATCTGTATTTCGTGGACCTCTTTGCTAGCCTTATTTCTGTGCAATCTGAGAACAGATATTTCGAATCCCATTGAAGACTACAGGGCCAAAGGAAATATCCTCCGATAACAAAGAAAGAAGCTTTCTGAGAAACTTCTTTGTGTTCTGTGAAATCATCTCACAGAGTTACACCTTTCCCCTCAAGAAGCCTTTTGCTTAGACAGTTCTTGTGGAATTGGCCAAGTGTTTTTTAGAAGCCCATAGAGGGCTATGGTGAAAAAGGAAATATCCTCCGATGAAATCTGGAAAGAAGCCTCCTGAGAAACTGCTCTGTGATGTGTGACTTCCACGCACAGAGTTACATCTGTATTTCGTGGATATCTTTGCTAGCCTTATTTCTGTGGAAACTGACAACAGATATTTCGGATCCCTGTGAAGACTATAGGACCAAAGGAAATATCCTCCGATAACAAAGAGAAAGAAGCTTTCTGAGAAACATCTTTGTGTTCTGTGAAATCATCTCACAGAGTTACAGCTTTCCCCTCAAGAAGCCTTTCCCTAAGACAGTTCTTGTGGAATTTGCAAAGTGATATTTGGAAGCCCATAGAGGGCTCTGGTGAAAAAGGAAATATCCTCAGATTAAATCTGGAAAGAAGCTTTCTGAGAAACTACTCTGTGATGTGTGACTTCCACTCACAGAATTACATCTGTATTTCGTGGATCTCTTTGCTAGCCTTATTTCTGTGGAATCTGAGAACAGATATTTCGGATCCCTGTGAAGACTATAGGGCCAAAGGAAATATCCTCCGATAACAAAGAGTAAGAAGCTTTCTGAAAAACTTCTTTGTGTTCTGTGAAATCTTCTCACAGAGTTACACCTTTCTGCTAAAGAAGCCTTTCGCTAAGACAGTTCTTGTGGAATTCTCAAAGTGATATTTGGGAGCCCATAGAGGGCTATGGTGAAAAAGGAAATATCCTCAGATGAAATCGGAAAAGAAGCTTTCTGAGAAACTGCTCTCTGATGTGTGACTTCCACTCACAGAATTACATCTGTATTTCGTGGATCTCTTTGCTAGCCTTATTTCTGTGCAATCTGAGAACAGATATTTGGGATCCCTTTGAAGACTATAGGGCCAAAGGAAATATCCTCCGATAACAAAGAGAAAGAAGCTTTCTTAGAAATTTCTTTGTGTTCTGTGAAATCATGTCACAGAGTTACAGCTCTCCCCTCAAGAAGCCTTTCGGTAAGACACTTCTTGTGGAATTGGAAAAGTGATATTTGGAAGCCCATAGAGGGGTATGGTGAAAAAGGAAATATCCTCCGATGAAATCTGGAAAAAAGCTTTCTGAGAAACTGCTTAGTGTTCTGTTAATTCATCTCACAGAGTTACATCAGTATTTCGTGGATCTCTTTGCGAGCCTTATTTCTGTGGAATCTGAGAACAGATATTTCGGATCCCTTTGAAGACTATAGGAACAAAGGAAATATCCTCCGATAACAAATAGAAAGAAGCTTTCTGAGAAACTTCTTTGTGTTCTGTGAAATCATGTCACAGAGTTACAGCTTTCCCCTCAAGAAGCCTTTCACTAACACAGTTCTTGTGGAATTGGCAAAGTGATATTTGGAAGCCCATAGAGGTCTATGGTGACAAAGGAAATATCCTCAGATGAAATCTGGAAAGAAGCTTTCTGAGAAACTGCTTAGTGTTCTGTGAATTCATCTCACAGAGTTACATCTGTAATTCGTGGATCTCTTTGCTAGCCTTATTTCTGTGGAATCTGAGAACAGATATTTCGGATCCCTTTGAAGACTATAGGGCCAAAGGATATATCCTCCGATAACAAAGAGAAAGAAGCTTTCTGAGAAACATCTTTGTGTTCTGTGAAATCATCTCACAGAGTTACACCTTTCCCCTCAAGAAGCCTTTCGCTAAGACAGTTCTTGTGGATATGGGAAAGTGATATTTGGAAGCCCATAGTGGGCTATGGTGAAAAAGGAAATATCCTGAGATGAAATCTGGAAAGAATCTGTCTGAGGAACTGCTCTATGACGTGTTACTTCCACTCACAGAGTTACAACTGTATTTCGTGGAACTCTTTGCTAGCCTTATTTCTGTGGAATCTGAGAACAGATATTTCGGATCCCTTTGAAGACTATAGGGCCAGAGGATATATAGCCCGATAACAATGAGAAAGAAGCTTTCAGAGAAACTTCTTTGTGTTCTGTGAAATCATCTCACAGAGTTACAGCTTTCCCCTCAAGAAGCTTTTCGCTAAGACAGTTCTTGTGGAATTGGCAAAGTGATATTTGGAAACCCATAGAGGGCTATGGTGAAAAAGGAAATATCCTCAGATGAAATCTGGAAAGAAGCTTTCTGAGAAACTGCTCTGTGATGTGTGACTTCCACTCACAGAGTTACATCTGTATTTCGTGGATCTCTTTGCTACCCTTATTTCTGTGGAATCTGAGAACAGATATTTCGGATCCCTTTGAACACTATAGGGCCAAAGGAAATATCCTCCGATAACAAAGAGAAAGAAACTTTCTGATAAACTTCTTTGTGTTCTGTGAAATCATCTCACAGAGTTACAGCTTTCCCTTCAAGAAGCCTTTCGCTAAGACAGTTCTTGTGGAATTGGCAAAGTGATATTGGGTAGCCCATAGAGGGCTATGGTGAAAAAGGAAATATCCTCAGATGAAATCTGGAAAGAAGCTTTCTGAGGAACTGCTTAGTGTTCTGTTAATTCATTTCACAGAGTTACATCTGTTTTTTCTGGATCTCTTTGCTAGCCTTATTTCTGTGCAATCTGAGAACAGATATTTCGGATCCCTTTGAAGACTACAGGGCCAAAGGAAATATCCTCCGATAACAAAGAGAAAGAAGCTTTCTGAGAAACTTCTTTGTGTTTCTTCTGTGAAATCATCTCACAGAGTTACACCTTTCCCTCAAGAAGCCTTTCGCTAAGACAGTTCTTGTGGAATTGGCAAAGTGTTATTTGGAAGCCCATAGAGGGCTCTGGTGAAAAAGGAAATATCCTCAGATGAAATCTGGAAAGAAGCCTTCTGAGAAACTGCTCTGTGATGTGTGACTTCCACTCACAGAGTTACATCTGTATTTCGTGGATCTCTTTGCTAGCCTTATTTCTGTGGAAACTGAGAACAGATATTTCGGATCCCTGTGAAGACTATAGGACCAAAGGAAATATCCTCCGATAACAAAGAGAAAGAAGCTTTCTGAGAAACTACTTTGTGTTCTGTGAAATCATCTCACAGAGTTACAGCTTTCCCCTCAAGAAGCCTTTCGCTAAGACAGTTCTTGTTGAAATAGCAAAGTGATATTTGGAAGCCCATAGAGGGCTATGGTGAAAAAGGAAATATCCTCAGCTGAAATCTGTAAAGAAGCTTTCTGAGAAACTTCTTTGTGTTCTGTGAAATCATCTCACAGAGTTACACCTTTCCCTCAAGAAGCCTTTCGCTAAGACAGTTCTTGTGGAATTGGCAAAGTGTTATTTGGAAGCCCATTGAGGGCTATGGTGAAAAAGGAAATATCCTCAGATGAAATCTGGAAATAAGCCTCCTGAGAAACTGCTCTGTGATGTGTGACTTCCACTCACAGAGTTACATCTGTATTTTGTGGATCTCTTTGCTAGCCTTATTTCTGTGGAAACTGAGAACAGATATTTCGGATCCCTTTGAAGACTATAGGGCCAAAGAAAATATCCTCCGATAACAAAGAGAAAGAAGTTTTCTGAGAAACTTCTTTGTGTTCTGTGAAATCATCTCACAGAGTTACACCTTTACCCTCACGAAGCCTTTCGCTTAGATAGTCTTGTGGCATTGGCAAAGTGTTATTTGGAAGCCCATAGAGGGCTATGGTGAAAAAGGAAATACCCTCAGATGAAATGTGGAAAGAAGCCTTCTGAGAAACTACTCTGTGATGTGTGACTTCCACTCACAGAGTTACATCTGTATTTCCTGGATCTCTTTGCTAGCCTTATTTCTGTGGAAACTGAGAATAGGTATTTCGGATCCCTGTGAAGACTATAGGGCCAAAGGAAATATCGTCCGATAACAAAGAGAAAGAAGCTTTCTGAGAAACTTCTTTGTGTTCTGTGAAATCATCTCACAGAGTTACAGCTTTCCCCTCAAGAAGCCTTTCGCTAAGACAGTTCTTGTGGAATTGGCAAAGTGATATTTGGAAGCCCCTAGAGGGCTACGGTGAAAATGGAAATATCCTCAGCAGAAATCTGGAAAGAAGCTCTGTGAGAAACTACTCTGTGATGTGTGACTTCCACTCACAGAGTTACATCTGTATTTCGTGGATCTCTTTGCGAGCCTTATTTCTATGGAATCTGAGAACAGATATTTCGGATCCCTTTGAAGACTATATGGTCAAAGGAAATATCCTCCGATAACAAAGAGAAAGAAGCTTTCTGAGAAAGTTCTTTGTGTTCTGTGAAATCATCTCACAGAGTTACAGCTTTCCCCTCAAGAAGCCGTACGCTAAGACAGTTCTTGTGGAATTGGCAAAGTGATATTTGGAAGCCCATAGAGGGCTATGGTGAAAAAGGAAATATCCTCAGATGAAATCTGGAAAGAAGCTTTCTGAGAAACTGCTTAGTGTTCTGTGAATTCATCTCACAGAGTTACATATGTATTTCGTGGACCTCTTTGCTAGCCTTATTTCTGTGCAATCTGAGAACAGATATTTCCGATCCCTTTGAAGACTATAGGGCCAAAGGAAATATCCTCCGATAACAAAGAGAAAGAAGCTTTCTGAGAAACTTCGTTGTGTTCTGTGAAATGATCTCACAGAGTTACACCTTTCCCCTCAAGAAGCCTTTCGCTAAGACAGTTCTTGGGAATTGGCAAAATGATATTTGGAAGCCCATAGATGGCTATGGTGAAAAAGGAAATATCCTCAGATGAAATCTGGAAAGAAGCTTTCTGAGAAACTGCTTAGTGTTCTGTTAATTCATCTCACAGAGTTACATCTGTATTTGGTGGATCTCTTTGGTAACCTAATTTCTTTGCAATCTGAGAACAGATATTTCGGATCCCTTTGAAGACTATAGGAACAAACGAAATATCCTCCGATAACAAAGAGAAAGAAGCTTTCTGAGAAACTTCTTTGTGTTCTGTGAAATCATCTCACAGAGTTACAGCTTTCACCTCAAGAAGCCTTTCGCTAAGACAGTTCTTGTGGAATTGGCAAAGTGATATTTGGAAGCCCATAGAGGGCTATGGTGAAAAAGGAAATATCCTTAGATGAAATCTAGAAAGAAGCTTTCTGAGAAACTGCTTACTGTTCTGTTAATTCATCTCACAGAGTTACATCTGTATTTCGTGGATCTCTTTGCTAGCCTTTTTCTGTGGAATCTGAGAACAGATATTTCGCATCCCTTTGAAGACTATAGGGCCAAAGGAAATATCCTCCGATAACAAAGAGAAAGAAGCTTTCTGAGAAACTTCTTTGTGTTCTTTGAAATCATCTCCCATTGATACACCTTTCTGCTAAGGAAGCCTTTCGCTAACACAGTTCTTGTGGAAATGGCAAAGTGATATTTGGAAGCCCCTAGAGGGCTACGGTGAAAAAGGAAATATCCTCCGATGAAATCTGGAAAGAACCTTTCTGAGAAACTGCTTAGTGTTCTGTTAATTCATCTCACAGAGTAACATCTGTATTTCGTGTATCTCTTTTTATCCTTATTTCTGTGCAATCTGAGAACAGATATTTCGGATCCCTTTGAAGACTATAGGGCCAAAGGAAATATCCTCCGATAACAAGGAGAAAGAAGCTTTCTTAGAAATTTCTTTGTGTTCTGTGAAATCATCTCACAAAGTTACACCTTTCCCCTCAAGAAGCCTTTCGCTAAGGCAGTTCTTGTGTAATTGGCAAAGTGATATTTGGAAGCCCATAGATGGCTATTGTGAAAAAGGAAATATCCTACGATGAAATCTGGAAAGAAGCTTTCTGAGAAACTGCTTACTGTTCTGTTAATTCATCTCACAGAGTTACATCTGTATTTCGTGGATCTCTTTGCTAGCCTTATTTCTTTGCAATCTGAGAACAGATATTTCGGATCCCTTTGAAGACTATAGGGCCAAAGGAAATATCCTCCGATAACAAAGAGTAAGAAGCTTTCTGAGAAACTTCTTTGTGTTCTGTGAAATCATCTCACAGAGTTACAGCTTTCCCTTCAAGAAGCCTTTCGCTAAGACAGTTCTTGTGGAATTGGCAAAGTGATATTTGGAAGCCCATAGAGGGCTATGGTGAAAAAGGAAATATCCTGCGATGACGTCTGGAAAGAATCTTTCTGAGAAACTGCTCAGTGTTCTGTTAATTCATCTCACATAGTTACATCTGTGTTTCTTGGGTCTCTTTGCTAGCCTTATTTCTGTGGAATCTGAGAACAGATATTTCAGATCCCTTTGAAGACTATAGGGCCAAAGGAAATATCCTCCAATAACTAAGAGAAAGAAGCTTTATGAGAAACTTCTTTGTGTTCTGTGAAATCATCTCACAGAGTTACAGATTTCCCGTCAAGAAGCCTTTCGCCAAGACAGTTCTTGAGGAATTGTCAAAGTGATATTTGGAAGCCCATAGAGGGCTATGGTGAAAAAGAAAATATCCTCAGATGAAATCTGGAAAGAAGCTTTCTGAGAAACTTCTTAGTGTTCTGTTAATTCATCTCAAAGAGTTACATCTGTATTTCGTGGATCTCTTTGCTAGCCTTATTTCTGTGGAATCTGAGAACAGATATTTCGGATCCCTTTGAAGACTATAGGGCCAAAGGAAATATCCTCCGATAACAAAGAGAAAAAAGCTTTCTGGGAAACTTCTTTGTGTTCTGTGTAATCATCTCACAGCTTTACAGCTTTCCCCTCAAGAAGCCTTTCGCTAAGACAGTTCTTCTGGAATTGGCAAAGTGATATTTGGAAGCCCATAGAGGGCTATGGTGAAAAAGGAAATATCCTCAGCTGAAATCTGGAAAGAAGCTTTCTGAGAAACTGCTTAGTGTTCTGTTAATTCATCTCACAGAGTTACATCTGTATTTCGTGGATCTCTTTGCTAGCCTTATTTCTGTGCAATCTGAGAACAGATCTTTTGAATCCCTTTGAAGACTACAGGGCCAAAGGAAATATCCTCCGATAACAAAGAGAAAGAAGCTTTCTGAGAAACTTCTTTGTGTTCTTTGAAATCATCTCACAGAGTTACACCTTTCTGCTAAAGAAGCCTTTCGCTAAGACAGTTCTTGTGGAATTGGCAAAGTGATATTTGGAAGCCCATAAAGGGCTATGGTGAAAAAGGAAATATCCTCAGATGAAATCTGGAAAGAAGCTTTCTGAGTAACTGCTTAGTGTTCTGTTAATTCATCTCACAGAGTTACATCTTTATTTCGTGGATCTCTTTGCTAGCCTTATTTCTGTGCAATCTGAGATCAGATCTTTCGAATCCCTTTGAAGACTACAGGGCCAAAGGAAATATCCTCCGATAACAAAGAGAAAGAAGCTTTCTGAGAAACTTCTTTGTGTTCTGTGAAATCATCTCACAGAGTTACACCTTTCCCTCAAGAAGCCTTTCGCTAAGACAGTTCTTGTGGAATTGGCAAAGTGTTATTTGGAAACCCATAGAGGGCTATGTTGAAAAAGGAAATATCCTCAGATGAAATCTGGAAAGAAGCCTCCTGAGAAACTGTCTGTGATGTGTGACTTCCACTCACAGAGTTACATCTGTATTTTGTGGATCTCTTTGCTAGCCTTATTTCTGTGGAAACTGAGAACAGATATTTCGGATCCCTTTGAAGACTATAGGGCCAAAGAAAATATCCTCCGATAACAAAGAGAAAGAAGTTTTCTGAGAAACTTCTTTGTGTTCTGTGAAATCATCTCACAGAGTTACACCTTTACCCTCACGAAGCCTTTCGCTTAGATAGTCTTGTGGCATTGGCAAAGTGTTATTTGGAAGCCCATAGAGGGCTATGGTGAAAAAGGAAATACCCTCAGATGAAATGTGGAAAGAAGCCTTCTGAGAAACTACTCTGTGATGTGTGACTTCCACTCACAGAGTTACATCTGTATTTCCTGGATCTCTTTGCTAGCCTTATTTCTGTGGAAACTGAGAATAGGTATTTCGGATCCCTGTGAAGACTATAGGGCCAAAGGAAATATCGTCCGATAACAAAGAGAAAGAAGCTTTCTGAGAAACTTCTTTGTGTTCTGTGAAATCATCTCACAGAGTTACAGCTTTCCCCTCAAGAAGCCTTTCGCTAAGACAGTTCTTGTGGAATTGGCAAAGTGATATTTGGAAGCCCCTAGAGGGCTACGGTGAAAATGGAAATATCCTCAGCAGAAATCTGGAAAGAAGCTCTGTGAGAAACTACTCTGTGATGTGTGACTTCCACTCACAGAGTTACATCTGTATTTCGTGGATCTCTTTGCGAGCCTTATTTCTATGGAATCTGAGAACAGATATTTCGGATCCCTTTGAAGACTATATGGTCAAAGGAAATATCCTCCGATAACAAAGAGAAAGAAGCTTTCTGAGAAAGTTCTTTGTGTTCTGTGAAATCATCTCACAGAGTTACAGCTTTCCCCTCAAGAAGCCGTACGCTAAGACAGTTCTTGTGGAATTGGCAAAGTGATATTTGGAAGCCCATAGAGGGCTATGGTGAAAAAGGAAATATCCTCAGATGAAATCTGGAAAGAAGCTTTCTGAGAAACTGCTTAGTGTTCTGTGAATTCATCTCACAGAGTTACATATGTATTTCGTGGACCTCTTTGCTAGCCTTATTTCTGTGCAATCTGAGAACAGATATTTCCGATCCCTTTGAAGACTATAGGGCCAAAGGAAATATCCTCCGATAACAAAGAGAAAGAAGCTTTCTGAGAAACTTCGTTGTGTTCTGTGAAATGATCTCACAGAGTTACACCTTTCCCCTCAAGAAGCCTTTCGCTAAGACAGTTCTTGGGAATTGGCAAAATGATATTTGGAAGCCCATAGATGGCTATGGTGAAAAAGGAAATATCCTCAGATGAAATCTGGAAAGAAGCTTTCTGAGAAACTGCTTAGTGTTCTGTTAATTCATCTCACAGAGTTACATCTGTATTTGGTGGATCTCTTTGGTAACCTAATTTCTTTGCAATCTGAGAACAGATATTTCGGATCCCTTTGAAGACTATAGGAACAAACGAAATATCCTCCGATAACAAAGAGAAAGAAGCTTTCTGAGAAACTTCTTTGTGTTCTGTGAAATCATCTCACAGAGTTACAGCTTTCACCTCAAGAAGCCTTTCGCTAAGACAGTTCTTGTGGAATTGGCAAAGTGATATTTGGAAGCCCATAGAGGGCTATGGTGAAAAAGGAAATATCCTTAGATGAAATCTAGAAAGAAGCTTTCTGAGAAACTGCTTACTGTTCTGTTAATTCATCTCACAGAGTTACATCTGTATTTCGTGGATCTCTTTGCTAGCCTTTTTCTGTGGAATCTGAGAACAGATATTTCGCATCCCTTTGAAGACTATAGGGCCAAAGGAAATATCCTCCGATAACAAAGAGAAAGAAGCTTTCTGAGAAACTTCTTTGTGTTCTGTGAAATCATCTCCCATTGATACACCTTTCTGCTAAGGAAGCCTTTCGCTAACACAGTTCTTGTGGAAATGGCAAAGTGATATTTGGAAGCCCCTAGAGGGCTACGGTGAAAAAGGAAATATCCTCCGATGAAATCTGGAAAGAACCTTTCTGAGAAACTGCTTAGTGTTCTGTTAATTCATCTCACAGAGTAACATCTGTATTTCGTGTATCTCTTTTTATCCTTATTTCTGTGCAATCTGAGAACAGATATTTCGGATCCCTTTGAAGACTATAGGGCCAAAGGAAATATCCTCCGATAACAAGGAGAAAGAAGCTTTCTTAGAAATTTCTTTGTGTTCTGTGAAATCATCTCACAAAGTTACACCTTTCCCCTCAAGAAGCCTTTCGCTAAGGCAGTTCTTGTGTAATTGGCAAAGTGATATTTGGAAGCCCATAGATGGCTATTGTGAAAAAGGAAATATCCTACGATGAAATCTGGAAAGAAGCTTTCTGAGAAACTGCTTACTGTTCTGTTAATTCATCTCACAGAGTTACATCTGTATTTCGTGGATCTCTTTGCTAGCCTTATTTCTTTGCAATCTGAGAACAGATATTTCGGATCCCTTTGAAGACTATAGGGCCAAAGGAAATATCCTCCGATAACAAAGAGTAAGAAGCTTTCTGAGAAACTTCTTTGTGTTCTGTGAAATCATCTCACAGAGTTACAGCTTTCCCTTCAAGAAGCCTTTCGCTAAGACAGTTCTTGTGGAATTGGCAAAGTGATATTTGGAAGCCCATAGAGGGCTATGGTGAAAAAGGAAATATCCTGCGATGACGTCTGGAAAGAATCTTTCTGAGAAACTGCTCAGTGTTCTGTTAATTCATCTCACATAGTTACATCTGTGTTTCTTGGGTCTCTTTGCTAGCCTTATTTCTGTGGAATCTGAGAACAGATATTTCAGATCCCTTTGAAGACTATAGGGCCAAAGGAAATATCCTCCAATAACTAAGAGAAAGAAGCTTTATGAGAAACTTCTTTGTGTTCTGTGAAATCATCTCACAGAGTTACAGATTTCCCGTCAAGAAGCCTTTCGCCAAGACAGTTCTTGAGGAATTGTCAAAGTGATATTTGGAAGCCCATAGAGGGCTATGGTGAAAAAGAAAATATCCTCAGATGAAATCTGGAAAGAAGCTTTCTGAGAAACTTCTTAGTGTTCTGTTAATTCATCTCAAAGAGTTACATCTGTATTTCGTGGATCTCTTTGCTAGCCTTATTTCTGTGGAATCTGAGAACAGATATTTCGGATCCCTTTGAAGACTATAGGGCCAAAGGAAATATCCTCCGATAACAAAGAGAAAAAAGCTTTCTGGGAAACTTCTTTGTGTTCTGTGTAATCATCTCACAGCTTTACAGCTTTCCCCTCAAGAAGCCTTTCGCTAAGACAGTTCTTCTGGAATTGGCAAAGTGATATTTGGAAGCCCATAGAGGGCTATGGTGAAAAAGGAAATATCCTCAGCTGAAATCTGGAAAGAAGCTTTCTGAGAAACTGCTTAGTGTTCTGTTAATTCATCTCACAGAGTTACATCTGTATTTCGTGGATCTCTTTGCTAGCCTTATTTCTGTGCAATCTGAGAACAGATCTTTTGAATCCCTTTGAAGACTACAGGGCCAAAGGAAATATCCTCCGATAACAAAGAGAAAGAAGCTTTCTGAGAAACTTCTTTGTGTTCTTTGAAATCATCTCACAGAGTTACACCTTTCTGCTAAAGAAGCCTTTCGCTAAGACAGTTCTTGTGGAATTGGCAAAGTGATATTTGGAAGCCCATAAAGGGCTATGGTGAAAAAGGAAATATCCTCAGATGAAATCTGGAAAGAAGCTTTCTGAGTAACTGCTTAGTGTTCTGTTAATTCATCTCACAGAGTTACATCTTTATTTCGTGGATCTCTTTGCTAGCCTTATTTCTGTGCAATCTGAGATCAGATCTTTCGAATCCCTTTGAAGACTACAGGGCCAAAGGAAATATCCTCCGATAACAAAGAGAAAGAAGCTTTCTGAGAAACTTCTTTGTGTTCTGTGAAATCATCTCACAGAGTTACACCTTTCCCTCAAGAAGCCTTTCGCTAAGACAGTTCTTGTGGAATTGGCAAAGTGTTATTTGGAAACCCATAGAGGGCTATGTTGAAAAAGGAAATATCCTCAGATGAAATCTGGAAAGAAGCCTCCTGAGAAACTGTCTGTGATGTGTGACTTCCACTCACAGAGTTACATCTGTATTTCGTGGATCTCTTTGCTAGCCTTATTTCTGTGGAAACTGAGAACAGATATTTCGGATCCCTTTGAAGACTATAGGGCCAAAGAAATTATCCCCCGATAACAAAGAGAAAGAAGCTTTCTGAGAAACTTCTTTGTGTTCTGTGAAATCATCTCACAGAGTTACACCTTTACCCTCAAGAAGCCTTTCGCTTAGACAGTTCTTTTGGAATTGGCAAAGTGTTATTTGGAAGCCCATAGAGGGCTCTGGTGAAAAAGGAAATATCCTCAGATGAAATCTGGAAAGAAGCCTTCTGAGAAACTGCTCTGTGATGTGTGACTTCCACTCACAGAGTTACATCTGTATTTCGTGGATCTCTTTGCTAGCCTTATTTCTGTGGAAACTGAGAACAGATATTTCGGATCCCTGTGAAGACTGTAGGACCAAAGGAAATATCCTCCGATAACAAAGAGAAAGAAGCTTTCTGAGAAACTACTTTGTGTTCTGTGAAATCATCTCACAGAGTTACAGCTTTCCCCTCAAGAAGCCTTTCGCTAAGACAGTTCCTGTTGAAATGGCAAAGTGATATTTGGAAGCCCATAGAGGGGTATGGTGAAAAAGGAAATATCCTCACCTGAAATCTGTAAAGAAGCTTTCTGAGAAACTTCTTTGTGTTATGTGAAATCATCTCACAGAGTTACAGCTATCCCCTCAAGAAGCCTTTCGCTAATACAGTTCTTGTGGAAATGTGAAAGTGATATTTGGAAGCCCAAGGAGGGCTAAGGTGAAAAAGGAAATATCCTCAGATGAAATCTGGAAAGAAGATTTCTGAGAAACTGCTTAGTGTTCTGTTAATTCATCTCACAGAGTTACATCTGTATTTGTTGGATCTCTTTGCTAGCCTTATTTCTGTGCAATCTGAGAACAGATATTTCGAATCCCTTTGAAGACTACAGGGCCAAAGGAAATATCCTCCGATAACAAAGAGAAAGAAGCTTTCTGAGAAACTTCTTTGTGTTCTGTGAAATCATCTCACAGAGTTACAGCTTTCCCTTCAAGAAGCCTTTCGCTAAGACAGTTCTTGTGGAATTGGCAAAGTGATATTTGGAAGCCCATAGAGGGCTATGGTGAAAAAGGAAATATCCTGCGATGACATCTGGGAAGAAGCTTTTGAGAAACTGCTTAGTATTCTGTTAACTCATCTCACATAGTTACATCTGTGTTTCTTGGATCTCCTTGCTAGCCTTATTTCTGTGGAATCTGAGAACAGATATTTCAGATCCCTTTGAAGACTATAGGGCCAAAGGAAATATCCTGCAGTAATTAAGAGAAAGAAGCTTTCTGAGAAACTTCTTTGTGTTCTGTGTAATCATCTCACAGAGTTACAGATTTCCCCTCAAGAAGCCTTTCGCCAAGACAGCTCTTGTGGAATTGTCAAAGTGATATTTGGAAACCCATAGAGGGCTATGGTGAAAAAGGAAATATCCTCCGATGAAATCTGGAAAGAAGCGTTCTGATAAACTGCTTAGTGTTCTGTTAATTCATCTCACAGAGTTACATCTGTATTTCGTGGATCTCTTTGCTAGCCTTATTTCTGTGGAATCTGAGAACAGATATTTCGGATCCCTTTGAAGACTATAGGGCCAAAGGAAATATCCTCCGATAACAAAGAGAAAAAAGCTTTCTGAGAAACTTCTTTGTGTTCTGTTTAATCATCTCACAGCTTTACAGCTTTCCCCTCAAGAAGCCTTTCGCTAAGACAGTTCTTCTGGAATTGGCAAAGTGATATTTGGAAGCCCATAAAGGGCTGTGGTGAAAAAGGAAATATCCTCAGATGAAATCTGGAAAGAAGCTTTCTGAGTAACTGCTTTGTGTTCTGTTAATTCATCTCACAGAGTTACATCTGTATTTCGTGGATCTCTTTGCTAGCCTTATTTCTGTGCAATCTCAGAACAGATCTTTCGAATCCCTTTGAAGACTACAGGGCCAAAGGAAATATCCTCCGGTAACAAAGAGAAAGAAGCTTTCTGAGAAACTTCTTTGTGTTCTGTGAAATCATCTCACAGAGTTACACCTTTCCCTCAAGAAGCCTTTCGCTAAGACAGTTCTTGTGGAATTGGCAAAGTGTTATTTGGAAGCCCATTGAGGGCTATGGTGAAAAAGGAAATATCCTCAGATGAAATCTGGAAATAAGCCTCCTGAGAAACTGCTCTGTGATGTGTGACTTCCACTCACAGAGTTACATCTGTATTTTGTGGATCTCTTTGCTAGCCTTATTTCTGTGGAAACTGAGAACAGATATTTCGGATCCCTTTGAAGACTATAGGGCCAAAGAAAATATCCTCCGATAACAAAGAGAAAGAAGCTTTCTGAGAAACTTCTTTGTGTTCTGTGAAATCATCTCACAGAGTTACACCTTTACCCTCACGAAGCCTTTCGCTAAGACAGTTCTTGTTGAATTGGCAAAGTGATATTTGGAAGCCCCTAGAGGGCTACGGTGAAAATGGAAATATCGTCAGCAGAAATCTGGAAAGAAGCTCTATGAGAAACTACTCTGTGACGTGTGACTTCCACTCACAGAGTTACATCTGTATTTCGTGGATCTCTTTGCTAGCGTTATTTCTGTGGAATCTGAGAACAGATATTTCGGATCCCTTTGAAGACTATATGGTCAAAGGAAATATCCTCCGATAACAAAGAGAAAGAAGCTTTCTGAGAAAGTTCTTTGTGTTCTGTGAAATCATCTCACAGAGTTACAGCTTTCCCCTCAAGAAGCCGTACGCTAAGACAGTTCTTGTGGAATTGGCAAAGTGATATTTGGAAGCCCATAGAGGGCTATGGTGAAAAAGGAAATATCCTCAGATGAAATCTGGAAAGAAGCTTTCTGAGAAACTGCTTAGTGTTCTGTTAATTCATCTCACAGAGTTACATCTGTATTTCGTGGACCTCTTTGCTAGCCTTATTTCTGTGCAATCTGAGAACAGATATTTCGAATCCCATTGAAGACTACAGGACCAAAGGAAATATCCTCCGATAACAAAGAAAGAAGCTTTCTGAGAAACTTCTTTGTGTTCTGTGAAATCATCTCACAGAGTTACACCTTTCCCCTCAAGAAGCCTTTTGCTTAGACAGTTCTTGTGGAATTGGCCAAGTGTTTTTTGAAGCCCATAGAGGGCTATGGTGAAAAAGGAAATATCCTCCGATGAAATCAGGAAAGAAGCCTCCTGAGAAACTGCTCTGTGATGTGTGACTTCCACGCACAGAGTTACATCTGTATTTCATGGATATCTTTGCTAGCCTTATTTCTGTGGAAACTGACAACAGATATTTCGGATCCCTGTGAAGACTATAGGACCAAAGGAAATATCCTCCGATAACAAAGAGAAAGAAGCTTTCTGAGAAACTTCTTTGTGTTCTGTGAAATCATCTCACAGAGTTACAGCTTTCCCCTCAAGAAGCCTTTCGCTAAGACAGTTCTTGTGGAATTGGCAAAGTGATATTTGGAAGCCCATGGAGGGCTATGGTGAAAAAGGAAATATCCTCCGATGAAATCTGGAAAGAAGCTTTCTGAGAAACTGCTTAGTGTTCTGTTAATTAATCTCACAGAGTTACATCAGTATTTCGTGGATCTCTTTGCGAGCCTTATTTCTGTGGAATCTGAGAACAGATACTTCGGATCCCTTTGAAGACTATAGGGCCAAAGGAAATATCCTCCGATAACAAAGAGAAAGAAGCTTTCTGAGAAACTTCTTTGTGTTCTGTGAAATCATCTCACAGAGTTACAGCTTTCCCCTCAAGAAGCCTTTCGCTAAGACAGTTCTTGTGGATATGGGAAAGTGATATTTGGAAGCCCATAGTGGGCTATGGTGAAAAAGGAAATATCCTGAAATGAAATCTGGAAAGAAGCTTTCTGAGGAACTGCTCTATGACGTGTTACTTCCACTCACAGAGTTACATCTGTATTTCGTGGAACTCTTTGCTAGCCTTATCTGTGGAATCTGAGAACAGATATTTCGGATCCCTTTGAAGACTATAGGGCCAGAGGATATATCCTCCGATAACAAAGAGAAGGAAGCTTTCTGAGAAACTTCTTTGTGTTCTGTGAAATCATCTCACAGAGTTACTCCTTTCCCCTCAAGAAGCCTTTCGCTAAGAAAGTTCTTGTGGAATTGGCAAAGTGATATTTGGAAGCCCATAGAGGGCTCTGGTGAAAAAGGAAATATCCTCCGATGAAATCTGAAAAGAAGCCATCTCAGAAACTGCTCTGTGATGTGTGACTTCCACTCACAGAATTACATCTGTATTTCGTGGATCTCTTTGCGAGCCTTATTTCTGTGGAATCTGAGAACAGATATTTCGGATCCCTTTGAAGACTTTATGGCCAAAGGAACTATCCTCCGATAACAAAGAGAAAGAAGCTTTCTGAGAAACTTCTTTGTGTTCTGTGAAATCATCTCACAGAGTTACAGCTTTCCCCTCAAGAAGCCTTTCGCTAAGACTGTTCTTGTGGATATGGGAAAGTGATATTTGGAAGCCCATAGAGGGCTATGGTGAAAAAGGAAATATCCTCCGATGAAATCTGGAAAGAAGCTTTCTGAGGAACTGCTCTATGACGTGTTACTTCTACTCACAGAGTTACATCTGTATTTCGTGGAACTCTTTGCTAGCCTTATTTCTGTGGAATCTGAGAACAGATATTTCGGATCCCTTTGAAGACTATGGGGCCAAAGGAAATATCCTCCGATAACAAAGAGATAGAAGCTTTCTGAGAAACTTCTTTGTGTTCTGTGAAATCATCTCACAGAGTTACACCTTTCTACTAAAGAAGCCTTTCGCTAAGACAGTTCTTGTGGTATTGGCAACGTGATATTTGGAAGCCCATAGAGGGCTACGGTGAAAAAGGAAATATCCTCCGATGAAATCTGGAAAGAAGCTTTCTGAGAAACTGCTTAGTGTTCTGTTAATTCATCTCACAAGTTACATCTGTAATTCGTGGATCTCTTGGCTAGCCTTATTTCTGTGGAATCTGATAACAGATATTTCGGATCCCTTTGAAGACTATAGGGCCAAAGGAAATATCCTCCGATAACAAAGAGAAAGAAGCTTTCTGAGAAACTTCTTTGTGTTCTCTGAAATCATCTCACAGAGTTACAGCTTTCCCCTCAAGAAGACTTTCGTTAAGACAGTTTTTGTGGAATTGGCAAAGTGATATTTGGAAGCCCATATAGGGCTATGGTGAAAAAGGAAATATCCTCCGATGAAATCTGGAAAGAAGCTTTCTGAGAAACTGCTTAGTGTTCTGTTAATTAATCTAAGAGAGTTACATCAGTATTTCCTGGATCTCTTTGCGAGCCTTATTTCTGTGGAATCTGAGAACAGATACTTCGGATCCCTTTGAAGACTATAGGGCCAAAGGAAATATCCTCCGATAACAAAGAGAAAGAAGGTTTCTGAGAAACTTCTTTGTGTTCTGTGAAATCATCTCACAGAGTTACACCTTTCCCCTCAAAAAGCCTTTCGCTAAGACAGTTCTTGTGGAATTGGCAAAGTGATATTTGGAAGCCCTTAGAGGGCTATGGTGAAAAAGGAAATATCCTCAGATGAAATCTGGAAAGAAGCTTTCTGAGAAACTGCTTAGCGTTCTGTTAATTCATCTCATAGAGTTACATCTGTATTTCGTGGATCTCTTTGCTAGCCTTATTTCTGTGGAATCTGAGAATAGATATTTCGGATCCCTTTGAAGACTTTAGGGCCAAAGGAAATATCCTCCGATAACAAAGAGAAAGAAGCTTTCTGAGAAAGTTCTTTGTGTTCTGCGAAATCATCTCACAGAGTTAGAGCTTTCCTCTCAAGAAGCCTTTCGCTAAGACAGATCTTGTGGAATTGGCAAAGTGATATTTGGAAGCCCATAGAGGGCTATGGTGAAAAAGGAAATATCCTCAGATGAAATCTGGAAAGAAGCTTTCTGAGAAACTGCTTAGTGTTCTGTTAATTCATCTCACAGAGTTACATCTGTAATTCGTGGATCTCTTTGCTAGGCTTATTTCTGTGGAATCTGATAACAGATATTTCGGATCCCTTTGAAGACTATAGGCCCAAAGGAAATATCCTCCGATAACAAAGAGAAAGAAGCTTTCTGAGAAACTTCTTTGTGTTCTGTGAAATCATCTCACAGAGTTACAGCTTTCCCCTCAAGAAGCCTTTCGCTAAGACAGTTCTTGTGGAATTGGCAGAGTGATATTTGAAAGCCCTTAGAGGGCTATGGTGAAAAAGGAAATATCCTCAGATGAAATCTAGAAAGAGGCTTTCTGAGAAACTGCTCTGCGAAGTGTGACTTCCACTCCCAGAGTTACATCTGTATTTCGTGGATCTCTTTGCTAGCCTTATTTCTCTCAAATCTGAGAACAGATATTTCGGATCCCTTTGAAGACTATAGGGCCAAAGGAAATATAGCCCGATAACAATGAGAAAGAAGATTTCTGAGAAACTTCTTTGTGTTCTGTGAAATCATCTCACAGAGTTACAGCTTTCCACTCAAGAAGCCTTTCGCTAAGAGAGTTCTTGTGGAATTGGCAAAGTGATATTTGGAAGCCCATAGAGGGCTATGGTGAAAAAGGAAATATCCTCAGATGAAATCTTAAGAGAAGCTTTCTGAGAAACTGCTCTGTGATGTGTGACTTCCACTCACAGAGTTACATCTGTATTTCGTGGATCTCTTTGCTAGCCTTATTTCTGTGGAATCTGAGAACAGATATTTCGGATCCCTTTGAAGACTATAGGGCCAAAGGAAATATCCTCCGATAACAAAGAGAAAGAAGCTTTCTGAGAAACTTCTTTGTGTTCTGTGAAATCACCTCACAGAGTTACACCTTTCCCCTCAAGAAGCCTTTCGCTAAGACAGTTCTTGTGGAATTGGCAAAGTGATATTTGGAAGCCCATAGAGGGCTATGGTGAAAAAGGAAATATCCTCAGATGAAATCTGGAAAGAAGCTTTCTGAGAAACTGCTCTGTGATGTGTGACTTCCACTCACAGTGTTACATCTGTATTTCGTGGATCTCTTTGCTAGCCTTATTTCTGTCAAATCTGAGAACAGATATTTCGGATCCCTTTGTAGACTATAGGGCCAAAGGAAATATAGCCCGATAACAATGAGAAAGAAGCTTTCTGAGAAACTTCTTTGTGTTCTGTGAAATCATCTCACAGAGTTACAGCTTTCCACTCAAGAAGCCTTTCGCTAAGAGAGTTCTTGTGGAATTGGCAAAGTGATATTTGGAAGCCCATAGAGGGCTATGGTGAAAAAGGAAATATCCTCAGATGAAATCTGGAAAGAAGCTTTCTGAGAAACTGCTTAGTGTTCTCTTAATTCATCTCACAGAGTTACATCTGTATTTCGTGGATCTCTTTGCTACCCTTATTTCTGTGGAATCTGAGAGGAGATATTTCGGATCCCTTTGAAGACTATAGGGCCAAAGGAAATATCCTCCGATAACAAAGAGAAAGAAGCTTTCTGAGAAACTCTTTGTGTTCTGCGAAATCATCTCACAGAGTTAGAGCTTTCCTCTCAAGAAGCCTTTCGCTAAGACAGTTCTTGTGGAATTGTCAAAGTGATATTTGGAAGCCCATAGAGGGCTACGGTGAAAAAGGAAATATCCTCAGATGAATTCTGGAAAGAAGCTTTCTGAGAAACTCCGTAGTGTTCTGTTAATTCATCCCACAGAGTTACATCTGTATTTCGTGGATCTCTTTGCTAGCCTTATTTCTGTGCAATCTGAGAACAGATATTTCGGATCCCTTTGAAGACAATAGGGCCAAAGGAAATATACTCCGATTACAAAGAGAAAGAAGCTTTCTGAGAAACTTCTTTGTGTTCTGTGAAATCATCTCACAGAGTTACAGCTTTCCCCTCAAGAAGCCTTTCGCTAAGACAGTTCTTGTGGAAATGGCAAAGTGATATTTGGAAGCCCATAGAGGGCGATTGTGAAAAAGGAAATATCCTCCGATGAAATCTGGAAAGAAGCTTTCTGAGAAACTGTTTAGTGTTCTGTTAATTCATCTCACAGGGTTACATCTGTTTTTCCTGGATCTCTTTGCTAGCCTTATTTCTGTTGAATCTGAGAACAGATATTTCGGATCCCGGTGAAGACTATAGGGAAAAAGGAAATATCCTCCAATAACAAAGAGAAAGAAGCTTTCTTAGAGACTTTTTGTGTTCTGTGAAATCATCTCACAGAGTTACAGCTTTCCCCTCAAGAAGCCTTTCGCTAAGACAGTTCTTGTGGAATTCTCAAAGTGGTATTTGGGAGCCCATAGAGGGCTATGGTGAAAAAGGAAATATCCTCAGATGAAATCTGAAGAGAAGCTTTCTGAGAAACTGCTCTGTGATGTGTGACTTCCACTCACAGAGTTACATCTGTATTTCGTGGATCTCTTTGCTAGACTTATTTCTGTGGAATCTGAGAACAGATATTTCGGATCCCTTTGAAGACTACAGGGCCAAAGGAAATATCCTCCGATAACAAAGAGAAAGAAGCTTTCTGAGAAACTTCTTTGTGTTCTGTGAAATCACCTCACAGAGTTACACCTTTCCCCTCAAGAAGCCTTTCGCTAAGACAGTTCTTGTGGAATTGGCAAAGTGATATTTGGAAGCCCATAGAGGGCTCTGGTGAAAAAGGAAATATCCTCAGATGAAATCTGGAAAGAAGCTTTCTGAGAAACTGCTCTGTGATGTGTGACTTCCACTCAGAGTGTTACATCTGTATTTCGTGGATCTCTTTGCTAGCCTTATTTCTGTCAAATCTGAGAACAGATATTTCGGATCCCTTTGAAGACTATAGGGCCAAAGGAAATATAGCCCGATAACAATGTGAAAGAAGCTGTCTGAGAAACTTCTTTGTGTTCTGTGAAATCATCTCACAGAGTTACAGCTTTCCACTCAAGAAGCCTTTTGCTAAGAGAGTTCTTGTGGAATTGGCAAAGTGATATTTGGAAGCCCATAGAGGGCTATGGTGAAAAAGGAAATATCCTCAGATGAAATCTGGAAAGAAGCTTTCTGAGAAACGGCTCTGTTATGTGTGACTTCCACTCACAGAGTTACATCTGTATTTCGTGGATCTCTTTGCGAGCCTTATTTCTGTGGAATCTGAGAACAGATATTTCGGATCCCTTTGAAGACAATAGGGCCAAAGGAAATATCCTCCGATAACAAAGAGAAAGAAGCTTTCTGAGAAACTTCTTTGTGTTCTGTGAAATCATCTCACAGAGTTACAGCTTTCCCTTCAAGAAGCCTTTCGCTAAGACAGTTCTTGTGGAATTGGCAAAGTGATATTTGGAAGCCCATAGAAGGCTATGGTGAAAAAGGAAATATCCTCAGATGAAATATGTAAAGAAGCTTTCTGAGGAACTGCTTAGTGTTCTGTTAATTCATCTCACAGAGTTACATCTGTATTTCGTGGATCTCTTTGCTAGCCTTATTTCTGTGCAATCTGAGAACAGATATTTCGGATCCCTTTGAAGACAATAGGGCCAAAGGAAATATACTCCGATAACAAAGAGAAAGAAGCTTTCTGAGAAACTTCTTTGTGTTCTGTGAAATCATCTCACAGAGTTACAGCTTTCCCCTCAAGAAGCCTTTCGCTAAGACAGTTCTTGTGGAAATAGCAAAGTGATATTTGGAAGCCCATAGAGGGCTATGGTGAAAAAGGAAATATCCTCAGATGAAATCTGGAAAGAAGCTTTCTGAGAAACTGTTTAGTGTTCTGTTAATTCATCTCGCAGAGTTACATCTGTTTTTCCTGGAACTCTTTGCTAGCCTTATTTCTGTTGAATCTGAGAACAGATATTTCGGATCACTGTGAAGACTATAGGGAAAAAGGAAATATCCTCCAATAACAAAGAGAAAGAAGCTTTCTTAGAAACTTTTTGTGTTCTGTGAAATCAACTCACAGAGTTACAGCTTTCCCCTCAAGAAGCCTTTCGCTAAGACAGTTCTTGTGGAATTCTCAAAGTGATATTTGGGAGCCCATAGAGGGCTATGGTGAAAAAGGAAATATCCTCAGATGAAATCTGAAGAGAAGATTTCTGAGAAACTGCTCTGTGATGTGTGACTTCCACTCATAGAGTTACATCTGTATTTCGTTGATCTCTTTGCTAGCCTTATTTCTGTGGAATCTGAGAACAGATATTTCGGATCCGTTTGAAGACTATAGGGCCAAAGGAAATATCCTCCGATAACAAAGAGAAAGAAGCTTTCTGAGAAACTTCTTTGTGTTCTGTGAAATCACCGCACAGAGTTACACCTTTCCCCTCTAGAAGCCTTTCGCTAAGACAGTTCTTTTGGAATTGGCAAAGTGATATTTGGAAGCCCATAGAGGGCTATGGTGAAAAAGGAAATATCCTCAGATGAAATCTGGAAAGAAGCTTTCTGAGAAACTGCTCTGTGATGTGTGACTTCCACTCACAGAGTTACATCTGTATTTCGTGGATCTCTTTGCTAGCCTTATTTCTGTGGAATCTGAGAACAGATATTTAGGATCCCCTTGAAGACTATAGGGCCAAAGGAAATATCCTCCGATAACTAAGAGAAAGAAGCTTTCTGAGAAACTTTTTGTGTTCTGTGAAATCATCTCACCGAGTTACAGCATTCCCCTCAAGAAGCCTTTGGCTAAGACAGTTCTTGTGGAATTGGCAAAGTGATATTTGGAAGCTCATAGGGGGCTATGGTGAAAAAGGAAATATCCTCAGATGAAATCTGGAAAGAAGCTTTCTGAGAAACTGCTTACTGTTATGTTCATTCATCTCACAGAGTTACTTTTGTATTTCGTGTTTCTCTTTGCTGGCCTTATTTCTGTGGAATCTGAGAACAGATATTTCGGATCCCTTTGAAGACTATAGAGCCAAAGGAAATATCCTCCGATAACAAAGACAAAGAAGCTTTCTGAGAAACTTCTTTGTGTTCTGTGAAATCATCTCACAGAGTTACAGCTTTCCCCTCAAGAAGCCTTTCGCTAAGACAGTTCTTGTGGAATTGGCAAAGTGATATTAGGAAGCCCATAGAGGGCTATGGTGAAAAAGGAAATATCCTCCGATGAAATCTGGAAAAAAGCTTTCTGAGAAACTGCTTACTGTTCTGTTAATTCATCTCACAGTGTTACATCTGTATTTCGTGGATCTCTTTGCTAGCCTTATTTCTGTGGAAACTGAGAACAGATATTTAGGATCCCTTTGAAGACTACAGGGCCAAAGGAAATATCCTCCGATAACAAGAGAAAGAAGCTTTCTGAGAAACTTCTTTGTGTTCTGAGAAATCATCTCACAGAGTTACACCTTTCTGCTAAAGAAGCCTTTCGCTAAGACAGTTCTTGTGGAATTGGCAAAGTGATATTTTGAAGCCCATAGAGGGCTATGGTGAAAAAGGAAATATCCTCAGATGAAATCTGGAAAGAAGCTTTCTGAGGAACTGCTCTATGACGTGTTACTTCCACTCACAGAATTACATCTGTATTTCGTGGAACTCTTTGCTAGCCTTATTTCTGTGGAATCTGAAAACAGATATTTCGGATCCCTTTGAAGACTATAGGGCCAAAGGAAATATCCTCCGATAACAAAGAGAAAGAAGCTTTCTGAAAAACTTCTTTGTGTTCTGTGAAATCATCTCGCAGAGTTACACCTTTCTGCTAAAGAAGCCTTTCGCTAAGACAGTTTTTGTGGTATTGGCAACGTGATATTTGGAAGCCCATAGAGGGCTATGGTGAAAAAGGAAATATCCTCAGGTGAAATCTGGAAAGAAGCTTTCTGAGAAACTGCTTAGTGTTCTGTTAATTCATCTCACAGTGTTACATCTCTATTTCGTGGATCTCTTTGCTAGCCTTATTTCTGTGGAATCTGAGAACAGATATTTCGGATCCCTTTGAAGACTATAGCGCCAAAGGAAATATCCTCCGATAACAAAGAGGAAGAAGCATTCTGAGAAAATTCTTTGTGTTCTGTGAAATCATCTCACAGAGTTAGAGTTCTCCTCTCAAGAAGCCTTTTGCTAAGACAGTTCTTGTGGAATTGCCAAAGTGATATTTGGAAGCCCATAGAGGGCTATGGTGAAAAAGGAAATATCCTCCGATGAAATCTGGAAAGAAGTTTTCTGAGAAACTGCTTAGTGTTCTGTTAATTCATCTCACAGAGTTACATCTGTATTTCGTGGATCTCTTTGCTAGCCTTATTTCTGTGGAATCTGAGAGCCGATATTTCGGATCCCTTTGAAGACTATAGGGCCAAAGGAAATATCCTCCGATAACAAAGAGAAAGAAGCTTTCTGACAAACTTCTTTGTGTTCTGTGAAATCATCTCACAGAGTTACAGCTTTCCCCTCAAGAAGCCTTTCGCTAAGACAGTTCTTGTGGAATTGGCAAAGTGATATATGGAAGCCCATAGAGGGCTATGGTTAAAAAGGAAATATCCTCCGATGAAATCTGGAAAGAAGCTTTCTGAGAAACTGCTTAGTGTTCTGTTAATTCATCTCACAGAGTTACATCAGTATTTCGTTGATCTCTTTGCGAGCCTTATTTCTGTGGAATCTGAGAACAGATATTTCGGATCCCTTTGAAGACTCTAGGGTCAAAGGAAATATCCTCCGATAACAAAGAGAAAGAAGCTTTCTGAGAAACTTCTTTGTGTTCTGTAAAATCATCTCACAGAGTTACACCTTTCTGCTAAAGAAGCCTTTCGCTAAGACAGTTCTTGTGGTATTGGCAACGTGATATTTGGAAGCCCATAGAGGGCTATGGTGAAAAAGGAAATATCCTCAGATAAAATCTGGAAAGAAGCTTTCTGAGAAACTGCTTACTGTTCTGTTAATTCATCTCACAGAGTTACATCTGTATTTCGTGGATCTCTTTGCTAGCCTTATTTCTGTGGAATCTGAGAACAGATATTTCGGATCCCTTTGAAGACTATAGGGCCAAAGGAAATATCCTCCGATAGCAAAGAGAAAGAAGCTTTCTGAGAAACTTCTTTGTGTTCTGTGAAATCATCTCACAGAGTTACAGCTTTCCCCTCAAGAAGCCTTTCGCTAAGACAGTTCTTGTGGAATTGGCAAAGTGATATTTGGAAGCCCATAGAGGGCTATGGTGAAAAGGGAAATATCCTCAGATGAAATCTGGAAAAAAGCTTTCTGAGAAACTGCTTAGTGTTCTGTTAATTCATCTCACAGAGTTACATCAGTATTTCGTGGATCTCTTTGCGAGCCTTATTTCTGTGGATTCTGAGAACAGATATTTTGGATCCCTTTGAAGACTATAGGAACAAAGGAAATATCCTCCGATAACAAATAGAAAGAAGCTTTCTGAGAAACTTCTTTGTGTTCTGTGAAATCATGTCACAGAGTTACAGCTTTCCCCTCAAGAAGCCTTTCACTAACACAGTTCTTGTGGAATTGGCAAAGTGATATTTGGAAGCCCATAGAGGGCTCTGGTGAAAAAGGAAATATCCTCAGATGAAATGTGGAAAGACGCTTTCTGAGAAACTGCTTAGTGTTCTGTTAATTTATCTCACAGTGTTACATCTGTATCTCGTGGATCTCTTTGCTAGCCTTATTTCTGTGGAATCTGAGAACAGATATTTCGGATCCCTTTGAAGACTATAGGGCCAAAGGAAATATCCTCCGATAACAAAGAGAAAGAAGCTTTCTGAGAAACTTCTTTGTGTTCTGTGAAATCATCTCACAGAGTTACAGCTTTCCCCTCAAGAAGCCTTTCGCTAAGACAGTTCTTGTGGAATTGGAAAAGTGATATTTGGAAGCCCATAGAGGGCTATGGTGAAAAAGGAAATATCCTCCGATGAAATCTGGAAAGAAGCTTTCTGAGAAACTGCTTAGTGTTCTGTTAATTCATCTCACAGAGTTATATCTGTATTACGTTGATCTCTTTGCTAGCCTTATTTCTGTGGAATCTGAGAACAGATATTTCGGATCCCTTTGAAGACTATAGGGCCAATGGATATATCCTCCGATGACAAAGAGAAAGAAGCTTTCTGAGAAACTTCTTTGTGTTCTGTGAAATCATCTCACAGAGTTACACCTTTCCCCTCAAGAAGCCTTTCGCTAAGATAGTTCTTGTGGAATTGCCAAAGTCATATTTGGAAGCCCATAGAGGGCTATGGTGAAAAAGGAAATATCCTCCGATGAAATCTGAAAAGAAGCCATCTCAGAAACTGCTCTGTGATGTGTGACTTCCACTCACAGAGTTACATCTGCATTTCGTGGATCTCTTTGCGAGCCTTATTTCTTTGGAATCTGAGAACAGATATTTCGGATCCCTTTGAAGACTTTATGGCCAAAGGAAATATCCTCCGATAACAAAGAGAAAGAAGCTTTCTGAGAAACTTCTTTGTGTTCTGTGAAATCATCTCACAGAGTTACAGCTTTCCCCTCAAGAAGCCTTATGCTAAGACAGTTCTTGTGGATATGGGAAAGTGATATTTGGAAGCCCATAGTGGGCTATGGTGAAAAAGGAAATATCCTGAGATGAAATCTGGAAAGAAGCTTTCTGAGGAACTGCTCTATGACGTGTTACTTCCACTCACAGAGTTACATCTGTATTTCGTGGAACTCTTTGCTAGCCTTATTTCTGTGGAATCTGAGAACAGATATTTCGGATCCCTTTGAAGACTATAGGGCCAGAGGATATATAGCCCGATAACAATGAGAAAGAAGCTTTCAGAGAAACTTCTTTGTGTTCTGTGAAATCATCTCACAGAGTTACAGCTTTCCCCTCAAGAAGCTTTTCGCTAAGACAGTTCTTGTGGAATTGGCAAAGTGATATTTGGAAGCCCATAGAGGGCTATGGTGAAAAAGGAAATATCCTCAGATGAAATCTGGAAGGAAGCTTTCTGAGAAAATGCTTAGTGTTCTGTAAATTCATCTCACAGAGTTACATCAGTATTTCGTGGATCTCTTTGCTAGCCTTATTTCTGTGGAATCTGAGAACAGATATTTCGGATCCCTTTGAAGACTATAGGAACAAAGGAAATATCCTCTGATAACAAGTAGAAAGAAGCTTTAAGAGATACTTCATAGTGTTCTGTGAAATCATCTCACAGAGCTACAGCTTTCCCCTCAAGAAGCCTTTCGCTAAGACAGTTCTTGTGGAATTGGCAAAGTGATATTTGGAAGCCCATAGAGGGCTATGGTGAAAAAGGAAATATCCTCCCATGAAATCTGGAAAGAAGCTTTCTGAGAAACTGCTTAGTGTTCTGTTAATTCATCTCACAGAGTTATATCTGTATTACGTTTATCTCCTTGCTAGCCTTATTTCTGTGGAATCTGAGAACAGATATTTCGGATCCCTTTGAAGACTATAGGGCCAATGGATATATCCTCCGATGACAAAGAGAAAGAAGCTTTCTGAGAAACTTCTTTGTGTTCTGTGAAATCATCTCACAGAGTTACACCTTTCCCCTCAAGAAGCCTTTCGCTAAGACAGTTCTTGTGGAATTGCCAAAGTCATATTTGGAAGCCCATAGAGGGCTATGGTGAAAAAGGAAATATCCTCCGATGAAATCTGAAAAGAAGCCATCTCAGAAACTGCTCTGTGATGTGTGACTTCCACTCACAGAGTTACATCTGTATTTGGTTGATCTCTTTGCGAGCCTTATTTCTTTGGAATCTGAGAACAGATATTTCGGATCCCTTTGAAGACTTTATGGCCAAAGGAAATATCCTCCGATAACAAAGAGAAAGAAGCTTTCTGAGAAACTTCTTTGTGTTCTGTGAAATCATCTCACAGAGTTACAGCTTTCCCCTCAAGAAGCCTTACGCTAAGACAGTTCTCGTGGATATGGGAAAGTGATATTTGGAAGCCCATAGTGGGCTATGGTGAAAAAGGAAATATCCTGAGATGAAATTTGGAAAGAAGCTTTCTGAGGAACTGCTCTATGACGTGTTACTTCCACTCACAGAGTTACAACTGTATTTCGTGGAACTCTTTGCTAGCCTTATTTCTGTGGAATCTGAGAACAGATATTTCGGATCGCTTTGAAGACTATAGGGCCAGAGGATATATAGCCCGATAACGATGAGAAAGAAGCTTTCAGAGAAACTTCTTTGTGTTCTGTGAAATCATCCCACAGAGTTACAGCTTTCCCCTCAAGAAGCCTTTCGCTAAGACAGTTATTGTGGAATTGTCAAAGTGATATTTGGAAGCCCATAGAGGGCTATGGTGAAAAAGGAAATATCCTCAGATGAAATCTGGAAAGAAGCTTTCTGAGAAACTGCTTAGTGTTCTGTTAATTCATCTCACAGAGTTACATCTGTTTTTCGTGGATCTCTTTGCTAGCCTTATTTCTGGGGAATCTGAGAACAGATATTTCGGATCCCTTTGAAGACTATAGGGCCAAAGGAAATATCTTCCGATAACAAAGAGAAAGAAGCTTTCTGAGAAACTTCTTTGTTTTCTGTGAAATCATCTCACAGAGTTACAGCTTTCCCCTCAAGAAGCCGTTCGCTAAGACAGTTCTTGTGGAATTGGCAAAGTGATATTTGGAAGCCCATCGAGGGCTATGGTGAAAAAGGAAATATCCACAGATGAAATCTGGAAAGAAGCTTTCTGAGAAACTGCTGTGTGATGTGTGACTTCCACTCACAGAGTTACATCTGTATTTCGTGGATCTCTTTGCTAGCCTTATTTCTGTGGAATCTGAGAACACATATTTAGGATCCCTTAAAAGACTATAGGGCCAAAGGAAATATCCTCCGATAACCGAGAAAGAAGGTTTCTAAGAAATTCTTTGTGTTCTGTGAAATCATCTTACAGAGTTACAGCTTTCCCCTCAAGACGCCTTTCGCTAAGACAGTTCTTGTGGAACTGGCAAAGTGATATTTGGAAGCCCATAGAGGGCTATGGAGAAAAAGGAAATATCCTCAGATGAAATCTGGAAAGAAGCTTTCTGAGAAACTGCTTAGTGTTCTGTTAATTCATCTCACAGAGTTACATCTATATTTCGTGGATCTCTTTGCTAGCCTTATTTCTGGGGAATCTGAGAACAGATATTTCGGATCCCTTTGAAGACTATAGGGCCAAAGGAAATATCCTCCGATAAGAAAGAGAAAGAAACTTTCTGAGAAACTTCTTCGTGTTCTATGAAATCATCTCACAGAGTTACAGCTTTCCCCTCAAGAAGCCTTTCACTAAGACAGTTGTTGTGGAATTAGCAAAGCGATATTTGGAAGCCCATAGAGGGCTAAGGTGAAAAAGGAAATATCCTCAGATGAAATCTCGAAAGAAGTTTTCTGAGAAACTGCTCTGTGATGTGTGACTTCCACTCACAGAGTTACATCTGTATTTCGTGGATCTCTTTGCTAGCCTGATTTCTGTGGAATCTGAGAACAGATATTTAGGATCCCTTTGAAGACTATAGGAACAAAGGAAATATCCTCCGATAACTAAGAGAAAGAAGCTTTCTGAGAAACTTCTTTTTGTTCCGTGAAATCATCTCACAGAGTTACAGCTTTCCCCTCAAGAAGCCTTTCGCTAAGACAGTTCTTGTGGAATTGACAAAGTGATATTTGGAAGCCCATAGAGGGGTATGGTGAAAAAGGAAATATCCTCAGATGAAATCTGGAAAGAAGCTTTCTGTGAAACTGCTTACTGTTCTGTTAATTCATCTCACAGAGTTACATCTATATTTCTTGGATCTCTTTGCTAGCCTTATTTCTGTGGAATCTGAGAACAGATATTTAGGATCCCTTTGAAGACTATAGGGCCAAAGGAAATATCCTCCGATAACTAAGAGAAAGAAGCTTTCTGAGAAACTTCTTTGTGTTCTGTGAAATCATCCCACAGAGTTACAGCTTTCCACTCAAGAAGCCTTTCGCTAAGACCGTTCTTGTGGAATTGGCAAAGTGATATTTGGAAGCCCATAGAGGGCTATGGTGAAAAAGGAAATATCCTCCGATGAAATCTGGAAAGAAGCTTTCTGAGAAACTGCTTAGTGTTCTGTTAATTCATCTCACAGAGTTACATCTATATTTCGTGGATCTCCTTGCTAGCCTTATTTCTGGGGAATCTGAGAACAGATATTTCGGATCCCTTTGAAGACTATAGGGGCAAAGGAAATATCCTCCGATAACTAAGAGAAAGAAGCTTTCTGAGAAACTTCTTTGTGTTCTGTGAAATCATCTCACAGAGTTACAGCTTTCCCCTCAAGAAGCCTTTCGCTACGACAGTTCTTGTGGAATTGGCAAAGTGATATTTGGAAGCCCATAGAGGGCTATGGTGAAAAAGAATTATCCTCCGATGTAAGCTGGAAAGAAGCTTTGTGAGAAACTGCTTAGTGTTCTGTTAATTCATCTCACAGAGTTACATCTATATTTCGTGGATCTCTTTGCTAGCCTTATTTCAGTGGAATCTGAGAACAGATATTTCGGATCCCTCTGAAGACTATAGGGCCAAAGGAAATATCCTCCGATAACTAAGAGAAAGAAGCTTTCTGAGAAACTTCTTTGTGTTCTGTGAAATCATCTCACAGAGTTACAGCTTTCCCCTCAAGAACCCTTTCGCTAAGACAGTTCTTGTGGAATTGGCAAAGTGATACTTGAAAGCCCATAGAGGGCTATGGTGAAAAAGGAAATATCTTCCGATCAAATCTGGAAAGAAGCTTTCTGAGAAACTGCTTAGTGTTCTGTTAATTCATCTCACAGAGTTACATCTGTATTTCGTGGATCTCTTTGCTAGCCTTATTTCTGGGGAATCTGAGAACAGATATTTCGGATCCCTTTGAAGACTATAGGGCCAAAGGAAATATCTTCCGATAACAAAGAGAAAGAAGCTTTCTGAGAAACTTCTTTGTTTTCTGTGAAATCATCTCACAGAGTTACAGCTTTGCCCTCAAGTAGACGTTCGCTAACACAGTTCTTGTGGAATTGGCAAAGTGATATTTGGAATCCCATCGAGGGCTATGGTGAAAAAGGAAATATCCACAGATGAAATCTGGAAAGAAGCTTTCTGAGAAACTGCTGTGTGTTGTGTGACTTCCACTCACAGAGTTACATCGGTATTTCTTGGATCTCTTTGCTAGCCTTATTTCTGTGGAATCTGAGAACACATATTTAGGATCCCTTAGAAGACTATAGGGCCAAAGGAAATATCCTCCGATAACTAAGAGAAAGAAGGTTTCTAAGAAATTCTTTGTGTTCTGTGAAATCATCTTACAGAGTTACAGCTTTCCCCTCAAGAAGCCTTTCGCTAAGACAGTTCTTGTGGAACTGGCAAAGTGATATTTGGAAGCCCATAGAGGTCTATAGTGAAGAAGGAAATATCCTCCGATGAAATCTGGAAAGAAGCTTTCTAAGAAACTGCTTAGTGTTCTGTTAATTCATCTCACAGAGTTACATCTATATTTCGTGGATCTCTTTGCTAGCCTTATTTCTGTGGAATCTGAGAACAGATATTTCGGATCCCTATGAAGACTATAGGGCCAAAGGAAATATCCTCCGATAACAAAGAGAAAGAAGCTTTCTGAGAAACTTCTTTGTGTTCTGTGAAATCATCTCACAGAGTTACAGCTTTCCCCTCAAGAAGCCTTTCGCTAAGACAGTTCTTGTGGAATTGGCAAAGTGATATTTGGAAGCCCTTAGAGGGCTATGGTGAAAAAGGAAATATCCTCAGATGAAATCCGGAGAGAAGCTTTCTGAGAAACTGTTCTGTGATGTGTGACTTCCACTCACAGTGTTACATCTGTATTTCGTGGATCTCTTGGCTAGCCTTATTTCTGTGGAATCTGAGAACAGATATTTCGGATCCCTTTGAAGACTATAGGGCCAAAGGAAATATCCTCCGATAACTTAGAGAAAGAAGCTTTCTGAGAAACTTCTTTGTGTTCTGTGAAATCATCTCACAGAGTTACAGCTTTCCCCTCAAGAAGCCTTTCGCTAAGACAGTTCTTGTGGAACTGGCAAAGTGATATTTGGAAGCCCATAGAGGGCTATGGTGAAAAAGGAAATATCCTCAGATGAAATCTGGAAAGAAGCTTTCTGAGAAACTGCTTAGTGTTCTGTTAATTCATCTCACAGAGTTACATCTATATTTCGTGGATCTCTTTGCTAGCCTTATTTCTGTAGAATCTGAGAACAGATAATTCGGATCCCTTTGAAGACTATAGGGCCAAAGGAAATATCCTCCGATAACTAAGAGAAAGAAGCTTTCTGAGAAACTTCTTTGTGTTCTGTGAAATCATCTCACAGAGTTACAGCTTTCCCCTCAAGAAGCCTTTCGCTAAGACAGTTCTTGTGGAATTGGCAAAGTGACATTTGGAAGCCCCTAGAGGGCTATGGTGAAAAAGGAAATATCCTCCGATGAAATCTGGAAAGAAGCTTTCTGAGAAACTGCTTAGTGTTCTGTTAATTCATCTCACAGAGTTACATCTATATTTCGTGGATCTCTTTGCTAGCCTTATTTCTGTGGAATCTGAGAACAGATATTTCGGATCCCTTTGAAGACGATAGGGCCAAAGGAAATATCCTCCGATAATAAAGAGAAAGAAGCTTTCTGAGAAACTTCTTTGTGTTCTGTGAAATCATCTCACAGAGTTACAGCTTTCCCCTCAAGAAGCCTTTCGCGTAGACAGTTCTTGTGGAATTGACAAAGTGATATTTGGAAGCCCATAGAGGGCTAAGGTGAAAAAGGAAATATCCTCCGATGAAATCTGGAAAGAAGCTTTCTGAGAAACTGCTTAGTGTTCTGTTAATTCATCTCACAGAGTTACATCTATATTTCGTGGATCTCTTTGCTAGCCTTATTTCTGTGGAATCTGAGAACAGATATTTAGGATCCCTTTGAAGACTATAGGGCCAAAGGAAATATCCTCCGATAACAAAGAGAAAGAAGCTTTCTGAGAAACTTCTTTGTGTTCTGTGAAATCATCTCACAGAGTTACAGCTTTCCCCTCAAGAAGCCTTTCGCTACGACAGTTCTTGTGGAATTGGCAAAGTGATATTTGGAAGCCCATAGAGGTTTATGGTGAAAAAGGAAATATCCTCCGATGAAAGCTGGAAAGAAGCTTTCTGAGAAACTGCTTAGTGTTCTGTTAATTCATCTCACAGAGTTACATCTATATTTCGTGGATCTCTTTGCTAGCCTTATTTCTGTGGAATCTGAGAACAGATATTTCGGATCCCTTTGAAGACTATAGGGCCAAAGGAAATATCCTCCGATAACTAAGAGAAAGAAGCCTCCTGAGAAACTTCTTTGTGTTCTGTGAAATCATCTCACAGAGTTACAGCTTTCCCCTCAAGAAGCCTTTCGCTAAGACAGTTCTTGTGGAATTGGTAAAGTGATACTTGGAAGCCCATAGAAGGCTATGGTGAAAAAGGAAATATCCTCCGATCAAATCTGGAAAGAAGCTTTCTGAGAAACTGCTTAGTGTTCTGTTAATTCATCTCACAGAGTTACATCTGTATTTCGTGGATCTCTTTGCTAGCCTTATTTCTGGGGAATGTGAGAACAGATATTTCGGATCCCTTTGAAGACTATAGGGCCAAAGGAAATATGCTCCGATAACAAAGAGAAAGAATCATTCTGAGAAATTTCTTTGGGTTCTGTGAAATCATCTCACAGAGTTACAGCTTTCCCCTCAAGAAGCCGTTCGCTAAGACAGTTCTTGTTGAATTGGCAAAGTGATATTTGGAAGCCCATCGAGGGCTATGGTGAAAAAGGAAATATCCACAGATGAAATCTGGAAAGAAGCTTTCTGAGAAACTGCTCTGTGATGTGTGACTTTCAATCACAGAGTTACATCGGTATTTCGTGGATCTCTTTGCTAGCCTTATTTCTGTGGAATCTGAGAACAGATATTTAGGATACCTTAGAAGACTATAGAGCCAAAGGAAATATCCTCCGATAACTAAGAGAAAGAAGGTTTCTAAGAAATTCTTTGTGTTCTGTGAAATCATCTTACAGAGTTACAGCTTTCCCCTCAAGAAGCCTTTAGCTAAGACAGTTCTTGTGGAATTGGCAAAGTGATATTTGGAAGCCCATAGAGGGCTATGGAGAAAAAGGAAATATCCTCAGATGAAATCTGGAAAGAAGCTTTCTGAGAAACTGCTTAGTGTTCTGTTAATTCATCTCACAGAGTTACATCTGCATTTCGTGGATCTCTTTACTAGCCTTCTTTCTGGGGAATCTGAGAACAGATATTTCGGATCCCTTTGAAGACTATAGGGCCAAAGAAAATATCTTCCGATAACAAAGACAAAGAAGCTTTCTGAGAAACTTCTTTGTATTCTGTGAAATCATCTCACAGAGTTACAGCTTTCCCCTCAAGAAGCCTTTCGCTAAAACAGTTCTTGTGGAATTGGCACATTGATATTTGGAAGCCCATAGAGGGCTCTGGTGAAAAAGGAAATATCCTCAGATGAAATCTGGAAAGAAGCTTTCTGAGAAACTGCTCTGTGATGTGTGACTTCCACTCACAGAGTTACATCTGTATTTCGTGGATCTCTTTGCTAGCGTTATTTCTGTGCAATCTGAGAACAGATATTTCGGATCCCTTTGAAGACTATAGGGCCAAAGGAAATATCCTCCGATAACTAAGAGAAAGAAGCTTTCGGAGAAACTTCTTTGTGTTCTGTGAAATCATCTCACAGAGTTACAGCTTTCCCCTCAAGAAGCCTTTCGCTAAGACAGTTCTTGTGGAATTGGCAAAGTGATATTTGGAAACCCATAGAGGGCTGTGGTGAAAAAGGAAATATCCTCCGATGAAATCTGGAAAGAAGCTTTCTGAGAAACTGCTTAGTGTTCTGTTAATTCATCTCACAGAGTTACATCTATATTTCGTGGATCTCTTTGCTAGCCTTATTTCTGTGGAATCTGAGAACAGATATTTCGGATCCCTTTGAAGACTATAGGGCCAAAGGAAATATCCTTCGATAACTAAGAGAAAGAAGCTTGCTGAGAAACTTCTTTGTGTTCTGTGAAATCATCTCACAGAGTTACAGCTTTCCCCTCAAGAAGCCTTTCGCTAAGACAGTTCTTGTGGAATTGGCAAAGTGATATTTGGAAGCCCATAGAGGGCTCTGGTGAAAAAGGAAATATCCTCAGATGAAATCTCGAAAGAAGCTTTCTGAGAAACTGCTCTGTGATGTGTGACTTCCACTCACAGAGTTACATCTGTATTTCGTGGATCTCTTTGCTAGCCTTCTTTCTGTGGAATCTGAGAACAGATATTTCGGATCCCTTAGAAGACTATAGGGCCAAAGGAAAATCCTCCGATAACTATGAGAAAGAAGGTTTCTAAGAAATTCTTTGTGTTCTGTGAAATCATCTCACAGAGTTACAGCTTTCCCCTCAAGAAGCCTTTCGCTAAGACAGTTCTTGTGGAATTGGCAAAGTGATATTTGGAAGCCCATAGAGGGCTATGGTGAAAAAGGAAATATCCTCAGATGAAATCTGGAAAGAAGCTTTCTGAGAAACTGCTTAGTGTTCTGTTAATTCATCTCACAGAGTTACATCTGTATTTCGTGGATCTCTTTGCTAGCCTTATTTCTGGGGAATCTGAGAACAGATATTTCGGATCCCTTTGAAGACTATAGGACCAAAGGAAATATGTTCCGATAACAAAGAGAAGGAAGCTTTCTGAGAAACTTCTTAGTATTCTGTGAAATCATCTCACAGAGTTACAGCTTTCCCCTCAAGAAGTCTTTCGCTAAAACATTTCTTGTGGAATTGGCAAATTGATATTTGGAAGCCCATAGAGGGCTCTGGTGAAAAAGGAAATATCCTCAGATGAAATCTGGAAAGAAGATTTCTGAGAAACTGCTCTGTGATGTGTGACTTCCACTCACAGAGTTACATCTGTATTTCGTGGATCTCTTGGCTAGCGTTATTTCTGTGGAATATGAGAACAGATATTTAGGATCCCTTTGAAGACTATAGGGCCAAAGGAAATATCCTCCGATAACTAAGAGAAAGAAGCTTTCTGAGAAACTTCTTTGTGTTCTGTGAAATAATCACACAGAGTTACAGCTTTCCCTCAAGAAGCCTTTCGCTAAGACAGTTCTTGTGGAATTGGCAAAGTGATATTTGGAAGCTCATAGAGGGCTCTGGTGAAAAAGGAAATATCCTCAGATGAAATCTGGAAAGAAGCTTTCTGAGAAACTGCTTAGTGTTCTGTTAATTCATCTCACAGAGTTACATCTGTATTTCGTGGATCTCTTTGCTAGCCTTATTTCTGTGGAATCTGAGAACAGATATTTCGGATCCCTTTGAAGACTATAGGGCCAAAGGAAATATCCTCCGATAACAAAGAGAAAGAAGCTTTCTGAGAAACTTCTTTGTGTTCTGTGAAATCATCACACAGAGTTACAGCTTTCCCCTCAAGAAGCCTTTCGCTAAGACAGTTCTTTTGGAATTGGCAAAGTGATATTTGGAAGCCCATAGAGATCTATGGTGAAAAAGGAAATATCCTCAGATGAAATCTGGAAAGAAGCTTTCTGAGAAACTGCTTAGTGTTCTGTTAATTCATCACACAGAGTTACACCTCTATTTCGTGGATCTCTTTGCTTGCCTTAATTCTGGGGAATCTGAGAACAGATATTTCGGATCCCTTTGAAGACTATAGTGCCAAAGGAAATATCTTCCGATAACAAAGAGAAAGAAGCTTTCTGAGAAACTTCTTTGTGTTCTGTGAAATCATCTCACAGAGTTACAGCTTTAACCTCAAGAAGCCTTTCGCTAAGACAGTTCTTGTGGAATTAGCAAAGTGATATTTGGAAGCATATAGAGGGCTATGGTGAAAAAGGAAATATCCTCAGATGAAATCTGGAAAGAAGCTTTCTGAGAAACTGCTCTGTGATGTGTGACCTCCACTCACAGAGTTACATCTGTATTTCGTGGATCTCTTTGCTAGCCTTATTTCTGTGGAATCTGAGAACAGATATTTCGGATCCCTTAGAAGACTATAGGGCCAAAGGAAATATCCTCCGATAACTAAGAGAAAGAAGGTTTCTAAGAAATTCTTTGTGTTCTGTGAAATCATCTCACAGAGTTACAGCTTTCCCCTCAAGAAGCCTTTCGCTAAGACAGTTCTTGTGGAATTGGCAAAGTGATATTTGGAAGCCCATAGAGGGCTATGGTGAAAAAGGAAATTTCCTCAGATGAAATCCGGAGAGAAGCTTTCTGAGAAACTGTTCTGTGATGTGTGACTTCCACTCACAGAATTACATCTGTATTTCGTGGATCTCTTTGCTAGCCTTATTTCTGTGGAATCTGAGAACAGATATTTCGGATCCCTTTGAAGACTATAGGGCCAAAGGAAATATCCTCCGATAACTAAGAGAAAGAAGCTTTCTGAGAAACTTCTTTGTGTTCTGTGAAATCATCTCACAGAGTTACAGCTTTCCCCTCAAGAAGCCTTTCGCTAAGACAGTTCTTGTGGAACTGCAAAGTGATATTTGGAAGCCCATAGAGGGCTATGGTGAAAAAGGAAATATCCTCAGATGAAATCTGGAAAGAAGCTTTCTGAGAAACTGCTTAGTGTTCTGTTAATTCATCTCACAGTGTTACATCTATATTTCGTGGATCTCTTTGCTAGCCTTATTTCTGTAGAATCTGAGAACAGATAATTCGGATCCCTTTGAAGACTATAGGGCCAAAGGAAATATCCTCCGATAACTAAGAGAAAGAAGCTTTCTGAGAAACTTCTTTGTGTTCTGTGAAATCATCTCACAGAGTTACAGCTTTCCCCTCAAGAAGCCTTTCGCTAAGACAGTTCTTGTGGAATTGGCAAAGTGACATTTGGAAGCCCATAGAGGGCTATGGTGAAAAAGGAAATATCCTCCGATGAAATCTGGAAAGAAGCTTTCTGAGAAACTGCTTAGTGTTCTGTTAATTCATCTCACAGAGTTACATCTATATTTCGTGGATCTCTTTGCTAGCCTTATTTCTGTGGAATCTGAGAACAGATATTTCGGATCCCTTTGAAGACGATAGGGCCAAAGGAAATATCCTCCGATAATAAAGAGAAAGAAGCTTTCTGAGAAACTTCTTTGTGTTCTGTGAAATCATCTCACAGAGTTACAGCTTTCCCCTCAAGAAGCCTTTCGCGTAGACAGTTCTTGTGGAATTGACAAAGTGATATTTGGAAGCCCATAGAGGGCTATGGTGAAAAAGGAAATATCCTCCGATGAAATCTGGAAAGAAGCTTTCTGAGAAACTGCTTAGTGTTCTGTAATTCATCTCACAGAGTTACATCTATATTTCGTGGATCTCTTTGCTAGCCTTATTTCTGTGGAATCTGAGAACAGATATTTAGGATCCCTTTGAAGACTATAGGGCCAAAGGAAATATCCTCCGATAAGAAAGAAAAAGAAGCTTTCTGAGAAACTTCTTTGTGTTCTGTGAAATCATCTCACAGAGTTACAGCTTTCCCCTCAAGAAGCCTTTCGCTACGACAGTTCTTGTGGAATTGGCAAAGTGATATTTGGAAGCCCATAGAGGGCTATGGTGAAAAAGGAAATATCCTCCGATGAAAGCTGGAAAGAAGCTTTCTGAGAAACTGCTTAGTGTTCTGTTAATTCATCTCACAGAGTTACATATATATTTCTTGGATCTCTTTGCTAGCCTTATTTCTGTGGAATCTGAGAACAGATATTTCGGATCCCTTTGAAGACTGTAGGGCCAAAGGAAATATCCTCCGATAACAAAGAGAAAGAAGCCTCCTGAGAAACTTCTTTGTGTTCTGTGAAATCATCTCACAGAGTTACAGCTTTCCCCTCAAGAAGCCTTTCGCTAAGACAGTTCTTGTGGAATTGGCAAAGTGATACTTGGAAGCCCATAGAAGGCTACGGTGAAAAAGGAAATATCCTCCGATCAAATCTGGAAAGAAGCTTTCTGAGAAACTGCTTAGTGTTCTGTTAATTCATCTCACAGAGTTACATCTGTATTTCGTGGATCTCTTTGCTAGCCTTATTTCTGGGGAATCTGAGAACAGATATTTCGGATGCCTTTGAAGACTATAGGGCCAAAGGAAATATCTTCCGATAACAAAGAGAAAGAAGCTTTCTGAGAAACTTCTTTGTTTTCTGTGAAATCATCTCACAGAGTTACAGCTTTCCCCTCAAGAAGCCGTTCGCTAAGACAGTTCTTGTGGAATTGGCAAAGTGATATTTGGAAGCCCATCGAGGGCTATGGTGAAAAAGGAAATATCCACAGATGAAATCTGGAAAGAAGCTTTCTGAGAAACTGCTGTGTGATGTGTGACTTTCAATCACAGAGTTACATCGGTATTTCGTGGATCTCTTTGCTAGCCTTATTTCTGTGGAATCTGAGAACAGATATTTAGATTACCTTAGAAGACTATAGAGCCAAAGGAAATATCCTCCGATAACTAAGAGAAAGAAGGTTTCTAAGAAATTCTTTGTGTTCTGTGAAATCATCTTACAGAGTTACAGCATTCCCCACAAGAAGCCTTTAGCTAAGACAGTTCTTGTGGAATTGGCAAAGTGATATTTGGAAGCCCATAGAGGGCTATGGAGAAAAAGGAAATATCCTCAGATGAAATCTGGAAAGAAGCTTTCTGAGAAACTGCTTAGTGTTCTGTTAATTCATCTCACAGAGTTACATCTGCATTTCGTGGATCTCTTTACTAGCCTTCTTTCTGGGGAATCTGAGAACAGATATTTCGGATCCCTTTGAAGACTATAGGGCCAAAGAAAATATCTTCCGATAACAAAGACAAAGAAGCTTTCTGAGAAACTTCTTTGTATTCTGTGAAATCATCTCACAGAGTTACAGCTTTCCCCTCAGGAAGCCTTTCGCTAAAACAGTTCTTGTGGAATTGGCACATTGATATTTGGAAGCCCATAGAGGGCTCTGGTGAAAAAGGAAATATCCTCAGATGAAATCTGGAAAGAAGCTTTCTGAGAAACTGCTCTGTGATGTGTGACTTCCACTCACAGAGTTACATCTGTATTTCGTGGATCTCTTTGCTAGCGTTATTTCTGTGGAATCTGAGAACAGATATTTAGGATCCCTTTGAAGACTATAGGGCCAAAGGAAATATCCTCCGATAACTAAGAGAAAGAAGCTTTCTGAGAAACTTCTTTGTGTTCTGTGAAATCATCTCACAGAGTTACAGCTTTCCCCTCAAGAAGCCTTTCGCTAAGACAGTTCTTGTGGAATTGGCAAAGTGATATTTGGAAGCCCATAGAGGGCTGTGGTGAAAAAGGAAATATCCTCCGATGAAATCTGGAAAGAAGCTTTCTGAGAAACTGCTTAGTGTTCTGTTAATCCATCTCACAGAGTTACATCTATATTTTGTGGATCTCTTAGCTAGCCTTATTTCTGTGGAATCTGAGAACAGATATTTAGGATCCCTTTGAAGACTATAGGGCCAAAGGAAATATCCTCCGATAACTAAGAGAAAGAAGCTTGCTGAGAAACTTCTTTGTGTTTTGTGAAATCATCACACAGAGTTACAGCTTTCCCCTCAAGAAGCCTTTCGCTAAGACAGTTCTTGTGGAATTGGCAAAGTGATATTTGGAAGCCCATACAGGGCTCTGGTGAAAAAGGAAATATCCTCAGATGAAATCTGGAAAGAAGCTTTCTGAGAAACTGCTTAGTGTTCTGTTAATTCATCTCACAGAGTTACATCTGTATTTCGTGGATCTCTTGGCTAGCCTTATTTCTGTGGAATCTGAGAACAGATATTTCGGATCCATTTGAAGACTATAGGGCCAAAGGAAATATCCTCCGATAACAAAGAGAAAGAAGCTTTGTGAGAAACTTCTTTGTGTTCTATGAAATCATCTCACAGAGTTACAGCTTTCCCCTCAAGAAGCCTTTCGCTAAGACAGTTCTTGTGGAATTGGCAATGTGATATTTGGATGCCCATGGAGGGCTATGCTGAAAAAGGAAATATCCTCAGATGAAATCTGGAAAGAAGCTTTCTGAGAAACTGCTCTGTGATGTGTGACTTCCACTCACAGAGTTACATCTGTATTTCGTGGATCTCTTTGCTAGCCTTCTTTCTGTGGAATCTGAGAACAGATAATTCGGATCCCTTAGAAGACTATAGGGCCAAAGGAAAATCCTCCGATAACTATGAGAAAGAAGGTTTCTAAGAAATTCTTTGTGTTCTGTGAAATCATCTCACAGAGTTACAGCTTTCCCCTCAAGAAGCCTTTCGCTAAGACAGTTCTTGTGGAATTGGCAAAGTGATATTTGGAACCCCTAGAGGGCTATGGTGAAAAAGGAAATATCCTCAGATGAAATCTGGAAAGAAGCTTTCTGAGAAACTGCTTAGTGTTCTGTTAATTCATCTCACGAGTTACATCTGTATTTCGTGGATCTCTTTGCTAGCCTTATTTCTGGGGAATCTGTGAACAGATATTTCGGATCCCTTTGAAGACTATAGGACCAAAGGAAATATGTTCCGATAACAAAGAGAAGGAAGCTTTCTGAGAAACTTCTTAGTATTCTGTGAAATCATCTCACAGAGTTACAGCTTTCCCCTCAAGAAGTCTTTCGCTAAAACATTTCTTGTGGAATTGGCAAATTGATATTTGGAAGCCCATAGAGGGCTCTGGTGAAAAAGGAAATATCCTCAGATGAAATCTGGAAAGAAGATTTCTGAGAAACTGCTCTGTGATGTGTGACTTCCACTCACAGAGTTACATCTGTATTTCGTGGATCTCTTTGCTAGCCTTATTTCTGTGGAATCTGAGAACAGATATTTAGGATCCCTTTGAAGACTATAGGGCCAAAGGAAATATCCTCCGATAACTAAGAGAAAGAAGCTTTCTGAGAAACTTCTTTGTGTTCTGTGAAATCATCTCACAGAGTTACAGCTCTCCCCTCAAGAAGCCTTTCGCTAAGACAGTTCTTGTGGAATTGGCAAAGTGATATTTGGAAGCCCATAGAGGTCTATGGTGAAGAAGGAAATATCCTCCGATGAAATCTGGAAAGAAGCTTTCTAAGAAACTGCTTAGTGTTCTGTTAATTCATCTCACAGGGTTACATCTATATTTCGTGGATCTCTTGGCTAGCCTTATTTCTGTGGAATCTGAGAACAGATATTTCGGATCCCTATGAAGACTATAGGGCCAAAGGAAATATCCTCCGATAACAAAGAGAAAGAAGCTTTCTGAGAAACTACTTTGTGTTCTGTGAAATCATCTCACAGAGTTACAGCTTTCCCCTCAAGAAGCCTTTCGCTAAGACAGTTCTTGTGGAATTGGCAAAGTGATATTTGGAAGCCCTTAGAGGGCTATGGTGAAAAAGGAAATATCCTCAGATGAAATCCGGAGAGAAGCTTTCTGAGAAACTGTTCTGTGATGAGTGACTTCCACTCACAGAGTTACATCTATATTTCGTGGATCTCTTTGCTAGCCTTATTTCTGTAGAATCTGAGAACAGATAATTCGGATCCCTTTGAAGACTATAGGGCCAAAGGAAATATCCTCCGATAAGAAAGAGAAAGAAGCTTTCTGAGAAACTTCTTTGTGTTCTGTGAAATCATCTCACAGAGTTACAGCTTTCCCCTCAAGAAGCCTTTCGTTAAGACAGTTCTTGTGAAATTGGCAAAGTGACATTTGGAAGCCCATAGAGGGCTATGGTGAAAAAGGAAATATCCTCCGATGAAATCTGGAAAGAAGCTTTCTGAGAAACTGCTTAGTGTTCTGTTAATTCATCTCACAGAGTTACATCTATATTTCGTGGATCTCTTTGCTAGCCTTATTTCTGTGGAATCTGAGAACAGATATTTCGGATCCCTTTGAAGACGATAGGGCCAAAGGAAATATCCTCCGATAATAAAGAGAAAGAAGCTTTCTGAGAAACTTCTTTGTGTTCTGTGAAATCATCTCACAGAGTTACAGCTTTCCCCTCAAGAAGCCTTTCGCGTAGACAGTTCTTGTGGAATTGACAAAGTGATATTTGGAAGCCCATAGAGGGCTAAGGTGAAAAAGGAAATATCCTCCGATGAAATCTGGAAAGAAGCTTTCTGAGAAACTGCTTAGTGTTCTGTTAATTCATCTCACAGAGTTACATCTATATTTCGTGGATCTCTTTGCTAGCCTTATTTCTGTGGAATCTGAGAACAGATATTTCGGATCCCTTTGAAGACTATAGGGCCAAAGGAAATATCCTCCGATAACAAAGAGAAAGAAGCTTTCTGAGAAACTTCTTTGTGTTCTGTGAAATCATCTCACAGAGTTACAGCTTTCCCCTCAAGAAGCCTTTCGCTACGACAGTTCTTGTGGAATTGGCAAAGTGATATTTGGAAGCCCATAGAGGTTTATGGTGAAAAAGGAAATATCCTCCGATGAAAGCTGGAAAGAAGCTTTCTGAGAAACTGCTTAGTGTTCTGTTAATTCATCTCACAGAGTTACATCTATATTTCGTGGATCTCTTTGCTAGCCTTATTTCTGTGGAATCTGAGAACAGATATTTCGGATCCCTTTGAAGACTATAGGGCCAAAGGAAATATCCTCCGATAACAAAGAGAAAGAAGCCTCCTGAGAAACTTCTTTGTGTTCTGTGAAATCATCTCACAGAGTTACAGCTTTCCCCTCAAGAAGCCTTTCGCTAAGACAGTTCTTGTGGAATTGGTAAAGTGATACTTGGAAGCCCATAGAAGGCTATGGTGAAAAAGGAAATATCCTCCGATCAAATCTGGAAAGAAGCTTTCTGAGAAACTGCTTAGTGTTCTGTTAATTCATCTCACAGAGTTACATCTGTATTTCGTGGATCTCTTTGCTAGCCTTATTTCTGGGGAATGTGAGAACAGATATTTCGGATCCCTTTGAAGACTATAGGGCCAAAGGAAATATCTTCCGATAACAAAGAGAAAGAAGCTTTCTGAGAAACTTCTTTGTTTTCTGTGAAATCATCTCACAAAGTTACAGCTTTCCCCTCAAGAAGCCGTTCGCTAAGACAGTTCTTGTGGAATTGGCAAAGTGATATTTGGAAGCCCATCGAGGGCTATGGTGAAAAAGGAAATATCCACAGATGAAATCTGGAAAGAAGCTTTCTGAGAAACTGCTGTGTGATGTGTGACTTTCAATCACAGAGTTACATCGGTATTTCGTGGATCTCTTTGCTAGCCTCATTTCTGTGGAATCTGAGAACAGATATTTCGGATCCCTTTGAAGACTATAGGGCCAAAGGAAATATCCTCCGATAACAAAGAGAAAGAAGCTTTGTGACAAACTTCTTTGTGTTCCATGAAATCATCTCACAGAGTTACAGCTTTCCCCTCAAGAAGCCTTTCGCTAAGACAGTTCTTGTGGAATTGGCAATGTGATATTTGGATGCCCATGGAGGGCTATGCTGAAAAAGGAAATATCCTCAGATGAAATCTGGAAAGAAGCTTTCTGAGAAACTGCTCTGTGATGTGTGACTTCCACTCACAGAGTTACATCTGTATTTCGTGGATCTCTTTGCTAGCCTTCTTTCTGTGGAATCTGAGAACAGATAATTCGGATCCCTTAGAAGACTATAGGGCCAAAGGAAAATCCTCCGATAACTATGAGAAAGAAGGTTTCTAAGAAATTCTTTGTGTTCTGTGAAATCATCTCACAGAGTTACAGCTTTCCCCTCAAGAAGCCTTTCGCTAAGACAGTTCTTGTGGAATTGGCAAAGTGATATTTGGAACCCCTAGAGGGCTATGGTGAAAAAGGAAATATCCTCAGATGAAATCTGGAAAGAAGCTTTCTGAGAAACTGCTTAGTGTTCTGTTAATTCATCTCACGAGTTACATCTGTATTTCGTGGATCTCTTTGCTAGCCTTATTTCTGGGGAATCTGTGAACAGATATTTCGGATCCCTTTGAAGACTATAGGACCAAAGGAAATATGTTCCGATAACAAAGAGAAGGAAGCTTTCTGAGAAACTTCTTAGTATTCTGTGAAATCATCTCACAGAGTTACAGCTTTCCCCTCAAGAAGTCTTTCGCTAAAACATTTCTTGTGGAATTGGCAAATTGATATTTGGAAGCCCATAGAGGGCTCTGGTGAAAAAGGAAATATCCTCAGATGAAATCTGGAAAGAAGATTTCTGAGAAACTGCTCTGTGATGTGTGACTTCCACTCACAGAGTTACATCTGTATTTCGTGGATCTCTTTGCTAGCCTTATTTCTGTGGAATCTGAGAACAGATATTTAGGATCCCTTTGAAGACTATAGGGCCAAAGGAAATATCCTCCGATAACTAAGAGAAAGAAGCTTTCTGAGAAACTTCTTTGTGTTCTGTGAAATCATCTCACAGAGTTACAGCTCTCCCCTCAAGAAGCCTTTCGCTAAGACAGTTCTTGTGGAATTGGCAAAGTGATATTTGGAAGCCCATAGAGGTCTATGGTGAAGAAGGAAATATCCTCCGATGAAATCTGGAAAGAAGCTTTCTAAGAAACTGCTTAGTGTTCTGTTAATTCATCTCACAGGGTTACATCTATATTTCGTGGATCTCTTGGCTAGCCTTATTTCTGTGGAATCTGAGAACAGATATTTCGGATCCCTATGAAGACTATAGGGCCAAAGGAAATATCCTCCGATAACAAAGAGAAAGAAGCTTTCTGAGAAACTACTTTGTGTTCTGTGAAATCATCTCACAGAGTTACAGCTTTCCCCTCAAGAAGCCTTTCGCTAAGACAGTTCTTGTGGAATTGGCAAAGTGATATTTGGAAGCCCTTAGAGGGCTATGGTGAAAAAGGAAATATCCTCAGATGAAATCCGGAGAGAAGCTTTCTGAGAAACTGTTCTGTGATGAGTGACTTCCACTCACAGAGTTACATCTATATTTCGTGGATCTCTTTGCTAGCCTTATTTCTGTAGAATCTGAGAACAGATAATTCGGATCCCTTTGAAGACTATAGGGCCAAAGGAAATATCCTCCGATAAGAAAGAGAAAGAAGCTTTCTGAGAAACTTCTTTGTGTTCTGTGAAATCATCTCACAGAGTTACAGCTTTCCCCTCAAGAAGCCTTTCGTTAAGACAGTTCTTGTGAAATTGGCAAAGTGACATTTGGAAGCCCATAGAGGGCTATGGTGAAAAAGGAAATATCCTCCGATGAAATCTGGAAAGAAGCTTTCTGAGAAACTGCTTAGTGTTCTGTTAATTCATCTCACAGAGTTACATCTATATTTCGTGGATCTCTTTGCTAGCCTTATTTCTGTGGAATCTGAGAACAGATATTTCGGATCCCTTTGAAGACGATAGGGCCAAAGGAAATATCCTCCGATAATAAAGAGAAAGAAGCTTTCTGAGAAACTTCTTTGTGTTCTGTGAAATCATCTCACAGAGTTACAGCTTTCCCCTCAAGAAGCCTTTCGCGTAGACAGTTCTTGTGGAATTGACAAAGTGATATTTGGAAGCCCATAGAGGGCTAAGGTGAAAAAGGAAATATCCTCCGATGAAATCTGGAAAGAAGCTTTCTGAGAAACTGCTTAGTGTTCTGTTAATTCATCTCACAGAGTTACATCTATATTTCGTGGATCTCTTTGCTAGCCTTATTTCTGTGGAATCTGAGAACAGATATTTCGGATCCCTTTGAAGACTATAGGGCCAAAGGAAATATCCTCCGATAACAAAGAGAAAGAAGCTTTCTGAGAAACTTCTTTGTGTTCTGTGAAATCATCTCACAGAGTTACAGCTTTCCCCTCAAGAAGCCTTTCGCTACGACAGTTCTTGTGGAATTGGCAAAGTGATATTTGGAAGCCCATAGAGGTTTATGGTGAAAAAGGAAATATCCTCCGATGAAAGCTGGAAAGAAGCTTTCTGAGAAACTGCTTAGTGTTCTGTTAATTCATCTCACAGAGTTACATCTATATTTCGTGGATCTCTTTGCTAGCCTTATTTCTGTGGAATCTGAGAACAGATATTTCGGATCCCTTTGAAGACTATAGGGCCAAAGGAAATATCCTCCGATAACAAAGAGAAAGAAGCCTCCTGAGAAACTTCTTTGTGTTCTGTGAAATCATCTCACAGAGTTACAGCTTTCCCCTCAAGAAGCCTTTCGCTAAGACAGTTCTTGTGGAATTGGTAAAGTGATACTTGGAAGCCCATAGAAGGCTATGGTGAAAAAGGAAATATCCTCCGATCAAATCTGGAAAGAAGCTTTCTGAGAAACTGCTTAGTGTTCTGTTAATTCATCTCACAGAGTTACATCTGTATTTCGTGGATCTCTTTGCTAGCCTTATTTCTGGGGAATGTGAGAACAGATATTTCGGATCCCTTTGAAGACTATAGGGCCAAAGGAAATATCTTCCGATAACAAAGAGAAAGAAGCTTTCTGAGAAACTTCTTTGTTTTCTGTGAAATCATCTCACAAAGTTACAGCTTTCCCCTCAAGAAGCCGTTCGCTAAGACAGTTCTTGTGGAATTGGCAAAGTGATATTTGGAAGCCCATCGAGGGCTATGGTGAAAAAGGAAATATCCACAGATGAAATCTGGAAAGAAGCTTTCTGAGAAACTGCTGTGTGATGTGTGACTTTCAATCACAGAGTTACATCGGTATTTCGTGGATCTCTTTGCTAGCCTCATTTCTGTGGAATCTGAGAACAGATATTTCGGATCCCTTTGAAGACTATAGGGCCAAAGGAAATATCCTCCGATAACAAAGAGAAAGAAGCTTTGTGACAAACTTCTTTGTGTTCCATGAAATCATCTCACAGAGTTACAGCTTTCCCCTCAAGAAGCCTTTCGCTAAGACAGTTCTTGTGGAATTGGCAAAGTGATATTTGGATGCCCATAGAGGGCTATGCTGAAAAAGGAAATATCCTCAGATGAAATCTGGAAAGAAGCTTTCTGAGAAACTGCTCTGTGATGTGTGACTTCCACTCACAGAGTTACATCTGTATTTCGTGGATCTCGTTGCTAGCCTTATTTCTGCGGAATCTGAGAACAGATATTTCGGATCCCTTAGAAGACCATAGGGCCAAAGGAAAATCCTCCGATAACTATGAGAAAGAAGTTTTCTGAGAAACTTCTTTGTGTTCTTTGAAATCATCTCACAGAGTTACAGCTTTCCCCTCAAGAAGCCTTTCGCTAAGACAGTTCTTGTGGAATTGGCAAAGTGATATTTGGAAGCCCATAGAGGGCTATGGTGAAAAAGGAAATATCCTCTGATGAAATCTGGAAAGAAGCTTTCTGAGAAACTGCTTAGTGTTCTGTTAATTCATCTCACAGAGTTACATCTGTATTTCGTGGATCTCTTTGCTAGCCTTATTTCTGGGGAATCTGAGAACAGATATTTCGGATCCCTTTGAAGACTATAGGACCAAAGGAAATATGTTCCGATAACAAAGAGAAGGAAGATTTCTGAGAAACTTCTTAGTATTCTGTGAAATCATCTCACAGAGTTACAGCTTTCCCCTCAAGAAGTCTTTCGCTAAAACATTTCTTGTGGAATTGGCAAATTGATATTTGGAAGCCCATAGAGAGCTCTGGTGAAAAAGGAAATATCCTCAGATGAAATCTGGAAAGAAGATGTCTGAGAAACTGCTCTGTGATGTGTGACTTCCACTCACAGAGTTACATCTGTATTTCGTGGATCTCTTTGCTAGCGTTATTTCTGTGGAATCTGAGAACAGATATTTAGGATCCCTTTGAAGACTATAGGGCCAAAGGAAATATCCTCCGATAACTAAGAGAAAGAAGCTTTCTGAGAAACATCTTTGTGTTCTGTGAAATCATCTCACAGAGTTACAGCTTTCCCCTCAAGAAGCCTTTCGCTAATACAGTTCTTGTGGAATTGGCAAAGTGATATTTGGAAGCCCATAGAGGGCTATGGTGAAAAAGGAAATATCCTCAGATGAAATCTGGAAAGAAGCTTTCTGAGAAACTGCTTAGTGTTCTGTTAATTCATCTCACAGAGTTACATCTGTATTTCGTGGATCTCTTGGCTAGCCTTATTTCTGTGGAATCTGAGAACAGATATTTCGGATCCCTTTGAAGACTATAGGGCCAAAGGAAATATCCTCCGATAACAAAGAGAAAGAAGCTTTCTGAGAAACTTCTTTGTGTTCTGTGAAATCATCTCACAGAGTTACAGCTTTCCCCTCAAGAAGCCTTTCGCTAAGACAGTTCTTGTGGAATTGGCAAAGTGATATTTGGAAGCCCATAGAGGGCTATGGTGAAAAAGGAAATATCCTCAGATGAAATCTGGAAAGAAGCTTTCTGAGAAACTGCTTAGTGTTCTGTTAATTCATCTCACAGAGTTACACCTCTATTTCGTGGATCTCTTTGCTTGCCTTATTTCTGGGGAATCTGAGAACAGATATTTCGGATCCCTTTGAAGACGATAGGGCCAAAGGAAATATCTTCCGATAACAAAGAGAAAGAAGCTGTCTGAGAAACTTCTTTGTGTTCTGTGAAATCATCTCACAGAGTTACAGCTTTAACCTCAAGAAGCCTTTCGCTAAGACAGTTCTTGTGGAATTAGCAAAGTGATATTTGGAAGCCCATAGAGGGCTCTGGTGAAAAAGGAAATATCCTCAGATGAAATCTGGAAAGAAGATGTCTGAGAAACTGCTCTGTGATGTGTGACTTCCACTCACAGAGTTACATCTGTATTTCGTGGATCTCTTTGCTAGCCTTATTTCTGTGGAATCTGAGAACAGATATTTCGGATCCCTTTGAAGACTATAGGGCCAAAGGAAATATCCTCCGATAACTAAGAGAAAGAAGGTTTCTAAGAAATTCTTTGTGTTCTGTGAAATCATCTCACAGAGTTACAGCTTTCCCCTCAAGAAGCCTTTCGCTAAGACAGTTCTTGTGGAATTGGCAAAGTGATATTTGGAAGCCCATAGAGGGCTATGGTGAAAAAGGAAATATCCTCAGATGAAATCTGGAAAGAAGCTTTCTGAGAAACTGCTCTGTGATGTGTGACTTCCACTCACAGAGTTACATCTGTATTTCGTGGATCTCTTTGCTAGCCTTATTTCTGTGGAATCTGAGAACAGATATTTAGGATCCCTTTGAAGACTATAGGGCCAAAGGAAATATCCTCCGATAACTAAGAGAAAGAAGCTTTCTGAGAAACTTCTTTGTGTTCTGTGAAATCATCTCACAGAGTTACAGCTCTCCCTTCAAGAAGCCTTTCGCTAAGACAGTTCTTGTGGAATTGGCAAAGTGATATTTGGAAGCCCATAGAGGGCTATGGTGAAAAAGGAAATATCCTCAGATGAAATCTGGAAAGAAGCTTTCTGAGAAACTGCTTAGTGTTCTGTTAATTCATCTCACAGAGTTACATCTGTATTTCGTGGATCTCTTTGCTATCCTTATTTCTGTGGAATCTGAGAACAGATATTTAGGATCCCTTTGAAGACTATAGGGCCAAAGGAAATATCCTCCGATAACTAAGAGAAAGAAGCTTTCTGAGAAACTTCTTTCTGTTCTGTGAAATCATCTCACAGAGTTACAGCTTTCCCCTCAAGAAGCCTTTCGCTAAGACAGTTCTTGTGGAATTGGCAAAGTGATATTTGGAAGCCCATAGAGGGCTATGGTGAAAAAGAAAATATCCTCAGATGAAATCTGGAAAGAAGCTTTCTGAGAAACTGCTTAGTGTTCTGTTAATTCATCTCACAGAGTTACATCTGTATTTCGTGGATCTCTTTGCTAGCCTTATTTCTGTGGAATCTGGGTACAGATATTTCGGATCCCTTTGAAGACTATAGTGCCAAAGGAAATATCCTCCGATAACTAAGAGAAAGAAGTTTTCTGAGAAACTTCTTTGTGTTCTGTGAAATCATCTCACAGAGTTACAGCTTTCCCCTCAAGAAGCCTTTCGCTAAGACAGTTCTTGTGGAATTGGCAAAGTGATATTTGGAAGCCCATAGAGGGCTATGGTGAAAAAGGAAATATCCTCCGATGAAATCTGGAAAGAAGCTTTCTGAGAAACTGCTTAGTGTTCTGTTAATTCATCTCACAGAGTTACATCTGTATTTCATGGATCTCTTTGCTAGCCTTATTTCTGTGGAATCTGAGAACAGATATTTCGGATCCCTTTGAAGACTATAGGGCCAAAGGAAATATCTTCCGATAACAAAGAGAAAGAAGCTGTCTGAGAAACTTCTTTGTGTTCTGTGAAATCATCTCACAGAGTTACAGTTTTCCCCTCAAGAAGCCTTTCGCTAAGACAGTTCTTGTGGAATTGGCAAAGTGATATTTGGAAGCCCACAGAGTGCTATGTTGAAAAAGGAAATATCCTCCGATAAAATCTGGAAAGAAGCTTTCTGAGAAACTGCTCTGTGATGTGTGACTTCCACTCACAGAGTTACATGTGTATTTCGTGGGTCTCTTTGCTAGCCTTATTTCTGTGGAATCTGAGAACAGATATTTAGGATCCCTTTGAAGACTATAGGGCCAAAGGAAATATCTTCCGATAAGAAAGAGAAAGAAGCTTTCTGAGAAACTTCTTTGTGTTCTGTGAAATCATCTCACAGAGTTACAGCTTTCCCCTCAAGAAGCCTTTCACTAAGACAGTTCTTGTGGAATTGGCAAAGTGATATTTGGAAGCCCATAGAGGGCTATGGTGAAAAAGGAAATATCCTCAGATGAAATCTGGAAAGAAGCTTTCTGAGAAACTGCTCTGTGATGTGTGACTTCCACTCACAGAGTTACATCTGTATTTCGTGGATCACTTTGCTAGCCTTATTTCTCTGGAATCTGAGAACAGATATTTAGGATCCCTTTGAAGACTATAGGGCCAAAGGAAATATCCTCCGATAACTAAGAGAAAGAAGCTTTCTGAGAAACTTCTTTGTGTTCTGTGAAATCATCTCACAGAGTTACAGCTCTCCCCTCAAGAAGCCTTTCGCTAAGACAGTTCTTGTGGAATTGGCAAAGTGATATTTGGAAGCCCATAGAGGGCTATGGTGAAAAAGGAAATATCCTCAGATGAAATCTGGAAAGAAGCTTTCTGAGAACTGCTTAGTGTTCTGTTAATTCATCTCACAGAGTTACATCTGTATTTCGTGGATCTCTTTGCTAGCCTTATTTCTGTGAAATCTGGGAACAGATATTTCGGATGTCTTTGAAGACTATAGGGCCAAAGGAAATATCCTCCGATAACTAAGAGAAAGAAGCTTTCTGAGAAACTTCTTTGTGTTCTGTGAAATCATCTCACAGAGTTACAGCTTTCCCCTCAAGAAGCCTTTCGCTAAGACAGTTCTTGTGGAATTGGCAAAGTGATATTTGGAAGCCCATAGAGGGCTATGTTGAAAAAGGAAATATCCTCTGATGAAATCTGGAAAGAAGCTTTCTGAGAAACTGCTTAGTGTTCTGTTAATTCATCTCACAGAGTTACATCTATATTTCGTGTATGTCTTTGCTAGCCTTATTTCTGTGGAATCTGAGAACAGATATTTCGGATCCCTTTGAAGACTATAGGGCCAAAGGAAATATCCTCCGATAACAAAGAGAAAGAAGCTGTCTGAGAAACTTCTTTGTGTTCTGTGAAATTATCTCACAGAGTTACAGCTTTCCCCTCAAGAAGCCTTTCGCTAAGACAGTTCTTGTGGAATTGGCAAAGTGATATTTGGAAGCCCAAAGAGGGCTACGGTGAAAGAGGAAATATCCTCAGATGAAACCTGGAAAGAAGCTTTCTGAGAAACTGTTCTGTGATGTGTGACTTCCGCTCACAGAGTTACATGTGTATTTCGTGGGTCTCTTTGCTAGCCTTATTTCTGTGGAATCTGAGAACAGATATTTAGGATCCCTTTGAAGACTATAGGGCCAAAGGAAATATCTTCCGATAACTAAGAGAAAGAAGCTTTCTGAGAAACTTCTTTGTGTTCTGTGAAATCATCTCACAGAGTTACAGCTTTCCCCTCAAGAAGCCTTTCGCTAAGACAGTTCTTGTGGAATTGGCAAAGTGATATTTGGAAGCCCATAGAGGGCTATGGTGAAAAAGGAAATATCCTCCCATGAAATCTGGAAAGAAGCTTTCTGAAAAACTGCTTAGTGTTCTGTTAATTCATCTCACAGGGTTACATCTATATTTCGTGTATGTCTTTGCTAGCCTTATTTCTGTGGAATCTGAGAACAGATATTTCGGATCCCTTTGAGGACTATAGGGCCAAAGGAAATATCCTCCGATAACAAAGAGAAAGAAGCTTTCTGAGAAACTTCTTTGTGTTCTGTGAAATCATCTCACAGAGTTACAGCTTTCCCCTCAAGAAGCCTTTCGCTAAGACAGTTCTTGTGGAATTGGCAAAGTGATATTTGGAAGCCCATAGAGGGCTATGGTGAAAAAGGAAATATCTTCAGATGAAATCTGGAAAGAAGCTTTCTGAGAAACTGCTTAGTGTTCTGTTAATTCATCTCACAGAGTTACATCTGTATTTCGTGGATCTCTTTGCTAGCCTTATTTCTGTGGAATCTGGGTAGAGATATTTCGGATCCCTTTGAAGACTATAGTGCCAAAGGAAATATCCTCCAATAACTAAGAGAAAGAAGTTTTCTGAGAAACGTCTTTGTGTTCTGTGAAATCATCTCACAGAGTTACAGCTTTCCCCTCAAGAAGCCTTTCGCTAAGACAGTTCTTGTGGAATTGGCAAAGTGATATTTGGAAGCCCATAGAGGGCTATGGTGAAAAAGGAAATATCCTCCGATGAAATCTGGAAAGAAGCTTTCTGAGAAACTGCTTAGTGTTCTGTTAATTCATCTCACAGAGTTACATCTGTATTTCATGGATCTCTTTGCTAGCCTTATTTCTGTGGAATCTGAGAACAGATATTTCGGATCCCTTTGAAGACTATAGGGCCAAAGGAAATATCTTCCGATAACAAAGAGAAAGAAGCTGTCTGAGAAACTTCTTTGTGTTCTGTGAAATCATCTCACAGAGTTACAGCTTTCCCCTCAAGAAGCTTTTCGCTAAGACAGTTCTTGCGGAATTGGCAAAGTGATATTTGGAAGCCCACAGAGTGCTATGTTGAAAAAGGAAATATCCTCCGATAAAATCTGGAAGGAAGCTTTCTGAGAAACTGCTCTGTGATGTGTGACTTCCACTCACAGAGTTACATGTGTATTTCGTGGGTCTCTTTGCTAGCCTTATTTCTGTGGAATCTGAGAACAGATATTTAGGATCCCTTTGAAGACTATAGGGCCAAAGGAAATATCTTCCGATAACAAAGAGAAAGAAGCTTTCTGAGAAACTTCTTTGTGTTCTGTGAAATCATCTCACAGAGTTACAGCTTTCCCCTCAAGAAGCCTTTCACTAAGACAGTTCTTGTGGAATTGGCAAAGTGATATTTGGAAGCCCATAGAGGGCTATGGTGAAAAAGGAAATATCCTCAGATGAAATCTGGAAAGAAGCTTTCTGAGAAACTGCTCTGTGATGTTTGACTTCCACTCACAGAGTTACATCTGTATTTCGTGGATCTCTTTGCTAGCCTTATTTCTCTGGAATCTGAGAACAGATATTTCGGATCCCTTTGAAGACTATAGGGCCAAAGGAAATATCCTCCGATAACTAAGAGAAAGAAGCTTTCTGAGAAACTTCTTTGTGTTCTGTGAAATCATCTCACAGAGTTACAGCTCTCCCCTCAAGAAGCCTTTCGCTAAGACAGTTCTTGTGGAATTGGCAAAGTGATATTTGGAAGCCCATAGAGGGCTATGGTGAAAAAGGAAATATCCTCAGATGAAATCTGGAAAGAAGCTTTCTGAGAAACTGCTCTGTGATGTGTGACTTCCACTCACAGAGTTACATCTGTATTTCGTGGATCTCTTTGCTAGCCTTATTTCTCTGGAATCTGAGAACAGATATTTAGGATCCCTTTGAAGACTATAGGGCCAAAGGAAATATCCTCCGATAACTAAGAGAAAGAAGCTTTCTGAGAAACTTCTTTGTGTTCTGTGAAATCATCTCACAGAGTTACAGCTCTCCCCTCAAGAAGCCTTTCGCTAAGACAGTTCTTGTGGAATTGGCAAAGTGATATTTGGAAGCCCATAGAGGGCTATGGTGAAAAAGGAAATATCCTCAGATGAAATCTGGAAAGAAGCTTTCTGAGAAACTGCTTAGTGTTCTGTTAATTCATCTCACAGAGTTACATCTGTATTTCGTGGATCTCTTTGCTAGCCTTATTTCTGTGAAATCTGGGAACAGATATTTCGGATGCCTTTGAAGACTATAGGGCCAAAGGAAATATCCTCCGATAACTAAGAGAAAGAAGCTTTCTGAGAAACTTCTTTGTGTTCTGTGAAATCATCTCACAGAGTTACAGCTTTCCCCTCAAGAAGCCTTTCGCTAAGACAGTTCTTGTGGAATTGGCAAAGTGATATTTGGAAGCCCATAGAGGGCTATGGTGAAAAAGGAAATATCCTCCCATGAAATCTGGAAAGAAGCTTTCTGAAAAACTGCTTAGTGTTCTGTTAATTCACCTCACAGGGTTACATCTATATTTCGTGTATGTCTTTGCTAGCCTTATTTCTGTGGAATCTGAGAACAGATATTTCGGATCCCTTTGAAGACTATAGGGCCAAAGGAAATATCCTCCGATAACAAAGAGAAAGAAGCTTTCTGAGAAACTTCTTTGTGTTCTGTGAAATCATCTCACAGAGTTACAGCTTTCCCCTCAAGAAGCCTTTCGCTAAGACAGTTCTTGGGGAATTGGCAAAGTGATATTTGGAAGCCCACAGAGTGCTATGTTGAAAAAGGAAATATCCTCCGATAAAATCTGGAAAGAAGCTTTCTGAGAAACTGCTCTGTGATGTGTGACTTCCACTCACAGAGTTACATCTGTATTTCGTGGATCTCTTTGCTAGCCTTATTTCTGGGGAATCTGAGAACAGATATTTAGGATCCCTTTGAAGACTATAGGGCCAAAGGAAATATCTTCCGATAACAAAGAGAAAGAAGCTTTCTGAGAAACTTCTTTGTGTTCTGTGAAATCATCTCACAGAGTTACAGCTTTCCCCTCAAGAAGCCTTTCGCTAAGACAGTTCTTGTGGAATTGGCAAAGTGATATTTGGAAGCCCATAGAGGGCTATGGTGAAAAAGGAAATATCCTCCCATGAAATCTGGAAAGAAGCTTTCTGAAAAACTGCTTAGTGTTCTGTTAATTCATCTCACAGGGTTACATCTATATTTCGTGTATGTCTTTGCTAGCCTTATTTCTGTGGAATCTGAGAACAGATATTTCGGATCCCTTTGAAGACTATAGGGCCAAAGGAAATATCCTCCGATAACAAAGAGAAAGAAGCTTTCTGAGAAACTTCTTTGTGTTCTGTGAAATCATCTCACAGAGTTACAGCTTTCCCCTCAAGAAGCCTTTCGCTAAGACAGTTCTTGTGGAATTGGCAAAGTGATATTTGGAAGCCCATAGAGGGCTATGGTGAAAAAGGAAATATCCTCAGATGAAATCTGGAAAGAAGATTTCTGAGAAACTGCTTAGTGTTCTGTTAATTCATCTCACAGAGTTACATCTGTATTTCGTGGATCTCTTTGCTAGCCTTATTTCTGTGGAATCTGAGAACAGATATTTCGGATCCCTTTGAAGACTATAGGGCCAAAGGAAATATCCTCCGATAACTAAGAGAAAGAAGCTTTCTGAGAAACTTCTTTGTGTTCTGTGAAATCATCTCACAGAGTTACAGCTTTCCCCTGAAGAAGCCTTTCGCTAAGACAGTTCTTGTGGAATTGGCAAAGTGATATTTGGAAGCCCATAGAGGGCTATGTTGAAAAAGGAAATATCCTCTGATGAAATCTGGAAAGAAGCTTTCTGAGAAACTGCTTAGTGTTCTGTTAATTCATCTCACAGAGTTACATCTGTATTTCGTGGATCTCTTTGCTAGCCTTATTTCTGGGGAATCTGAGAACAGATATTTCGGATCCCTTTGAAGACTATAGGACCAAAGGAAATATCTTCCGATAACAAAGAGAAGGAAGCTTTCTGAGAAACTTCTTTGTATTCTGTGAAATCATCTCACAGAGTTACTGCTTTCCCCTCAAGAAGTCTTTCGCTAAAAAATTTCTTGTGGAATTGGCAAATTGATATTTGGAAGCCCATAGAGGGCTATGGTGAAAAAGGAAATATCCTCAGATGAAATCTGGTAAGAAGATTTCTGAGAAACTGCTCTGTGATGTGTGACTTCCACTCACAGAGTTACATCTGTATTTCGTGGATCTCTTTGCTAGCGTTATTTCTGTGGAATCTGAGAACAGATATTTAGGATCCCTTTGAAGACTATAGGGCCAAAGGAAATATCCTCCGATAACTAAGAGAAAGAAGCTTTCTGAGAAGCTTCTTTGTGTTCTGTGAAATCATCTCACAGAGTTACAGCTTTCCCCTCAAGAAGCCTTTCGCTACGACAGTTCTTGTGGAATTGGCAAAGTGATATTTGGAAGCCCATAGAGGGCTATGGTGAAAAAGGAAATATCCTCCCATGAAATCTGGAAAGAAGCTTTCTGAAAAACTGCTTAGTGTTCTGTTAATTCATCTCACAGGGTTACATCTATATTTCGTGGATCTCTTTGCTAGCCTTATTTCTGTGGAATCTGAGAACAGATATTTCGGATCCCTTTGAAGACTATAGGGCCAAAGGAAATATACTCCGATAACTAAGAGAAAGAAGCTTTCTGAGAAACTTCTTTTTGTTCTGTGAAATATTCTCACAGAGTTACAGCTTTCCCCTCAAGAAGCCTTTCGCTAAGACAGTTCTTGTGGAATTGGCAAAGTGATATTTGGAAGCCCATAGAGGGCTATGGTGAAAAAGGAAATATCCTCCGATGAAATCTGGAAAGAAGCTTTCTGAGAAACTGCTTAGTGTTCTGTTAATTCATCTCACAGAGTTACATCTGTATTTCGTGGATCTCTTTGCTAGCCTTATTTCTGTGGAATCTGAGAACAGATATTTCGGATCCCTTTGAAGACTATAGGGCCAAAGGAAATATCCTCCAATAACTAAGAGAAAGAAGCTTGCTGAGAAACTTCTTTGTGTTCTGGGAAATCATCTCACAGAGTTACAGCTTTCCCCTCAAGAAGCCTTTCGCTAAGACAGTTCTTGTGAATTGGCAAAGTGATATTTGGAAGCCCATGGAGGGCTATGGTGAAAAAGGAAATATCCTCCGATGAAACCTGGAAAGAATCTTTCTGAGAAACTGCTCTGTGATGTGTGACTTCCACTCACAGAGTTACATCGGTATTTCGTGGATCTCTTTGCTAGCCTTATTTCTGTGGAATCTGAGAACAGATATTTAGGATCCCTTTGAAGATTATAGGGCCAAAGGAAATATCCTCCGATAACTAAGAGAAAGAAGCTTTCTGAGAAACTTCTTTCTGTTCTGTGAAATCATCTCACAGAGTTACAGCTTTCCCCTCAAGAAGCCTTTCGCTAAGACAGTTCTTGTGGAATTGGCAAAGTGATATTTGGAAGCCCATAGAGGGCTATGGTGAAAAAGGAAATATCCTCAGATGAAATCTGGAAAGAAGCTTTCTGAGAAACTGCTTAGTGTTCTGTTAATTCATCTCACAGAGTTACATCTGTATTTCGTGGATCTCTTTGCTAGCCTTATTTCTGTGGAATCTGGGTAGAGATATTTCGGATCCCTTTGAAGACTATAGTGCCAAAGGAAATATCCTCCAATAACTAAGAGAAAGAAGTTTTCTGAGAAACGTCTTTGTGTTCTGTGAAATCATCTCACAGAGTTACAGCTTTCCCCTCAAGAAGCCTTTCGCTAAGACAGTTCTTGTGGAATTGGCAAAGTGATATTTGGAAGCCCCTAGAGGGCTATCGTGAAAAAGGAAATATCCTCCGATGAAATCTGGAAAGAAGCTTTCTGAGAAACTGCTTAGTGTTCTGTTAATTCATCTCACAGAGTTACATCTGTATTTCATGGATCTCTTTGCTAGCCTTATTTCTGTGGAATCTGAGAACAGATATTTCGGATCCCTTTGAAGACTATAGGGCCAAAGGAAATATCTTCCGATAACAAAGAGAAAGAAGCTGTCTGAGAAACTTCTTTGTGTTCTGTGAAATCATCTCACAGAGTTACAGCTTTCCCCTCAAGAAGCCTTTCGCTAAGACAGTTCTTGCGGAATTGGCAAAGTGATATTTGGAAGCCCACAGAGTGCTATGTTGAAAAAGGAAATATCCTCCGATAAAATCTGGAAGGAAGCTTTCTGAGAAACTGCTCTGTGATGTGTGACTTCCACTCACAGAGTTACATGTGTATTTCGTGGGTCTCTTTGCTAGCCTAATTTCTGTGGAATCTGAGAACAGATATTTAGGATCCCTTTGAAGACTATAGGGCCAAAGGAAATATCTTCCGATAACAAAGAGAAAGAAGCTTTCTGAGAAACTTCTTTGTGTTCTGTGAAATCATCTCACAGAGTTACAGCTTTCCCCTCAAGAAGCCTTTCACTAAGACAGTTCTTGTGGAATTGGCAAAGTGATATTTGGAAGCCCATAGAGGGCTATGGTGAAAAAGGAAATATCCTCAGATGAAATCTGGAAAGAAGCTTTCTGAGAAACTGCTTAGTGTTCTGTTAATTCATCTCACAGAGTTACATCTGTATTTCGTGGATCTCTTTGCTAGCCTTATTTCTGTGAAATCTGGGAACAGATATTTCGGATGCCTTTGAAGACTATAGGGCCAAAGGAAATATCCTCCGATAACTAAGAGAAAGAAGCTTTCTGAGAAACTTCTTTGTGTTCTGTGAAATCATCTCACAGAGTTACAGCTTTCCCCTCAAGAAGCCTTTCGCTAAGACAGTTCTTGTGGAATTGGCAAAGTGATATTTGGAAGCCCATAGAGGGCTATGGTGAAAAAGGAAATATCCTCCCATGAAATCTGGAAAGAAGCTTTCTGAAAAACTGCTTAGTGTTCTGTTAATTCATCTCACAGGGTTACATCTATATTTCGTGTATGTCTTTGCTAGCCTTATTTCTGTGGAATCTGAGAACAGATATTTCGGATCCCTTTGAAGACTATAGGGCCAAAGGAAATATCCTCCGATAACAAAGAGAAAGAAGCTTTCTGAGAAACTTCTTTGTGTTCTGTGAAATCATCTCACAGAGTTACAGCTTTCCCCTCAAGAAGCCTTTCGCTAAGACAGTTCTTGTGGAATTGGCAAAGTGATATTTGGAAGCCCAAAGAGGGCTACGGTGAAAAAGGAAATATCCTCAGATGAAATCTGGAAAGAAGCTTTCTGAGAAACTGTTCTGTGATGTGTGACTTCCACTCACAGAGTTACATCTGTATTTCGTGGATCTCTTTGCTAGCCTCATTTCTGTGGAATCTGAGAACAGATATTTCGGATCCCTTTGAAGACTATAGGGCCAAAGGAAATATCCTCCGATAACTAAGAGAAAGAAGCTTTCTGAAAAACTTCTTTGTGTTCTGTGAAATCATCTCACAGAGTTACAGCTTTCCCCTCAAGAAGCCTTTCGCTAAGACAGTTCTTGTGGAATTGGCAAAGTGATATTTGGAAGCCCATAGACGGCTATGGTGAAAAAGGAAATATCCTCCGATGAAATCTGGAAAGAAGCTTTCTGAGAAACTGCTTAGTGTTCTGTTAATTCATCTCACAGAGTTACATCTGTATTTCATGGATCTCTTTGCTAGCCTTATTTCTGTGGAATCTGAGAACAGATATTTCGGATCCCTTTGAAGACTATAGGGCCAAAGGAAATATCTTCCGATAACAAAGAGAAAGAAGCTGCCTGAGAAACTTCTTTGTGTTCTGTGAAATCATCTCACAGAGTTACAGCTTTCCCCTCAAGAAGCCTTTCGCTAAGACAGTTCTTGCGGAATTGGCAAAGTGATATTTGGAAGCCCACAGAGTGCTATGTTGAAAAAGGAAATATCCTCCGATAAAATCTGGAAGGAAGCTTTCTGAGAAACTGCTCTGTGATGTGTGACTTCCACTCACAGAGTTACATGTGTATTTCGTGGGTCTCTTTGCTAGCCTAATTTCTGTGGAATCTGAGAACAGATATTTAGGATCCCTTTGAAGACTATAGGGCCAAAGGAAATATCTTCCGATAACAAAGAGAAAGAAGCTTTCTGAGAAACTTCTTTGTGTTCTGTGAAATCATCTCACAGAGTTACAGCTTTCCCCTCAAGAAGCCTTTCACTAAGACAGTTCTTGTGGAATTGGCAAAGTGATATTTGGAAGCCCATAGAGGGCTATGGTGAAAAAGGAAATATCCTCAGATGAAATCTGGAAAGAAGCTTTCTGAGAAACTGCTCTGTGATGTGTGACTTCCACTCACAGAGTTACATCTGTATTTCGTGGATCTCTTTGCTAGCCTTATTTCTCTGGAATCTGAGAACAGATATTTAGGATCCCTTTGAAGACTATAGGGCCAAAGGAAATATCCTCCAATAACTAAGAGAAAGAAGCTTTCTGAGAAACTTCTTTGTGTTCTGTGAAATCATCTCACAGAGTTACAGCTCTCCCCTCAAGAAGCCTTTCGCTAAGACAGTTCTTGTGGAATTGGCAAAGTGATATTTGGAAGCCCATAGAGGGCTATGGTGAAAAAGGAAATATCCTCAGATGAAATCTGGAAAGAAGCTTTCTGAGAAACTGCTTAGTGTTCTGTTAATTCATCTCACAGAGTTACATCTGTATTTCGTGGATCTCTTTGCTAGCCTTATTTCTGTGAAATCTGGGAACAGATATTTCGGATGCCTTTGAAGACTATAGGGCCAAAGGAAATATCCTCCGATAACTAAGAGAAAGAAGCTTTCTGAGAAACTTCTTTGTGTTCTGTGAAATCATCTCACAGAGTTACAGCTTTCCCCTCAAGAAGCCTTTCGCTAAGACAGTTCTTGTGGAATTGGCAAAGTGATATTTGGAAGCCCATAGAGGGCTATGGTGAAAAAGGAAATATCCTCCCATGAAATCTGGAAAGAAGCTTTCTGAAAAACTGCTTAGTGTTCTGTTAATTCATCTCACAGGGTTACATCTATATTTCGTGTATGTCTTTGCTAGCCTTATTTCTGTGGAATCTGAGAACAGATATTTCGGATCCCTTTGAAGACTATAGGGCCAAAGGAAATATCCTCCGATAACAAAGAGAAAGAAGCTTTCTGAGAAACTTCTTTGTGTTCTGTGAAATCATCTCACAGAGTTACAGCTTTCCCCTCAAGAAGCCTTTCGCTAAGACAGTTCTTGGGGAATTGGCAAAGTGATATTTGGAAGCCCACAGAGTGCTATGTTGAAAAAGGAAATATCCTCCGATAAAATCTGGAAAGAAGCTTTCTGAGAAACTGCTCTGTGATGTGTGACTTCCACTCACAGAGTTACATCTGTATTTCGTGGATCTCTTTGCTAGCCTTATTTCTGGGGAATCTGAGAACAGATATTTAGGATCCCTTTGAAGACTATAGGGCCAAAGGAAATATCTTCCGATAACAAAGAGAAAGAAGCTTTTTGAGAAACTTCTTTGTGTTCTGTGAAATCAACTCACAGAGTTACAGCTTTCCCCTCAAGAAGCCTTTCGCTAAGACAGTTCTTGTGGAATTGGCAAAGTGATATTTGGAAGCCCATAGAGGGCTATGGTGAAAAAGGAAATATCCTCCCATGAAATCTGGAAAGAAGCTTTCTGAAAAACTGCTTAGTGTTCTGTTAATTCATCTCACAGGGTTACATCTATATTTCGTGTATGTCTTTGCTAGCCTTATTTCTGTGGAATCTGAGAACAGATATTTCGGATCCCTTTGAAGACTATAGGGCCAAAGGAAATATCCTCCGATAACAAAGAGAAAGAAGCTTTCTGAGAAACTTCTTTGTGTTCTGTGAAATCATCTCACAGAGTTACAGCTTTCCCCTCAAGAAGCCTTTCGCTAAGACAGTTCTTGTGGAATTGGCAAAGTGATATTTGGAAGCCCATAGAGGGCTATGGTGAAAAAGGAAATATCCTCAGATGAAATCTGGAAAGAAGATTTCTGAGAAACTGCTTAGTGTTCTGTTAATTCATCTCACAGAGTTACATCTGTATTTCGTGGATCTCTTTGCTAGCCTTATTTCTGTGGAATCTGAGAACAGATATTTCGGATCCCTTTGAAGACTATAGGGCCAAAGGAAATATCCTCCGATAACTAAGAGAAAGAAGCTTTCTGAGAAACTTCTTTGTGTTCTGTGAAATCATCTCACAGAGTTACAGCTTTCCCCTGAAGAAGCCTTTCGCTAAGACAGTTCTTGTGGAATTGGCAAAGTGATATTTGGAAGCCCATAGAGGGCTATGTTGAAAAAGGAAATATCCTCTGATGAAATCTGGAAAGAAGCTTTCTGAGAAACTGCTTAGTGTTCTGTTAATTCATCTCACAGAGTTACATCTGTATTTCGTGGATCTCTTTGCTAGCCTTATTTCTGGGGAATCTGAGAACAGATATTTCGGATCCCTTTGAAGACTATAGGACCAAAGGAAATATCTTCCGATAACAAAGAGAAGGAAGCTTTCTGAGAAACTTCTTTGTATTCTGTGAAATCATCTCACAGAGTTACTGCTTTCCCCTCAAGAAGTCTTTCGCTAAAAAATTTCTTGTGGAATTGGCAAATTGATATTTGGAAGCCCATAGAGGGCTATGGTGAAAAAGGAAATATCCTCAGATGAAATCTGGAAAGAAGATTTCTGAGAAACTGCTCTGTGATGTGTCACTTCCACTCACAGAGTTACATCTGTATTTCGTGGATCTCTTTGCTAGCGTTATTTCTGTGGAATCTGAGAACAGATATTTAGGATCCCTTTGAAGACTATAGGGCCAAAGGAAATATCCTCCGATAACTAAGAGAAAGAAGCTTTCTGAGAAGCTTCTTTGTGTTCTGTGAAATCATCTCACAGAGTTACAGCTTTCCCCTCAAGAAGCCTTTCGCTACGACAGTTCTTGTGGAATTGGCAAAGTGATATTTGGAAGCCCATAGAGGGCTATGGTGAAAAAGGAAATATCCTCCCATGAAATCTGGAAAGAAGCTTTCTGAAAAACTGCTTAGTGTTCTGTTAATTCATCTCACAGGGTTACATCTATATTTCGTGGATCTCTTTGCTAGCCTTATTTCTGTGGAATCTGAGAACAGATATTTCGGATCCCTTTGAAGACTATAGGGCCAAAGGAAATATCCTCCGAAAACAAAGAGAAAGAAGCTTTCTGAGAAACTTCTTTTTGTTCTGTGAAATCATCTCACAGAGTTACAGCTTTCCCCTCAAGAAGCCTTTCGCTAAGACAGTTCTTGTGGAATTGGCAAAGTGATATTTGGAAGCCCATAGAGGGCTATGGTGAAAAAGGAAATATCCTCCGATGAAATCTGGAAAGAAGCTTTCTGAGAAACTGCTTAGTGTTCTGTTAATTCATCTCACAGAGTTACATCTGTATTTCGTGGATCTCTTTGCTAGCCTTATTTCTGTGGAATCTGAGAACAGATATTTCGGATCCCTTTGAAGACTATAGGGCCAAAGGAAATATCCTCCAATAACTAAGAGAAAGAAGCTTGCTGAGAAACTTCTTTGTGTTCTGGGAAATCATCTCACAGAGTTACAGCTTTCCCCTCAAGAAGCCTTTCGCTAAGACAGTTCTTGTGAATTGGCAAAGTGATATTTGGAAGCCCATGGAGGGCTATGGTGAAAAAGGAAATATCCTCCGATGAAACCTGGAAAGAAGCTTTCTGAGAAACTGCTCTGTGATGTGTGACTTCCACTCACAGAGTTACATCGGTATTTCGTGGATCTCTTTGCTAGCCTTATTTCTGTGGAATCTGAGAACAGATATTTAGGATCCCTTTGAAGATTATAGGGCCAAAGGAAATATCCTCCGATAACTAAGAGAAAGAAGCTTTCTGAGAAACTTCTTTCTGTTCTGTGAAATCATCTCACAGAGTTACAGCTTTCCCCTCAAGAAGCCTTTCGCTAAGACAGTTCTTGTGGAATTGGCAAAGTGATATTTGGAAGCCCATAGAGGGCTATGGTGAAAAAGGAAATATCCTCAGATGAAATCTGGAAAGAAGCTTTCTGAGAAACTGCTTAGTGTTCTGTTAATTCATCTCACAGAGTTACATCTGTATTTCGTGGATCTCTTTGCTAGCCTTATTTCTGTGGAATCTGGGTAGAGATATTTCGGATCCCTTTGAAGACTATAGTGCCAAAGGAAATATCCTCCAATAACTAAGAGAAAGAAGTTTTCTGAGAAACGTCTTTGTGTTCTGTGAAATCATCTCACAGAGTTACAGCTTTCCCCTCAAGAAGCCTTTCGCTAAGACAGTTCTTGTGGAATTGGCAAAGTGATATTTGGAAGCCCCTAGAGGGCTATGGTGAAAAAGGAAATATCCTCCGATGAAATCTGGAAAGAAGCTTTCTGAGAAACTGCTTAGTGTTCTGTTAATTCATCTCACAGAGTTACATCTGTATTTCATGGATCTCTTTGCTAGCCTTATTTCTGTGGAATCTGAGAACAGATATTTCGGATCCCTTTGAAGACTATAGGGCCAAAGGAAATATCTTCCGATAACAAAGAGAAAGAAGCTGTCTGAGAAACTTCTTTGTGTTCTGTGAAATCATCTCACAGAGTTACAGCTTTCCCCTCAAGAAGCCTTTCGCTAAGACAGTTCTTGCGGAATTGGCAAAGTGATATTTGGAAGCCCACAGAGTGCTATGTTGAAAAAGGAAATATCCTCCGATAAAATCTGGAAGGAAGCTTTCTGAGAAACAGCTCTGTGATGTGTGACTTCCACTCACAGAGTTACATGTGTATTTCGTGGGTCTCTTTGCTAGCCTAATTTCTGTGGAATCTGAGAACAGATATTTAGGATCCCTTTGAAGACTATAGGGCCAAAGGAAATATCTTCCGATAACAAAGAGAAAGAAGCTTTCTGAGAAACTTCTTTGTGTTCTGTGAAATCATCTCACAGAGTTACAGCTTTCCCCTCAAGAAGCCTTTCACTAAGACAGTTCTTGTGGAATTGGCAAAGTGATATTTGGAAGCCCATAGAGGGCTATGGTGAAAAAGGAAATATCCTCAGATGAAATCTGGAAAGAAGCTTTCTGAGAAACTGCTTAGTGTTCTGTTAATTCATCTCACAGAGTTACATCTGTATTTCGTGGATCTCTTTGCTAGCCTTATTTCTGTGAAATCTGGGAACAGATATTTCGGATGCCTTTGAAGACTATAGGGCCAAAGGAAATATCCTCCGATAACTAAGAGAAAGAAGCTTTCTGAGAAACTTCTTTGTGTTCTGTGAAATCATCTCACAGAGTTACAGCTTTCCCCTCAAGAAGCCTTTCGCTAAGACAGTTCTTGTGGAATTGGCAAAGTGATATTTGGAAGCCCATAGAGGGCTATGGTGAAAAAGGAAATATCCTCCCATGAAATCTGGAAAGAAGCTTTCTGAAAAACTGCTTAGTGTTCTGTTAATTCATCTCACAGGGTTACATCTATATTTCGTGTATGTCTTTGCTAGCCTTATTTCTGTGGAATCTGAGAACAGATATTTCGGATCCCTTTGAAGACTATAGGGCCAAAGGAAATATCCTCCGATAACAAAGAGAAAGAAGCTTTCTGAGAAACTTCTTTGTGTTCTGTGAAATCATCTCACAGAGTTACAGCTTTCCCCTCAAGAAGCCTTTCGCTAAGACAGTTCTTGTGGAATTGGCAAAGTGATATTTGGAAGCCCAAAGAGGGCTACGGTGAAAAAGGAAATATCCTCAGATGAAATCTGGAAAGAAGCTTTCTGAGAAACTGTTCTGTGATGTGTGACTTCCACTCACAGAGTTACATCTGTATTTCGTGGATCTCTTTGCTAGCCTCATTTCTGTGGAATCTGAGAACAGATATTTCGGATCCCTTTGAAGACTATAGGGCCAAAGGAAATATCCTCCGATAACTAAGAGAAAGAAGCTTTCTGAAAAACTTCTTTGTGTTCTGTGAAATCATCTCACAGAGTTACAGCTTTCCCCTCAAGAAGCCTTTCGCTAAGACAGTTCTTGTGGAATTGGCAAAGTGATATTTGGAAGCCCATAGACGGCTATGTTGAAAAAGGAAATATCCTCCCATGAAATCTGGAAAGAAGCTTTCTGAAAAACTGCTTAGTGTTCTGTTAATTCATCTCACAGGGTTACATCTATATTTCGTGGATGTCTTTGCTAGCCTTATTTCTGTGGAATCTGAGAACAGATATTTCGGATCCGTTTGAAGACTATAGGGCCAAAGGAAATATCCTCCGATAACAAAGATAAAGAAGCTTTCTGAGAAACTTCTTTGTGTTCTGTGAAATCATCTCACAGAGTTACAGCTTTCCCCTCAAGAAGCCTTTCGCTAAGACAGTTCTTGTGGAATTGGCAAAGTGATATTTGGAAGCCCATAGAGGGCTATTGTGAAAAAGGAATATCCTCCGATGAAATCTGGAAAGAAGCTTTCTGAGAAACTGCTTAGTGTTCTGTTAATTCATCTCACAGAGTTACATCTATATTTCATGGATCTCTTTGCTAGCCTTATTTCTGTGGAATCTGAGAACAGATATTTCGGATCCCTTTGAAGACTATAGGGCCAAAGGAAATATCCTCCGATAACAAAGAGAAAGAAGCCTCCTGAGAAACTTCTTTGTGTTCTGTGAAATCATCTCACAGAGTTACAGCTTTCCCCTCAAGAAGCCTTTCGCTAAGACAGTTCTTGTGGAATTGGCAAAGTGATACTTGGAAGCCCATAGAAGGCTATGGTGAAACAGGAAATATCCTCCGATCAAATCTGGAAAGAAGCTTTCTGAGAAACTGCTTAGTGTTCTGTTAATTCATCTCACAGAGTTACATCTGTATTTCGTGGATCTCTTTGCTAGCCTTATTTCTGGGGAATCTGAGAACAGATATTTCGGATCCCTTTGAAGACTATAGGGCCAAAGGAAATATCTTCCGATAACAAAGAGAAAGAAGCTTTCTGAGAAACTTCTTTGTTTTCTGTGAAATCATCTCACAGAGTTACAGCTTTCCCCTCAAGAAGCCGTTCGCTAAGACAGTTCTTGTGGAATTGGCAAAGTGATATTTGGAAGCCCATCGAGGGCTACGGTGAAAAAGGAAATATCCACAGATGAAATCTGGAAAGAAGCTTTCTGAGAAACTGCTGTGTGATGTGTGACTTTCAATCACAGAGTTACATCGGTATTTCGTGGATCTCTTTGCTAGCCTTATTTCTGTGGAATCTGAGAACAGATATTTAGGATACCTTAGAAGACTATAGAGCCAAAGGAAATATCCTCCGATAACTAAGAGAAAGAAGGTTTCTAAGAAATTCTTTGTGTTCTGTGAAATCATCTTACAGAGTTACAGCTTTCCCCACAAGAAGCCTTAGCTAAGACAGTTCTTGTGGAATTGGCAAAGTGATATTTGGAAGCCCATAGAGGGCTATGGAGAAAAAGGAAATATCCTCAGATGAAATCTGGAAAGAAGCTTTCTGAGAAACTGCTTAGTGTTCTGTTAATTCATCTCACAGAGTTACATCTGCATTTCGTGGATCTCTTTACTAGCCTTCTTTCTGGGGAATCTGAGAACAGATATTTCGGATCCCTTTGAAGACTATAGGGCCAAAGGAAATATCCTCCGATAACAAAGACAAAGAAGCTTTCTGAGAAACTTCTTTGTGTTCTGTGAAATCATCTCACAGAGTTACAGCTCTCCCCTCAAGAAGCCTTTCGCTAAGACAGTTCTTGTGGAATTGGCAAAGTGATATTTGGAAGCCCATAGAGGGCTATGGTGAAAAAGGAAATATCCTCAGATGAAATCTGGAAAGAAGCTTTCTGAGAAACTGCTTAGTGTTCTGTTAATTCATCTCACAGAGTTACATCTGTATTTCGTGGATCTCTTTGCTAGCCTTATTTCTGTGAAATCTGGGAACAGATATTTCGGATGCCTTTGAAGACTATAGGGCCAAAGGAAATATCCTCCGATAACTAAGAGAAAGAAGCTTTCTGAGAAACTTCTTTGTGTTCTGTGAAATCATCTCACAGAGTTACAGCTTTCCCCTCAAGAAGCCTTTCGCTAAGACAGTTCTTGTGGAATTGGCAAAGTGATATTTGGAAGCCCATAGAGGGCTATGGTGAAAAAGGAAATATCCTCCCATGAAATCTGGAAAGAAGCTTTCTGAAAAACTGCTTAGTGTTCTGTTAATTCATCTCACAGGGTTACATCTATATTTCGTGTATGTCTTTGCTAGCCTTATTTCTGTGGAATCTGAGAACAGATATTTCGGATCCCTTTGAAGACTATAGGGCCAAAGGAAATATCCTCCGATAACAAAGAGAAAGAAGCTTTCTGAGAAACTTCTTTGTGTTCTGTGAAATCATCTCACAGAGTTACAGCTTTCCCCTCAAGAAGCCTTTCGCTAAGACAGTTCTTGGGGAATTGGCAAAGTGATATTTGGAAGCCCACAGAGTGCTATGTTGAAAAAGGAAATATCCTCCGATAAAATCTGGAAAGAAGCTTTCTGAGAAACTGCTCTGTGATGTGTGACTTCCACTCACAGAGTTACATCTGTATTTCGTGGATCTCTTTGCTAGCCTTATTTCTGGGGAATCTGAGAACAGATATTTAGGATCCCTTTGAAGACTATAGGGCCAAAGGAAATATCTTCCGATAACAAAGAGAAAGAAGCTTTTTGAGAAACTTCTTTGTGTTCTGTGAAATCATCTCACAGAGTTACAGCTTTCCCCTCAAGAAGCCTTTCGCTAAGACAGTTCTTGTGGAATTGGCAAAGTGATATTTGGAAGCCCATAGAGGGCTATGGTGAAAAAGGAAATATCCTCCCATGAAATCTGGAAAGAAGCTTTCTGAAAAACTGCTTAGTGTTCTGTTAATTCATCTCACAGGGTTACATCTATATTTCGTGTATGTCTTTGCTAGCCTTATTTCTGTGGAATCTGAGAACAGATATTTCGGATCCCTTTGAAGACTATAGGGCCAAAGGAAATATCCTCCGATAACAAAGAGAAAGAAGCTTTCTGAGAAACTTCTTTGTGTTCTGTGAAATCATCTCACAGAGTTACAGCTTTCCCCTCAAGAAGCCTTTCGCTAAGACAGTTCTTGTGGAATTGGCAAAGTGATATTTGGAAGCCCATAGAGGGCTATGGTGAAAAAGGAAATATCCTCAGATGAAATCTGGAAAGAAGATTTCTGAGAAACTGCTTAGTGTTCTGTTAATTCATCTCACAGAGTTACATCTGTATTTCGTGGATCTCTTTGCTAGCCTTATTTCTGTGGAATCTGAGAACAGATATTTCGGATCCCTTTGAAGACTATAGGGCCAAAGGAAATATCCTCCGATAACTAAGAGAAAGAAGCTTTCTGAGAAACTTCTTTGTGTTCTGTGAAATCATCTCACAGAGTTACAGCTTTCCCCTGAAGAAGCCTTTCGCTAAGACAGTTCTTGTGGAATTGGCAAAGTGATATTTGGAAGCCCATAGAGGGCTATGTTGAAAAAGGAAATATCCTCTGATGAAATCTGGAAAGAAGCTTTCTGAGAAACTGCTTAGTGTTCTGTTAATTCATCTCACAGAGTTACATCTGTATTTCGTGGATCTCTTTGCTAGCCTTATTTCTGGGGAATCTGAGAACAGATATTTCGGATCCCTTTGAAGACTATAGGACCAAAGGAAATATCTTCCGATAACAAAGAGAAGGAAGCTTTCTGAGAAACTTCTTTGTATTCTGTGAAATCATCTCACAGAGTTACTGCTTTCCCCTCAAGAAGTCTTTCGCTAAAAAATTTCTTGTGGAATTGGCAAATTGATATTTGGAAGCCCATAGAGGGCTATGGTGAAAAAGGAAATATCCTCAGATGAAATCTGGAAAGAAGATTTCTGAGAAACTGCTCTGTGATGTGTCACTTCCACTCACAGAGTTACATCTGTATTTCGTGGATCTCTTTGCTAGCGTTATTTCTGTGGAATCTGAGAACAGATATTTAGGATCCCTTTGAAGACTATAGGGCCAAAGGAAATATCCTCCGATAACTAAGAGAAAGAAGCTTTCTGAGAAACTTCTTTGTGTTCTGTGAAATCATCTCACAGAGTTACAGCTTTCCCCTCAAGAAGCCTTTCGCTACGACAGTTCTTGTGGAATTGGCAAAGTGATATTTGGAAGCCCATAGAGGGCTATGGTGAAAAAGGAAATATCCTCCCATGAAATCTGGAAAGAAGCTTTCTGAAAAACTGCTTAGTGTTCTGTTAATTCATCTCACAGGGTTACATCTATATTTCGTGGATCTCTTTGCTAGCCTTATTTCTGTGGAATCTGAGAACAGATATTTCGGATCCCTTTGAAGACTATAGGGCCAAAGGAAATATCCTCCGAAAACAAAGAGAAAGAAGCTTTCTGAGAAACTTCTTTTTGTTCTGTGAAATCATCTCACAGAGTTACAGCTTTCCCCTCAAGAAGCCTTTCGCTAAGACAGTTCTTGTGGAATTGGCAAAGTGATATTTGGAAGCCCATAGAGGGCTATGGTGAAAAAGGAAATATCCTCCGATGAAATCTGGAAAGAAGCTTTCTGAGAAACTGCTTAGTGTTCTGTTAATTCATCTCACAGAGTTACATCTGTATTTCGTGGATCTCTTTGCTAGCCTTATTTCTGTGGAATCTGAGAACAGATATTTCGGATCCCTTTGAAGACTATAGGGCCAAAGGAAATATCCTCCAATAACTAAGAGAAAGAAGCTTGCTGAGAAACTTCTTTGTGTTCTGGGAAATCATCTCACAGAGTTACAGCTTTCCCCTCAAGAAGCCTTTCGCTAAGACAGTTCTTGTGAATTGGCAAAGTGATATTTGGAAGCCCATGGAGGGCTATGGTGAAAAAGGAAATATCCTCCGATGAAACCTGGAAAGAAGCTTTCTGAGAAACTGCTCTGTGATGTGTGACTTCCACTCACAGAGTTACATCGGTATTTCGTGGATCTCTTTGCTAGCCTTATTTCTGTGGAATCTGAGAACAGATATTTAGGATCCCTTTGAAGATTATAGGGCCAAAGGAAATATCCTCCGATAACTAAGAGAAAGAAGCTTTCTGAGAAACTTCTTTCTGTTCTGTGAAATCATCTCACAGAGTTACAGCTTTCCCCTCAAGAAGCCTTTCGCTAAGACAGTTCTTGTGGAATTGGCAAAGTGATATTTGGAAGCCCATAGAGGGCTATGGTGAAAAAGGAAATATCCTCAGATGAAATCTGGAAAGAAGCTTTCTGAGAAACTGCTTAGTGTTCTGTTAATTCATCTCACAGAGTTACATCTGTATTTCGTGGATCTCTTTGCTAGCCTTATTTCTGTGGAATCTGGGTAGAGATATTTCGGATCCCTTTGAAGACTATAGTGCCAAAGGAAATATCCTCCAATAACTAAGAGAAAGAAGTTTTCTGAGAAACGTCTTTGTGTTCTGTGAAATCATCTCACAGAGTTACAGCTTTCCCCTCAAGAAGCCTTTCGCTAAGACAGTTCTTGTGGAATTGGCAAAGTGATATTTGGAAGCCCCTAGAGGGCTATGGTGAAAAAGGAAATATCCTCCGATGAAATCTGGAAAGAAGCTTTCTGAGAAACTGCTTAGTGTTCTGTTAATTCATCTCACAGAGTTACATCTGTATTTCATGGATCTCTTTGCTAGCCTTATTTCTGTGGAATCTGAGAACAGATATTTCGGATCCCTTTGAAGACTATAGGGCCAAAGGAAATATCTTCCGATAACAAAGAGAAAGAAGCTGTCTGAGAAACTTCTTTGTGTTCTGTGAAATCATCTCACAGAGTTACAGCTTTCCCCTCAAGAAGCCTTTCGCTAAGACAGTTCTTGCGGAATTGGCAAAGTGATATTTGGAAGCCCACAGAGTGCTATGTTGAAAAAGGAAATATCCTCCGATAAAATCTGGAAGGAAGCTTTCTGAGAAACAGCTCTGTGATGTGTGACTTCCACTCACAGAGTTACATGTGTATTTCGTGGGTCTCTTTGCTAGCCTAATTTCTGTGGAATCTGAGAACAGATATTTAGGATCCCTTTGAAGACTATAGGGCCAAAGGAAATATCTTCCGATAACAAAGAGAAAGAAGCTTTCTGAGAAACTTCTTTGTGTTCTGTGAAATCATCTCACAGAGTTACAGCTTTCCCCTCAAGAAGCCTTTCACTAAGACAGTTCTTGTGGAATTGGCAAAGTGATATTTGGAAGCCCATAGAGGGCTATGGTGAAAAAGGAAATATCCTCAGATGAAATCTGGAAAGAAGCTTTCTGAGAAACTGCTTAGTGTTCTGTTAATTCATCTCACAGAGTTACATCTGTATTTCGTGGATCTCTTTGCTAGCCTTATTTCTGTGAAATCTGGGAACAGATATTTCGGATGCCTTTGAAGACTATAGGGCCAAAGGAAATATCCTCCGATAACTAAGAGAAAGAAGCTTTCTGAGAAACTTCTTTGTGTTCTGTGAAATCATCTCACAGAGTTACAGCTTTCCCCTCAAGAAGCCTTTCGCTAAGACAGTTCTTGTGGAATTGGCAAAGTGATATTTGGAAGCCCATAGAGGGCTATGGTGAAAAAGGAAATATCCTCCCATGAAATCTGGAAAGAAGCTTTCTGAAAAACTGCTTAGTGTTCTGTTAATTCATCTCACAGGGTTACATCTATATTTCGTGTATGTCTTTGCTAGCCTTATTTCTGTGGAATCTGAGAACAGATATTTCGGATCCCTTTGAAGACTATAGGGCCAAAGGAAATATCCTCCGATAACAAAGAGAAAGAAGCTTTCTGAGAAACTTCTTTGTGTTCTGTGAAATCATCTCACAGAGTTACAGCTTTCCCCTCAAGAAGCCTTTCGCTAAGACAGTTCTTGTGGAATTGGCAAAGTGATATTTGGAAGCCCAAAGAGGGCTACGGTGAAAAAGGAAATATCCTCAGATGAAATCTGGAAAGAAGCTTTCTGAGAAACTGTTCTGTGATGTGTGACTTCCACTCACAGAGTTACATCTGTATTTCGTGGATCTCTTTGCTAGCCTCATTTCTGTGGAATCTGAGAACAGATATTTCGGATCCCTTTGAAGACTATAGGGCCAAAGGAAATATCCTCCGATAACTAAGAGAAAGAAGCTTTCTGAAAAACTTCTTTGTGTTCTGTGAAATCATCTCACAGAGTTACAGCTTTCCCCTCAAGAAGCCTTTCGCTAAGACAGTTCTTGTGGAATTGGCAAAGTGATATTTGGAAGCCCATAGACGGCTATGTTGAAAAAGGAAATATCCTCCCATGAAATCTGGAAAGAAGCTTTCTGAAAAACTGCTTAGTGTTCTGTTAATTCATCTCACAGGGTTACATCTATATTTCGTGGATGTCTTTGCTAGCCTTATTTCTGTGGAATCTGAGAACAGATATTTCGGATCCGTTTGAAGACTATAGGGCCAAAGGAAATATCCTCCGATAACAAAGATAAAGAAGCTTTCTGAGAAACTTCTTTGTGTTCTGTGAAATCATCTCACAGAGTTACAGCTTTCCCCTCAAGAAGCCTTTCGCTAAGACAGTTCTTGTGGAATTGGCAAAGTGATATTTGGAAGCCCATCGAGGGCTACGGTGAAAAAGGAAATATCCACAGATGAAATCTGGAAAGAAGCTTTCTGAGAAACTGCTGTGTGATGTGTGACTTTCAATCACAGAGTTACATCGGTATTTCGTGGATCTCTTTGCTAGCCTTATTTCTGTGGAATCTGAGAACAGATATTTAGGATACCTTAGAAGACTATAGAGCCAAAGGAAATATCCTCCGATAACTAAGAGAAAGAAGGTTTCTAAGAAATTCTTTGTGTTCTGTGAAATCATCTTACAGAGTTACAGCTTTCCCCACAAGAAGCCTTAGCTAAGACAGTTCTTGTGGAATTGGCAAAGTGATATTTGGAAGCCCATAGAGGGCTATGGAGAAAAAGGAAATATCCTCAGATGAAATCTGGAAAGAAGCTTTCTGAGAAACTGCTTAGTGTTCTGTTAATTCATCTCACAGAGTTACATCTGCATTTCGTGGATCTCTTTACTAGCCTTCTTTCTGGGGAATCTGAGAACAGATATTTCGGATCCCTTTGAAGACTATAGGGCCAAAGGAAATATCCTCCGATAACAAAGACAAAGAAGCTTTCTGAGAAACTTCTTTGTATTCTGTGAAATCATCTCACAGAGTTACAGCTTTCCCCTCAGGAAGCCTTTCGCTAAAACAGTTCTTGTGGAATTGGCACATTGATATTTGGAAGCCCATAGAGGGCTCTGGTGAAAAAGGAAATATCCTCAGATGAAATCTGGAAAGAAGCTTTCTGAGAAACTGCTCTGTGATGTGTGACTTCCACTCACAGAGTTACATCTGTATTTCGTGGATCTCTTTGCTAGCCTTATTTCTCTGGAATCTGAGAACAGATATTTCGGATCCCTTTGAAGACTATAGGGCCAAAGGAAATATCCTCCGATAACTAAGAGAAAGAAGCTTTCTGAGAAACTTCTTTGTGTTCTGTGAAATCATCTCACAGAGTTACAGCTCTCCCCTCAAGAAGCCTTTCGCTAAGACAGTTCTTGTGGAATTGGCAAAGTGATATTTGGAAGCCCATAGAGGGCTATGGTGAAAAAGGAAATATCCTCAGATGAAATCTGGAAAGAAGCTTTCTGAGAAACTGCTTAGTGTTCTGTTAATTCATCTCACAGAGTTACATCTGTATTTCGTGGATCTCTTTGCTAGCCTTATTTCTGTGAAATCTGGGAACAGATATTTCGGATGCCTTTGAAGACTCTAGGGCCAAAGGAAATATCCTCCGATAACTAAGAGAAAGAAGCTTTCTGAGAAACTTCTTTGTGTTCTGTGAAATCATCTCACAGAGTTACAGCTTTCCCCTCAAGAAGCCTTTCGCTAAGACAGTTCTTGTGGAATTGGCAAAGTGATATTTGGAAGCCCATAGAGGGCTATGGTGAAAAAGGAAATATCCTCCCATGAAATCTGGAAAGAAGCTTTCTGAAAAACTGCTTAGTGTTATGTTAATTCACCTCACAGGGTTACATCTATATTTCGTGTATGTCTTTGCTAGCCTTATTTCTGTGGAATCTGAGAACAGATATTTCGGATCCTTTGAAGACTATAGGGCCAAAGGAAATATCCTCCGATAACAAAGAGAAAGAAGCTTTCTGAGAAACTTCTTTGTGTTCTGTGAAATCATCTCACAGAGTTACAGCTTTCCCCTCAAGAAGCCTTTCGCTAAGACAGTTCTTGTGGAATTGGCAAAGTGATATTTGGAAGCCCAAAGAGGGCTACGGTGAAAAAGGAAATATCCTCAGATGAAATCTGGAAAGAAGCTTTCTGAGAAACTGTTCTGTGATGTGTGACTTCCACTCACAGAGTTACATCTGTATTTCGTGGATCTCTTTGCTAGCCTTATTTCTGTGGAATCTGAGAACAGATATTTCGGATCCCTTTGAAGACTATAGGGCCAAAGGAAATATCCTCCGATAACTAAGAGAAAGAAGCTTTCTGAAAAACTTCTTTGTGTTCTGTGAAATCATCTCACAGAGTTACAGCTTTCCCCTCAAGAAGCCTTTCGCTAAGACAGTTCTTGTGGAATTGGCAAAGTGATATTTGGAAGCCCATAGAGGGCTATTGTGAAAAAGGAATATCCTCGGATGAAATCTGGAAAGAAGCTTTCTGAGAAACTGCTTAGTGTTCTGTTAATTCATCTCACAGAGTTACATCTATATTTCGTGGATCTCTTTGCTAGCCTTATTTCTATGGAATCTGAGAACAGATATTTCGGATCCCTTTGAAGACTATAGGGCCAAAGGAAATATCCTCCGATAACAAAGAGAAAGAAGCTTTCTGAGAAACTTCTTTGTGTTCTGTGAAATCATCTCACAGAGTTACAGCTTTCCCCTCAAGAAGCCTTTCGCTACGACAGTTCTTGTGGAATTGGCAAAGTGATGTTTGGAAGCCCATAGAAGGCTATGGTGAAAAAGGAAATATCCTCCGATGAAAGCTGGAAAGAAGCTTTCTGAGAAACTGCTTAGTGTTCTGTTAATTCATCTCACAGAGTTACATCTATATTTCGTGGATCTCTTTGCTAGCCTTATTTCTGTGGAATCTGAGAACAGATATTTCGGATCCCTTTGAAGACTATAGGGCCAAAGGAAATATCCTCCGATAACAAAGAGAAAGAAGCCTCCTGAGAAACTTCTTTGTGTTCTGTGAAATCATCTCACAGAGTTACAGCTTTCCCCTCAAGAAGCCTTTCGCTAAGACAGTTCTTGTGGAATTGGCAAAGTGATACTTGGAAGCCCATAGAAGGCTATGGTGAAAAAGGAAATATCCTCCGATCAAATCTGGAAAGAAGCTTTCTGAGAAACTGCTTAGTGTTCTGTTAATTCATCTCACAGAGTTACATCTGTATTTCGTGGATCTCTTTGCTAGCCTTATTTCTGGGGAATCTGAGAACAGATATTTCGGATCCCTTTGAAGACTATAGGGCCAAAGGAAATATCTTCCGATAACAAAGAGAAAGAAGCTTTCTGAGAAACTTCTTTGTTTTCTGTGAAATCATCTCACAGAGTTACAGCTTTCCCCTCAAGAAGCCGTTCGCTAAGACAGTTCTTGTGGAATTGGCAAAGTGATATTTGGAAGCCCATCGAGGGCTATGGTGAAAAAGGAAATATCCACAGATGAAATCTGGAAAGAAGCTTTCTGAGAAACTGCTGTGTGATGTGTCACTTTCAATCACAGAGTTACATCGGTATTTCGTGGATCTCTTTGCTAGCCTTATTTCTGTGGAATCTGAGAACAGATATTTAGGATACCTTAGAAGACTATAGAGCCAAAGGAAATATCCTCCGATAACTAAGAGAAAGAAGGTTTCTGAGAAATTCTTTGTGTTCTGTGAAATCATCTTACAGAGTTACAGCTTTCCCCACAAGAAGCCTTTAGCTAAGACAGTTCTTGTGGAATTGGCAAAGTGATATTTGGAAGCCCATAGAGGGCTATGGAGAAAAAGGAAATATCCTCAGATGAAATCTGGAAAGAAGCTTTCTGAGAAACTGCTTAGTGTTCTGTTAATTGATCTCACAGAGTTACATCTGCATTTCGTGGATCTCTTTACTAGCCTTCTTTCTGGGGAATCTGAGAACAGATATTTCGGATCCCTTTGAAGACTATAGGGCCAAAGGAAATATCCTCCGATAACAAAGACAAAGAAGCTTTCTGAGAAACTTCTTTGTATTCTGTGAAATCATCTCACAGAGTTACAGCTTTCCCCTCAGGAAGCCTTTCGCTAAAACAGTTCTTGTGGAATTGGCACATTGATATTTGGAAGCCCATAGAGGGCTCTGGTGAAAAAGGAAATATCCTCAGATGAAATCTGGAAAGAAGCTTTCTGAGAAACTGCTCTGTGATGTGTGACTTCCACTCACAGAGTTACATCTGTATTTCGTGGATCTCTTTGCTAGCGTTATTTCTGTGGAATCTGAGAACAGATATTTAGGATCCCTTTGAAGACTATAGGGCCAAAGGAAATATCCTCCGATAACTAAGAGAAAGAAGCTTTCTGAGAAACTTCTCTGTGTTCTGTGAAATCATCTCACAGAGTTACAGCTTTCCCCTCAAGAAGCCTTTCGCTAAGACAGTTCTTGTGGAATTGGCAAAGTGATATTTGGAAGCCCATAGAGGGCTGTGGTGAAAAAGGAAATATCCTCCGATGAAATCTGGAAAGAAGCTTTCTGAGAATCTGCTTAGTGTTCTGTTAATTCATCTCACAGAGTTCCATCTATATTTCGTGGATCTCTTAGCTAGCCTTATTTCTGTGGAATCTGAGAACAGATATTTCGGATCCCTTTGAAGACTATAGGGCCAAAGGAAATATCCTCCGATAACTAAGAGAAAGAAGCTTGCTGAGAAACTTCTTTGTGTTCTGTGAAATCATCTCACAGAGTTACAGCTTTCCCCTCAAGAAGCCTTTCGCTAAGACAGTTCTTGTGGAATTGGCAAAGTGATATTTGGAAGCCCATAGAGGGCTCTGGTGAAAAAGGAAATATCCTCAGATGAAATCTGGAAAGAAGCTTTCTGAGAAACTGCTTAGTGTTCTGTTAATTCATCTCACAGAGTTACATCTGTATTTCGTGGATCTCTTGGCTAGCCTTATTTCTGTGGAATCTGAGAACAGATATTTCGGATCCCTTTGAAGACTATAGGGCCAAAGGAAATATCCTCCGATAACAAAGAGAAAGAAGCTTTGTGAGAAACTTCTTTGTGTTCTATGAAATCATCTCACAGAGTTACAGCTTTCCCCTCAAGAAGCCTTTCGCTAAGACAGTTCTTGTGGAATTGGCAAAGTGATATTTGGATGCCCATGGAGGGCTATGCTGAAAAAGGAAATATCCTCCGATGAAATCTGGAAAGAAGCTTTCTGAGAAACTGCTCTGTGATGTGTGACTTCCACTCACAGAGTTACATCTGTATTTCGTGGATCTCTTTGCTAGCCTTATTTCTGTGGAATCTGAGAACAGATATTTAGGATCCCTTTGAAGACTATAGGGCCAAAGGAAATATCCTCCAATAACTAAGAGAAAGAAGCTTGCTGAGAAACTTCTTTGTGTTCTGTGAAATCATCTCACAGAGTTACAGCTTTCCCCTCAAGAAGCCTTTCGCTAAGACAGTTCTTGTGGAATTGGCAAAGTGATATTTGGAAGCCCATAGAGGGCTATGGTGAAAAAGGAAATATCCTCAGATGAAATCTGGAAAGAAGCTTTCTGAGAAACTGCTTAGTGATCTGTAAATTCATCTCACAGAGTTACATCTGTATTTCGTGGATCTCTTGGCTAGCCATATTTCTGTGGAATCTGAGAACAGATATTTCGGATCCCTTTGAAGACTATAGGGCCAAAGGAAATATCCTCCGATAACAAAGAGAAAGAAGCTTTGTGACAAACTTCTTTGTGTTCCATGAAATCATCTCACAGAGTTACAGCTTTCCCCTCAAGAAGCCTTTCGCTAAGACAGTTCTTGTGGAATTGGCAAAGTGATATTTGGATGCCCATAGAGGGCTATGCTGAAAAAGGAAATATCCTCAGATGAAATCTGGAAAGAAGCTTTCTGAGAAACTACTCTGTGATGTGTGACTTCCACTCACAGAGTTACATCTGTATTTCGTGGATCTCGTTGCTAGCCTTATTTCTGCGGAATCTGAGAACAGATATTTCGGATCCCTTAGAAGACTATAGGGCCAAGGAAAATCCTCCGATAACTATGAGAAAGAAGTTTTCTGAGAACCTTCTTTGTGTTCTGTGAAATCATCTCACAGAGTTACAGCTTTCCCCTCAAGAAGCCTTTCGCTAAGACAGTTCTTGTGGAATTGGCAAAGTGATATTTGGAAGCCCATAGAGGGCTATGGTGAAAAAGGAAATATCCTCTGATGAAATCTGGAAAGAAGCTTTCTGAGAAACTGCTTAGTGTTCTGTTAATTCATCTCACAGAGTTACATCTGTATTTCGTGGATCTCTTTGCTACCCTTATTTCTGGGGAATCTGAGAACAGATATTTCGGATCCCTTTGAAGACTATAGGACCAAAGGAAATATGTTCCGATAACAAAGAGAAGGAAGATTTCTGAGAAACTTCTTAGTATTCTGTGAAATCATCTCACAGAGTTACAGCTTTCCCCTCAAGAAGTCTTTCGCTAAAACATTTCTTGTGGAATTGGCAAATTGATATTTGGAAGCCCATAGAGGGCTCTGGTGAAAAAGGAAATATCCTCAGATGAAATCTGGAAAGAAGATGTCTGAGAAACTGCTCTGTGATGTGTGACTTCCACTCACAGAGTTACATCTGTATTTCGTGGATCTCTTTGCTAGCGTTATTTCTGTGGAATCTGAGAACAGATATTTAGGATCCCTTTGAAGACTATAGGGCCAAAGGAAATATCCTCCAATAACTAAGAGAAAGAAGCTTTCTGAGAAACTTCTTTGTGTTCTGTGAAATCATCTCACAGAGTTACAGCTTTCCCCTCAAGAAGCCTTTCGCTAATACAGTTCTTGTGGAATTGGCAAAGTGATATTTGGAAGCCCATAGAGGGCTACGGTGAAAAAGGAAATATCCTCAGATGAAATCTGGAAAGAAGCTTTCTGAGAAACTGCTTAGTGTTCTGTTAATTCATCTCACAGAGTTACATCTGTATTTCGTGGATCTCTTGGCTAGCCTTATTTCTGTGGAATCTGAGAACAGATATTTCGGATCCCTTTGAAGACTATAGGGCCAAAGGAAATATCCTCCGATAACAAAGAGAAAGAAGCTTTCTGAGAAACTTCTTTGTGTTCTGTGAAATCATCTCACAGAGTTACAGCTTTCCCCTCAAGAAGCCTTTCGCTAAGACAGTTCTTGTGGAATTGGCAAAGTGATATTTGGAAGCCCATAGAGGGCTATGGTGAAAAAGGAAATATCCTCAGATGAAATCTGGAAAGAAGCTTTCTGAGAAACTGCTTAGTGTTCTGTTAATTCATCTCACAGAGTTACACCTCTATTTCGTGGATCTCTTTGCTTGCCTTATTTCTGTGGAATCTGAGAACAGATATTTCGGATCCCTTTGAAGACTATAGGGCCAAAGGAAATATCTTCCGATAACAAAGAGAAAGAAGCTTTCTGAGAAACTTCTTTGTGTTCTGTGAAATCATCTCACAGAGTTACAGCTTTAACCTCAAGAAGCCTTTCGCTAAGACAGTTCTTGTGGAATTAGCAAAGTGATATTTGGAAGCCCATAGAGGGCTCTGGTGAAAAAGGAAATATCCTCAGATGAAATCTGGAAAGAAGATGTCTGAGAAACTGCTCTGTGATGTGTGACTTCCACTCACAGAGTTACATCTGTATTTCATGGATCTCTTTGCTAGCCTTATTTCTGTGGAATCTGAGAACAGATATTTCGGATCCCTTTGAAGACTATAGGGCCAAAGGAAATATCCTCCGATAACTAAGAGAAAGAAGGTTTCTAAGAAATTCTTTGTGTTCTGTGAAATCATCTCACAGAGTTACAGATTTCCTCTCAAGAAGCCTTTCGCTAAGACAGTTCTTGTGGAATTGGCAAAGTGATATTTGGAAGCCCATAGAGGGCTATGGTGAAAAAGGAAATATCCTCTGATGAAATCTGGAAAGAAGCTTTCTGAGAAACTGCTTAGTGTTCTGTTAATTCATCTCACAGAGTTACATCTGTATTTCGTGGATCTCTTTGCTAGCCTTATTTCTGGGGAATCTGAGAACAGATATTTCGGATCCCTTTGAAGACTATAGGACCAAAGGAAATATCTTCCGATAAAAAAGAGAAGGAAGCTTTCTGAGAAACTTCTTTGTATTCTGTGAAATCATCTCACAGAGTTACTGCTTTCCCCTCAAGAAGTCTTTCGCTAAAACATTTCTTGTGGAATTGGCAAATTGATATTTGGAAGCCCATAGGGGGCTCTGGTGAAAAAGGAAATATCCTCAGATGAAATCTGGAAAGAAGATTTCTGAGAAACTGCTCTGTGATGTGTGACTTCCACTCACAGAGTTACATCTGTATTTCGTGGATCTCTTTGCTAGCGTTATTTCTGTGGAATCTGAGAACAGATATTTAGGACCCCTTTGAAGACTATAGGGCCAAAGGAAATATCCTCCGATAACTAAGAGAAAGAAGCTTTCTGAGAAGCTTCTTTGTGTTCTGTGAAATCATCTCACAGAGTTACAGCTTTCCCCTCAAGAAGCCTTTCGCTACGACAGTTCTTGTGGAATTGGCAAAGTGATATTTGGAAGCCCATAGAGGGATATGGTGAAAAAGGAAATATCCTCCGATGAAATCTGGAAAGAAGCTTTCTGAGAAACTGCTTAGTGTTCTGTTAATTCATCTCACAGAGTTACATCTGTATTTCATGGATCTCTTTGCTAACCTTATTTCTGTGGAATCTGAGAACAGATATTTCGGATCCCTTTGAAGACTATAGGGCCAAAGGACATATCTTCCGATAACAAAGAGAAAGAAGCTGTCTGAGAAACTTCTTTGTGTTCTGTGAAATCATCTCACAGAGTTACAGCTTTCCCCTCAAGAAGCCTTTCGCTAAGACATTTCTTGTGGAATTGGCAAAGTGATATTTGGAAGCCCATAGAGGGCTATGGTGAAAAAGGAAATATCCTCAGATGAAATCTGGAAAGAAGCTTTCTGAGAAACTGCTCTGTGATGTGTGACTTCCACTCACAGAGTTACATCTGTATTTCGTGGATCACTTTGCTAGCCTTATTTCTCTGGAATCTGAGAACAGATATTTAGGATCCCTTTGAAGACTATAGGGCCAAAGGAAATATCCTCCGATAACTAAGAGAAAGAAGCTTTCTGAGAAACTTCTTTGTGTTCTGTGAAATCATCTCACAGAGTTACAGCTCTCCCCTCAAGAAGCCTTTCGCTAAGACAGTTCTTGTGGAATTGGCAAAGTGATATTTGGAAGCCCATAGAGGTCTATGGTGAAAAAGGAAATATCCTCAGATGAAATCTGGAAAGAAGCTTTCTGAGAAACTGCTTAGTGTTCTGTTAATTCATCTCACAGAGTTACATCTGTATTTCGTGGATCTCTTTGCTAGCCTTATTTCTGTGAAATCTGGGAACAGATATTTCGGATGCCTTTGAAGACTATAGGGCCAAATTAAATATCCTCCGATAACTAAGAGAAAGAAGCTTTCTGAGAAACTTCTTTGTGTTCTGTGAAATCATCTCACAGAGTTACAGCTTTCCCCTCAAGAAGCCTTTCGCTAAGACAGTTCTTGTGGAATTGGCAAAGTGATATTTGGAAGCCCATAGAGGGCTATGGTGAAAAAGGAAATATCCTCCCATGAAATCTGGAAAGAAGCTTTCTGAAAAACTGCTTAGTGTTCTGTTAATTCATCTCACAGGGTTACATCTATATTTCGTGTATGTCTTTGCTAGCCTTATTTCTGTGGAATCTGAGAACAGATATTTCGGATCCCTTTGAAGACTATAGGGCCAAAGGAAATATCCTCCGATAACAAAGAGAAAGAAGCTTTCTGAGAAACTTCTTTGTGTTCTGTGAAATCATCTCACAGAGTTACAGCTTTCCCCTCAAGAAGCCTTTCGCTAAGACAGTTCTTGTGGAATTGGCAAAGTGATATTTGGAAGCCCAAAGAGGGCTACGGTGAAAGAGGAAATATCCTCAGATGAAACCTGGAAAGAAGCTTTCTGAGAAACTGTTCTGTGATGTGTGACTTCCACTCACAGAGTTACATCTATATTTCGTGGATCTCTTTGCTAGCCTTATTTCTGTGGAATCTGAGAACAGATATTTCGGATCCGTTTGAAGACTCTAGGGCTAAAGGTAATATCGTCCGATAACTAAGAGAAAGAAGCTTTCTGAGAATCTTCTTTGTGTTCTGTGAAATCATCTAACAGAGTTACAGCTTTCCCCTCAAGAAGCCTTTCGCTAAGACAGTTCTTGTGGAATTGGCAAAGTGATATTTGGAAGCCCATAGAGGGCTATGGTGAAAAAGGAAATATCCTCCGATGAAATCTGGAAAGAAGCTTTCTGAGAAACTGCTTAGTGTTCTGTTAATTCATCTCACAGAGTTACATCTGTATTTCATGGATCTCTTTGCTAGCCTTATTTCTGTGGAATCTGAGAACAGATATTTCGGATCCCTTTGAAGACTATAGGGCCAAAGGAAATATCTTCCGATAACAAAGAGAAAGAAGCTGTCTGAGAAACTTCTTTGTGTTCTGTGAAATCATCTCACAGAGTTACAGCTTTCCCCTCAAGAAGCCTTTCGCTAAGACAGTTCTTGGGGAATTGGCAAAGTGATATTTGGAAGCCCACAGAGTGCTATGTTGAAAAAGGAAATATCCTCCGATAAAATCTGGAAAGAAGTTTTCTGAGAAACTGCTCTGTGATGTGTGACTTCCACTCACAGAGTTACATGTGTATTTCGTGGGTCTCTTTGCTAGCCTTATTTCTGTGGAATCTGAGAACAGATATTTAGGATCCCTTTGAAGACTATAGGGCCAAAGGAAATATCTTCCGATAACAAAGAGAAAGAAGCTTTCTGAGAAACTTCTTTGTGTTCTGTGAAATCATCTCACAGAGTTACAGCTTTCCCCTCAAGAAGCCTTTCGCTAAGACAGTTCTTGTGGAATTGGCAAAGTGATATTTGGAAGCCCATAGAGGGCTATGGTGAAAAAGGAAATATCCTCCCATGAAATCTGGAAAGAAGCTTTCTGAAAAACTGCTTAGTGTTCTGTTAATTCATCTCACAGGGTTACATCTATATTTCGTGTATGTCTTTGCTAGCCTTATTTCTGTGGAATCTGAGAACAGATATTTCGGATCCCTTTGAAGACTATAGGGCCAAAGGAAATATCCTCCGATAACAAAGAGAAAGAAGCTTTCTGAGAAACTTCTTTGTGTTCTGTGAAATCATCTCACAGAGTTACAGCTTTCCCCTCAAGAAGCCTTTCGCTAAGACAGTTCTTGTGGAATTGGCAAAGTGATATTTGGAAGCCCATAGAGGGCTATGGTGAAAAAGGAATTATCCTCTGATGAAATCTGGAAAGAAGATTTCTGAGAAACTGCTTAGTGTTCTGTTAATTCATCTCACAGAGTTACATCTGTATTTCGTGGATCTCTTTGCTAGCCTTATTTCTGTGGAATCTGAGAACAGATATTTCGGATCCCTTTGAAGAATATAGGGCCAAAGGAAATATCCTCCGATAACTAAGAGAAAGAAGCTTTCTGAGAAACTTCTTTGTGTTCTGTGAAATCATCTCACAGAGTTACAGCTTTCCCCTGAAGAAGCCTTTCGCTAAGACAGTTCTTGTGGAATTGGCAAAGTGATATTTGGAAGCCCATAGAGGGCTATGTTGAAAAAGGAAATATCCTCTGATGAAATCTGGAAAGAAGCTTTCTGAGAAACTGCTTAGTGTTCTGTTAATTCATCTCACAGAGTTACATCTGTATTTCGTGGATCTCTTTTCTAGCCTTATTTCTGGGGAATCTGAGAACAGATATTTCGGATCCCTTTGAAGACTATAGGACCAAAGGAAATATCTTCCGATAACAAAGAGAAGGAAGCTTTCTGAGAAACTTCTTTGTATTCTGTGAAATCATCTCACAGAGTTACTGCTTTCCCCTCAAGAAGTCTTTCGCTAAAAAATTTCTTGTGGAATTGGCAAATTGATATTTGGAGGCCCATAGAGGGCTCTGGTGAAAAAGGAAATATCCTCAGATGAAATCTGGAAAGAAGATTTCTGTGAAACTGCTCTGTGATGTGTGACTTCCACTCACAGAGTTACATCTGTATTTCGTGGATCTCTTTCTAGCGTTATTTCTGTGGAATCTGAGAACAGATATTTAGGATCCCTTTGAAGACTATAGGGCCAAAGGAAATATCCTCCGATAACTAAGAGAAAGAAGCTTTCTGAGAAGCTTCTTTGTGTTCTGTGAAATCATCTCACAGAGTTACAGCTTTCCCCTCAAGAAGCCTTTCGCTACGACAGTTCTTGTGGAATTGGCAAAGTGATATTTGGAAGCCCATAGAGGGCTATTTTGAAAAAGGAAATATCCTCCCATGAAATCTGGAAAGAAGCTTTCTGAAAACCTGCTTAGTGTTCTGTTAATTCATCTCACAGAGTTACATCTGTATTTCGTGGATCTCTTTGCTAGCCTTATTTCTGTGGAATCTGGGTAGAGATATTTCGGATCCCTTTGAAGACTATAGTGCCAAAGGAAATATCCTCCAATAACTAAGAGAAAGAAGTTTTCTGAGAAACGTCTTTGTGTTCTGTGAAATCATCTCACAGAGTTACAGCTTTCCCCTCAAGAAGCCTTTCGCTAAGACAGTTCTTGTGGAATTGGCAAAGTGATATTTGGAAGCCCATAGAGGGCTATGGTGAAAAAGGAAATATCCTCCGATGAAATCTGGAAAGAAGCTTTCTGAGAAACTGCTTAGTGTTCTGTTAATTCATCTCACAGAGTTACATCTGTATTTCATGGATCTCTTTGCTAGCCTTATTTCTGTGGAATCTGAGAACAGATATTTCGGATCCCTTTGAAGACTATAGGGCCAAAGGAAATATCTTCCGATAACAAAGAGAAAGAAGCTGTCTGAGAAACTTCTTTGTGTTCTGTGAAATCATCTCACAGAGTTACAGCTTTCCCCTCAAGAAGCCTTTCGCTAAGACAGTTCTTGCGGAATTGGCAAAGTGATATTTGGAAGCCACAGAGTGCTATGTTGAAAAAGGAAATATCCTCCGATAAAATCTGGAAAGAAGCTTTCTGAGAAACTGCTCTGTGATGTGTGACTTCCACTCACAGAGTTACATGTGTATTTCGTGGGTCTCTTTGCTAGCCTTATTTCTGTGGAATCTGAGAACAGATATTTAGGATCCCTTTGAAGACTATAGGGCCAAAGGAAATATCTTCCGATAAGAAAGAGAAAGAAGCTTTCTGAGAAACTTCTTTGTGTTCTGTGAAATCATCTCACAGAGTTACAGCTTTCCCCTCAAGAAGCCTTTCACTAAGACAGTTCTTGTGGAATTGGCAAAGTGATATTTGGAAGCCCATAGAGGGGTAAGGTGAAAAAGGAAATATCCTCAGATGAAATCTGGAAAGAAGCTTTCTGAGAAACTGCTCTGTGATGTGTGACTTCCACTCACAGAGTTACATCTGTATTTCGTGGATCTCTTTGCTAGCCTTATTTCTCTGGAATCTGAGAACAGATATTTAGGATCCCTTTTAAGACTATAGGGCCAAAGGAAATATCCTCCGATAACTAAGAGAAAGAAGCTTTCTGAGAAACTTCTTTGTGTTCTGTGAAATCATCTCACAGAGTTACAGCTCTCCCCTCAAGAAGCCTTTCGCTAAGACAGTTCTTGTGGAATTGGCAAAGTGATATTTGGAAGCCCATAGAGGGCTATGGTGAAAAAGGAAATATCCTCAGATGAAATCTGGAAAGAAGCTTTCTGAGAAACTGCTTAGTGTTCTGTTAATTCATCTCACAGAGTTACATCTGTATTTCGTGGATCTCTTTGCTAGCCTTATTTCTGTGAAATCTGGGAACAGATATTTCGGATGCCTTTGAAGACTGTAGGGCCAAAGGAAATATCCTCCTATAACTAAGAGAAAGAAGCTTTCTGAGAAACTTCTTTGTGTTCTGTGAAATCATCTCACAGAGTTACAGCTTTCCCCTCAAGAAACCTTTCGCTAAGACAGTTCTTGTGGAATTGGCAAAGTGATATTTGGAAGCCCATAGAGGGCTATGGTGAAAAAGGAAATATCCTCCCATGAAATCTGGAAAGAAGCTTTCTGAAAAACTGCTAAGTGTTCTGTTAATTCATATCACAGGGTTACATCTATATTTCGTGTATGTCTTTGCTAGCCTTATTTCTGTGGAATCTGAGAACAGATATTTCGGATCCCTTTGAAGACTATAGGGCCAAAGGAAATATCCTCCGATAACAAAGATAAAGAAGCTTTCTGAGAAACTTATTTGTGTTCTGTGAAATCATCTCACAGAGTTACAGCTTTCCCCTCAAGAAGCCTTTCGCTAAGACAGTTCTTGTGGAATTGGCAAAGTGATATTTGGAAGCCCAAAGAGGGCTACGGTGAAAAAGGAAATATCCTCAGATGAAATCTGGAAAGAAGCTTTCTGAGAAACTATTCTGTGATGTGTGACTTCCACTCACAGAGTTACATGTGTATTTCGTGGATCTCTTTGCTAGCCTTATTTCTGTGGAATCTGAAAACAGATATTTCGGATCCCTTTGAAGACTATAGGGCCAAAGGAAATATCCTCCGATAACTAAGAGAAAGAAGCTTTCTGAAAAACTTCTTTGTGTTCTGTGAAATCATCTCACAGAGTTACAGCTTTCCCCTCAAGAAGCCTTTCGCTAAGACAGTTCTTGTGGAATTGGCAAAGTGATATTTGGAAGCCCATAGAGGGCTATGGTGAAAAAGGAAATATCCTCCCATGAAATCTGGAAAGAAGCTTTCTGAAAAACTGCTTAGTGTTCTGTTAATTCATCTCACAGGGTTACATGTATATTTAGTGGATGTCTTTGCTAGCCTTATTTCTGTGGAATCTGAGAACAGATATTTCGGATCCGTTTGAAGACTATAGGGCCAAAGGAAATATGCTCCGATAACAAAGATAAAGAAGCTTTCTGAGAAACTTCTTTGTGTTCTGTGAAATCATCTCACAGAGTTACAGCTTTCCCCTCAAGAAGCCTTTCGCTAAGACAGTTCTTGTGGAATTGGCAAAGTGATATTTGGAAGCCCATAGAGGGCTATTGTGAAAAAGGAATATCCTCCGATGAAATCTGGAAAGAAGCTTTCTGAGAAACTGCTTAGTGTTCTGTTAATTCATCTCACAGAGTTACATCTATATTTCATGGATCTCTTTGCTAGCCTTATTTCTGTGGAATCTGAGAACAGATATTTCGCATCCCTTTGAAGACTATGGGGCCAAAGGAAATATCCTCCGATAACAAAGAGAAAGAAACTTTCTGAGAAACTTCTTTGTGTTCTGTGAAATCATCTCACAGAGTTACAGCTTTCCCCTCAAGAAGCCTTTCGCTAAGACAGTTCTTGTGGAATTGGCAAAGTGATATTTGGAAGCCCATAGAGGGCTATGGTGAAAAAGGAAATATCCTCAGATGAAATCTGGAAAGAAGCTTTCTGAGAAACTACTCTGTGATGTGTGACTTCCGCTCACAGAGTTACATCTGTAATTCCTGGATCTCTTTGCTAGCCTTATTTCTGTGGAATCTGAGAACAGATATTTCGGATCCGTTTGAAGACTCTAGGGCCAAAGGTAATATCATCCGATAACTAAGAGAAAGAAGCTTTCTGAGAATCTTCTTTGTGTTCTGTGAAATCATCTCACAGAGTTACAGCTTTCCCCTCAAGAAGCCTTTCGCTAAGACAGTTCTTGTGGAATTGGCAAAGTGATATTTGGAAGCCCATAGAGGGCTATGGTGAAAAAGGAAATATCCTCCGATGAAATCTGGAAAGAAGCTTTCTGAGAAACTGCTTAGTGTTCTGTTAATTCATCTCACAGAGTTACATCTGTATTTCATGGATCTCTTTGCTAGCCTTATTTCTGTGGAATCTGAGAACAGATATTTCGGATCCCTTTGAAGACTATAGGGCCAAAGGAAATATCTTCCGATAACAAAGAGAAAGAAGCTGTCTGAGAAACTTCTTTGTGTTCTGTGAAATCATCTCACAGAGTTACAGCTTTCCCCTCAAGAAGCCTTTCGCTAAGACAGTTCTTGCGGAATTGGCAAAGTGATATTTGGAAGCCCACAGAGTGCTATGTTGAAAAAGGAAATATCCTCCGATAAAATCTGGAAAGAAGCTTTCTGAGAAACTGCTCTGTGATGTGTGACTTCCACTCACAGAGTTACATGTGTATTTCGTGGGTCTCTTTGCTAGCCTTATTTCTGTGGAATCTGAGAACAGATATTTAGGATCCCTTTGAAGACTATAGGGCCAAAGGAAATATCTTCCGATAAGAAAGAGAAAGAAGCTTTCTGAGAAACTTCTTTGTGTTCTGTGAAATCATCTCACACAGTTACAGCTTTCCCCTCAAGAAGCCTTTCGCTAAGACAGTTCTTGTGGAATTGGCAAAGTGATATTTGGAAGCCCATAGAGGGCTATGGTGAAAAAGGAAATATCCTCCCATGAAATCTGGAAAGAAGCTTTCTGAAAAACTGCTTAGTGTTCTGTTAATTCATCTCACAGGGTTACATCTATATTTCGTGTATGTCTTTGCTAGCCTTATTTCTGTGGAATCTGAGAACAGATATTTCGGATCCCTTTGAAGACTATAGGGCCAAAGGAAATATCCTCCGATAACAAAGAGAAAGAAGCTTTCTGAGAAACTTCTTTGTGTTCTGTGAAATCATCTCACAGAGTTACAGCTTTCCCCTCAAGAAGCCTTTCGCTAAGACAGTTCTTGTGGAATTGGCAAAGTGATATTTGGAAGCCTATAGAGGGCTATGGTGAAAAAGTAAATATCCTCCGATGAAATCTGGAAAGAAGCTTTCTGAGAAACTGCTTAGTGTTCTGTTAATTCATCTCACAGAGTTACATCTGTATTTCGTGGATCTCTTTGCTAGCCTTATTTCTGTGGAATCTGAGAACAGATATTTCGGATCCCTTTGAAGACTATAGGGCCAAAGGACATATCTTCCGATAACAAAGAGAAAGAAGCTGTCTGAGAAACTTCTTTGTGTTCTGTGAAATCATCTCACAGAGTTACAGCTTTCCCCTCAAGAAGCCTTTCGCTAAGACATTTCTTGTGGAATTGGCAAAGTGATATTTGGAAGCCCATAGAGGGCTATGGTGAAAAAGGAAATATCCTCAGATGAAATCTGGAAAGAAGCTTTCTGAGAAACTGCTCTGTGATGTGTGACTTCCACTCACAGAGTTACATCTGTATTTCGTGGATCACTTTGCTAGCCTTATTTCTCTGGAATCTGAGAACAGATATTTAGGATCCCTTTGAAGACTATAGGGCCAAAGGAAATATCCTCCGATAACTAAGAGAAAGAAGCTTTCTGAGAAACTTCTTTGTGTTCTGTGAAATCATCTCACAGAGTTACAGCTCTCCCCTCAAGAAGCCTTTCGCTAAGACAGTTCTTGTGGAATTGGCAAAGTGATATTTGGAAGCCCATAGAGGTCTATGGTGAAAAAGGAAATATCCTCAGATGAAATCTGGAAAGAAGCTTTCTGAGAAACTGCTTAGTGTTCTGTTAATTCATCTCACAGAGTTACATCTGTATTTCGTGGATCTCTTTGCTAGCCTTATTTCTGTGAAATCTGGGAACAGATATTTCGGATGCCTTTGAAGACTATAGGGCCAAATTAAATATCCTCCGATAACTAAGAGAAAGAAGCTTTCTGAGAAACTTCTTTGTGTTCTGTGAAATCATCTCACAGAGTTACAGCTTTCCCCTCAAGAAGCCTTTCGCTAAGACAGTTCTTGTGGAATTGGCAAAGTGATATTTGGAAGCCCATAGAGGGCTATGGTGAAAAAGGAAATATCCTCCCATGAAATCTGGAAAGAAGCTTTCTGAAAAACTGCTTAGTGTTCTGTTAATTCATCTCACAGGGTTACATCTATATTTCGTGTATGTCTTTGCTAGCCTTATTTCTGTGGAATCTGAGAACAGATATTTCGGATCCCTTTGAAGACTATAGGGCCAAAGGAAATATGCTCCGATAACAAAGATAAAGAAGCTTTCTGAGAAACTTCTTTGTGTTCTGTGAAATCATCTCACAGAGTTACAGCTTTCCCCTCAAGAAGCCTTTCGCTAAGACAGTTCTTGTGGAATTGGCAAAGTGATATTTGGAAGCCCATAGAGGGCTATTGTGAAAAAGGAATATCCTCCGATGAAATCTGGAAAGAAGCTTTCTGAGAAACTGCTTAGTGTTCTGTTAATTCATCTCACAGAGTTACATCTATATTTCATGGATCTCTTTGCTATCCTTATTTCTGTGGAATCTGAGAACAGATATTTCGCATCCCTTTGAAGACTATAGGGCCAAAGGAAATATCCTCCGATAACAAAGAGAAAGAAACTTTCTGAGAAACTTCTTTGTGTTCTGTGAAATCATCTCACAGAGTTACAGCTTTCCCCTCAAGAAGCCTTTCGCTAAGACAGTTCTTGTGGAATTGGCAAAGTGATATTTGGAAGCCCATAGAGGGCTATGGTGAAAAAGGAAATATCCTCAGATGAAATCTGGAAAGAAGCTTTCTGAGAAACTACTCTGTGATGTGTGACTTCCGCTCACAGAGTTACATCTGTAATTCCTGGATCTCTTTGCTAGCCTTATTTCTGTGGAATCTGAGAACAGATATTTCGGATCCGTTTGAAGACTCTAGGGCCAAAGGTAATATCATCCGATAACTAAGAGAAAGAAGCTTTCTGAGAATCTTCTTTGTGTTCTGTGAAATCATCTCACAGAGTTACAGCTTTCCCCTCAAGAAGCCTTTCGCTAAGACAGTTCTTGTGGAATTGGCAAAGTGATATTTGGAAGCCCATAGAGGGCTATGGTGAAAAAGGAAATATCCTCCGATGAAATCTGGAAAGAAGCTTTCTGAGAAACTGCTTAGTGTTCTGTTAATTCATCTCACAGAGTTACATCTGTATTTCATGGATCTCTTTGCTAGCCTTATTTCTGTGGAATCTGAGAACAGATATTTCGGATCCCTTTGAAGACTATAGGGCCAAAGGAAATATCTTCCGATAACAAAGAGAAAGAAGCTGTCTGAGAAACTTCTTTGTGTTCTGTGAAATCATCTCACAGAGTTACAGCTTTCCCCTCAAGAAGCCTTTCGCTAAGACAGTTCTTGCGGAATTGGCAAAGTGATATTTGGAAGCCCACAGAGTGCTATGTTGAAAAAGGAAATATCCTCCGATAAAATCTGGAAAGAAGCTTTCTGAGAAACTGCTCTGTGATGTGTGACTTCCACTCACAGAGTTACATGTGTATTTCGTGGGTCTCTTTGCTAGCCTTATTTCTGTGGAATCTGAGAACAGATATTTAGGATCCCTTTGAAGACTATAGGGCCAAAGGAAATATCTTCCGATAAGAAAGAGAAAGAAGCTTTCTGAGAAACTTCTTTGTGTTCTGTGAAATCATCTCACACAGTTACAGCTTTCCCCTCAAGAAGCCTTTCGCTAAGACAGTTCTTGTGGAATTGGCAAAGTGATATTTGGAAGCCCATAGAGGGCTATGGTGAAAAAGGAAATATCCTCCCATGAAATCTGGAAAGAAGCTTTCTGAAAAACTGCTTAGTGTTCTGTTAATTCATCTCACAGGGTTACATCTATATTTCGTGTATGTCTTTGCTAGCCTTATTTCTGTGGAATCTGAGAACAGATATTTCGGATCCCTTTGAAGACTATAGGGCCAAAGGAAATATCCTCCGATAACAAAGAGAAAGAAGCTTTCTGAGAAACTTCTTTGTGTTCTGTGAAATCATCTCACAGAGTTACAGCTTTCCCCTCAAGAAGCCTTTCGCTAAGACAGTTCTTGTGGAATTGGCAAAGTGATATTTGGAAGCCTATAGAGGGCTATGGTGAAAAAGTAAATATCCTCCGATGAAATCTGGAAAGAAGCTTTCTGAGAAACTGCTTAGTGTTCTGTTAATTCATCTCACAGAGTTACATCTGTATTTCGTGGATCTCTTTGCTAGCCTTATTTCTGTGGAATCTGAGAACAGATATTTCGGATCCCTTTGAAGACTATAGGGCCAAAGGACATATCTTCCGATAACAAAGAGAAAGAAGCTGTCTGAGAAACTTCTTTGTGTTCTGTGAAATCATCTCACAGAGTTACAGCTTTCCCCTCAAGAAGCCTTTCGCTAAGACATTTCTTGTGGAATTGGCAAAGTGATATTTGGAAGCCCATAGAGGGCTATGGTGAAAAAGGAAATATCCTCAGATGAAATCTGGAAAGAAGCTTTCTGAGAAACTGCTCTGTGATGTGTGACTTCCACTCACAGAGTTACATCTGTATTTCGTGGATCACTTTGCTAGCCTTATTTCTCTGGAATCTGAGAACAGATATTTAGGATCCCTTTGAAGACTATAGGGCCAAAGGAAATATCCTCCGATAACTAAGAGAAAGAAGCTTTCTGAGAAACTTCTTTGTGTTCTGTGAAATCATCTCACAGACTTACAGCTCTCCCCTCAAGAAGCCTTTCGCTAAGACAGTTCTTGTGGAATTGGCAAAGTGATATTTGGAAGCCCATAGAGGTCTATGGTGAAAAAGGAAATATCCTCAGATGAAATCTGGAAAGAAGCTTTCTGAGAAACTGCTTAGTGTTCTGTTAATTCATCTCACAGAGTTACATCTGTATTTCGTGGATCTCTTTGCTAGCCTTATTTCTGTGAAATCTGGGAACAGATATTTCGGATGCCTTTGAAGACTATAGGGCCAAATTAAATATCCTCCGATAACTAAGAGAAAGAAGCTTTCTGAGAAACTTCTTTGTGTTCTGTGAAATCATCTCACAGAGTTACAGCTTTCCCCTCAAGAAGCCTTTCGCTAAGACAGTTCTTGTGGAATTGGCAAAGTGATATTTGGAAGCCCATAGAGGGCTATGGTGAAAAAGGAAATATCCTCCCATGAAATCTGGAAAGAAGCTTTCTGAAAAACTGCTTAGTGTTCTGTTAATTCATCTCACAGGGTTACATCTATATTTCGTGTATGTCTTTGCTAGCCTTATTTCTGTGGAATCTGAGAACAGATATTTCGGATCCCTTTGAAGACTATAGGGCCAAAGGAAATATCCTCCGATAACAAAGAGAAAGAAGCTTTCTGAGAAACTTCTTTGTGTTCTGTGAAATCATCTCACAGAGTTACAGCTTTCCCCTCAAGAAGCCTTTCGCTAAGACAGTTCTTGTGGAATTGGCAAAGTGATATTTGGAAGCCCAAAGAGGGCTACGGTGAAAGAGGAAATATCCTCAGATGAAACCTGGAAAGAAGCTTTCTGAGAAACTGTTCTGTGATGTGTGACTTCCACTCACAGAGTTACATCTATATTTCGTGGATCTCTTTGCTAGCCTTATTTCTGTGGAATCTGAGAACAGATATTTCGGATCCGTTTGAAGACTCTAGGGCCAAAGGTAATATCGTCCGATAACTAAGAGAAAGAAGCTTTCTGAGAATCTTCTTTGTGTTCTGTGAAATCATCTAACAGAGTTACAGCTTTCCCCTCAAGAAGCCTTTCGCTAAGACAGTTCTTGTGGAATTGGCAAAGTGATATTTGGAAGCCCATAGAGGGCTATGGTGAAAAAGGAAATATCCTCCGATGAAATCTGGAAAGAAGCTTTCTGAGAAACTGCTTAGTGTTCTGTTAATTCATCTCACAGAGTTACATCTGTATTTCATGGATCTCTTTGCTAGCCTTATTTCTGTGGAATCTGAGAACAGATATTTCGGATCCCTTTGAAGACTATAGGGCCAAAGGAAATATCTTCCGATAACAAAGAGAAAGAAGCTGTCTGAGAAACTTCTTTGTGTTCTGTGAAATCATCTCACAGAGTTACAGCTTTCCCCTCAAGAAGCCTTTCGCTAAGACAGTTCTTGGGGAATTGGCAAAGTGATATTTGGAAGCCCACAGAGTGCTATGTTGAAAAAGGAAATATCCTCCGATAAAATCTGGAAAGAAGTTTTCTGAGAAACTGCTCTGTGATGTGTGACTTCCACTCACAGAGTTACATGTGTATTTCGTGGGTCTCTTTGCTAGCCTTATTTCTGTGGAATCTGAGAACAGATATTTAGGATCCCTTTGAAGACTATAGGGCCAAAGGAAATATCTTCCGATAACAAAGAGAAAGAAGCTTTCTGAGAAACTTCTTTGTGTTCTGTGAAATCATCTCACAGAGTTACAGCTTTCACCTCAAGAAGCCTTTCGCTAAGACAGTTCTTGTGGAATTGGCAAAGTGATATTTGGAAGCCCATAGAGGGCTATGGTGAAAAAGGAAATATCCTCCCATGAAATCTGGAAAGAAGCTTTCTGAAAAACTGCTTAGTGTTCTGTTAATTCATCTCACAGGGTTACATCTATATTTCGTGTATGTCTTTGCTAGCCTTATTTCTGTGGAATCTGAGAACAGATATTTCGGATCCCTTTGAAGACTATAGGGCCAAAGGAAATATCCTCCGATAACAAAGAGAAAGAAGCTTTCTGAGAAACTTCTTTGTGTTCTGTGAAATCATCTCACAGAGTTACAGCTTTCCCCTCAAGAAGCCTTTCGCTAAGACAGTTCTTGTGGAATTGGCAAAGTGATATTTGGAAGCCCATAGAGGGCTATGGTGAAAAAGGAAATATCCTCTGATGAAATCTGGAAAGAAGATTTCTGAGAAACTGCTTAGTGTTCTGTTAATTCATCTCACAGAGTTACATCTGTATTTCGTGGATCTCTTTGCTAGCCTTATTTCTGTGGAATCTGAGAACAGATATTTCGGATCCCTTTGAAGAATATAGGGCCAAAGGAAATATCCTCCGATAACTAAGAGAAAGAAGCTTTCTGAGAAACTTCTTTGTGTTCTGTGAAATCATCTCACAGAGTTACAGCTTTCCCCTGAAGAAGCCTTTCGCTAAGACAGTTCTTGTGGAATTGGCAAAGTGATATTTGGAAGCCCATAGAGGGCTATGTTGAAAAAGGAAATATCCTCTGATGAAATCTGGAAAGAAGCTTTCTGAGAAACTGCTTAGTGTTCTGTTAATTCATCTCACAGAGTTACATCTGTATTTCGTGGATCTCTTTTCTAGCCTTATTTCTGGGGAATCTGAGAACAGATATTTCGGATCCCTTTGAAGACTATAGGACCAAAGGAAATATCTTCCGATAACAAAGAGAAGGAAGCTTTCTGAGAAACTTCTTTGTATTCTGTGAAATCATCTCACAGAGTTACTGCTTTCCCCTCAAGAAGTCTTTCGCTAAAAAATTTCTTGTGGAATTGGCAAATTGATATTTGGAGGCCCATAGAGGGCTCTGGTGAAAAAGGAAATATCCTCAGATGAAATCTGGAAAGAAGATTTCTGTGAAACTGCTCTGTGATGTGTGACTTCCACTCACAGAGTTACATCTGTATTTCGTGGATCTCTTTGCTAGCGTTATTTCTGTGGAATCTGAGAACAGATATTTAGGATCCCTTTGAAGACTATAGGGCCAAAGGAAATATCCTCCGATAACTAAGAGAAAGAAGCTTTCTGAGAAGCTTCTTTGTGTTCTGTGAAATCATCTCACAGAGTTACAGCTTTCCCCTCAAGAAGCCTTTCGCTACGACAGTTCTTGTGGAATTGGCAAAGTGATATTTGGAAGCCCATAGAGGGCTATTTTGAAAAAGGAAATATCCTCCCATGAAATCTGGAAAGAAGCTTTCTGAAAACCTGCTTAGTGTTCTGTTAATTCATCTCACAGAGTTACATCTGTATTTCGTGGATCTCTTTGCTAGCCTTATTTCTGTGGAATCTGGGTAGAGATATTTCGGATCCCTTTGAAGACTATAGTGCCAAAGGAAATATCCTCCAATAACTAAGAGAAAGAAGTTTTCTGAGAAACGTCTTTGTGTTCTGTGAAATCATCTCACAGAGTTACAGCTTTCCCCTCAAGAAGCCTTTCGCTAAGACAGTTCTTGTGGAATTGGCAAAGTGATATTTGGAAGCCCATAGAGGGCTATGGTGAAAAAGGAAATATCCTCCGATGAAATCTGGAAAGAAGCTTTCTGAGAAACTGCTTAGTGTTCTGTTAATTCATCTCACAGAGTTACATCTGTATTTCATGGATCTCTTTGCTAGCCTTATTTCTGTGGAATCTGAGAACAGATATTTCGGATCCCTTTGAAGACTATAGGGCCAAAGGAAATATCTTCCGATAACAAAGAGAAAGAAGCTGTCTGAGAAACTTCTTTGTGTTCTGTGAAATCATCTCACAGAGTTACAGCTTTCCCCTCAAGAAGCCTTTCGCTAAGACAGTTCTTGCGGAATTGGCAAAGTGATATTTGGAAGCCCACAGAGTGCTATGTTGAAAAAGGAAATATCCTCCGATAAAATCTGGAAAGAAGCTTTCTGAGAAACTGCTCTGTGATGTGTGACTTCCACTCACAGAGTTACATGTGTATTTCGTGGGTCTCTTTGCTAGCCTTATTTCTGTGGAATCTGAGAACAGATATTTAGGATCCCTTTGAAGACTATAGGGCCAAAGGAAATATCTTCCGATAAGAAAGAGAAAGAAGCTTTCTGAGAAACTTCTTTGTGTTCTGTGAAATCATCTCACAGAGTTACAGCTTTCCCCTCAAGAAGCCTTTCACTAAGACAGTTCTTGTGGAATTGGCAAAGTGATATTTGGAAGCCCATAGAGGGCTATGGTCAAAAAGGAAATATCCTCAGATGAAATCTGGAAAGAAGCTTTCTGAGAAACTGCTCTGTGATGTGTGACTTCCACTCACAGAGTTACATCTGTATTTCGTGGATCTCTTTGCTAGCCTTATTTCTCTGGAATCTGAGAACAGATATTTAGGATCCCTTTTAAGACTATAGGGCCAAAGGAAATATCCTCCGATAACTAAGAGAAAGAAGCTTTCTGAGAAACTTCTTTGTGTTCTGTGAAATCATCTCACAGAGTTACAGCTCTCCCCTCAAGAAGCCTTTCGCTAAGACAGTTCTTGTGGAATTGGCAAAGTGATATTTGGAAGCCCATAGAGGGCTATGGTGAAAAAGGAAATATCCTCAGATGAAATCTGGAAAGAAGCTTTCTGAGAAACTGCTTAGTGTTCTGTTAATTCATCTCACAGAGTTACATCTGTATTTCGTGGATCTCTTTGCTAGCCTTATTTCTGTGAAATCTGGGAACAGATATTTCGGATGCCTTTGAAGACTGTAGGGCCAAAGGAAATATCCTCCTATAACTAAGAGAAAGAAGCTTTCTGAGAAACTTCTTTGTGTTCTGTGAAATCATCTCACAGAGTTACAGCTTTCCCCTCAAGAAACCTTTCGCTAAGACAGTTCTTGTGGAATTGGCAAAGTGATATTTGGAAGCCCATAGAGGGCTATGGTGAAAAAGGAAATATCCTCCCATGAAATCTGGAAAGAAGCTTTCTGAAAAACTGCTAAGTGTTCTGTTAATTCATATCACAGGGTTACATCTATATTTCGTGTATGTCTTTGCTAGCCTTATTTCTGTGGAATCTGAGAACAGATATTTCGGATCCCTTTGAAGACTATAGGGCCAAAGGAAATATCCTCCGATAACAAAGATAAAGAAGCTTTCTGAGAAACTTATTTGTGTTCTGTGAAATCATCTCACAGAGTTACAGCTTTCCCCTCAAGAAGCCTTTCGCTAAGACAGTTCTTGTGGAATTGGCAAAGTGATATTTGGAAGCCCAAAGAGGGCTACGGTGAAAAAGGAAATATCCTCAGATGAAATCTGGAAAGAAGCTTTCTGAGAAACTATTCTGTGATGTGTGACTTCCACTCACAGAGTTACATGTGTATTTCGTGGATCTCTTTGCTAGCCTTATTTCTGTGGAATCTGAAAACAGATATTTCGGATCCCTTTGAAGACTATAGGGCCAAAGGAAATATCCTCCGATAACTAAGAGAAAGAAGCTTTCTGAAAAACTTCTTTGTGTTCTGTGAAATCATCTCACAGAGTTACAGCTTTCCCCTCAAGAAGCCTTTCGCTAAGACAGTTCTTGTGGAATTGGCAAAGTGATATTTGGAAGCCCATAGAGGGCTATGGTGAAAAAGGAAATATCCTCCCATGAAATCTGGAAAGAAGCTTTCTGAAAAACTGCTTAGTGTTCTGTTAATTCATCTCACAGGGTTACATGTATATTTCGTGGATGTCTTTGCTAGCCTTATTTCTGTTGGATCTGAGAACAGATATTTCGGATCCGTTTGAAGACTATAGGGCCAAAGGAAATATGCTCCGATAACAAAGATAAAGAAGCTTTCTGAGAAACTTCTTTGTGTTCTGTGAAATCATCTCACAGAGTTACAGCTTTCCCCTCAAGAAGCCTTTCGCTAAGACAGTTCTTGTGGAATTGGCAAAGTGATATTTGGAAGCCCATAGAGGGCTATTGTGAAAAAGGAATATCCTCCGATGAAATCTGGAAAGAAGCTTTCTGAGAAACTGCTTAGTGTTCTGTTAATTCATCTCACAGAGTTACATCTATATTTCATGGATCTCTTTGCTAGCCTTATTTCTGTGGAATCTGAGAACAGATATTTCGCATCCCTTTGAAGACTATAGGGCCAAAGGAAATATCCTCCGATAACAAAGAGAAAGAAACTTTCTGAGAAACTTCTTTGTGTTCTGTGAAATCATCTCACAGAGTTACAGCTTTCCCCTCAAGAAGCCTTTCGCTAAGACAGTTCTTGTGGAATTGGCAAAGTGATATTTGGAAGCCCATAGAGGGCTATGGTGAAAAAGGTAATATCCTCAGATGAAATCTGGAAAGAAGCTTTCTGAGAAACTACTCTGTGATGTGTGACTTCCGCTCACAGAGTTACATCTGTAATTCCTGGATCTCTTTGCTAGCCTTATTTCTGTGGAATCTGAGAACAGATATTTCGGATCCGTTTGAAGACTCTAGGGCCAAAGGTAATATCATCCGATAACTAAGAGAAAGAAGCTTTCTGAGAATCTTCTTTGTGTTCTGTGAAATCATCTCACAGAGTTACAGCTTTCCCCTGAAGAAGCCTTTCGCTAAGACAGTTCTTGTGGAATTGGCAAAGTGATATTTGGAAGCCCATAGAGGGCTATGGTGAAAAAGGAAATATCCTCCGATGAAATCTGGAAAGAAGCTTTCTGAGAAACTGCTTAGTGTTCTGTTAATTCATCTCACAGAGTTACATCTGTATTTCATGGATCTCTTTGCTAGCCTTATTTCTGTGGAATCTGAGAACAGATATTTCGGATCCCTTTGAAGACTATAGGGCCAAAGGAAATATCTTCCGATAACAAAGAGAAAGAAGCTGTCTGAGAAACTTCTTTGTGTTCTGTGAAATCATCTCACAGAGTTACAGCTTTCCCCTCAAGAAGCCTTTCGCTAAGACAGTTCTTGCGGAATTGGCAAAGTGATATTTGGAAGCCCACAGAGTGCTATGTTGAAAAAGGAAATATCCTCCGATAAAATCTGGAAAGAAGCTTTCTGAGAAACTGCTCTGTGATGTGTGACTTCCACTCACAGAGTTACATGTGTATTTCGTGGGTCTCTTTGCTAGCCTTATTTCTGTGGAATCTGAGAACAGATATTTAGGATCCCTTTGAAGACTATAGGGCCAAAGGAAATATCTTCCGATAAGAAAGAGAAAGAAGCTTTCTGAGAAACTTCTTTGTGTTCTGTGAAATCATCTCACACAGTTACAGCTTTCCCCTCAAGAAGCCTTTCGCTAAGACAGTTCTTGTGGAATTGGCAAAGTGATATTTGGAAGCCCATAGAGGGCTATGGTGAAAAAGGAAATATCCTCCCATGAAATCTGGAAAGAAGCTTTCTGAAAAACTGCTTAGTGTTCTGTTAATTCATCTCACAGGGTTACATCTATATTTCGTGTATGTCTTTGCTAGCCTTATTTCTGTGGAATCTGAGAACAGATATTTCGGATCCCTTTGAAGACTATAGGGCCAAAGGAAATATCCTCCGATAACAAAGAGAAAGAAGCTTTCTGAGAAACTTCTTTGTGTTCTGTGAAATCATCTCACAGAGTTACAGCTTTCCCCTCAAGAAGCCTTTCGCTAAGACAGTTCTTGTGGAATTGGCAAAGTGATATTTGGAAGCCTATAGAGGGCTATGGTGAAAAAGTAAATATCCTACGATGAAATCTGGAAAGAAGCTTTCTGAGAAACTGCTTAGTGTTCTGTTAATTCATCTCACAGAGTTACATCTGTATTTCGTGGATCTCTTTGCTAGCCTTATTTCTGTGGAATCTGAGAGCAGATATTTCGGATCCCTTTGAAGACTATAGGGCCAAAGGAAATATCCTCCGATAACTAAGAGAAAGAAGCTTTCTGAGAAACTTCTTTGTGTTCTGTGAAATCATCTCACAGAGTTACAGCTTTCCCCTCCAGAAGCCTTTCGCTAAGACAGTTCTTGTGGAATTGGCAAAGTGATATTTGGAAGCCCAGGGAGGGCTATGGTGAAAAAGGAAATATCCTCCGATGAAACCTGGAAAGAAGCTTTCTGAGAAACTTCTCTGTGATGTGTGACTTCCACTCACAGAGTTACATCTGTATTTCGTGGATCTCTTTGCTAGCCTTATTTCTGTGGAATCTGAGAACAGATATTTAGGATCCCTTTGAAGACTATAGGGCCAAAGGAAATATCCTCCGATAACTAAGAGAAAGAAGCTTTCTGAGAAACTTCTTTCTGTTCTGTGAAATCATCTCACAGAGTTACAGCTTTCTCCTCAAGAAGCCTTTCGCTAAGACAGTTCTTGTGGAATTGGCAAAGTGATATTTGGAAGCCCATAGAGGGCTACGGTGAAAAAGGAAATATCCTCAGATGAAATCTGGAAAGAAGCTTTCTGAGAAACTGCTTAGTGTTCTGTTAATTCATCTCACAGAGTTACATCTGTATTTCGTGGATCTCTTTGCTAGCCTTATTTCTGTGGAATCTGGGAACAGATATTTCGGATCCCTTTGAAGACTATAGGGCCAAAGGAAATATCCTCCGATAAATAAGAGAAAGAAGTTTTCTGAGAAACTTCTTTGTGTTCTGTGAAATCATCTCACAGAGTTACAGCTTTCCCCTCAAGAAGCCTTTTGCTAAGACAGTTCTTGTGGAATTGGCAAACTGATATTTGGAAGCCCAAAGAGGGCTATGGTAAAAAAGGAAATATCCTCAGATGAAATCTGGAAAGAAGCTTTCTGAGAAACTGTTCTGTGATGTGTGACTTCCACTCACAGAGTTACATCTGTATTTCGTGGATCACTTTGCTAGCCTTATTTCTGTGGAATCTGAGAACAGATATTTCGGATCCCTTTGAAGACTATAGGGCCAAAGGAAATATCTTCCGATAACAAAGAGAAAGAAGCTTTCTGAGAATCTTCCTTGTGTTCTATGAAATCATCTCACAGAGTTACAGCTTTCCCCTCAAGAAGCCTTTCGCTAAGACAGTTCTTGTGGAATTGGCAAAGTGATATTTGGAAGCCCATGGAGGGCTATGGTGAAAAAGGAAATATCCTCCGATGAAACCTGGAAAGAAGCTTTCTGAGAAACTGCTCTGTGATGTGTGACTTCCACTCACAGAGTTACATCGGTATTTCGTGGATCTCTTTGCTAGCCTTATTTCTGTGGAATCTGAGAACAGATATTTAGGATCCCTTTGAAGACTATAGGGCCAAAGGAAATATCCTCCGATAACTAAGAGAAAGAAGCTTTCTGAGAAACTTCTTTCTGTTCTGTGAAATCATCTCACAGAGTTACAGCTTTCCCCTCAAGAAGCCTTTCGCTAAGACAGTTCTTGTGGAATTGGCAAAGTGATATTTGGAAGCCCATAGAGGGCTAGGGTGAAAAAGGAAATATCCTCAGATGAAATCTGGAAAGAAGCTTTCTGAGAAACTGCTTAGTGTTCTGTTAATTCATCTCACAGAGTTACATCTGTATTTCGTGGATCTCTTTGCTAGCCTTGTTTCTGTGGAATCTGGGTACAGATATTTCGGATCCCTTTGAACACTATAGTGCCAAAGGAAATATCCTCCGATAACTAAGAGAAAGAAGTTTTCTGAGAAACGTCTTTGTGTTCTGTGAAATCATCTCACAGAGTTACAGCTTTCCCCTCAAGAAGCCTTTCGCTAAGACAGTTCTTGTGGAATTGGCAAAGTGATATTTGGAAGCCCATAGAGGGCTATGGTGAAAAAGGAAATATCCTCCGATGAAATCTGGAAAGAAGCTTTCTGAGAAACTGCTTAGTGTTCTGTTAATTCATCTCACAGAGTTACATCTGTATTTCATGGATCTCTTTGCTAGCCTTATTTCTGTGGAATCTGAGAACAGATATTTCGCATCCCTTTGAATACTATAGGGCCAAAGGAAATATCTTCCGATAACAAAGAGAAAGAAGCTGTCTGAGAAACTTCTTTGTGTTCTGTGAAATCATCTCACAGAGTTACAGCTTTCCCCTCAAGAAGCCTTTCGCTAAGACAGTTCTTGCGGAATTGGCAAAGTGATATTTGGAAGCCCACAGAGTGCTATGTTGAAAAAGGAAATATCCTCCGATAAAATCTGGAAAGAAGCTTTCTGAGAAACTGCTCTCTGATGTGTGACTTCCACTCACAGAGTTACATGTGTATTTCGTGGGTCTCTTTGCTAGCCTTATTTCTGTGGAATCTGAGAACAGATATTTAGGATCCCTTTGAAGACTATAGGGCCAAAGGAAATATCTTCCGATAAGAAAGAGAAAGAAGCTTTCTGAGAAACTTCTTTGTGTTCTGTGAAATCATCTCACAGAGTTACAGCTTTCCCCTCAAGAAACCTTTCACTAAGACAGTTCTTGTGGAATTGGCAAAGTGATATTTGGAAGCCCATAGAGGGCTATGGTGAAAAAGGAAATATCCTCAGATGAAATCTGGAAAGAAGCTTTCTGAGAAACTGCTCTGTGATGTGTGACTTCCACTCACAGAGTTACATCTGTATTTCGTGGATCTCTTTGCTAGCCTTATTTCTGTGGAATCTGAGAACAGATATTTCGGATCCGTTTGAAGACTATAGGGCCAAAGGAAATATCCTCCGATAACAAAGATAAAGAAGCTTTCTGAGAAACTTCTTTGTGTTCTGTGAAATCATCTCACAGAGTTACAGCTTTCCACTCAAGAAGCCTTTCGCTAAGACAGTTCTTGTGGAATTGGCAAAGTGATATTTGGAAGTCCATAGAGGGCTATTGTGAAAAAGGAATATCCTCCGATGAAATCTGGAAAGAAGCTTTCTGAGAAACTGCTTAGTGTTCTGTTAATTCATCTCACAGAGTTACATCTATATTTCATGGATCTCTTTGCTAGCCTTATTTCTGTGGAATCTGAGAACAGATATTTCGGATCCCTTTGAAGACTATAGGGCCAAAGGAAATATCCTCCGATAACTAAGAGAAAGAAGCTTTCTGAGAAACTTCTTTCTGTTCTGTGAAATCATCTCACAGAGTTACAGCTTTCCCCTCAAGAAGCCTTTCGCTAAGACAGTTCTTGTGGAATTGGCAAAGTGATATTTGGAAGCCCATAGAGAGCTATGGTGAAAAAGGAAATATCCTCAGATGAAATCTGGAAAGAAGCTTTCTGAGAAACTACTCTGTGATGTGTGACTTCCGCTCACAGAGTTACATCTGTAATTCCTGGATCTCTTTGCTAGCCTTATTTCTGTGGAATCTGAGAACAGATATTTCGGATCCGTTTGAAGACTCTAGGGCCAAAGGTAATACCGTCCGATAACTAAGAGAAAGAAGCTTTCTGAGAATCTTCTTTGTGTTCTGTGAAATCATCTCACAGAGTTACAGCTTTACCCTCAAGAAGCCTTTCGCTAAGACAGTTCTAGTGGAATTGGCAAAGTGATATTTGGAAGCCCATAGAGGGCTGTGGTGAAAAAGGAAATATCCTCCGATGAAATCTGGAAAGAAGCTTTCTGAGAAACTGCTTAGTGTTCTGTTAATTCATCTCACAGAGTTACATCTGTATTTCATGGATCTCTTTGCTAGCCTTATTTCTGTGGAATCTGAGAACAGATATTTCGGATCCCTTTGAAGAATATAGGGCCAAAGGAAATATCTTCCGATAACAAAGAGAAAGAAGCTGTCTGAGAAACTTCTTTGTGTTCTGTGAAATCATCTCACAGAGTTACAGCTTTCCCCTCAAGAAGCCTTTCGCTAAGACAGTTCTTGCGGAATTGGCAAAGTGATATTTGGAAGCCCACAGAGTGCTATGTTGAAAAAGGAAATATCCTCCGATAAAATCTGGAAAGAAGCTTTCTGAGAAACTGCTCTGTGATGTGTGACTTCCACTCACAGAGTTACATGTGTATTTCATGGGTCTCTTTGCTAGCCTTATTTCTGTGGAATCTGAGAACAGATATTTAGGATCCCTTTGAAGACTATAGGGCCAAAGGAAATATCTTCCGATAACAAAGAGAAAGAAGCTTTCTGAGAAACTTCTTTGTGTTCTGTGAAATCATCTCACAGAGTTACAGCTTTCCCCTCAAGAAGCCTTTCGCTAAGACAGTTCTTGTGGAATTGGCAAAGTGATATTTGGAAGCCCATAGAGGGCTATGGTGAAAAAGGAAATATCCTCCCATGAAATCTGGAAAGAAGCTTTCTGAAAAACTGCTTAGTGTTCTGTTAATTAATCTCACAGGGTTACATCTATATTTCGTGTATGTCTTTGCTAGCCTTATTTCTGTGGAATCTGAGAACAGATATTTCGGATCCCTTTGAAGACTATAGGGCCAAAGGAAATATCCTCCGATAACAAAGAGAAAGAAGCTTTCTGAGAAACCTCTTTGTGTTCTGTGAAATCATCTCACAGAGTTACAGCTTTCCCCTCAAGAAGCCTTTCGCTAAGACAGTTCTTGTGGAATTGGCAAAGTGATATTTGGAAGCCCATAGAGGGCTATGGTGAAAAAGGAAATATCCTCCGATGAAATCTGGAAAGAAGCTTTCTGAGAAACTGCTTAGTGTTCTGTTAATTCATCTCACAGAGTTACATCTGTATTTCGTGTATGTCTTTGCTAGCCTTATTTCTGTGGAATCTGAGAACAGATATTTCAGATCGATTTGAAGACTATAGGGCCAATGGAAATATCCTCCGATAACAAAGATAAAGAAGCTTTGTGAGAAACTTCTTTGTATTCTATGAAATCATCTCACAGAGTTACAGCTTTCCCCTCAAGAAGTCTTTCGCTAAGACAGTTCTTGTGGAATTGGCAAAGTGATATTTGGAAGCCCAAAGAGGGCTACGGTGAAAAAGGAAATATCCTCAGATGAAATCTGGAAAGAAGCTTTCTGAGAAACTGTTCTGTGATGTGTGACTTCCACTCACAGAGTTACATCTGTATTTCGTGGATCTCTTTGCTAGCCTGATTTCTGTGGAATCTGAGAACAGATATTTCGGATCCCTTTGAAGACTATAGGGCCAAAGGAAATATCCTCCGATAACTAAGAGAAAGAAGCTTTCTGAGAAACTTCTTTGTGTTCTGTGAAATCATCTCACAGAGTTACAGCTTTCCCCTCAAGAAGCCTTTCGCTAAGACAGTTATTGTGGAATTGGCAAAGTGATATTTGGAAGCCCATAGAGGGCTATGGTGAAAAAGGAAATATCCTCCCATGAAATCTGGAAAGAAGCTTTCTGAAAAACTGCTTAGTGTTCTGTTAATTCATCTCACAGGGTTACATCTATATTTCGTGGATGTCTTTGCTAGCCTTATTTCTGTGGAATCTGAGAACAGATATTTCGGATCCGTTTGAAGACTATAGGGCCAAAGGAAATATCCTCCGATAACAAAGAGAAAGAAGCTTTCTGAGAAACTTCTTTGTGTTCTGTGAAATCATCTCACAGAGTTACAGCTTTCCCCTCAAGAAGCCTTTCGCTAAGACAGTTCTTGTGGAATTGGCAAAGTGATATTTGGAAGCCCATAGAGGGCTATGGTGAAAAAGGAATATCCTCCGATGAAATCTGGAAAGAAGCTTTCTGAGAAACTGCTTAGTGTTCTGTTAATTCATCTCACAGAGTTACATCTATATTTCGTGGATCTCTTTGCTAGCCTTATTTCTGTGGAATCTGAGAACAGATATTTCGGATCCCTTTGAAGACTATAGGGCCAAAGGAAATATCCTCCGATAACAAAGAGAAAGAAGCTTTCTGAGAAACTTCTTTGTGTTCTGTGAAATCATCTCACAGAATTACAGCTTTCCCCTCAAGAAGTCTTTCGCTAAGACAGTTCTTGTGGAATTGGCAAAGTGATATTTGGAAGCCCATAGAGGGCTGTGGTGAAGAAGGAAATATCCTCCGATGAAATCTGGAAAGAAGCTTTCTGAGAAACTGCTTAGTGTTCTGTTAGTTCATCTCACAGAGTTACATCTGTATTTCGTGGATCTCTTTGCTAGCCTTATTTCTGTGGAATCTGAGAACAGATATTTCGGATCCCTTTGAAGACTATAGGGCCAAAGGAAATATCTTCCGATAACAAAGAGAAAGAAGCTTTCGGAGAAACTTCTTTGTGTTCTGCGAAATCATCTCACAGAGTTACAGCTTTCCCCTCAAGAAGCCTTTCGCTAAGACAGTTCTTGTGGAATTGGCAAAGTGATATTTGGAACCCCATAGTGGGCTATGGTGAAAAAGGAAATATCCTCAGAATATATCTGGAAAGAAGCTGTCTGAGAAACTGCTTAGTGTTCTGTTAATTCATCTCACAGAGTTACATCTATATTTCGTGGATCTCTTTGCTACCTTATTTCTGTGGAATCTGGGAACAGATATTTCGGATCCCTTTGAAGACTATAGGGCCAAAGGAAATATCTTCCGATAACAAAGAGAAAGAAGCTTTCTGAGAAACTTCTTTGTGTTCTGCGAAATCATCTCACAGAGTTACAGCTTTCCCCTCAAGAAGCCTTTCGCTCAGACAGTTCTTGTGGAATTGGCAAAGTGATATTTGGAACCCCATAGTGGGCTATGGTAAAAAAGGAATTACCCTCTGAATAAATCTGGAAAGAAGTTTTCTGAGAAACTGCTTAGTGTTCTGTTAATTCATCTCACAGAGTTACATCTATATTTCGTGGATCTCTTTGCTACCTTATTTCTGTGGAATCTGGGAACAGATATTTCGGATCCCTTTGAAGACTATAGGGCCAAAGGAAATATCCTCCGATAACAAAGAGAAAGAAGATTTCTGAGAAACTTCTTTGTGTTCTGTGAAATCATCTCACAGAGTTACAGCTTTCCCCTCAAGAAGCCTTTCGCTAAGACAGTTTTCATGGTATTGGCAAAGTGATATTTGGAAGCCCATAGAGGGCTATGGTGAAAAAGGAAATATCCTCCCATGAAATCTGGAAAGAAGCTTTCTGAGAAACTGCTTAGTGTTCTGTTAATTCATCTCACAGAGTTACATCTATATTTCGTGGATCTCTTTGCTAGCATTATTTCTGTGGAATCTGAGAGCAGATATTTCGGATCCCTTTGAAGACTATACGGCCAAAGGAAATATCCTCCGATAACAAAGAGAAAGAAGCTTTCTGAGAAACTTCTTTGTGTTCTATGAAATCATCTCACAGAGTTACAGCTTTCCCCTCAAGACGCCTTTCGCTAAGACAGTTCTTGTGGAATTGGCAAAGTGATATTTGGAAGCCCATAGAGGGCTATGGTGAAAAAGGAAATATCCTCAGATGAAATCTGGAAAGAAGCTTTCTGAGAAACTGCTTAGTGTTCTGTTAATTCATCTCACAGAGTTACATCTATATTTCGTGGATCTCTTTGCTAGCCTTATTTGTGTGGAATCTGGGAACAGATATTTCGGATCCCTTTGAAGACTATAGGGCCAAAGGAAATATCCTCCGATAACTAAGAGAAAGAAGCTTTCTGAGAAACTTCTTTGTGTTCTGTGAAATCATCTCACAGAGTTACAGCTTTCCCCTCAAGAAGCTTTCGCTAAGACAGTTCTAGTGTAATTGGCAAAGTGATATTTGGAAGCCCATAGAGGGCTCTGGTGAAAAAGGATATATCCTCAGATGAAATGTGGAAAGAAGCTTTCTGAGTTACTGTTCTGTGAAGTGTGACTTCCACTCACAGAGTTACACATGTATTTCGTGGATCTCTTTGCTAGCCTTACTTCTGTGGAATCTGAGAACAGATATTTCGGATCCCTTTGAAGACTATAGGGCCAAAGGAAATATCCTCCGATAACTAAGAGAAAGAAGCTTTCTGAGAAACTTCTTTGTGTTCTGTGAAATCATCTCACAGAGTTACAGCTTTCCCCTCAAGAAGCCTTTCGCTAAGACAGTTCTTGTGGAATTGCAAAGTGATATTTTGAAGCCCTTAGAAGGCTATGTTGAAAAAGGAAATATCCTCCGATGAAATCTGGAAAGAAGCTTTCTGAGAAACTGCTTAGTGTTCTGTTAATTCATCTCACAGAGTTACATCTATATTTCGCGGATCTCTTTGCTAGCCTTATTTCTGTGGAATCTGAGAACAGATATTTAGGATCCCTTTGAAGACTATAGGGCCAAAGGAAATATCCTCCTATAAAAAAGAGAAAGAAGCTTTCTGAGAAACTTCTTTGTGTTCTGTGAAATCATCTCACAGAGTTACAGCTTTCCCCTTAAGAAGCCTTTCGCTAAGACAGTTCTTGTGGAATTGGCAAAGTGATATTTGGAAGACCCTAGAGGGCCATGGTGAAAAAGGAAATATCCTCAGATGAAATCTGGAAAGAAGCTTTCTGAGAAACTGCTTAGTGTTCTGTTAATTCATCTCACAGAGTTACATCTGTGTTTCGTGGATCTCTTTGCTAGCCTTATTTCTGGGGAATCTGAGAACAGATATTTCGGATCCCTTTGAAGACTATAGGGCCAAAGGAAATATCCTCCGATAACAAAGAGAAAGAAGCTTTGTGAGAAACTTTTTTGTGTTCTATGAAATCATCTCACAGAGTTACAGCTTTCCCCTCAAGAAGCCTTTCGCTAAGACAGTTCTTGTGGAATTGGCAAAGTGATATTTGGAAGCCCTTAGAGGACTATGGTAAAAAAGGAAATATCCTCCGATGAAATCTGGAAAGAAGCTTTCTGAGAAACTGCTCTGTGATGTGTGACTTCCACTCACAGAGTTACATCTGTATTTCGTGGATCTCTTTGCTAGCCTTATTTCTGTGGAATCTGAGATCAGATATTTCGGATCCCTTTGAAGACTATAGGGCCAAAGGAAATATCCTCCGATAACTAAGAGAAAGAAGCTTTCTGAGAAACTTCTTTGTGTTCTGTGAAATCATCTCACAGAGTTACAGCTTTCCCCTCAAGAAGCCTTTCGCTAAGACAGTTCTTGTGGAATTGGCAAAGTGATATTTGGAAGCCCATAGAGGGCTATGGTGAAAAAGGAAATATCCTCAGATGAAATCCGGAAAGAAGCTTTCTGAGAAACTGCTTAGAGTTCTGTTAATTCATCTCACAGAGTTACATCTGTATTTCGTGGATCTCTTTGCTAGCCTTATTCCTGGGGAATCTGAGAACAGATATTTCGGATCCCTTTGAAGACTATAGGGCCAATGGAAATATCCTCCGATAACAAAGAGAAAGAAACTTTGTGAGAAACTTCTTTGTGTTCTATGAAATCATCTCACAGAGTTACAGCTTTCCCCTCAAGAAGCCTTTCGCTAAGACAGTTCTTGTGGAATTGGCAAAGTGATATTTGGAAGCCCATAGAGGGCTATGGTGAAAAAGGAAATATCCTCAGATGAAATCTTGAAAGAAACTTTCTGAGAAACTGTTCTGTGATGTGTGACTTCCACTCACAGAGTTACATCTGTATTTCTTGGATCTCTCTGCTAGCCTTATTTCTGTGGAATCTGAGAACAGATATTTCGGATCCCTTTGAAGAGTATAGGGCCAGAGGAAATATCCTCCGATAACAAAGAGAAAGAAGCTTTCTGAGAAACTTCTTTGTGTTCTGTGAAATCATCTCACAGAGTTACAGTTTTCCCCTCAAGAAGCCTTTCGCTAAGACAGTTCTTGTGGAATTGGCAAAGTAATATTTGGAAGCCCATAGAGGGCTATGGTGAAAAAGGAAATATCCTCCGATGAAATCTGGAAAGAAGCTTTCTGAGAAACTGCTTAGTGTTCTGTTAATTCATCTGACAGTGTTACATCTGTATTTCGTGGATCTCTTGGCTAGCCTTATTTCTGTGGAATCTGAGAACACATATTTCGGATCCCTTTGAAGACTATAGGGCCAAAGGAAATATCCTCCGATAACAAAGAGAAAGAAGCCTTCTGAGAAACTTCTTTGTGTTCTATGAAATCACCTCACACAGTTCCAGCTTTCACCTCAAGAAGCCTTTCGCTAAGACAGTTCTTGTGTAACTGGCAAAGTGATATTTGGAAGCCCATAGAGGGCTATGGTGAAAAAGGAAATATCCTCCGATGAAATCTGGAAAGAAGCTTTCTGAGAAACTGCTTAGTGTTCTGTTAATTCATCTCACAGAGTTACATCTATATTTCGTGGATCTCTTTGCTAGCCTTATTTCTGTGGAATCTGAGAACAGATATTTCGGATCCCTTTGAAGACTATAGGGCCAAAGGATATATCCTCCGATAAGAAAGAGAAAGAAACTTTCTGAGAAACTTCTTTGTGTTCTGTGAAATCATCTCACAGAGTTACAGCTTTCCCCTCAAGAAGCCTTTCACTAAGACAGTTCTTGTGGAATTAGCAAAGTGATATTTGGAAGCCCATAGAGGGCTAAGGTGAAAAAGGAAATATCCTCAGATGAAATCTGGAAAGATGTTTTCTGAGAAACTGCTTTGTGATGTGTGACTTCCACTCCCAGAGTTACATCTGTATTTCGTGGATCTCTTTCCTAGCCTTATTTCTGTTGAATCTGAGAACAGATATTTCGGATCCCTTTGAAGACTATAGGGCCAAAGGAAATATCCTCCGATAACTAAGAGAAAGAAGCTTTCTGAGAAACTTCTTTGTGTTCTGTGAAATCATCTCACAGAGTTACAGCTTTCCCCTCAAGAAGCCTTTCGCTAAGACAGTTCTTGTGGAATTGGCAAAGTGATATTTGGAAGCCCATAGAGAGCTATGGTCAAAAAGGAAATATCCTCCGATGAAATCTGGAAAGAAGATTTCTGAGAAACTGCTTAGTGTTCTGTTAATTCATCTCACAGAGTTACATCTATATTTCGTGGATCTCTTTGCTAGCCTTATTTCTGTGGAATCTGAGAACAGATATTTCGGATCCCTTTGAAGACTATAGGGCCAAAGGAAATATACTCCGATAACTAAGAGAAAGAAGCTTTCTGAGAAACTTCTTTGTGTTCTGTGAAATCATCTCACAGAGTTACAGCTTTCCCCTCAAGAAGCCTTTCGCTTAGACAGTTCTTGTGGAATTAAGAAAGTGATATTTGGAAGCCCGTAGAGGGCTATGGTGAAAAAGGAAATATCCTCAGATGAAATCTGGAAAGAAGCTTTCTGAGAAACTGCTTACTGTTCTGTTAATTCATCTCACAGAGGTACATCTATATTTCTTGGATCTCTTTGCTAGCCTTATTTCTGTGGAATTTGAGAACAGATATTTCGGATCCCTTTGAAGACTATAGGGCCAAAGGAAATATCCTCCGATAACAAAGAGAAAGAAGCTTTCTGAGAAACTTCTTTGTGTTCTGTGAAATCATCTCACATAGTTACAGCTTTCCGCTCAAGAAGCCTTTCGCTAAGACAGTTCTTGTGGAATTGTCAAAGTGATATTTGGAAGCACATAGAGGGCTATGGTGAAAAAGGAAATATCCTCAGATGAAATCTGGAAAGAAGCTTTCTGAGAAACTTCTTAGTGTTCTGTTAATTCATCTCACCGAGTTACATCTATATTTGGTGGATCTCTTTGCTAACCTTATTTCTGTGGAATCTGAGAACAGATATTTCGGATCCCTTTGAAGACTATAGGGCCAAAGGAAATATCCTCCGATAAGAAAGAGAAAGAAGCTTTCTGAGAAACTTCTTTGTGTTCTGTGAAATCATCTCACAGAGTTACAGCTTTCCCCTCAAGAAGCCTTTCGCTAAGACAGTTCTTGTGGAATTAGCAAAGTGATATTTGGAAGCCCATAGAGGGCTATGGTGAAAAAGGAAATATCCTCTGACGAAATCTGGAAAGCAGCTTTCTGAGAAACTGCCTACTGTTCTGTTAATTCATCTCATAGAGTTTCATCTATATTTCGTGGATCTCTTTGCTAGCCTTATTTCTGTGAAATCTGAGAACAGATATTTCGGATCCCTTTGAAGACTATAGGCCCAAAGGAAATATCCTCCGATTACTAATAGAAAGAAGCTTTCTGAGAAACTTCTTTGTGTTCTGTGAAATCATCTCGCAGAGTTACAGCTTTCCCCTCAAGAAGCCTTTCGCTATGACAGTTCTTGTGGAATTGGCAAAGTGATATTTGGCAGCCCATAGAGGGCTATGGTGAAAAAGGAAATATCCTCAGATGAAAGCTGGAAAGAAGCTTTCTGAGAAACTGCTTAGTGTTCTCTTAATTCATCTCACAGAGTTACATCTATATTTCGTGGATCTCTTTGCTAGCCTTATTTCTGTGGAATCTGAGAATAGATATTTCGGATCCCTTTGAAGACTGTAGGGCCAAAGGAAATATCCTCCGATAACAAAGAGAAAGAAGCTTTCTGAGAAACTTCTTTGTGTTCTGTGAAATCATCTCACAGAGTTACAGCTTTCCCCTCAAGAAGCCTTTCGCTAAGACAGTTCTTGTGGAATTGGCAAAGTGATACTTGGAAGCCCATAGAGGGCTATGTTGAAAAAGGAAATATCCTCAGATGAAATCTGGAAAGAAGTTTTCTGAGAAACTGTTCTGTGATGTGTGACTTCCACTCACAGAGTTACATCTGTATTTCGTGGATCTCTTTGCTAGCCTTATTTCTGTGGAATCTGAGAACAGATATTTCCGATCCCTTTGAAGACTATAGGGCCAAAGGAAATATCCTCCGATAACTAAGAGAAAGAAGCTTTCTGAGAAACTTCTTTGTGTTCTGTGAAATCATCTCACAGAGTTACAGCTTTCACCTCAAGAAGCCTTTAGCTAAGACAGTTCTTGTGGAATTGCCAAAGTGATATTTGGAAGCCCATAGAGGGCTATGGTAAAAAAGGAAATATCCTCCGATAAAATCTGGAAAGAAGCTCTCTGAGAAACTGCTTAGTGTTCTGTTAATTCATCTCACAGAGTTACATCCGTGTTTCGTGGATCTCTTTGCTAGCCTTATTTCTGTGGAATCTGAGAACAGATATTTCGGATCCCTTTGAAGACTATGGGGCCAATGGAAATATCCTCCGATAACAAAGAGAAAGTAGCTTTGTGAGAAACTTCTTTGTGTTCTAAGAAATCATCTCACAGAGTTACAGCTTTCCCCTCAAGAAGCCTTTTGCTAAGACAGTTCTTGTGGAATTGGCAAAGTGATATGTGGAAGCCCAAAGAGGGCTATGGTGAAAAAGAAATATCCTCAGATGAAATCTGGAAAGAAGCTTTCTGAGAAACTGTTCTGTGATGTGTGACTTCCACTCACAGAGTTACATCTGTATTTCATGGATCTCTTTGCTAGCCTTATTTTTGTGGAATCTGAGAGCAGATATTTCGGATCCCTTTGAAGACTATAGGGCCAAAGGAAATATCCTCCGATAACTAAGAGAAAGAAGCTTTCTGAGAAACTTCTTTGTGTTCTGTGAAATCATCTCACAGAGTTACAGCTTTCCCCTCAAGAAGCCTTTCGCTAAGACAGTTCTTGTGGAATTGGCAAAGTGATATTTGGAAGCCCATAGAGGGCTATGGTGAAAAAGGAATATCCTCCGATGAAATCTGGAAAGAAGCTTTCTGAGAAACTGCTTAGTGTTCTGTTAATTCATCTCACAGAGTTACATCTATATTTCGTGGATCTCTTTGCTAGCCTTATTTCTGTGGAATCTGAGAACAGATATTTCGGATCCCTTTGAAGACTATAGGGCCAAAGGAAATATCCTCCGATAACAAAGAGAAAGAAGCTTTCTGAGAAACTTCTTTGTGTTCTGTGAAATCATCTCACAGAGTTACAGCTTTCCCCTCAAGAAGTCTTTCGCTAAGACAGTTCTTGTGGAATTGGCAAAGTGATATTTGGAAGCCCATAGAGGGCTATGGTGAAGAAGGAAATATCCTCCGATGAAATCTGGAAAGAAGCTTTCTGAGAAACTGCTTAGTGTTCTGTTAGTTCATCTCACAGAGTTACATCTGTATTTCGTGGATCTCTTTGCTAGCCTTATTTCTGTGGAATCTGAGAACAGATATTTCGGATCCCTTTGAAGACTATAGGGCCAAAGGAAATATCTTCCGATAACAAAGAGAAAGAAGCTTTCGGAGAAACTTCTTTGTGTTCTGCGAAATCATCTCACAGAGTTACAGCTTTCCCCTCAAGAAGCCTTTCGCTAAGACAGTTCTTGTGGAATTGGCAAAGTGATATTTGGAACCCCATAGTGGGCTATGGTGAAAAAGGAAATATCCTCAGAATATATCTGGAAAGAAGCTTTCTGAGAAACTGCTTAGTGTTCTGTTAATTCATCTCACAGAGTTACATCTATATTTCGTGGATCTCTTTGCTACCTTATTTCTGTGGAATCTGGGAACAGATATTTCGGATCCCTTTGAAGACTATAGGGCCAAAGGAAATATCTTCCGATAACAAAGAGAAAGAAGCTTTCTGAGAAACTTCTTTGTGTTCTGCGAAATCATCTCACAGAGTTACAGCTTTCCCCTCAAGAAGCCTTTCGCTCAGACAGTTCTTGTGGAATTGGCAAAGTGATATTTGGAACCCCATAGTGGGCTATGGTAAAAAAGGAATTACCCTCAGAATAAATCTGGAAAGAAGTTTTCTGAGAAACTGCTTAGTGTTCTGTTAATTCATCTCACAGAGTTACATCTATATTTCGTGGATCTCTTTGCTACCTTATTTCTGTGGAATCTGGGAACAGATATTTCGGATCCCTTTGAAGACTATACGGCCAAAGGAAATATCCTCCGATAACAAAGAGAAAGAAGCTTTCTGAGAAACTTCTTTGTGTTCTGTGAAATCATCTCACAGAGTTACAGCTTTCCCCTCAAGAAGCCTTTCGCTAAGACAGTTCTAGTGTAATTGGCAAAGTGATATTTGGAAGCCCATAGAGGGCTCTGGTGAAAAAGGATATATCCTCAGATGAAATGTGGAAAGAAGCTTTCTGAGTTACTGTTCTGTGAAGTGTGACTTCCACTCACAGAGTTACATCTGTATTTCGTGGATCTCTTTGCTAGCCTTACTTCTGTGGAATCTGAGAACAGATATTTCGGATCCCTTTGAAGACTATAGGGCCAAAGGAAATATCCTCCGATAACTAAGAGAAAGAAGCTTTCTGAGAAACTTCTTTGTGTTCTGTGAAATCATCTCACAGAGTTACAGCTTTCCCCTCAAGAAGCCTTTCGCTAAGACAGTTCTTGTGGAATTAGCAAAGTGATATTTGGAAGCCCATAGAGGGCTATGGTGAAAAAGGAAATATCCTCCGATGAAATCTGGAAAGAAGCTTTCTGAGAAACCGCTCTGTGATGTGTGACTTCCACTCACAGAGTTACATCTGTATTTCGTGGATCTCGTTGCTAGCCTTATTTCTGTGGAATCTGAGAACAGATATTTCGGATCCCTTTGAAGACTATAGGGCCAAAGGAAATATCCTCCGATAACAAAGAGAAAGAACGTTTCTGAGAAACTTCTTTGTGTTCTGTGAAATCATCTCCAGGGTTACAGATTTGCCCTCAAGAAGCTTTTCGCTAAGACAGTTCTTGTGGAATTGGCAAAGTGATACTTGGAAGCCGATAGAGGGCTCTGGTGAAAAAGGAAATATCCTCAGATGAAATCTGGAAAGAAGCTTTCTGAGAAACTGCTTAGTGTTCTGTTAATTCATCTCACAGAGTTACATCTGTATTTCGTGGATCTCTTTGCTAGCCTTATTTCTGTGGAATCTGAGAACAGATATTTCGGATCCCTTTGAAGATTATAGGGCCAAAGGAAATATGTTCCGATAACAAAGAGAAAGAAGCTTTCTGAGAAACTTCTTTGTGTTCTGTGAAATCATCTCACAGAGTTACAGCTTTCCCCTCAAGAAGCGTTTGGCTAAGACAGTTCTTGTGGATTTGGCAAAGTGATATTAGGAAGCCCTTAGAGGTCTATGGTGAAAAAGGAAATATCCTCAGTTGAAATCTAGAAAGAAGCTTTCTGAGAAACTGCTTAGTGTTCTCTTAATTCATCTCACAGAGTTACATCTGTATTTCGTGGATCTCTTTGATAGCCTTATTTCTGTGGAATATGAGAACAGATATTTCGGATCCCTTTGAAGACTATAGGGCCAAAGGAAATATCTTCCGATAACAAAGAGAAAGAAGCTTTCTGAGAAACTTCTTTGTGTTCTGTGAAATCATCTCACAGAGTTTCAGCTTTCCCCTCAAGAAGCCTTTCGCTAAGACAGTTCTTGTGGAATTGGCAAAGTGATATTTGGAAGCCCATAGAGGGCTCTGGTGAAAAAGGAAATATCCTCAGATGAAATATGGAAAGAAGCTTTCTGAGATACTTTTCTGTGATGTGTGACTTCCACTCACAGAGTTACATCTGTATTTCGTGGATCTCTTTGCTAGCCTTATTTCTGGGGAATCTGAGAACAGATATTTCGGATCCCTTTGAAGACTATAGGGTCAAAGGAAATATCCTCCGATAACAAAGAGAAAGAAAGTTTGTGAGAAACTCCTTTGTGTTCTATGAAATAATCTCACAGACTTACAGCTTTCCCCACAAGAAGCCTTTCGCTAAGACAGTTCTTGTGGAATTGGCAAAGTGGTATTTGGAAGCCCATAGAGGGCTATGGTGAAAAAGGAAATATCCTCCGATGAAATCTGTAAAGAAGCTTTCTGAGAAACTGCTTAGCGTTCTGTTAATTCATCTCACAGAGTTACATCTGTATTTCATGGATCTCTTTGCTAGCCTTATTTCTGTGGAATCTGAGAACAGATATTTCGGATCCCTTTGAAGACTATAGGGCCAAAGGAAATATCCTCCGATAACAAAGAGAAAGAAGCTTTCTGAGAAACTTCTTTGTGTTCTGTGAAATCATCTCACAGAGTTACAGCTTTTCCCTCAAGAAGCCTTTCGCTAAGACAGTTCTTGTGGAATTGGCAAAGTGATACTTGGTAGCCCATAGAGGGCTATGGTGAAAAAGGAAATATCCTCAGATGAAATCTGGAAAGAAGCTTTCTGAGAAACTGCTTAGTGTTCTGTTAATTCATCTCACAGAGTTACATCTGTATTTCGTGGATCTCTTTGCTAGCCTTATTTCTGGGGAATCTGAGAACAGGTATTTCGGAACCCTTTGAAGATTATAGGGCCAAAGAAAATATCTTCCGATAACAAAGAGAAAGAAGCTTTCTGAGAAACTTCTTTGTATTCTGTGAAATCATCTCACCGAGTTACAGCTTTCCCTTCAAGAAGCCTTTCGCTAAGACAGTTCTTGTGGAATTGGCAAAGTGATATTTGGAAGCCCATAGAGGACTCTGGTGAAAAAGAAAATATCCTCAGATGAAATCTGGAAAGAAGCTTTCTGAGAAACTGCTCTGTGATGTGTGACTTCCACTCACAGAGTTAAATCTATATTTCATGGATCTCTTTGCTAGCGTTATTTCTGTGGAAACTGAGAACAGATATTTCGGATCCCTTTGAAGACTATAGGGCCAAGGGAAATATCCTCCGATAACTAAGAGAAAGAAGCTCTCTGAGAAACTTCTTTGTGTTCTGTGAAATCATCTCACAGAGTTACAGCTTTCCCCTCAAGAAGCCTTTCGCTAAGACAGTTCTTGTGGAATTGGCAAAGTGATATTTGCAAGACCCTAGAGGGCTATGGTGAAAAAGGAAATATCCTCCGATGAAATCTGAATAGAAGCTTTCTGAGAAACTGCTTAGTGTTCTGTTAATTCATCTCACAGAGTTACATCTGTATTTCGTGGATCTCTTTGCTAGCCTTATTTCTGTGGAATCTGAGAACAGATATTTCGGATCCCTTTGAAGACGATAGGGCCAAAGGAAATAACCTTCGATAACAAAGAGAAAGAAGCTTTTGAGAAACTTCTTTGTGTTCTGTGAAATCATCTCACAGAGTTACAGCTTTCCCTTCAAAAGCCTTTCGCTAAGACAGTTCTTGTGGAATTGGCAAAGTGATATTTGGAAGCCCATAGAGGGCTTTGGTGAAAAAGGAAATATCCTCAGATGAAATCTGGAAAGAAGCTTTCTGAGAAACTGCTCTGTGATGTGTGACTTCCATTCACAGAGTTACATCTGTATTTCGTGGATCTCGTTGCTAGCCTTATTTCTGTGGAATCTGAGAACAGATATTTAGGATCCCTTTGAAGACTATAGGGCCAAAGGAAATATCCTCCGATAACTAAGAGAAAGAAGCTTTCTGAGAAACTTCTTTGTGTTCTGTGAAATCATCTCACAGAATTACAGCTTTCCCCTCAAGAAGCCTTTCGCTAAGACAGTTCTTGTGGAATTGGCAAAGTGATATTTGGAAGCCCATAGAGGTCTATGGTGAAAAAGCAAATATACTCCGATGAAATCTGGAAAGAAGCTTTATGAGAAACTGCTCTGTGATGTGTGACTTCCACTCACAGAGTTACATCTGTATTTCGTGGATCTCTTTGCTAGCCTTATTTCTGTGGAATCTGAGAACGGATATTTCGGATCCCTTTGAAGACTATAGGGCCAAAGAAAATATCCTCCGATAACTAAGAGAAAGAAGGTTTCTGAGAAATTCTTTGTGTTCTGTGAAATCATCTCACAGAGTTACAGCTTTCCCCTCAAGAAGCCTTTCGCTAAGACAGTTCTTGTGGAATTGGCAAAGAGATATTTGGAAGCCCATAGAGGGCTATGGTGAAAAAGAAAATATCCTCAGATGAAATCTGGAAAGAAGCTTTCTGAGAAACTGCTTAGTGTTCTGTTAATTCATCTCACAGAGTTACATCTGTATTTCGTGGATCTCTTTGCTAGCCTTATTTCTGGGGAATATGAGAACAGATATTTGGGATCCCTTTGAAGACTATAGGGCCAAAGGAAATTTCCTCCGATAACAAAGAGAAAGAAGCTTTCTGAGAAACTTCTTTGTGTTCTGTGAAATCATCTCACAGAGTTACAGCTTTCCCCTCAGGAAGCCTTTCGCTAAGACAGTTCTTGTGGAATTGGCAAAGTGATATTTGGAAGCCCATAGAGGTCTATGGTGAAAAAGCAAATATCCTCCGATGAATTCTGGAAAGAAGCTTTCTGAGAAACTGCTCTGTGATGTGTGACTTCCACTCACAGAGTTACATCTGTATTTCGTGGATCTCTTTGCTAGCCTTATTTCTGTGGAATCTGAGAACGGATATTTCGGATCCCTTTGAAGACAATAGGTCCAAAGAAAATATCCTCCGATAACTAAGAAAAAGAAGGTTTCTGAGAAATTCTTTGTGTTCTGTGAAATCATCTCACAGAGTTACAGCTTTCCCCTCAAGAAGCCTTTCGCTAAGACAGTTCTTGTGGAATTGGCAAAGTGATATTTGGAAGCCCATAGAGGGCTATGGTGAAAAAGGAAATATCCTCAGATGAAATCTGGAAAGAAGCTTTCTGAGAAATTGCTTACTGTTCTGTTAATTCATCTCACAGAGTTACATCTGTATTTCGTGGATCTCTTTGCTAGCCTTATTTCTGTGGAATCTGAGAACAGATATTTCGGATCCCTTTGAAGACTATAGGGCCAATGGAACTATCTTCCGATAACAAAGAGAAAGAAGCTTTTTGAGAAATTTCTTTGTATTCTGTGAAATCATCTCACAGAGTTACAGCTTTCCCCTCAAGAAGCCTTTCGCTAAGACAGTTCTTTTGGAATTGGCAAAGTGATATTTGGAAGCCCATAGAGGACTCTGGTGAAAAAGAAAATATTATCAGATGAAATCTGGAAAGAAGCTTTCTGAGAAACTGCTCTGTGATGTGTGACTTCCACTCACAGAGTTACATCTGTATTTCATGGATCTCTTTGCTAGCGTTATTTCTGTGGAATCTAAGAACAGATATTTCGGATCCCTTTGAAGACAATAGGGCCAAAGGAAATATCCTCCGAAAACTAAGAGAAAGAAGCTTTCTGAAAACTTCTTTGTGTTCTGTGAAATCATCTCACAGAGTTACAGCTTTCCCCTCAAGAAGCCTTTCGCTAAGACAGTTCTTGTGGAATTGGCAAAGTGATATTTGGAAGACCCTAGAGGGCTATGGTGAAAAAGGAAATATCCTCAGATGAAATCCGGAAAGAAGCTTTCTGAGAAACTGCTTAGTGTTCTGTTAATTCATCTCACAGAGTTACATCTGTATTTCGTGGATCTCTTTGCTAGCCTTATTTCTGTGGAATCTGAGAACAGATATTTCGGATCCCTTTGAAGACTATAGGGCCAAAGGAAATATCCTCCGATAACAAAGAGAAAGAAGCTTTTGAGTAACTTCTTTGTGTTCTATGAAATCATCTCACAGAGTTACAGCTTTCCCTTCAAGAAGCCTTTCACTAAGACAGTTCTTGTGGAATTGGCAAAGTGATATTTGGAAGCCCATAGAGGGCTATGGTGAAAAAGTAAATATCCTCAGATGAAATCTGGAAAGAAGCTTTGTGAGAAACTGCTCTGTGATGTGTGACTTCCACTCACAGAGTTATATCTGTATTTCGTGGATCTCTTTGCTAGCCTTATTTCGGTGAATCTGAGAACAGATATTTAGGATCCCTTTGAAGACTATAGGGCCAAGGAAATATCCTCCGATAACTAAGAGAAAGAAACTTTCTGAGAAACTTCTTTGTGTTCTGTGAAATCATCTCACAGAGTTACAGCTTTCCCCTCAAGAAGCCTTTCGCTAAGACAGTTCTTGTGGAATTGGCAAAGTGATATTTGGAAGCCCTTAGAGGTCTATGGTGAAAAAGGAAATATCCTCCGATGAAATCGGGAAAGAAGCTTTCTGAGAAACTGCTCTGTGATGTGTGACGTCCACTCAAAGAGTTACATCTGTATTTCGTGGATCTCTTTGCTAGCCTTATTTCTGTGGAATCTGAGAACGGATATTTCGGATCCCTTTGAAGACTATAGGGCCAAAGGAAATATCCTCCGATAACTAAGAGAAAGAAGGTTTCTGAGAAATTCTTCGTGTTCTGTGAAATCATCTCACAGAGTTACAGCTTTCCCCTCAAGAAACCTTTTGCTAAGACAGTTCTAGTGGAATTGGCAAAGTGATATTTGGAAGCCCATAGAAGGCTATGGTGAAAAAGGAAATATCCTCAAATGAAATCTGGAAAGAAGCTTTCTGAGAAACTGCTTACTGTTCTGTTAATTCATCTCACAGAGTTACATCTGTATTTCGTGGATCTCTTTGCTAGCCTTATTTCTGTGGAATCTGAGAACAGATATTTCGGATCCCTTTGAAGACTAAAGGGCCAAAGGGAATATCCTCCGATAACAAAGAGAAAGAAGCTTTTGAGAAACTTCTTTGTGTTCTATGAAATCATCTCACAGAGTTACAGCTTTCCCTTCAAGAATCCTTTCGCTAAGACAGTTCTTGTGGAATTGGCAAAGTGATATTTGGAAGCCCATAGAGGGCTATGGTGAAAAGGGAAATATCCTCCCATGAATTCTGGAAAGAAGCTTTCTGAGAAACTGCTCTGTGATGTGTGACTTCCACTCACAGAGTTACATCTGTATTTCGTGGATCTCTTTGCTAGCCTTATTTCTGTGGAATCTGAGAACGGATATTTCGGATCCCTTTGAAGACTATAGGGCCAAAGAAAATATCCTCCGATAACTAAAAGAAAGAAGGTTTCTGAGAAATTCTTTGTGTTCTGTGAAATCATCTCACAGAGTTACAGCTTTCCCCTCAAGAAGCCTTTCGCTAAGACAGTTCTTGTGGAATTGGCAAAGTGATATTTGGAATCCCATAGAGGGCTATGGTGAAAAAGGAAATATCCTCAGATGAAATCTGGAAAGAAGCATTCTGAGAAACTGCTTAGTGTTCTGTTAATTCATCTTACAGAGTTACATCTTTATTTCGTGGATCTCTTTGCTAGCCTTATTTCTGTGGAATCTGAGAACAGATATTTCGGATCCCTTTGAAGACTATAGGGCCAAAGGAAATATCCTCCGATAACAAAGAGAAAGAAGCTTTTGAGAAACTTCTTTGTGTTCTATGAAATCATCTCCCAGAGTTAGAGCTTTCCCTTGAAGAAGCCTTTCACTAAGACAGTTCTTGTGGAATTGGCAAAGTGATATTTGGAAGCACATAGAGGGCTATGGTGAAAAAGGAAATATCCTCAGATGAAATCTGGAAAGAATCTTTCAGAGAAACTGCTTAGTGTTCTGTTAATTCATCTCACAGAGTTACATCTGTATTTCGTGGATCTCTTTGCTAGCCTTATTTCTGTGGAATCTGAGAACAGATATTTCGGATCCCTTTGAAGACTATAGGGCCAAAGGAAATATCCTCCGATAACAAAGAGAAAGAAGCTTTTGAGAAACTTCTTTGTGTTCTATGAAATCATCTCACAGAGTTACAGCTTTCCCCTCAAGAAGCCTTTCGCTAAGACAGTTCTTGTGGAATTGGCAAAGTGATATTTGGAAGCCCATAGAGGGCTATGGTGAAAGAGGAAATATCCTCAGATGAAATCTGGAAAGAAGCTTTCTGAGAAAATGCTCTGTGATGTGTGACTTCCACTCACAGAGTCACATCTGTATTTCGTGGATCTCTTTGCTAGCCTTATTTCTGTGGAATCTGAGAACAGATATTTAGGATCCCTTTGAAGACTATAGGGCCAAAGGAAATATCCTCCGATAACTAAGAGAAAGAAGCTTTCTAAGAAACTTCTTTGTGTTCTGTGAAATCATCTCACAGAGTTACAGCTTTCCCCTCAAGAAGCCTTTCGCTAAGACAGTTCTTGTGGAATTGGCAAAGTGATATTTGGAAGCCCATAGAGGTCTATGTTGAAAAAGCATATATCCTCCGATGAAATCTGGAAAGAAGCTTTCTGAGAAACTGCTCTGTGATGGGTGACTTCCACTCACAGAGTTACATCTGTATTTCGTGGATCTCTTTGCTAGCCTTATTTCTGTGGAATCTGAGAACGGATATTTCGGATCCCTTTGAAGACTATAGGGCCAAAGAAAATATCCTCCGATAACTAAGAGAAAGAAGCTTTCTGAGAAACTTCTTTGTGTTCTGTGAAATCATCTCACAGAGTTACAGCTTCCCCTCAAGAAGCCTTTCGCTAAGACAGTTCTTGTGGAATTGGCCAAGTGATATTTGGAAGCCCATAGAGGACTCTGGTGAAAAAGAAAATATCCTCAGATGAAATCTGGAAAGAAGCTTTCTGAGAAACTGCTCTGTGATGTGTGACTTCCACTCACAGAGTTACATCTGTATTTCGTGGATCTCTTTGCTAGCCTTATTTCTGTGGAATCTGAGAACAGATATTTCGGATCCCTTTGAAGACTATAGGGCCAAAGGAAATATCCTCCGATAACTAAGAGAAAGAAGCTTTCTGAGAAACTTCTTTGTGTTCTGTGAAATCATCTCACAGAGTTACAGCTTTCACCTCAAGAAGCCTTTAGCTAAGACAGTTCTTGTGGAATTGCCAAAGTGATATTTGGAAGCCCATAGAGGGCTATGGTAAAAAAGGAAATATCCTCCGATAAAATCTGGAAAGAAGCTCTCTGAGAAACTGCTTAGTGTTCTGTTAATTCATCTCACAGAGTTACATCCGTGTTTCGTGGATCTCTTTGCTAGCCTTATTTCTGTGGAATCTGAGAACAGATATTTCGGATCCCTTTGAAGACTATGGGGCCAATGGAAATATCCTCCGATAACAAAGAGAAAGTAGCTTTGTGAGAAACTTCTTTGTGTTCTAAGAAATCATCTCACAGAGTTACAGCTTTCCCCTCAAGAAGCCTTTTGCTAAGACAGTTCTTGTGGAATTGGCAAAGTGATATGTGGAAGCCCAAAGAGGGCTATGGTGAAAAAGAAATATCCTCAGATGAAATCTGGAAAGAAGCTTTCTGAGAAACTGTTCTGTGATGTGTGACTTCCACTCACAGAGTTACATCTGTATTTCATGGATCTCTTTGCTAGCCTTATTTTTGTGGAATCTGAGAGCAGATATTTCGGATCCCTTTGAAGACTATAGGGCCAAAGGAAATATCCTCCGATAACTAAGAGAAAGAAGCTTTCTGAGAAACTTCTTTGTGTTCTGTGAAATCATCTCACAGAGTTACAGCTTTCCCCTCAAGAAGCCTTTCGCTAAGACAGTTCTTGTGGAATTGGCAAAGTGATATTTGGAAGCCCATAGAGGGCTATGGTGAAAAAGGAATATCCTCCGATGAAATCTGGAAAGAAGCTTTCTGAGAAACTGCTTAGTGTTCTGTTAATTCATCTCACAGAGTTACATCTATATTTCGTGGATCTCTTTGCTAGCCTTATTTCTGTGGAATCTGAGAACAGATATTTCGGATCCCTTTGAAGACTATAGGGCCAAAGGAAATATCCTCCGATAACAAAGAGAAAGAAGCTTTCTGAGAAACTTCTTTGTGTTCTGTGAAATCATCTCACAGAGTTACAGCTTTCCCCTCAAGAAGTCTTTCGCTAAGACAGTTCTTGTGGAATTGGCAAAGTGATATTTGGAAGCCCATAGAGGGCTATGGTGAAGAAGGAAATATCCTCCGATGAAATCTGGAAAGAAGCTTTCTGAGAAACTGCTTAGTGTTCTGTTAGTTCATCTCACAGAGTTACATCTGTATTTCGTGGATCTCTTTGCTAGCCTTATTTCTGTGGAATCTGAGAACAGATATTTCGGATCCCTTTGAAGACTATAGGGCCAAAGGAAATATCTTCCGATAACAAAGAGAAAGAAGCTTTCGGAGAAACTTCTTTGTGTTCTGCGAAATCATCTCACAGAGTTACAGCTTTCCCCTCAAGAAGCCTTTCGCTAAGACAGTTCTTGTGGAATTGGCAAAGTGATATTTGGAACCCCATAGTGGGCTATGGTGAAAAAGGAAATATCCTCAGAATATATCTGGAAAGAAGCTTTCTGAGAAACTGCTTAGTGTTCTGTTAATTCATCTCACAGAGTTACATCTATATTTCGTGGATCTCTTTGCTACCTTATTTCTGTGGAATCTGGGAACAGATATTTCGGATCCCTTTGAAGACTATAGGGCCAAAGGAAATATCTTCCGATAACAAAGAGAAAGAAGCTTTCTGAGAAACTTCTTTGTGTTCTGCGAAATCATCTCACAGAGTTACAGCTTTCCCCTCAAGAAGCCTTTCGCTCAGACAGTTCTTGTGGAATTGGCAAAGTGATATTTGGAACCCCATAGTGGGCTATGGTAAAAAAGGAATTACCCTCAGAATAAATCTGGAAAGAAGTTTTCTGAGAAACTGCTTAGTGTTCTGTTAATTCATCTCACAGAGTTACATCTATATTTCGTGGATCTCTTTGCTACCTTATTTCTGTGGAATCTGGGAACAGATATTTCGGATCCCTTTGAAGACTATACGGCCAAAGGAAATATCCTCCGATAACAAAGAGAAAGAAGCTTTCTGAGAAACTTCTTTGTGTTCTGTGAAATCATCTCACAGAGTTACAGCTTTCCCCTCAAGAAGCCTTTCGCTAAGACAGTTCTAGTGTAATTGGCAAAGTGATATTTGGAAGCCCATAGAGGGCTCTGGTGAAAAAGGATATATCCTCAGATGAAATGTGGAAAGAAGCTTTCTGAGTTACTGTTCTGTGAAGTGTGACTTCCACTCACAGAGTTACATCTGTATTTCGTGGATCTCTTTGCTAGCCTTACTTCTGTGGAATCTGAGAACAGATATTTCGGATCCCTTTGAAGACTATAGGGCCAAAGGAAATATCCTCCGATAACTAAGAGAAAGAAGCTTTCTGAGAAACTTCTTTGTGTTCTGTGAAATCATCTCACAGAGTTACAGCTTTCCCCTCAAGAAGCCTTTCGCTAAGACAGTTCTTGTGGAATTAGCAAAGTGATATTTGGAAGCCCATAGAGGGCTATGGTGAAAAAGGAAATATCCTCCGATGAAATCTGGAAAGAAGCTTTCTGAGAAACCGCTCTGTGATGTGTGACTTCCACTCACAGAGTTACATCTGTATTTCGTGGATCTCGTTGCTAGCCTTATTTCTGTGGAATCTGAGAACAGATATTTCGGATCCCTTTGAAGACTATAGGGCCAAAGGAAATATCCTCCGATAACAAAGAGAAAGAACGTTTCTGAGAAACTTCTTTGTGTTCTGTGAAATCATCTCCAGGGTTACAGATTTGCCCTCAAGAAGCTTTTCGCTAAGACAGTTCTTGTGGAATTGGCAAAGTGATACTTGGAAGCCCATAGAGGGCTCTGGTGAAAAAGGAAATATCCTCAGATGAAATCTGGAAAGAAGCTTTCTGAGAAACTGCTTAGTGTTCTGTTAATTCATCTCACAGAGTTACATCTGTATTTCGTGGATCTCTTTGCTAGCCTTATTTCTGTGGAATCTGAGAACAGATATTTCGGATCCCTTTGAAGATTATAGGGCCAAAGGAAATATGTTCCGATAACAAAGAGAAAGAAGCTTTCTGAGAAACTTCTTTGTGTTCTGTGAAATCATCTCACAGAGTTACAGCTTTCCCCTCAAGAAGCGTTTGGCTAAGACAGTTCTTGTGGATTTGGCAAAGTGATATTAGGAAGCCCTTAGAGGTCTATGGTGAAAAAGGAAATATCCTCAGTTGAAATCTAGAAAGAAGCTTTCTGAGAAACTGCTTAGTGTTCTCTTAATTCATCTCACAGAGTTACATCTGTATTTCGTGGATCTCTTTGATAGCCTTATTTCTGTGGAATATGAGAACAGATATTTCGGATCCCTTTGAAGACTATAGGGCCAAAGGAAATATCTTCCGATAACAAAGAGAAAGAAGCTTTCTGAGAAACTTCTTTGTGTTCTGTGAAATCATCTCACAGAGTTTCAGCTTTCCCCTCAAGAAGCCTTTCGCTAAGACAGTTCTTGTGGAATTGGCAAAGTGATATTTGGAAGCCCATAGAGGGCTCTGGTGAAAAAGGAAATATCCTCAGATGAAATATGGAAAGAAGCTTTCTGAGATACTTTTCTGTGATGTGTGACTTCCACTCACAGAGTTACATCTGTATTTCGTGGATCTCTTTGCTAGCCTTATTTCTGGGGAATCTGAGAACAGATATTTCGGATCCCTTTGAAGACTATAGGGTCAAAGGAAATATCCTCCGATAACAAAGAGAAAGAAAGTTTGTGAGAAACTCCTTTGTGTTCTATGAAATAATCTCACAGACTTACAGCTTTCCCCACAAGAAGCCTTTCGCTAAGACAGTTCTTGTGGAATTGGCAAAGTGGTATTTGGAAGCCCATAGAGGGCTATGGTGAAAAAGGAAATATCCTCCGATGAAATCTGTAAAGAAGCTTTCTGAGAAACTGCTTAGCGTTCTGTTAATTCATCTCACAGAGTTACATCTGTATTTCATGGATCTCTTTGCTAGCCTTATTTCTGTGGAATCTGAGAACAGATATTTCGGATCCCTTTGAAGACTATAGGGCCAAAGGAAATATCCTCCGATAACAAAGAGAAAGAAGCTTTCTGAGAAACTTCTTTGTGTTCTGTGAAATCATCTCACAGAGTTACAGCTTTTCCCTCAAGAAGCCTTTCGCTAAGACAGTTCTTGTGGAATTGGCAAAGTGATACTTGGTAGCCCATAGAGGGCTATGGTGAAAAAGGAAATATCCTCAGATGAAATCTGGAAAGAAGCTTTCTGAGAAACTGCTTAGTGTTCTGTTAATTCATCTCACAGAGTTACATCTGTATTTCGTGGATCTCTTTGCTAGCCTTATTTCTGGGGAATCTGAGAACAGGTATTTCGGAACCCTTTGAAGATTATAGGGCCAAAGAAAATATCTTCCGATAACAAAGAGAAAGAAGCTTTCTGAGAAACTTCTTTGTATTCTGTGAAATCATCTCACCGAGTTACAGCTTTCCCTTCAAGAAGCCTTTCGCTAAGACAGTTCTTGTGGAATTGGCAAAGTGATATTTGGAAGCCCATAGAGGACTCTGGTGAAAAAGAAAATATCCTCAGATGAAATCTGGAAAGAAGCTTTCTGAGAAACTGCTCTGTGATGTGTGACTTCCACTCACAGAGTTAAATCTATATTTCATGGATCTCTTTGCTAGCGTTATTTCTGTGGAAACTGAGAACAGATATTTCGGATCCCTTTGAAGACTATAGGGCCAAGGGAAATATCCTCCGATAACTAAGAGAAAGAAGCTCTCTGAGAAACTTCTTTGTGTTCTGTGAAATCATCTCACAGAGTTACAGCTTTCCCCTCAAGAAGCCTTTCGCTAAGACAGTTCTTGTGGAATTGGCAAAGTGATATTTGCAAGACCCTAGAGGGCTATGGTGAAAAAGGAAATATCCTCCGATGAAATCTGAATAGAAGCTTTCTGAGAAACTGCTTAGTGTTCTGTTAATTCATCTCACAGAGTTACATCTGTATTTCGTGGATCTCTTTGCTAGCCTTATTTCTGTGGAATCTGAGAACAGATATTTCGGATCCCTTTGAAGACGATAGGGCCAAAGGAAATAACCTTCGATAACAAAGAGAAAGAAGCTTTTGAGAAACTTCTTTGTGTTCTGTGAAATCATCTCACAGAGTTACAGCTTTCCCTTCAAAAGCCTTTCGCTAAGACAGTTCTTGTGGAATTGGCAAAGTGATATTTGGAAGCCCATAGAGGGCTTTGGTGAAAAAGGAAATATCCTCAGATGAAATCTGGAAAGAAGCTTTCTGAGAAACTGCTCTGTGATGTGTGACTTCCATTCACAGAGTTACATCTGTATTTCGTGGATCTCGTTGCTAGCCTTATTTCTGTGGAATCTGAGAACAGATATTTAGGATCCCTTTGAAGACTATAGGGCCAAAGGAAATATCCTCCGATAACTAAGAGAAAGAAGCTTTCTGAGAAACTTCTTTGTGTTCTGTGAAATCATCTCACAGAATTACAGCTTTCCCCTCAAGAAGCCTTTCGCTAAGACAGTTCTTGTGGAATTGGCAAAGTGATATTTGGAAGCCCATAGAGGTCTATGGTGAAAAAGCAAATATACTCCGATGAAATCTGGAAAGAAGCTTTATGAGAAACTGCTCTGTGATGTGTGACTTCCACTCACAGAGTTACATCTGTATTTCGTGGATCTCTTTGCTAGCCTTATTTCTGTGGAATCTGAGAACGGATATTTCGGATCCCTTTGAAGACTATAGGGCCAAAGAAAATATCCTCCGATAACTAAGAGAAAGAAGGTTTCTGAGAAATTCTTTGTGTTCTGTGAAATCATCTCACAGAGTTACAGCTTTCCCCTCAAGAAGCCTTTCGCTAAGACAGTTCTTGTGGAATTGGCAAAGAGATATTTGGAAGCCCATAGAGGGCTATGGTGAAAAAGAAAATATCCTCAGATGAAATCTGGAAAGAAGCTTTCTGAGAAACTGCTTAGTGTTCTGTTAATTCATCTCACAGAGTTACATCTGTATTTCGTGGATCTCTTTGCTAGCCTTATTTCTGGGGAATATGAGAACAGATATTTGGGATCCCTTTGAAGACTATAGGGCCAAAGGAAATTTCCTCCGATAACAAAGAGAAAGAAGCTTTCTGAGAAACTTCTTTGTGTTCTGTGAAATCATCTCACAGAGTTACAGCTTTCCCCTCAGGAAGCCTTTCGCTAAGACAGTTCTTGTGGAATTGGCAAAGTGATATTTGGAAGCCCATAGAGGTCTATGGTGAAAAAGCAAATATCCTCCGATGAATTCTGGAAAGAAGCTTTCTGAGAAACTGCTCTGTGATGTGTGACTTCCACTCACAGAGTTACATCTGTATTTCGTGGATCTCTTTGCTAGCCTTATTTCTGTGGAATCTGAGAACGGATATTTCGGATCCCTTTGAAGACAATAGGTCCAAAGAAAATATCCTCCGATAACTAAGAAAAAGAAGGTTTCTGAGAAATTCTTTGTGTTCTGTGAAATCATCTCACAGAGTTACAGCTTTCCCCTCAAGAAGCCTTTCGCTAAGACAGTTCTTGTGGAATTGGCAAAGTGATATTTGGAAGCCCATAGAGGGCTATGGTGAAAAAGGAAATATCCTCAGATGAAATCTGGAAAGAAGCTTTCTGAGAAATTGCTTACTGTTCTGTTAATTCATCTCACAGAGTTACATCTGTATTTCGTGGATCTCTTTGCTAGCCTTATTTCTGTGGAATCTGAGAACAGATATTTCGGATCCCTTTGAAGACTATAGGGCCAATGGAACTAGCTTCCGATAACAAAGAGAAAGAAGCTTTTTGAGAAATTTCTTTGTATTCTGTGAAATCATCTCACAGAGTTACAGCTTTCCCCTCAAGAAGCCTTTCGCTAAGACAGTTCTTTTGGAATTGGCAAAGTGATATTTGGAAGCCCATAGAGGACTCTGGTGAAAAAGAAAATATTATCAGATGAAATCTGGAAAGAAGCTTTCTGAGAAACTGCTCTGTGATGTGTGACTTCCACTCACAGAGTTACATCTGTATTTCATGGATCTCTTTGCTAGCGTTATTTCTGTGGAATCTAAGAACAGATATTTCGGATCCCTTTGAAGACAATAGGGCCAAAGGAAATATCCTCCGAAAACTAAGAGAAAGAAGCTTTCTGAAAACTTCTTTGTGTTCTGTGAAATCATCTCACAGAGTTACAGCTTTCCCCTCAAGAAGCCTTTCGCTAAGACAGTTCTTGTGGAATTGGCAAAGTGATATTTGGAAGACCCTAGAGGGCTATGGTGAAAAAGGAAATATCCTCAGATGAAATCCGGAAAGAAGCTTTCTGAGAAACTGCTTAGTGTTCTGTTAATTCATCTCACAGAGTTACATCTGTATTTCGTGGATCTCTTTGCTAGCCTTATTTCTGTGGAATCTGAGAACAGATATTTCGGATCCCTTTGAAGACTATAGGGCCAAAGGAAATATCCTCCGATAACAAAGAGAAAGAAGCTTTTGAGTAACTTCTTTGTGTTCTATGAAATCATCTCACAGAGTTACAGCTTTCCCTTCAAGAAGCCTTTCACTAAGACAGTTCTTGTGGAATTGGCAAAGTGATATTTGGAAGCCCATAGAGGGCTATGGTGAAAAAGTAAATATCCTCAGATGAAATCTGGAAAGAAGCTTTGTGAGAAACTGCTCTGTGATGTGTGACTTCCACTCACAGAGTTATATCTGTATTTCGTGGATCTCTTTGCTAGCCTTATTTCGGTGAATCTGAGAACAGATATTTAGGATCCCTTTGAAGACTATAGGGCCAAGGAAATATCCTCCGATAACTAAGAGAAAGAAACTTTCTGAGAAACTTCTTTGTGTTCTGTGAAATCATCTCACAGAGTTACAGCTTTCCCCTCAAGAAGCCTTTCGCTAAGACAGTTCTTGTGGAATTGGCAAAGTGATATTTGGAAGCCCTTAGAGGTCTATGGTGAAAAAGGAAATATCCTCCGATGAAATCGGGAAAGAAGCTTTCTGAGAAACTGCTCTGTGATGTGTGACGTCCACTCAAAGAGTTACATCTGTATTTCGTGGATCTCTTTGCTAGCCTTATTTCTGTGGAATCTGAGAACGGATATTTCGGATCCCTTTGAAGACTATAGGGCCAAAGGAAATATCCTCCGATAACTAAGAGAAAGAAGGTTTCTGAGAAATTCTTCGTGTTCTGTGAAATCATCTCACAGAGTTACAGCTTTCCCCTCAAGAAACCTTTTGCTAAGACAGTTCTAGTGGAATTGGCAAAGTGATATTTGGAAGCCCATAGAAGGCTATGGTGAAAAAGGAAATATCCTCAAATGAAATCTGGAAAGAAGCTTTCTGAGAAACTGCTTACTGTTCTGTTAATTCATCTCACAGAGTTACATCTGTATTTCGTGGATCTCTTTGCTAGCCTTATTTCTGTGGAATCTGAGAACAGATATTTCGGATCCCTTTGAAGACTAAAGGGCCAAAGGGAATATCCTCCGATAACAAAGAGAAAGAAGCTTTTGAGAAACTTCTTTGTGTTCTATGAAATCATCTCACAGAGTTACAGCTTTCCCTTCAAGAATCCTTTCGCTAAGACAGTTCTTGTGGAATTGGCAAAGTGATATTTGGAAGCCCATAGAGGGCTATGGTGAAAAGGGAAATATCCTCCCATGAATTCTGGAAAGAAGCTTTCTGAGAAACTGCTCTGTGATGTGTGACTTCCACTCACAGAGTTACATCTGTATTTCGTGGATCTCTTTGCTAGCCTTATTTCTGTGGAATCTGAGAACGGATATTTCGGATCCCTTTGAAGACTATAGGGCCAAAGAAAATATCCTCCGATAACTAAAAGAAAGAAGGTTTCTGAGAAATTCTTTGTGTTCTGTGAAATCATCTCACAGAGTTACAGCTTTCCCCTCAAGAAGCCTTTCGCTAAGACAGTTCTTGTGGAATTGGCAAAGTGATATTTGGAATCCCATAGAGGGCTATGGTGAAAAAGGAAATATCCTCAGATGAAATCTGGAAAGAAGCATTCTGAGAAACTGCTTAGTGTTCTGTTAATTCATCTTACAGAGTTACATCTTTATTTCGTGGATCTCTTTGCTAGCCTTATTTCTGTGGAATCTGAGAACAGATATTTCGGATCCCTTTGAAGACTATAGGGCCAAAGGAAATATCCTCCGATAACAAAGAGAAAGAAGCTTTTGAGAAACTTCTTTGTGTTCTATGAAATCATCTCCCAGAGTTAGAGCTTTCCCTTGAAGAAGCCTTTCACTAAGACAGTTCTTGTGGAATTGGCAAAGTGATATTTGGAAGCACATAGAGGGCTATGGTGAAAAAGGAAATATCCTCAGATGAAATCTGGAAAGAATCTTTCAGAGAAACTGCTTAGTGTTCTGTTAATTCATCTCACAGAGTTACATCTGTATTTCGTGGATCTCTTTGCTAGCCTTATTTCTGTGGAATCTGAGAACAGATATTTCGGATCCCTTTGAAGACTATAGGGCCAAAGGAAATATCCTCCGATAACAAAGAGAAAGAAGCTTTTGAGAAACTTCTTTGTGTTCTATGAAATCATCTCACAGAGTTACAGCTTTCCCCTCAAGAAGCCTTTCGCTAAGACAGTTCTTGTGGAATTGGCAAAGTGATATTTGGAAGCCCATAGAGGGCTATGGTGAAAGAGGAAATATCCTCAGATGAAATCTGGAAAGAAGCTTTCTGAGAAAATGCTCTGTGATGTGTGACTTCCACTCACAGAGTCACATCTGTATTTCGTGGATCTCTTTGCTAGCCTTATTTCTGTGGAATCTGAGAACAGATATTTAGGATCCCTTTGAAGACTATAGGGCCAAAGGAAATATCCTCCGATAACTAAGAGAAAGAAGCTTTCTAAGAAACTTCTTTGTGTTCTGTGAAATCATCTCACAGAGTTACAGCTTTCCCCTCAAGAAGCCTTTCGCTAAGACAGTTCTTGTGGAATTGGCAAAGTGATATTTGGAAGCCCATAGAGGTCTATGTTGAAAAAGCATATATCCTCCGATGAAATCTGGAAAGAAGCTTTCTGAGAAACTGCTCTGTGATGGGTGACTTCCACTCACAGAGTTACATCTGTATTTCGTGGATCTCTTTGCTAGCCTTATTTCTGTGGAATCTGAGAACGGATATTTCGGATCCCTTTGAAGACTATAGGGCCAAAGAAAATATCCTCCGATAACTAAGAGAAAGAAGCTTTCTGAGAAACTTCTTTGTGTTCTGTGAAATCATCTCACAGAGTTACAGCTTCCCCTCAAGAAGCCTTTCGCTAAGACAGTTCTTGTGGAATTGGCCAAGTGATATTTGGAAGCCCATAGAGGACTCTGGTGAAAAAGAAAATATCCTCAGATGAAATCTGGAAAGAAGCTTTCTGAGAAACTGCTCTGTGATGTGTGACTTCCACTCACAGAGTTACATCTGTATTTCGTGGATCTCTTTGCTAGCCTTATTTCTGTGGAATCTGAGAACAGATATTTCGGATCCCTTTGAAGACTATAGGGCCAAAGGAAATATCCTCCGATAACAAAGAGAAAGAAGCTTTTGAGAAACTTCTTTGTGTTCTATGAAATCATCTCACAGAGTTACAGCTTTCCCTTCAAGAAGCCTTTCGGTAAGACAGTTCTTGTGGAATTGGCAAAGTGATATTTGGAAGCCCATAGAGGGCTATGGTGAAAAAGGAATATCCTCAGATGAAATCTGGAAAGAAGCTTTCTGAGAAACTGCTCTGTGATGTGTGACATCCACTCACAGAGTTACATCTGTATTTCGTGGATCTCTTTGCTATCCCTATTTCTGTGGAATCTGAGAACAGATATATAGGATCCCTTTGAAGACTATAGGGCCAAAAGAAATATCCTCCGATAACTAAGAGAAAGAAGCTTTCTGAGAAACTTCTTAGTGTTCTGTGAAATCATCTCACAGAGTTACAGCTTTCCCCTCAAGAAGCCTTTCGCTAAGACAGTTCTTGTGGAATTGGCAAAGTGATATTTGGAAGCCCATAGAGGGCTATGGTGAAAAAGGAAATATCCTCAGATGAAATCTGGAAAGAAGCTTTCTGAGAAACTGCTTAGCGTTCTGTTAATTCATCTCACAGAGTTACATCTGTATTTCATGGATCTCTTTGCTAGCCTTATTTCTGTGGAATCTGAGAACAGATATTTCGGATCCCTTTGAAGACTATAGGGCCAAAGGAAATATCCTCCGATAACAAAGAGAAAGAAGCTTTCTGAGAAACTTCTTTGTGTTCTGTGAAATCATCTCACAGAGTTACAGCTTTTCCCTCAAGAAGCCTTTCGCTAAGACAGTTCTTGTGGAATTGGCAAAGTGATACTTGGTAGCCCATAGAGGGCTATGGTGAAAAAGGAAATATCCTCAGATGAAATCTGGAAAGAAGCTTTCTGAGAAACTGCTTAGTGTTCTGTTAATTCATCTCACAGAGTTACATCTGTATTTCGTGGATCTCTTTGCTAGCCTTATTTCTGGGGAATCTGAGAACAGGTATTTCGGATCCCTTTGAAGATTATAGGGCCAAAGAAAATACCTTCCGATAACAAAGAGAAAGAAGCTTTCTGAGAAACTTCTTTGTATACTGTGAAATCATCTCACCGAGTTACAGCTTTCCCTTCAAGAAGCCTTTCGCTAAGACAGTTCTTGTGGAATTGGCAAAGTGATATTTGGAAGCCCATAGAGGACTCTGGTGAAAAAGAAAATATCCTCAGATGAAATCTGGAAAGAAGCTTTCTGAGAAACTGCTCTGTGATGTGTGACTTCCACTCACAGAGTTAAATCTATATTTCATGGATCTCTTTGCTAGCGTTATTTCTGTGGAAACTGAGAACAGATATTTCGGATCCCTTTGAAGACTATAGGGCCAAGGGAAATATCCTCCGATAACTAAGAGAAAGAAGCTCTCTGAGAAACTTCTTTGTGTTCTGTGAAATCATCTCACAGAGTTACAGCTTTCCCCTCAAGAAGCCTTTCGCTAAGACAGTTCTTGTGGAATTGGCAAAGTGATATTTGCAAGACCCTAGAGGGCTATGGTGAAAAAGGAAATATCCTCCGATGAAATCTGAATAGAAGCTTTCTGAGAAACTGCTTAGTGTTCTGTTAATTCATCTCACAGAGTTACATCTGTATTTCGTGGATCTCTTTGCTAGCCTTATTTCTGTGGAATCTGAGAACAGATATTTCGGATCCCTTTGAAGACGATAGGGCCAAAGGAAATATCCTTCGATAACAAAGAGAAAGAAGCTTTTGAGAAACTTCTTTGTGTTCTGTGAAATCATCTCACAGAGTTACAGCTTTCCCTTCAAAAGCCTTTCGCTAAGACAGTTCTTGTGGAATTGGCAAAGTGATATTTGGAAGCCCATAGAGGGCTTTGGTGAAAAAGGAAATATCCTCAGATGAAATCTGGAAAGAAGCTTTCTGAGAAACTGCTTAGTGTTCTGTTAATTCACCTCACAGAGTTACATCTATATTTCGTGGAACTCTTTGCTACCTTTATTTCTGTTGAATCTGAGAACAGATATTTCGGATCCCTTTGAAGACTATAGGGCCAAAGGATATATCCTCCGATAAGAAAGTGAAAGAAGCTTTCTGAGAAACTTCTTTGTGTTCTATGAAATCATCTCACAGAGTTACAGCTTTCCCCTCAAGAAGCCTTTCGCTAAGACAGTTCTTGTGGAATTGGCAAAGTGATATTTGGAAGCCAATAGAGGGCTATGGTGAAAAAGAAAATATCCTCAGATGAAATCTGGAAAGAAGCTATCTGAGTAACTGCTTAGTGTTCTGTTAATTCATCTCACAGAGTTACATCTATATTTCGTGGATCTCTTTGCTAGCCTTATTTCTGTGGAATCTGGGAACAGATATTTCGGATCCCTTTGAAGACTATAGGGCCAAAGGACATATCCTCCGATAACAAACAGAAAGAAGCTTTTGAGAAACTTCTTTGTGTTCTATGAAATCATCTCACAGAATTACAGCTTTCCCCTCAAGAAGCCTTTCGCTAAGACAGTTCTTGTGGAATTGGCAAAGTGATATTTGGAAGCCCATAGAGGTCTATGGTGAAAAAGCAAATATCCTCCGATGAAATCTGGAAAGAAGCTTTATGAGAAACTGCTCTGTGATGTGTGACTTCCACTCACAGAGTTACATCTGTATTTCGTGGATCTCTTTGCTAGCCTTATTTCTGTGGAATATGAGAACGGATATTTCGGATCCCTTTGAAGACTATAGGGCCAAAGAAAATATCCTCCGATAACTAAGAGAAAGAAGGTTTCTGAGAAATTCTTTGTGTTCTGTGAAATCATCTCACAGAGTTACAGCTTTCCCCTCAAGAAGCCTTTCGCTAAGACAGTTCTTGTGGAATTGGCAAAGAGATATTTGGAAGCCCATAGAGGGCTATGGTGAAAAAGGAAATATCCTCAGATGAAATCTGGAAAGAAGCTTTCTGAGAAACTGCTTAGTGTTCTGTTAATTCATCTCACAGAGTTACATCTGTATTTCGTGGATCTCTTTGCTAGCCTTATTTCTGGGGAATATGAGAACAGATATTTGGGATCCCTTTGAAGACTATAGGGCCAAAGGAAATTTCCTCTGATAACTAAGAGAAAGAAGCTTTCTGAGAAAATTCTTTGTGTTCTGTGAAATCATCTCACAGAGTTACAGCTTTCCCCTCAGGAAGCCTTTCGCTAAGACAGTTCTTGTGGAATTGGCAAAGTGATATTTGGAAGCCCATAGAGGTCTATGGTGAAAAAGCAAATATCCTCCGATGAATTCTGGAAAGAAGCTTTCTGAGAAACTGCTCTGTGATGTGTGACTTCCACTCACAGAGTTACATCTGTATTTCGTGGATCTCTTTGCTAGCCTTATTTCTGTGGAATCTGAGAACGGATATTTCGGATCCCTTTGAAGACAATAGGTCCAAAGAAAATATCCTCCGATAACTAAGAAAAAGAAGGTTTCTGAGAAATTCTTTGTGTTCTGTGAAATCATCTCACAGAGTTACAGCTTTCCCCTCAAGAAGCCTTTCGCTAAGACAGTTCTTGTGGAATTGGCAAAGTGATATTTGGAAGCCCATAGAGGGCTATGGTGAAAAAGGAAATATCCTCAGATGAAATCTGGAAAGAAGCTTTCTGAGAAATTGCTTACTGTTCTGCTAATTCATCTCACAGAGTTACATCTGTATTTCGTGGATCTCTTTGCTAGCCTTATTTCTGTGGAATCTGAGAACAGATATTTCGGATCCCTTTGAAGACTATAGGGCCAAAGGAACTATCTTCCGATAACAAAGAGAAAGAAGCTTTTTGAGAAATTTCTTTGTATTCTGTGAAATCATCTCACAGAGTTACAGCTTTCCCCTCAAGAAGCCTTTCGCTAAGACAGTTCTTTTGGAATTGGCAAAGTGATATTTGGAAGCCCATAGAGGACTCTGGTGAAAAACAAAATATTCTCAGATGAAATCTGGAAAGAAGCTTTCTGAGAAACTGCTCTGTGATGTGTGACTTCCACTCACAGAGTTACATCTGTATTTCATGGATCTCTTTGCTAGCGTTATTTCTGTGGAATCTAAGAACAGATATTTCGGATCCCTTTGAAGACAATAGGGCCAAAGGAAATATCCTCCGAAAACTAAGAGAAAGAAGCTTTCTGAAAACTTCTTTGTGTTCTGTGAAATCATCTCACAGAGTTACAGCTTTCCCCTCAAGAAGCCTTTCGCTAAGACAGTTCTTGTGGAATTGGCAAAGTGATATTTGGAAGACCCTAGAGGGCTATGGTGAAAAAGGAAATATCCTCAGATGAAATCCGGAAAGAAGCTTTCTGAGAAACTGCTTAGTGTTCTGTTAATTCATCTCACAGAGTTACATCTGTATTTCGTGGATCTCTTTGCTAGCCTTATTTCTGTGGAATCTGAGAACAGATATTTCGGATCCCTTTGAAGACTATAGTGCCAAAGGAAATATCCTCCGATAACAAAGAGAAAGAAGCTTTCTGAGAAACTTCTTTGTGTTCTGTGAAAATCAATTCACAGAGTTACAGCTTTCCCCTCAAGAAGCCTTTCGCTAAGACAGTTCTTGTGGAATTGGCAAAGTGATATTTGGAAGCCCAAAAATGGCTATGGTGAAAAAGGAAATATCCTCAGATGAAATCTGGAAAGAAGCTTTCTGAGAAACTGCTTAGTGTTTTGTTAATTCATCTAACAGAGTTATATCTATATTTCGTGGATCTCTTTGCTAGCCTTATTTCTGTGGAATATGAGAACAGATATTTCAGATCCCTTTAAAGACTATAGGGCCAAAGGAAATATCCTCCGATAACATAGAGAAAGAAGCTTTCTGAGAAACTTCTTTGTGTTCTGTGAAATCATCTCACAGAGTTACAGCTTTCCTCTCAAGAATCCTTTCGCTAAGACAGTTCTTTTGGAATTGGCAAAGTGATATTTGGAAGCCCATAGAGGGCTATGGTGAAAAAGGAAATATCCTCTGATGAAATCTGGAAAGAAGCTTTCTGAGAAACTGCTTAGTGTTCTGTTAATTCATCTCACAGAGTTACATCTGTATTTCGTGGATCTCTTTGCTAGCCTTATTTCTGTTTAATCTGAGAACAGATATTTCGGATCCCTTTGAAGACTATAGGGCCAAAGAGAATATCCTCCGATAACTAAGAGAAAGAAGGTTTCTGAGAAATTCTTTGTGTTCTGTGATATCATCTCACAGAGTTACAGCTTTCCCCTCAAGAAGCCTTTCGCTAAGACAGTTCTTGTGGAATTGGCAAAGTGATATATGGAAGCCCATAGAGGGCTATGGTGAAAAAGGAAATATCCTCCGATGAAATCTGGAAAGAAGCTTTCTGAGAAACTGCTTAGTGTTCTGTTAATTCATCTCACAGAGTTACATCTGTATTTCGTGGATCTCTTTGCTAGCCTTATTTCTGTGGAATCTGAGAACAGATATTTCGGATCCCTTTGAAGACTATAGGGCCAAAGGAAATATCCTCCGATAACAAAGAGAAAGAAGCTTTTGAGTAACTTCTTTGTGTTCTATGAAATCATCTCACAGAGTTACAGCTTTCCCTTCAAGAAGCCTTTCACTAAGACAGTTCTTGTGGAATTGGCAAAGTGATATTTGGAAGCCCATAGAGGGCTATGGTGAAAAAGTAAATATCCTCAGATGAAATCTGGAAAGAAGCTTTGTGAGAAACTGCTCTGTGATGTGTGACTTCCACTCACAGAGTTATATCTGTATTTCGTGGATCTCTTTGCTAGCCTTATTTCGGTGAATCTGAGAACAGATATTTAGGATCCCTTTGAAGACTATAGGGCCAAGGAAATATCCTCCGATAACTAAGAGAAAGAAACTTTCTGAGAAACTTCTTTGTGTTCTGTGAAATCATCTCACAGAGTTACAGCTTTCCCCTCAAGAAGCCTTTCGCTAAGACAGTTCTTGTGGAATTGGCAAAGTGATATTTGGAAGCCCTTAGAGGTCTATGGTGAAAAAGGAAATATCCTCCGATGAAATCGGGAAAGAAGCTTTCTGAGAAACTGCTCTGTGATGTGTGACTTCCACTCAAAGAGTTACATCTGTATTTCGTGGATCTCTTTGCTAGCCTTATTTCTGTGGAATCTGAGAACGGATATTTCGGATCCCTTTGAAGACTATAGGGCCAAAGGAAATATCCTCCGATAACTAAGAGAAAGAAGGTTTCTGAGAAATTCTTCGTGTTCTGTGAAATCATCTCACAGAGTTACAGCTTTCCCCTCAAGAAACCTTTTGCTAAGACAGTTCTAGTGGAATTGGCAAAGTGATATTTGGAAGCCCATAGAAGGCTATGGTGAAAAAGGAAATATCCTCAGATGAAATCTGGAAAGAAGCTTTCTGAGAAACTGCTTACTGTTCTGTTAATTCATCTCACAGAGTTACATCTGTATTTCGTGGATCTCTTTGCTAGCCTTATTTCTGTGGAATCTGAGAACAGATATTTCGGATCCCTTTGAAGACTATAGGGCCAAAGGGAATATCCTCCGATAACAAAGAGAAAGAAGCTTTTGAGAAACTTCTTTGTGTTCTATGAAATCATCTCACAGAGTTACAGCTTTCCCTTCAAGAAGCCTTTCGCTAAGACAGTTCTTGTGGAATTGGCAAAGTGATATTTGGAAGCCCATAGAGGGCTATGGTGAAAAAGGAAATATCCTCAGATGAAATCTGGAAAGAAGCTTTCTGAGATACTGCTCTGTGATGTGTGACTTCCACTCACAGAGTTACATCTGTATTTCGTGGATCTCTTTGCTAGCCTTATTTCTGTGGAATCTGAGAACAGATATTTAGGATCCCTTTCAAGACTATAGGGCCAAAGGAAATATCCTCCGATAACTAAGAGAAAGAAGCTTTCTGAGAAACTTCTTTGTGTTCTGTGAAATCATCTCACAGATTTACAGCTTTCCCCTCAAGAAGCCTTTCGCTAAGACAGTTCTTGTGGAATTGGTAAAGTGATATTTGGAAGCCCATAGAGGTCTATGGTGAAAAAGCAAATATCCTCCGATGAATTCTGGAAAGAAGCTTTCTGAGAAACTGCTCTGTGATGTGTGACTTCCACTCACAGAGTTACATCTGTATTTCGTGGATCTCTTTGCTAACCTTATTTCTGTGGAATCTGAGAACGGATATTTCGGATCCCTTTGAAGACTATAGGGCCAAAGAAAATATCCTCCGATAACTAAGAAAAAGAAGGTTTCTGAGAAATTCTTTGTGTTCTGTGAAATCACCTCACAGAGTTACAGCTTTCCCCTCAAGAAGCCTTTCGCTAAGACAGTTCTTGTGGAATTGGCAAAGTGATATTTGGAATCCCATAGAGGGCTATGGTGAAAAAGGAAATATCCTCAGATGAAATCTGGAAAGAAGCATTCTGAGAAACTGCTTAGTGTTCTGTAAATTCATCTTACAGAGTTACATCTTTATTTCGTGGATCTCTTTGCTAGCCTTATTTCTGTGGAATCTGAGAACAGATATTTCGGATCCCTTTGAAGACTATAGGGCCAAAGGAAATATCCTCCGATAACAAAGAGAAAGAAGCTTTTGAGAAACTTCTTTGTGTTCTATGAAATCATCTCACAGAGTTAGAGCTTTCCCTTGAAGAAGCCTTTCACTAAGACAGTTCTTGTGGAATTGGCAAAGTGATATTTGGAAGCACATAGTGGGCTATGGTGAAAAAGGAAATATCCTCAGATGAAATCTGGAAAGAATCTTTCAGAGAAACTGCTTAGTGTTCTGTTAATTCAACTCACAGAGTTACATCTGTATTTCGTGGATCTCTTTGCTAGCCTTATTTCTGTGGAATCTGAGAACAGATATTTCGGATCCCTTTGAAGACTATAGGGCCAAAGGAAATATCCTCCGATAACAAAGAGAAAGAAGCTTTTGAGAAACTTCTTTGTGTTCTATGAAATCATCTCACAGAGTTACAGCTTTCCCCTCAAGATGCCTTTCGCTAAGACAGTTCTTGTGGAATTGGCAAAGTGATATTTGGAAGCCCATAGAGGGCTATGGTGAAAGAGGAAATATCCTCAGATGAAATCTGGAAAGAAGCTTTCTGAGAAAATGCTCTGTGATGTGTGACTTCCACTCACAGAGTCACATCTGTATTTCGTGGATCTCTTTGCTAGCCTTATTTCTGTGGAATCTGAGAACAGATATTTAGGATCCCTTTGAAGACTATAGGGCCAAAGGAAATATCCTCCGATAACAAAGAGAAAGAAGCTTTTGAGAAACTTCTTTGCGTTCTATGAAATCATCTCACAGAGTTACAGCTTTTACTTCAAGAAGCCTTTCGCTAAGACAGTTCTTGTGGAATTGGCAAAGTGATATTTGGAAGCCCAGAGAGGGCTATGGTGAAAAAGGAAATATCCTCAGATGAAATCTGGAAAGAAGCTTTCTGAGAAACTGCTCTGTGATGTGTGACTTCCACTCACAGAGTTATATCTGTATTTCGTGGATCTCTTTGCTAGCCTTATTTCTGTGGAATCTGAGAACAGATATTTCGGATCCCTTTGAAGACTGTAGGGCCAAAGGAAATATCTTCCGATAACAAAGAGAAAGAAGCTTTCTGAGAAACTTCTTTGTATTTTGTGAAATCATCTCACAGAGTTACAGCTTTCCCCTCAAGAAGCCTTTCGCTAAGACAGTTCTTTTGGAATTGGCAAAGTGATATTTGGAAGCCCATAGAGGACTCTGGTGAAAAAGAAAATATTCTCAGATGAAATCTGGAAAGAAGCTTTCTGAGAAACTGCTCTGTGATGTGTGACTTCCACTCACAGAGTTACATCTGTATTTCATGGATCTCTTTGCTAGCGTTATTTCTGTGGAATCTAAGAACAGATATTTCGGATCCCTTTGAAGACAATAGGGCCAAAGGAAATATCCTCCGAAAACTAAGAGAAAGAAGCTTTCTGAAAACTTCTTTGTGTTCTGTGAAATCATCTCACAGAGTTACAGCTTTCCCCTCAAGAAGCCTTTCGCTAAGACAGTTCTTGTGGAATTGGCAAAGTGATATTTGGAAGACCCTAGAGGGCTATGGTGAAAAAGGAAATATCCTCAGATGAAATCCGGAAAGAAGCTTTCTGAGAAACTGCTTAGTGTTCTGTTAATTCATCTCACAGAGTTACATCTGTATTTCGTGGATCTCTTTGCTAGCCTTATTTCTGTGGAATCTGAGAACAGATATTTCGGATCCCTTTGAAGACTATAGTGCCAAAGGAAATATCCTCCGATAACAAAGAGAAAGAAGCTTTCTGAGAAACTTCTTTGTGTTCTGTGAAAATCAATTCACAGAGTTACAGCTTTCCCCTCAAGAAGCCTTTCGCTAAGACAGTTCTTGTGGAATTGGCAAAGTGATATTTGGAAGCCCAAAAATGGCTATGGTGAAAAAGGAAATATCCTCAGATGAAATCTGGAAAGAAGCTTTCTGAGAAACTGCTTAGTGTTTTGTTAATTCATCTAACAGAGTTATATCTATATTTCGTGGATCTCTTTGCTAGCCTTATTTCTGTGGAATATGAGAACAGATATTTCAGATCCCTTTAAAGACTATAGGGCCAAAGGAAATATCCTCCGATAACAAAGAGAAAGAAGCTTTCTGAGAAACTTCTTTGTGTTCTGTGAAATCATCTCACAGAGTTACAGCTTTCCTCTCAAGAATCCTTTCGCTAAGACAGTTCTTTTGGAATTGGCAAAGTGATATTTGGAAGCCCATAGAGGGCTATGGTGAAAAAGGAAATATCCTCCGATGAAATCTGGAAAGAAGCTTTCTGAGAAAGTGCTTAGTGTTCTGTTAATTCATCTCACAGAGTTACATCTGTATTTCGTGGATCTCTTTGCTAGCCTTATTTCTGTTTAATCTGAGAACAGATATTTCGGATCCCTTTGAAGACTATAGGGCCAAAGAGAATATCCTCCGATAACTAAGAGAAAGAAGGTTTCTGAGAAATTCTTTGTGTTCTGTGATATCATCTCACAGAGTTACAGCTTTCCCCTCAAGAAGCCTTTCGCTAAGACAGTTCTTGTGGAATTGGCAAAGTGATATATGGAAGCCCATAGAGGGCTATGGTGAAAAAGGAAATATCCTCCGATGAAATCTGGAAAGAAGCTTTCTGAGAAACTGCTTAGTGTTCTGTTAATTCATCTCACAGAGTTACATCTGTATTTCGTGGATCTCTTTGCTAGCCTTATTTCTGTGGAATCTGAGAACAGATATTTCGGATCCCTTTGAAGACTATAGGGCCAAAGGAAATATCCTCCGATAACAAAGAGAAAGAAGCTTTTGAGTAACTTCTTTGTGTTCTATGAAATCATCTCACAGAGTTACAGCTTTCCCTTCAAGAAGCCTTTCACTAAGACAGTTCTTGTGGAATTGGCAAAGTGATATTTGGAAGCCCATAGAGGGCTATGGTGAAAAAGTAAATATCCTCAGATGAAATCTGGAAAGAAGCTTTGTGAGAAACTGCTCTGTGATGTGTGACTTCCACTCACAGAGTTATATCTGTATTTCGTGGATCTCTTTGCTAGCCTTATTTCGGTGAATCTGAGAACAGATATTTAGGATCCCTTTGAAGACTATAGGGCCAAGGAAATATCCTCCGATAACTAAGAGAAAGAAACTTTCTGAGAAACTTCTTTGTGTTCTGTGAAATCATCTCACAGAGTTACAGCTTTCCCCTCAAGAAGCCTTTCGCTAAGACAGTTCTTGTGGAATTGGCAAAGTGATATTTGGAAGCCCTTAGAGGTCTATGGTGAAAAAGGAAATATCCTCCGATGAAATCGGGAAAGAAGCTTTCTGAGAAACTGCTCTGTGATGTGTGACTTCCACTCAAAGAGTTACATCTGTATTTCGTGGATCTCTTTGCTAGCCTTATTTCTGTGGAATCTGAGAACGGATATTTCGGATCCCTTTGAAGACTATAGGGCCAAAGGAAATATCCTCCGATAACTAAGAGAAAGAAGGTTTCTGAGAAATTCTTCGTGTTCTGTGAAATCATCTCACAGAGTTACAGCTTTCCGCTCAAGAAACCTTTTGCTAAGACAGTTCTAGTGGAATTGGCAAAGTGATATTTGGAAGCCCATAGAAGGCTATGGTGAAAAAGGAAATATCCTCAGATGAAATCTGGAAAGAAGTTTTCTGAGAAACTGCTTACTGTTCTGTTAATTCATCTCACAGAGTTACATCTGTATTTCGTGGATCTCTTTGCTAGCCTTATTTCTGTGGAATCTGAGAACAGATATTTCGGATCCCTTTGAAGACTATAGGGCCAAAGGGAATATCCTCCGATAACAAAGAGAAAGAAGCTTTTGAGAAACTTCTTTGTGTTCTATGAAATCATCTCACAGAGTTACAGCTTTCCCTTCAAGAAGCCTTTCGCTAAGACAGTTCTTGTGGAATTGGCAAAGTGATATTTGGAAGCCCATAGAGGGCTATGGTGAAAAAGGAAATATCCTCAGATGAAATCTGGAAAGAAGCTTTCTGAGATACTGCTCTGTGATGTGTGACTTCCACTCACAGAGTTACATCTGTATTTCGTGGATCTCTTTGCTAGCCTTATTTCTGTGGAATCTGAGAACAGATATTTAGGATCCCTTTCAAGACTATAGGGCCAAAGGAAATATCCTCCGATAACTAAGAGAAAGAAGCTTTCTGAGAAACTTCTTTGTGTTCTGTGAAATCATCTCACAGAGTTACAGCTTTCCCCTCAAGAAGCCTTTCGCTAAGACAGTTCTTGTGGAATTGGTAAAGTGATATTTGGAAGCCCATAGAGGTCTATGGTGAAAAAGCAAATATCCTCCGATGAATTCTGGAAAGAAGCTTTCTGAGAAACTGCTCTGTGATGTGTGACTTCCACTCACAGAGTTACATCTGTATTTCGTGGATCTCTTTGCTAACCTTATTTCTGTGGAATCTGAGAACGGATATTTCGGATCCCTTTGAAGACTATAGGGCCAAAGAAAATATCCTCCGATAACTAAGAAAAAGAAGGTTTCTGAGAAATTCTTTGTGTTCTGTGAAATCACCTCACAGAGTTACAGCTTTCCCCTCAAGAAGCCTTTCGCTAAGACAGTTCTTGTGGAATTGGCAAAGTGATATTTGGAATCCCATAGAGGGCTATGGTGAAAAAGGAAATATCCTCAGATGAAATCTGGAAAGAAGCATTCTGAGAAACTGCTTAGTGTTCTGTTAATTCATCTTACAGAGTTACATCTTTATTTCGTGGATCTCTTTGCTAGCCTTATTTCTGTGGAATCTGAGAACAGATATTTCGGATCCCTTTGAAGACTATAGGGCCAAAGGAAATATCCTCCGATAACAAAGAGAAAGAAGCTTTTGAGAAACTTCTTTGTGTTCTATGAAATCATCTCACAGAGTTAGAGCTTTCCCTTGAAGAAGCCTTTCACTAAGACAGTTCTTGTGGAATTGGCAAAGTGATATTTGGAAGCACATAGTGGGCTATGGTGAAAAAGGAAATATCCTCAGATGAAATCTGGAAAGAATCTTTCAGAGAAACTGCTTAGTGTTCTGTTAATTCATCTCACAGAGTTACATCTGTATTTCGTGGATCTCTTTGCTAGCCTTATTTCTGTGGAATCTGAGAACAGATATTTCGGATCCCTTTGAAGACTATAGGGCCAAAGGAAATATCCTCCGATAACAAAGAGAAAGAAGCTTTTGAGAAACTTCTTTGTGTTCTATGAAATCATCTCACAGAGTTACAGCTTTCCCCTCAAGATGCCTTTCGCTAAGACAGTTCTTGTGGAATTGGCAAAGTGATATTTGGAAGCCCATAGAGGGCTATGGTGAAAGAGGAAATATCCTCAGATGAAATCTGGAAAGAAGCTTTCTGAGAAAATGCTCTGTGATGTGTGACTTCCACTCACAGAGATACATCTGTATTTCGTGGATCTCTTTGCTAGCCTTATTTCTGTGGAATCTGAGAACAGATATTTAGGATCCCTTTGAAGACTATAGGGCCAAAGGAAATATCCTCCGATAACAAAGAGAAAGAAGCTTTTGAGAAACTTCTTTGCGTTCTATGAAATCATCTCACAGAGTTACAGCTTTTACTTCAAGAAGCCTTTCGCTAAGACAGTTCTTGTGGAATTGGCAAAGTGATATTTGGAAGCCCAGAGAGGGCTATGGTGAAAAAGGAAATATCCTCAGATGAAATCTGGAAAGAAGCTTTCTGCGAAACTGCTCTGTGATGTGTGACTTCCACTCACAGAGTTATATCTGTATTTCGTGGATCTCTTTGCTAGCCTTATTTCTGTGGAATCTGAGAACAGATATTTCGGATCCCTTTGAAGACTGTAGGGCCAAAGGAAATATCTTCCGATAACAAAGAGAAAGAAGCTTTCTGAGAAACTTCTTTGTATTTTGTGAAATCATCTCACAGAGTTACAGCTTTCCCCTCAAGAAGTCTTTCGCTAAGACAGTTCTTGTGGAATTGGCAAAGTGATATTTGGAAGCCCATAGAGGACTCTGGTGAAAAAGAAAATATTCTCAGATGAAATCTGGAAAGAAGCTTTCTGAGAAACTGCTCTGTGATGTGTGACTTCCACGCACAGAGTTACATCTGTATTTCATGGATCTCTTTGCTAGCGTTATTTCTGTGGAATCTGAGAACAAATATTTCGGATCCCTTTGAAGACTATAGGGCCAAAGGAAATATCCTCCGATAACTAAGAGAAAGAAGCTTTCTGAAAACTTCTTTGTGTTCTGTGAAATCATCTCACAGAGTTACAGCTTTCCCCTCAAGAAGCCTTTCGCTAAGACAGTTCTTGTGGAATTGGCAAAGTGATATTTGGAAGACCCTAGAGGGCTATGGTGAAAAAGGAAATATCCTCAGATGAAATCCGGAAAGAAGCTTTCTGAGAAACTGCTTAATGTTCTGTTAATTCATCTCACAGAGTTACATCTGTATTTCGTGGATCTCTTTGCTAGCCTTATTGCTGTGGAATCTGAGAACAGATATTTCGGATCCCTTTGAAGACTATAGGGCCAAAGGAAATATCCTCCGATAACAAAGAGAAAGAAGCTTTTGAGAAACTTCTTTGTGTTCTATGAAATCATCTCACAGAGTTACAGCTTTCCCTTCAAGAAGCCTTTCGCTACGACAGTTCTTGTGGAATTGGCAAAGTGATATTTGGAAGCCCATAGAGGGCTATGGTGAAAAAGGAAATATCCTCAGATGAAATCTGGAAAGAAGCTTTCTGAGAAACTGCTTAGTGTTCTGTTAATTCATCTCACAGAGTTACATCTGTATTTCGTGGATCTCTTTGCTAGCCTTATTTCTGTGGAATCTGAGAACAGATATTTCGGATCCCTTTGAAGACTATAGGGCCAAAGGAAATATTCTCCGATAACAAAGAGACAGAAGCTTTTGAGAAATTTCTTTGTGTTCCATGAAATCATCTCACAGAGTTACAGCTTTCCCTTCAAGAAGCCTTTCGCTAAGACAGTTCTTGTGGAATTGGCAAAGTGATATTTGGAAGCCCATAGAGGGCTATGGTGAAAAAGGAAATATCCTCAGATGAAATCTGGAAAGAAACTTTCTGAGAAACTGCTGAGTGTTCTGTTAATTCATCTCACAGAGTTACATCTGTATTTCGTGGATCTCTTTGCTAGCCTTATTTCTGTGGAATCTGAGAACAGATATTTAGGATCCCTTTGAAGACTATAGGGCCAAAGAAATATCCTCTGATAACTAAGAGAAAGAAGCTTTCTGAGAAATTTCTTTGTGTTCTGTTCAATCATCTCACAGAGTTACAGCTTCCCCTCAAGAAGCCTTTCGCTAAGTCAGTTCTTGTGGAATTGGCAAAGTGATATTTGGAAGCCCATAGAGGGCTATGGTGAAAAAGGAAATATCCTCAGATGAAATCTGGAAAGAAGCTTTCTGAGAAACTGCTCTGTGATGTGTGACTTCCACTCACAGAGTCACATCTGTATTTCGTGGATCTCTTTGCTAGCCTTATTTCTGTGGAATCTGAGAACAGATATTTAGGATCCCTTTGAAGACTATAGGGCCAAAGGAAATATCCTCCGATAACTAAGAGAAAGAAGCTTTCTGAGAAACTTCTTTGTGTTCTGTGAAATCGTCTCACAGAGTTACAGCTTTCCCCTCAAGAAGCCTTTCGCTAAGACAGTTCTTGTGGAATTGGCAAAGTGTTATTTGGAAGCCCATAGAGGTCTATGTTGAAAAAGCAAATATCCTCCGATGAAATCTGGAAAGAAGCTTTCTGAGAAACTGCTCTGTGATGTGTGACTTCCACTCACAGAGTTACATCTGTATTTCGTGGATCTCTTTGCTAGCCTTATTTCTGTGGAATCTGAGAACGGATATTTCGGATCCCTTTGAAGACTATAGGGCCAAAGAAAATATCCTCCGATAACTAAGAGAAAGAAGGTTTCTGAGAAATTCTTTGTGTTCTGTGAAATCATCTCACAGAGTTACAGCTTTCCCCTCAAGAAGCCTTTCGCTAAGACAGTTCTTGTGGAATTGGCAAAGTGATATTTCGAAGCCCATAGAGGGCTATGGTGAAAAAGGAAATATCCTCAGATGAAATCTGGAAAGAAGCTTTCTGAGAAACTGCTTACTGTTCTGTTAATTCATCTCACAGAGTTACATCTGTATTTCGTTGATCTCATTGCTAGCCTTATTTCTGGGGAATCTGAGAACAGATATTTCGGATCCCTTTGAAGACTATTGGGCCAAAGGAAATATCCTCCGATAACAAAGAGAAAGAAGCTTTTGAGAAACTTCTTTGTGTTCTATGAAATCATCTCACAGAGTTAGAGCTTTCCCTTCAAGAAGCCTTTCGCTAAGACAGTTCTTGTGGAATTGGCAAAGTGATATTTGGAAGCCCATAGAGGGCTATGGTGAAAAAGGAAATATCCTCAGATGAAATCTGGAAAGAAGCTTTCTGAGAAACTGCTCTGTGATGTGTGACTTCCACTCACAGAGTTATATCTGTATTTCGTGGATCTCTTTGCTAGCCTTATTTCTGTGGAATCTGAGAACAGATATTTCGGATCCCTTTGAAGACTATAGGGCCAAGGGAAATATCTTCCGATAACAAAGAGAAAGAAGCTTTCTGAGAAACTTCTTTGTATTCTGTGAAATCATCTCACAGAGTTACAGCTTTCCCCTCAAGAAGCCTTTCGCTAAGACAGTTCTTGTGGAATTGGCAAAGTGATAATTGGAAGCCCATAGAGGACTCTGGTGAAAAAGAAAATATTCTCAGATGAAATCTGGAAAGAAGCTTTCTGAGAAACTGCTCTGTGATGTGTGACTTCCACTCACAGAGTAACATCTGTATTTCATGGATCTCTTTGCTAGTGTTATTTCTGTGGAATCTGAGAACAGATATTTCGGATCCCTTTGAAGACTATAGGGCCAAAGGAAATATCCTCCGATTACTAAGAGAAAGAAGCTTTCTGAAAACTTCTTTGTGTTCTGTGAAATCATCTCACAGAGTTACAGCTTTCCCCTCAAGAAGCCTTTCGCTAAGACAGTTCTTGTGGAATTGGCAAAGTGATATTTGGAAGACCCTAGAGGGCTATGGTGAAAAAGGAAATATCCTTAGATGAAATCCGGAAAGAAGCTTTCTGAGAAACTGCTTAGTGTTCTGTTAATTCATCTCACAGAGTTACATCTGTATTTCGTGGATCCCTTTGCTAGCCTTATTGCTGTGGAATCTGAGAACAGATATTTCGGATCCCTTTGAAGACTATAGGGCCAAAGGAAATATCCTCCGATAACAAAGAGAAAGAAGCTTTTGAGAAACTTCTTTGTGTTCTATGAAATCATCTCACAGAGTTAGAGCTTTCCCTTCAAGAAGCCTTTCGCTAAGACAGTTCTTGTGGAATTGGCAAAGTGATATTTGGAAGCCCATAGAGGGCTATGGTGAAAAAGGAAATATCCTCAGATGAAATCTGGAAAGAAGCTTTCTGAGAAACTGCTTACTGTTCTGTTAATTCATCTCACAGAGTTACATCTGTATTTCGTGGATCTCTTTGCTAGCCTTATTTCTGTGGAATCTGAGAACAGATATTTCGGATCCCTTTGAAGACTATAGGGCCAAAGGAAATATCCTCCGATAACAAAGAGAAAGAACGTTTCTGAGAAACTTCTTTGTGTTCTGTGAAATCATCTCCAGGATTACAGCTTTGCCCTCAAGAAGCTTTTCGCTAAGACAGTTCTTGTGGAATTGGCAAAGTGATACTTGGAAGCCCCTAGAGGGATATGGTGAAAAAGGAAATATCCTCAGATGAAATCTGGAAAGAAGCTTTCTGAGAAACTGCTTAGTGTTCTGTTAATTCATCTCACAGAGTTCCATCTGTATTTCGTGGATGTCTTTGCTAGCCTTATTTCTGGGGAATCTGAGAACAGATATTTAGGATCCCTTTGAAGACTATAGGGCCAAAGGAAATAACCTCCGATAACTAAGAGAAAGAAGCTTTCTGAGAAACTTCTTTGTGTTCTGTGAAATCATCTCACAGAATTACAGCTTTCCCCTCAAGAAGCCTTTCGCTAAGACAGTTCTTGTGGAATTGGCAAAGTGATATTTGGAAGCCCATAGAGGTCTATGGTGAAAAAGCAAATATCCTCCGATGAAATCTGGAAAGAAGCTTTATGAGAAACTGCTCTGTGATGTGTGACTTCCACTCACAGAGTTACATCTGTATTTCGTGGATCTCTTTGCTAGCCTTATTTCTGTGGAATCTGAGAACGGATATTTCGGATCCCTTTGAAGACTATAGGGCCAAAGAAAATATCCTCCGATAACTAAGAGAAAGAAGGTTTCTGAGAAATTCTTTGTGTTCTGTGAAATCATCTCACAGAGTTACAGCTTTCCCCTCAAGAAGCCTTTCGCTAAGACAGTTCTTGTGGAATTGGCAAAGTGATATTTGGAAGCCCATAGAGGGCTATGGTGAAAAAGGAAATATCCTCAGATGAAATCTGGAAGGAAGCTTTCTGAGAAACTGCTTAGTGTTCTGTTAATTCATCTCACAGAGTTACATCTGTATTTCGTGGATCTCTTTGCTAGCCTTATTTCTGGGGAATATGAGAACCGATATTTGGGATCCCTTTGAAGACTATAGGGCCAAAGGAAATTTCCTCCGATAACTAAGAGAAAGAAGCTTTCTGAGAAACTTCTTTGTGTTCTGTGAAATCATCTCACAGAGTTACAGCTTCCCCTCAAGAAGCCTTTCGCTAAGACAGTTCTTGTGGAATTGGCCAAGTGATATTTGGAAGCCCATAGAGGACTCTGGTGAAAAAGAAAATATCCTCAGATGAAATCTGGAAAGAAGCTTTCTGAGAAACTGCTCTGTGATGTGTGACTTCCACTCACAGAGTTACATCTGTATTTCGTGGATCTCTTTGCTAGCCTTATTTCTGTGGAATCTGAGAACAGATATTTCGGATCCCTTTGAAGACTATAGGGCCAAAGGAAATATCCTCCGATAACAAAAAGAAAGAAGCTTTTGAGAAACTTCTTTGTGTTCTATGAAATCATCTCACAGAGTTACAGCTTTCCCTTCAAGAAGCCTTTCGCTAAGACAGTTCTTGTGGAATTGGCAAAGTGATATTTGGAAGCCCATAGAGGGCTATGGTGAAAAAGGAAATATCCTCAGATGAAATCTGGAAAGAAGCTTTCTGAGAAACTGCTCTGTGATGTGTGACATCCACTCACAGAGTTACATCTGTATTTCGTGGATCTCTTTGCTAGCCCTATTTCTGTGGAATCTGAGAACAGATATATAGGATCCCTTTGAAGACTATAGGGCCAAAGGAAATATCCTCCGATAACTAAGAGAAAGAAGCTTTCTGATAAACTTCTTAGTGTTCTGTGAAATCATCTCACAGAGTTACAGCTTTCCCCTCAAGAAGCCTTTCGCTAAGACAGTTCTTGTGGAATGGGCAAAGTGATATTTGGAAGCCCATAGAGGGCTATGGTGAAAAAGGAAATATCCTCCGATGAAATCTGTAAAGAAGCTTTCTGAGAAACTGCTTAGCGTTCTGTTAATTCATCTCACAGAGTTACATCTGTATTTCATGGATCTCTTTGCTAGCCTTATTTCTGTGGAATCTGAGAACAGATATTTCGGATCCCTTTGAAGACTATAGGGCCAAAGGAAATATCCTCCGATAACAAAGAGAAAGAAGCTTTCTGAGAAACTTCTTTGTGTTCTGTGAAATCATCTCGCAGAGCTACAGCTTTCCCCTCAAGAAGCCTTTCGCTAAGACAGTTCTTGTAGAATTGGCAAAGTGATATTTGGAAGCCCATAGAGGGCTATGGTGAAAAAGGAAATATCCTCCGATTAAATCTGGAAAGAAGCTATCTGAGAAACTGCTTACTGTTCTGTTAATTCATCTCACAGAGTTACATCTATATTTCGTGGATCTCTTTGCTAGCCTTATTTCTGTGGAATCTGGGAACAGATATTTAGGATCCCTTTGAAGACTATAGGGCCAAAGGAAATATCCTCCGATAACAAAGAGAAAGAAGCTTTCTGAGACACATCTTTGTGTTCTATGAAATCATCTCACAGAGTTACAGCTTTCTCCTCAAGAAGCCTTTCGCTAAGACAGTTCTTGTGGAATTGGCAAAGTGATATTTGGAAGCCCATAGAGGGCAATGGTGAAAAAGGAAATATCCTCAGATGAAATCTGGAAAGAAGCTTTCTGAGAAACTGCTTAGTGTTCTGTTAATTCATCTCACAGAGTTACATCTGTATTTGGTGGATCTCTTTGATAGCCTTATTTCTGTGGAATATGAGAACAGATATTTCGGATCCCTTTGAAGACTATAGAGCCAAAGGAAATATCTTCCGATAACAAAGAGAAAGAAGCTTTCTGAGAAACTTCTTTGTGTTCTGTGAAATCATCTCACAGAGTTTCAGCTTTCCCCTCAAGAAGCCTTTCGCTAAGACAGTTCTTGTGGAATTGGCAAAGTGATATTTGGAAGCCCATAGGGGGCTCTGGTGAAAAAGGAAATATCCTCAGATGAAATCTGGAAAGAAGCTTTCTGAGAAACTGTTCTGTGATGTGTGACTTCCACTCACAGAGTTACATCTGTATTTCGTGGATCTCTTTGCTAGTCTTATTTCTGTGGAATCTGAGAACAGATATTTCGGATCCCTTTGAAGACTATAGGGCCAAAGGAAATTTCCTCCGATAACTAAGAGAAAGAAGCTTTCTGAGAAACTTCTTTGTGTTCTGTGAAATCATCTCACAGAGTTACAGCTTCCCCTCAAGAAGCCTTTCGCTAAGACAGTTCTTGTGGAATTGGCAAAGTGATATTTGGAAGCCCATAGAGTGCTATGTTGAAAAAGGAAATATCCTCCGATGAAATCGGGAAAGAAGATTTCTGAGAAACTGCTTAGTGTTCTGTTAATTCATCTCACAGAGTTACATCTATATTTCGTGGATCTCTTTGCTAGCATTATTTCTGTGGAATCTGAGATCAGAGATTGCGGATCCCTTTGAAGACTATAGGGCCAAAGGAAATATCCTGCGATAACAAAGAGAAAGAAGCTTTCTGAGAAACTTCTTTGTGTTCTGTGAAATCATCTCCAGAGTTACAGCTTTCCCCTCAAGAAGCCTTTCGCTAAGACAGTTCTTGTGGAATTGCAACGTGATACTTCGAAGCCCATATAGGGCTATGGTGAAAAAGGAAATATCCTCAGATGAAATCTGGAAAGAAGCTTTCTGAGAAACTGCTCTGTGATGTGTGACTTGCACTCACAGAATTACATCTGTATTTCGTGGATCTCTTTTCCAGCCTTATTTCTGTGGAATCTGAGAACAGATATTTCGGATCCCTTTGAAGACTATAGGGCCAAAGGAAACATCCTCCGATAACTAAGAGAAAGAAGCTTTCTGAGAAACTTCTTTGTGTTCTGTGAAATCACCTCACAGAGTTACAGCTTTCCCCTCAAGAAGCCTTTCGCTAAGACACTTCTTGTGGAATTGGCAAAGTGATATTTGGAAGCCCATAGAGGGCTATGGTGAAAAAGGAAATATCCTCAGATGAAATCTGGAAAGAAGCTTTCAGAGAAACTGCTTAGTGTTCTGTTAATTCATCTCACAGAGTTACATATGTATTGCGTGGATCTCTTTGCTAGCCTTATTTCTGTGGAATCTGAGAACAGATATTTCGGATCCCTTTGAAGACTATAGGGCCAAAGGAAATATCCTCCGAAAACAAAGAGAAAGAAGCTTTTGAGAAACTTCTTTGTGTTCTATGAAATCATCTCACAGAGTTACAGCTTTCCCCTCAAGAAGCCTTTCGCTAAGACAGTTCTTGTGGAATTGGCAAAGTGATATTTGGAAGCCCATAGAGGGCTATGGTGAAAAAGGAAATATCCTCAGATGAAATCTGGAAAGAAGCTTTCTGAGAAAATGCTCTGTGATGTGTGACTTCCACTCACAGAGTCACATCTGTATTTCGTGGATCTCTTTGCTAGCCTTATTTCTGTGGAATCTGAGAACAGATATTTAGGATCCCTTTGAAGACTATAGGGCCAAAGGAAATATCCTCCGATAACTAAGAGAAAGAAGCTTTCTGAGAAACTTCTTTGTGTTCTGTGAAATCATCTCACAGAGTTACAGCTTTCCCCCCAAGAAGCCTTTCGCTAAGACAGTTCTTGTGGAATTGGCAAAGTGATATTTGGAAGCCCTTAGAGGTCTATGGTGAAAAAGCAAATATCCTCCGATGAAATCGGGAAAGAAGCTTTCTGAGAAACTGCTCTGTGATGTGTGACTTCCACTCACAGAGTTACATCTGTATTTCGTGGATCTCTTTGCTAGCCTTATTTCTGTGGAATCTGAGAACAGATATATCGGATCCCTTTGAAGACTATGGGGCCAAAGAAAATATCCTCCGATAACTAAGAGAAAGAAGGTTTCTGAGAAATTCTTCGTGTTCTGTGAAATCATCTCACAGAGTTACAGCTTTCCCCTCAAGAAGCCTTTTGCTAAGACAGTTCTTGAGGAATTGGCAAAGTGATATTTGGAAGCCCATAGAGGGCTATGGTGAAAAAGGAAATATCCTCAGATGAAATCTGGAAAGAAGCTTTCTGAGAAACTGCTTACTGTTCTGTTAATTCATCTCACAGAGTTACATCTGTATTTCGTGGATCTCTTTGCTAGCCTTATTTCTGTGGAATCTGAGAACAGATATTTCGGATCCCTTTGAAGACTATAGGGCCAAAGGAAATATCCTCCGATAACAAAGAGAAAGAAGCTTTTGAGAAACTTCTTTGGGTTCTATGAAATCATCTCACAGAGTTACAGCTTTCCCTTCAAGAAGCCTTTCGCTAAGACAGTTCTTGTGGAATTGGCAAAGTGATATTTGGAAGCCCATAGAGGGCTATGGTGAAAAAGGAAATATCCTCAGATGAAATCTGGAAAGAAGCATTCTGAGATACTGCTCTGTGATGTGTGACTTCCACTCACAGAGTTACATCTGTATTTCGTGGATCTCTTTGCTAGCCTTATTTCTGTGGAATCTGAGAACAGATATTTAGGATCCCTTTGAAGACTATAGGGCCAAAGGAAATATCCTCCGATAACTAAGAGAAAGAAGCTTTCTGAGAAACTTCTTTGTGTTCTGTGAAATCATCTCACAGAGTTACAGCTTTCCCCTCAGGAAGCCTTTCCCTAAGACAGTTCTTGTGGAATTGGCAAAGTGATATTTGGAAGCCCATAGAGGTCTATGGTGAAAAAGCAAATATCCTCCGATGAATTCTGGAAAGAAGCTTTCTGAGAAACTGCTCTGTGATGTGTGACTTCCACTCACAGAGTTACATCTGTATTTCGTGGATCTCTTTGCTAGCCTTATTTCTGTGGAATATGAGAACAGATATTTCAGATCCCTTTAAAGACTATAGGGCCAAAGGAAATATCCTCCGATAACAAAGAGAAAGAAGCTTTCTGAGAAACTTCTTTGTGTTCTGTGAAATCATCTCACAGAGTTACAGCTTTCCCCTCAAGAATCCTTTCGCTAAGACAGTTCTTTTGGAATTGGCAAAGTGATATTTGGAAGCCCATAGAGGGCTATGGTGAAAAAGGAAATATCCTCCGATGAAATCTGGAAAGAAGCTTTCTGAGAAACTGCTTGGTGTTCTGTTAATTCATCTCACAGAGTTACATCTGTATTTCGTGGATCTCTTTGCTAGCCTTATTTCTGTTTAATCTGAGAAAAGATATTTCGGATCCCTTTGAAGACTATAGGGCCAAAGAAAATATCCTCCGATAACTAAGAGAAAGAAGGTTTCTGAGAAATTCTTTGTGTTCTGTGAAATCATCTCACAGAGTTACAGCTTTCCCCTCAAGAAGCCTTTCGCTAAGACAGTTCTTGTGGAATTGGCAAAGTGATATTTGGAAGCCCATAGAGGGCTATGGTGAAAAAGGAAATATCCTCAGATGAAATCTGGAAAGAAGCTTTCTGAGAAACTGCTTACTGTTCTGTTAATTCATCTCACAGAGTTACATCTGTATTTCGTGGATCTCATTGCTAGCCTTATTGCTGTGGAATCTGAGAACAGATATTTCGGATCCCTTTGAAGACTATAGGGCCAAAGGAAATATCCTCTGATAATAAAGAGAAAGAAGCTTTTGAGAAACTTCTTTGTGTTCTATGAAATCATCTCACAGAGTTACAGCTTTACCTTCAAGAAGCCTTCCGCTAAGACAGTTCTTGTGGAATTGGCAAAGTGATATTTGGAAACCCATAGAGGGCTATGGTGAAAAAGGAAATATCCTCAGATGAAATCTGGAAAGAAGCTTTCTGAGAAACTGCTTACTGTTCTGTTAATTCATCTCACAGAGTTACATCTGTATTTCGTGGATCTCCTTGCTAGCCTTATTTCTGTGGAATCTGAGAACAGATATTTCGGATCCCTTTGAAGACTATAGGGCCAAAGGAAATATCCTCCGATAACTAAGAGAAAGAAGGTTTCTGAGAAATTCTTTGTGTTCTGTGAAATCATCTCACAGAGTTACAGCTTTCCCCTCAAGAATCCTTTCGCTAAGACAGTTCTTGTGGAATTGGCAAAGTGATATTTGGAAGCCCATAGATGGCTATGGTGAAAAAGGAAATATCCTCAGATGAAATCTGGAAAGAAGCTTTCTGAGAAACTGCTTACTGTTCTGTTAATTCATCTCACAGAGTTACATCTGTATTTCGTGGATCTCTTTGCTAGCCTTATTTCTGATGAATCTGAGAACAGATATTTCGGATCCCTTTGAAGACTATAGGGCCAAAGGAAATATCCTCCGATAACAAAGAGAAAGAAGCTTTTGAGAAACTTCTTTGTGTTCTGTGAAATCATCTCACAGAGTTACAGCTTTCCCCTCAAGAAGCCTTTCGCTAAGACAGTTCTTGTGGAATTGGCAAAGTGATATTTGGAAGCCCATAGAGGGCTATGGCGAAAAAGGAAATATCCTCCGATGAAATCTGGAAAGAAGCTTTCTGAGAAACTGCTCTGTGATGTGCGACTTCCACTCACAGAGTTACATCTGTATTTCGTGGATCTCTTTGCTAGCCTTATTTCTGTGGAATCTGAGAACAGATATTTAGGATCCCTTTGAAGACTATAGGGCCAAAGGAAATATCCTCCGATAACAAAGAGAAAGAAGCTTTCTGAGAAACTTCTTTGTGTTCTGTGAAAATCAATTCACAGAGTTACAGCTTTCCCCTCAAGAAGCCTTTCGCTAAGACATTTCTTGTGGAATTGGCAAAGGGATATTTGGAAGCCCAAAAATGGCTATGGTGAAAAAGGAAATATCCTCAGATGAAATCTGGAAAGAAGCTTTCTGAGAAACTGCTTAGTGTTCTGTTAATTCATCTAAAAGAGTTACATCTATATTTCGTGGATCTCTTTGCTAGCCTTATTTCTGTAGAATATGAGAACAGATATTTCAGATCCCTTTAAAGACTATAGGGCCAAAGGAAATATCCTCCGATAACAAAGAGAAAGAAGCTTTCTGAGAAACTTCTTTGTGTTCTGTGAAATAATCTCAGAGAGTTACAGCTTTCCCCTCAAGAATCCTTTCGCTAAGACAGTTCTTTTGGAATTGGCAAATTGATATTTGGAAGCCCATAGAGGGCTATGGTGAAAAAAGAAATATCCTCCGATGAAATCTGGAAAGAAGCTTTCTGAGAAACTGCTTAGTGTTCTGTTAATTCATCTCACAGAGTTACATCTGTATTTCGTGGATCTCTTTGCTAGCCTTATTTCTGTTTAATCTGAGAACAGATATTTCGGATCCCTTTGAAGACTATAGGGCCAAAGAAAATATCCTCCGATAACTAAGAGAAAGAAGGTTTCTGAGAAATTCTTTGTGTTCTGTGAAATCATCTCACAGAGTTATAGCTGTCCCCTCAAGAAGCCTTTCGCTAAGACAGTTCTTGTGGAATTGGCAAAGTGATATTTGGAAGCCCATAGAGGGCTATGGTGAAAAAGGAAATATCCTCCGATGAAATCTGGAAAGAAGCTTTCTGAGAAACTGCTTAGTGTTCTGTTAATTCATCTCACAGAGTTATATCTGTATTTCGTGCATCTCTTTGCTAGCCTTATTTCTGTGGAATCTGAGAACAGATATTTCGGATCCCTTTGAAGACTATAGGGCCAAAGGAAATATCCTCCGATAACAAAGAGAAAGAAGCTTTTGAGAAACTTCTTTGTGTTCTATGAAATCATCTCACAGAGTTAGAGCTTTCCCTTCAAGAAGCCTTTCGCTAAGACAGTTCTTGTGGAATTGGCAAAGTGATATTTGGAAGCCCATAGAGGGCTATGGTGAAAAAGGAAATATCCTCAGATGAAATCTGGAAAGAAGCTTTCAGAGAAACTTCTAAGTGTTCTGTTAATTCATCTCACTGAGTTACATATGTATTTCGTGGATCTCTTTGCTAGCCTTGTTTCTGTGGAATCTGAGAACAGATATTTCGGATCCCTTTGAAGACTATAGGGCCAAAGGAAATATCCTCCGATAACAAAGAGAAAGAAGCTTTTGAGAAACTTCTTTGTGTTCCATGAAATCATCTCACAGAGTTACAGCTTTCCCCTCAAGAAGCCTTTCGCTAAGACAGTTCTTGTGGAATTGGCAAAGTGATATTTTGAAGCCCATAGAGGGCTATGGTGAAAAAGGAAATATCCTCAGATGAAATCTGGAAAGAAGCTTTCTGAGAAAATGCTCTGTGATGTGTGACTTCCACTCACAGAGTCACATCTGTATTTCGTGGATCTCTTTGCTAGCCTTATTTCTGTGGAATCTGAGAACAGATATTTAGGATCCCTTTGAAGACTATAGGGCCAAAGGAAATATCCTCCGATAACTAAGAGAAAGAAGCTTTCTGAGAAACTTCTTTGTGTTCTGCGAAATCATCTCACAGAGTTACAGCTTTCCCCTCAAGAAGCCTTTCGCTAAGACAGTTCTTGTGGAATTGGCAAAGTGATATTTGGAAGCCCTTAGAGGTCTATGGTGAAAAAGCAAATATCCTCCGATGAATTCTGGAAAGAAGCTTTCTGAGAAACTGCTCTGTGATGTGTGACTTCCACTCACAGAGTTACATCTGTATTTCGTGGATCTCTTTGCTAGCCTTATTTCTGTGGAATCTGAGAACGGATATTTCGGATGCCTTTGAAGACTATAGGTCCAAAGAAAATATCCTCCGATAACTAAGAGAAAGAAGGTTTCTGAGAAATTCTTCGTGTTCTGTGAAACCATCTCACAGAGTTACAGCTTTCCCCTCAAGAAGCCTTTCGCTAAGACAGTTCTTGTGGAATTGGCAAAGTGATATTTGGAAGCCCATAGAGGGCTATGGTGAAAAAGGAAATATCCTCAGATGAAATCTGGAAAGAAGCTTTCTGAGAAACTGCTTACTGTTCTGTTAATTCATCTCACAGAGTTACATCTGCATTTCGTGGATCTCTTTGCTAACCTTATTTCTCTGGAATCTGAGAACAGATATTTCGGATCCCTTTGAAGACTATAGGGCCAAAGGAAATATCCTCCGATAACTAAGAGAAAGAAGCTTTCTGAAAACTTCTTTGTGTTCTGTGAAATCATCTCACAGAGTTACAGCTTTCCCCTCAAGAAGCCTTTCGCTAAGACAGTTCTTGTGGAATTGGCATAGTGATATTTGGAAGACCCTAGAGGGCTATGGTGAAAAAGGAAATATCCTCAGATGAAATCCGGAAAGAAGCTTTCTGAGAAACTGCTTATTGTTCTGTTAATTCATCTCACAGAGTTACATCTGTATTTCGTGGATCTCTTTGCTAGCCTTATTGCTGTGGAATCTGAGAACAGATATTTCGGATCCCTTTGAAGACTATAGGGCCAAAGGAAATATCCTCCGATAACAAAGAGAAAGAAGCTTTTCAGAAACTTCTTTGTGTTCTATGAAATCATCTCACAGAGTTACAGCTTTCCCCTCAAGAAGCCTTTCGCTAAGACAGTTCTTGTGGAATTGGCAAAGTGATATTTGGAAGACCCTAGAGGGGTATGTTGAAAAAGGAAATATCCTCAGATGAAATCTGGAAAGAAGCTTTCTGAGAAACTGCTTAGTGTTCTGTTAATTCATCTCAGAGAGTTACAACTGTATTACGTGGATCTCTTTGCTAGCCTTATTTCTGTTGGATCTGAGAACAGATATTTAGGATCCCTTTGAAGACTATAGGGCCAAAGGAAAAATCCTCCGTTAACAAAGAGAAAGAAGCTTTCTGAGAAACTTCTTTGTGTTCTGTGAAATCATCTCACAGAGTTACAGCTTTCCCCTCAAGAAGCCTTTCGCTAAGACAGTTCTTGTGGAATTGGCAAACTGATATTTGGAAGCCCATAGAGGGCTATGGTGAAAAAGGAAATATCCTCCGATGAAATCTGGAAAGAAGCTTTCTGAGAAACTGCTCTTTGATGTGTGACTTCCACTCACAGAGTTACATCTGTATTTCGTGGATCTCTTTGCTAGCCTTATTTCTGTGGAATCTGAGAACAGATATTTCGGATCCCTTTGAAGACTATAGGGCCAAAGGAAATATCCTCCGATAACAAAGAGAAAGAAGCTTTTGAGAAACTTCTTTGTGTTCTATGAAATCATCACACAGAGTTACAGCTTTCCCTTCAAGAAGCCTTTCGCTAAGACAGTTCTTGTGGAATTGGCAAAGTGATATTTGGAAGCCCATAGAGGGCTATGGTGAAAAAGGAAATATCCTCCCATGAAATCTGGAAAGAAGCTTTCTGAGAAACTGCTTAGTGTTCTGTTAATTCATCTCACAGAGTTACATCTATATTTCGTGGATCTCTTTGCTAGCCTTATTTCTGTGGAATCCGAGAACAGATATTTCGGATCCCTTTGAAGACTATAGGGCCAACGGAAATATCCTCCGATAACAAAAAGAAAGAAGCTTTCTGAGAAACTTCTTTGTGTTCTGTGAAATCATCTCACAGAGTTACAGCTTTCCCCTCAAGAAGCCTTTCGCTAAGACAGTTCTTTTGGAATTGGCAAAGTGATATTTGGAAGCCCATAGTGGGCTATGGTGAAAAAGGAAATGTCCTCAGATGAAATCTGGAAAGACGCTTTCTGAGAAACTGCTTAGTGTTCTGTTAATTCATCTCACAGAGTTACATCTGTGTTTCGTGGATCTCTTTGCTAGCCTTATTTCTGTGGAATCTGAGAACAGATATTTCGGATCCCTTTGAAGACTATAGGGCCAAAGGAAATATCTTCAGATTACAAAGAGAAAGAAGCTTTCTGAGAAAATTCTTTGTTTTCTGTGAAATCATCTCAAAGAGTTACAGCTTTCCCCTCAAGAAGCCTTTCGCTAAGACAGTTCTTGTGGAATTGGCAAAGTGATATTTGGAAGCCCCTACAGGGCTATATTGAAAAAGGAATATCCTCCGATGAAATCTGGAAAGAAGCTTTCTGAGAAACTGCTTAGTGTTCCGTGAATTCATCTCACAGAGTTATATCTATATTTCGTGGATCTCTTTGCTAGCCTAATTTCTGTGGAATCTGAAAACAGATATTTCGGATCCCTTGGAAGACTATAGGGCCAAAGGAAATATCCTCCGATAACAAAGAGAAAGAAGCTTTCTGAGAAACTTCTTTGTGTTCTGTGAAATCATCTCACAGAGTTACAGCTTTCCCCTCAAGAAGCCTTTCGCTAAGACACTTCTTGTGGAATTGGCAAAGTGATATTTGGAAGCCCATAGAGGGCTACGGTGAAAAAGGAAATATCCTCAGATGAAATCTGGAAAGAAGCTTTCTGAGAAACTGCTCTGTGATGTGTGACTTCCACTCACAGAGTTACATCTGTATTTCGTGGATCTCTTTGCTAGCATTATTACTGTGGAATCTGAGAACGGATATTTCGGATCCCTTTGAAGACTATAGGGCCAAGGAGAATATCCTCCGATAACAAAGAGAAAGAAGCTTTCTGAGAAATTCTTTGTGTTCTGTGAAATCATCTCACAGAGTTACAGCTTTCCCCTCAAGAAGCCTTTCGCTAAGACAGTTCTTGTGGAATTGGCAAAGTGATATTCGGAAGCCCATAGAGGGCTATGGTGAAAAAGGAAATATCCTCAGATGAAATCTGGAAAGAAGCTTTCTGAGAAACTGCTTAGTGTTCTGTTAATTCATCTCACAGAGTTACATCTGTATTTCGTGGATCTCTTTGCTAGCCTTATTTCTGGGGAATTTGAGAACAGATATTTCGGATCCCTTTGAAGACTACAGGGCCAAAGGAAATATCTTCCGATAACAAAGAGAAAGAAGCTTTCTGAGAAACTTCTTTGTATTCTGTGAAATCATCTCACAGAGTTACTGCTTTCCCCTCAAGAAGCCTTTCGCTAAGACAGTTCTTGTGGAATTGGCAAAGTGATATTTGGAAGACCATAGAGGACTCTAGTGAAAAAGGAAATATCCTCAGATGAAATCTGGAAAGAAGCTTTCTGAGAAACTGCTCTGTGATTTGTGACTTCCACTCACAGAGTTACATCTGTATTTCGTGGATCTCTTTGCTGGCGTTATTTCTGTGGAATCTGAGAACAGATATTTCGGATCCCTTTGAAGACTATAGGGCCAAAGGAAATATCCTCCGATAACTAAGAGAAAGAAGCTTTCTGAGAAACTTCTTTGTGTTCTCTGAAATTATCTCACAGAGATACAGCTTTCCCCTCAAGAAGCCTTTCGCTAAGACAGTTCTTGTGGAATTGGCAAAGTGATATTTGGAAGCCCATAGAGGGCTATGGTTATAAAGGAATTATCCTCCGATTAAATCTGGAAAGAAGCTTTCTGAGAAACTGCTCTGTGATGTGTGACTTCCACTCTCAGAGTTACATCTGTATTTCGTGGATCTCTTTGCTTGCCTTATTTCTGTGGAATCTGAGAACAGATATTTCGGATCCCTTTGAAGACTATAGGGCCAAAGGAAATATCCTCCGATAACAAAGAGAAAGAAGCATTCTGAGAAACTTCTTTGTGTTCTGTGAAATCATCTCACAGAGTTACAGCTTTCCCCTCAAGAAGCCTTTCGCTAAGACAGTTCTTGTGGAATTGGCAAAGTGATATTTGGAAGCCCATAGAGGGCTATGGTGAAAAAGGAAATATCCTCAGATGAAATCTGGAAAGAAGCTTTCTGAGAAACTGCTTAGTGTTCTGTTAATTCATCTCACAGAGTTACATCTGTATTTCGTGGATCTCTTTGCTAGCCTTATTTCTGTGGAATCTGAGAACAGATATTTCGGATCCCATTGAAGACTACAGGGCCAAATGAAATATCCTCCGATAACAAAGAGAAAGAAGCTTTCTGAGAAACTTCTTTGTGTTTTATGAAATCATCTCATAGAGTTACAGATTTCCCCACAAGAAGACTTTCGCTAAGACAGTTCTTGTGGAATTGTCAAAGTGATATTTGGAAGCCCTTAGAGGGCTATGGTGAAAAAGGAAATATCCTCAGATGAAATCTGGAAAGAAGCTTTCTGAGAAACTGCTCTGTGATGTGTGACTTCCACTCACAGAGTTACATCTATATTTCGTGGATCTCTTTGCTAGCCTTATTTCTGTGGAATCTGAGAACAGATATTTCGGATCCCTTTGAAGACTATAGGGCCAAAAGAAATATCCTCCGATAACAAAGAGAAAGAAGCTTTCTGAGAAACTTCTTTGTGTTCTGTGAAATCATCTCACAGAGTTACAGCTTTCCCCTCAAGAAGCCTTTCGCTAAGACAGTTCTTGTGGAATTGGCAAAGTGATATTTGGAAGCCCATAGAGGGCTACGGTGAAAAAGGAAATATCCTCAGATGAAATCTCGAAAGAAGCTTTCTGAGAAACTGCTCTGTGATGTGTGACTTCCACTCACAGAGTTACATCTGTATTTCGTGGATCTCTTTGCTAGCCTTATTTCTGGGGAATCTGAGAACAGATATTTCGGATCCCTTTGAAGACTATAGGGCCAAAGGAAATATCTTCCGATAACAAAGAGAAAGAAGCTTTCTGAGAAACTTCTTTGTGTTCTGTGAAATCATCTCACAGAGTTACCTCTTTCCACTCAAGAAGTCTTTCGCTAAGACAGTTCTTGTGGAATTGGCAAAGTGATATTTGGAAGCCCATAGAGGGCTATGGTTATAAAGGAATTATCCTCCGATTAAATCTGGAAAGAAGCTTTCTGAGAAACTGCTCTGTGATGTGTGACTTCCACTCTCAGAGTTACATCTGTATTTCGTGGATCTCTTTGCTTTCCTTATTTCTGTGGAATCTGAGAACAGATATTTCGGATCCCTTTAAAGACTATAGGGCCAAAGGAAATATCCTCCGATAACAAAGAGAAAGAAGCATTCTGAGAAACTTCTTTGTGTTCTGTGAAATCATCTCACAGAGTTACAGCTTTCCCCTCAAGAAGCCTTTCGCTAAGACAGTTCTTGTGGAATTGGCAAAGTGATATTTGGAAGACCCTAGAGGGGTATGGTGAAAAAGGAAATATCCTCAGATGAAATCTGGAAAGAAGCTTTCTGAGAAACTGCTTAGTGTTCTTTTAATTCATCTCAGAGAGTTACATCTGTATTACGTGGATCTCTTTGCTAGCCTTATTTCTTTGGAATCTGAGAACAGATATTTAGGATCCCTTTGAACACTATAGGGCCAAAGGAAATATCCTCCGTTAACAAACAGAAAGAAGCTTTCTGAGAAACTTCTTTGTGTTCTGTGAAATCATCTCACAGAGTTACAGCTTTCCCCTCAAGAAGCCTTTCGCTAAGACAGTTCTTGTGGAATTGGCAAACTGATATTTGGAAGCCCATAGAGGGCTATGGTGAAAAAGGAAATATCCTCAGATGAAATCTGGAAAGAAGCTTTCTGAGAAACTGCTCTGTGATGTGTGACTTCCACTCACAGAGTTACATCTGTATTTCGTGGATCTCTTTGCTAGCCTTATTTCTGTGGATCTGAGAACAGATATTTCGGATCCCTTTGAAGACTATAGGGCCAAAGGAAATATCCTCCGATAACAAAGAGAAAGAAGCTTTTGAGAAACTTCTTTGTGTTCTATGAAATCATCACACAGAGTTACAGCTTTCCCTTCAAGAAGCCTTTCGCTAAGACAGTTCTTGTGGAATTGGCAAAGTGATATTTGGAAGCCCATAGAGGGCTATGGTGAAAAAGGAAATATCCTCCCATGAAATCTGGAAAGAAGCTTTCTGAGAAACTGCTTAGTGTTCTGTTAATTCATCTCACAGAGTTACATCTATATTTCGTGGATCTCTTTGCTAGCCTTATTTCTGTGGAATCCGAGAACAGATATTTCGGATCCCTTTGAAGACTATAGGGCCAACTGAAATATCCTCCGATAACAAAAAGAAAGAAGCTTTCTGAGAAACTTCTTTGTGTTCTGTGAAATCATCTCACAGAATTACAGCTTTCCCCTCAAGAAGCCTTTCGCTAAGACAGTTCTTGTGGAATTGGCAAAGTGATATTTGGAAGCCCATAGTGGGCTATGGTGAAAAAGGAAATGTCCTCAGATGAAATCTGGAAATAGGCTTTCTGAGAAACTGCTTAGTGTTCTGTTAATTCATCTCACAGAGTTACATCTGTGTTTCGTGGATCTCTTTGCTAGCCTTATTTCTGTGGAATCTGAGAACAGATATTTCGGATCCCTTTGAAGACTACAGGGCCAAAGGAAATATCTTCAGATTACAAAGAGAAAGAAGCTTTCTGAGAAAATTCTTTGTTTTCTGTGAAATCATCTCAAAGTGTTACAGCTTTCCCCTCAAGAAGCCTTTCGCTAAGACAGTTCTTGTGGAATTGGCAAAGTGATATTTGGAAGCCCCTACAGGGCTATATTGAAAAAGGAATATCCTCCGATGAAATCTGGAAAGAAGCTTTCTGAGAAACTGCTTAGTGTTCCGTGAATTCATCTCACAGAGTTATATCTATATTTCGTGGATCTCTTTGCTAGCCTAATTTCTGTGGAATCTGAGAACAGATATTTCGGATCCCTTGGAAGACTATAGGGCCAAAGGAAATATCCTCCGATAACAAAGAGAAAGAAGCTTTCTGAGAAACTTCTTTGTGTTCTGTGAAATCATCTCACAGAGTTACAGCTTTCCCCTCAAGAAGCCTTTCGCTGAGACAGTTCTTGTGGAATTGGCAAAGTGATATTTGGAAGCCCATAGAGGGCTACGGTGAAAAAGGAAATATCCTCCGATGAAATCTGGAAAGAAGCTTTCTGAGAAACTGCTTAGTGTTCTGTTAATTCATCTCACAGAGTTACATCTATATTTCGTGGAACTCTTTGCTAGCCTTATTTCTGTGGAATCTGAGAACAGATATTTCGGATATCTTTGAAGACTATTGGGCCAAAGGAAATATCCTCCGATAACAAAGAGAAAGAAGCTTTCTGAGAAACTTCTTTGTGTTCTGTGAAATCATCTCACAGAGTTATAGCTTTCCCCTCAAGAAGCCTTTCGCTGGGACAGTTCTTGTGGATTTGGCAAAGTGATATTTGGAAGCCCATAGAGGGCTACGGTGAAAAAGGAAATATCCTCAGATGAAATCTGGAAAGAAGCTTTCTGAGAAACTGCTCTGTGATGTGTGACTTCCACTCACCGAGTTACATCTGTATTTCGTGGATCTCTTTGCTAGCATTATTACTGTGGAATCTGAGAACGGATATTTCGGATCCCTTTGAAGACTATAGGGCCAAGGAGAGTATCCTCCGATAACTAAGAGAAAGATGGTTTCTGAGAAATTCTTTGTGTTCTGTGAAATCATCTCACAGAGTTACAGCTTTCCCCTCAAGAAGCCTTTCGCTAAGACAGTTCTTGTGGAATTGGCAAAGTGATATTCGGAAGCCCATAGAGGGCTATGGTGAAAAAGGAAATATCCTCAGATGAAATCTGGAAAGAAGCTTTCTGAGAAACTGCTTAGTGTTCTGTTAATTCATGTCACAGAGTTACATCTGTATTTCGTGGATCTCTTTGCTAGCCTTATTTCTGGGGAATTTGAGAACAGATATTTCGGATCCCTTTGAAGACTACAGGGCCAAAGGAAATATCTTCCGATAACAAAGAGAAAGAAGCTTTCTGAGAAACTTCTTTGTATTCTGTGAAATCATCTCACAGAGTTACTGCTTTCCCCTCAAGAAGCCTTTCGCTAAGACAGTTCTTGTGGAATTGGCAAAGTGATATTTGGAAGCCCATAGAGGACTCTAGTGAAAAAGGAAATATCCTCAGATGAAATCTGGAAAGAAGCTTTCTGAGAAACTGCTCTGTGATGTGTGACTTCCACTCACAGAGTTACATCTGTATTTCGTGGATCTCTTTGCTGGCGTTATTTCTGTGGAATCTGAGAACAGATATTTCGGATCCCTTTGAAGACTATAGGGCCAAAGGAAATATCCTCCGATAACTAAGAGAAAGAAGCTTTCTGAGAAACTTCTTTGTGTTCTCTGAAATTATCTCACAGAGATACAGCTTTCCCCTCAAGAAGCCTTTCGCTAAGACAGTTCTTGTTCAATTGGCAAAGTGATATTTGGAAGCCCATAGAGGGCTATGGTGAAAAAGGAAATATCCTCCGATGAAATCTGGAAAGAAGCTTTCTGAGAAACTGCTTAGTGTTCCGTGAATTCATCTCACAGAGTTACATCTATATTTCATGGATCTCTTTGCTAGCCTAATTTCTGTGGAATCTGAGAACAGATATTTCGGATCCCTTGGAAGACTATAGGGCCAAAGGAAATATCCTCCGATAACAAAGAGAAAGAAGCTTTCTGAGAAACTTCTTTGTGTTCTGTGAAATCATCTCACAGAGTTACAGCTTTCCCTTCAAGAAGCCTTTCGCTAAGACACTTCTTGTGGAATTGGCAAAGTGATATTTGGAAGCCCATAGAGGGCTACGGTGAAAAAGGAAATATCCTCCGATGAAATCTGGAAAGAAGCTTTCTGAGAAACTGCTTAGTGTTCTGTTAATTCATCTCACAGAGTTACATCTATATTTCGTGGAACTCTTTGCTAGCCTTATTTCTGTGGAATCTGAGAACAGATATTTCGGATATCTTTGAAGACTATTGGGCCAAAGGAAATATCCTCCGATAACAAAGAGAAAGAAGCTTTCTGAGAAACTTCTTTGTGTTCTGTGAAATCATCTCACAGAGTTATAGCTTTCCCCTCAAGAAGCCTTTCGCTGAGACAGTTCTTGTGGATTTGGCAAAGTGATATTTGGAAGCCCATAGAGGGCTACGGTGAAAAAGGAGATATCCTCAGATGAAATCTGGAAAGAAGCTTTCTGAGAAACTGCTCTGTGATGTGTGACTTCCACTCACAGAGTTACATCTGTATTTCGTGGATCTCTTTGCTAGCATTATTACTGTGGAATCTGAGAACGGATATTTCGGATCCCTTTGAAGACTATAGGGCCAAGGAGAATATCCTCCGATAACTAAGAGAAAGATGGTTTCTGAGAAATTCTTTGTGTTCTGTGAAATCATCTCACAGAGTTACAGCTTTCCCCTCAAGAAGCCTTTCGCTAAGACGGTTCTTGTGGAATTGGCAAAGTGATATTCGGAAGCCCATAGAGGGCTATGGTGAAAAAGGAAATATCCTCATATGAAATCTGGAAAGAAGCTTTCTGAGAAACTGCTTAGTGTTCTGTTAATTCATGTCACAGAGTTACATCTGTATTTCGTGGATCTCTTTGCTAGCCTTATTTCTGGGGAATTTGAGAACAGATATTTCGGATCCCTTTGAAGACTACAGGGCCAAAGGAAATATCTTCCGATAACAAAGAGAAAGAAGCTTTCTGAGAAACTTCTTTGTATTCTGTGAAATCATCTCACAGAGTTACTGCTTTCCCCTCAAGAAGCCTTTCGCTAAGACAGTTCTTGTGGAATTGGCAAAGTGATATTTGGAAGCCCATAGAGGACTCTAGTGAAAAAGGAAATATCCTCAGATGAAATCTGGAAAGAAGCTTTCTGAGAAACTGCTCTGTGATGTGTGACTTCCACTCACAGAGTTACATCTGTATTTCGTGGATCTCTTTGCTGGCGTTATTTCTGTGGAATCTGAGAACAGATATTTCGGATCCCTTTGAAGACTATAGGGCCAAAGGAAATATCCTCCGATAACTAAGAGAAAGAAGCTTTCTGAGAAACTTCTTTGTGTTCTCTGAAATTATCTCACAGAGATACAGCTTTCCCCTCAAGAAGCCTTTCGCTAAGACAGTTCTTGTGGAATTGGCAAAGTGATATTTGGAAGCCCATAGAGGGCTATGGTGAAAAAGGAAATATCCTCCGATGAAATCTGGAAAGAAGCTTTCTGAGAAACTGCTTAGTGTTCTGTTAATTCATCTCACAGAGTTACATCTGTATTTCGTGGATGTCTTTGCTAGCCTTATTTCTGTGGAATCTGAGAACAGATATTTCGGATCCCTTTGAAGACTATAGGGCCAAAGGAAATATCCTCCGATAACTATGAGAAAGAAGCTTTCTGAGAAACTTCTTTGTGTTCTGTGAAATCATCTCACAAAGTTACAGCTTTCCCCTCAAGAAGCCTTTCGCTAAGACAGTTCTTGTGGAATTGGCAAAGTGATATTTGGAAGCCCATAGAGGGCTATGGTGAAAAAGGAAATATCCTCAGATGAAATCTGGAAAGAAGCTTTCTGAGAAACTGCTTAGTGTTCTGTTAATTCATCTCACAGAGTTACATCTGTATTTCGTGGATCTCTTTGCTAGCCTTATTTCTGTGGAATCTGAGAACAGATATTTCGGATCCCTTTGCAGACTATAGGGCCAAAGGAAATATCCTCCGATAACTAAGAGAAAGAAGCTTTCTGAGAAACTTCTTTGTGTTCTGTGAAATCATCTCACAGAGTTACAGCTTTCCCCTCAAGAAGCCTTTCGCTAAGACAGTTCTTGTGGAATTGGCAAAGTGATATTTGGAAGCCCATAGAGGTCTATGGTGAAAAAGCAAATATCCTCCGATGAAATCTGGAAAGAAGCTTTCTGAGAATCTGCTCTGTGATGTGTGACTTCCACTCACAGAGTTACATCTGTATTGCGGGGATCTCTTTGCTAGCCTTATTTCTGTGGAATCTGAGAACGGATATTTCGGATCCCTTTGAAAACTATAGGGACAAAGAAAATATCCTCCGATAACTAAGAGAAACAAGGTTTCTGAGAAATACTTTGTGTTCTGTGAAATCATCTCACAGAGTTACAGCTTTCCCCTCAAGAATCCTTTCGCTAAGACAGTTCTTGTGGAATTGGCAAAGTGATATTTAGAAGCCCATAGAGGGCTATGGTGAAAAAGGAAATATCCTCAGATGAAATCTGGAAAGAAGTTTTCTGAGAAACTGCTCTGTGATGTGTGACTTCCACTCACAGAGTTACATCTGTATTTCGTGGATCTCTTTGCTAGCCTTATTTCTGTGGAATCTGAGAACAGATATTTAGGATCCCTTTGAAGACTATAGGGCCAAAGGAAATATCCTCCGATAACTAAGAGAAAGAAGCTTTCTGAGAAACTTCTTTGTGTTCTGTGAAATCATCTCACAGAGTTACAGCTTTCCGCTCAAGAAGCCTTTCGCTAAGACAGTTTTTGTGGAATTGGCAAAGTGATATTTGGAAGCCCATAGAGGTCTATGGTGAAAAAGCAAATATCCTCCGATGAAATCTGGAAAGATGCTTTCTGAGAAACTGCTCTGTGATGTGTGACTTCCATTCACAGAGTTACATCTGTATTTCGTGGATCTCTTTGCTAGCCTTATTTCTGTGGAATCTGAGAACAGATATTTCGGATCCCTTTGAAGACTATAGGGCCAAAGGAAATATCCTCCGATAACAAAGAGAAAGAAGCATTCTGAGAAACCTCTTTGTGTTCTGTGAAATCATCTCACAGAGTTACAGCTTTCCCCTCAAGAAGCCTTTCGCTAAGACAGTTCTTGTGGAATTGGCAAAGTGATATTTGGAAGACCCTAGAGGGGTATGTTGAAAAAGGAAATATCCTCAGATGAAATCTGGAAAGAAGCTTTCTGAGAAACTGCTTAGTGTTCTGTTAATTCATCTCAGAGAGTTACATCTGTATTACGTGGATCTCTTTGCTAGCCTTATTTCTGTTGGATCTGAGAACAGATATTTAGGATCCCTTTGAAGACTATAGGGCCAAAGGAAAAATCCTCCGTTAACAAAGAGAAAGAAGCTTTCTGAGAAACTTCTTTGTGTTCTGTGAAATCATCTCACAGAGTTACAGCTTTCCCCTCAAGAAGCCTTTCGCTAAGACAGTTCTTGTGGAATTGGCAAACTGATATTTGGAAGCCCATAGAGGGCTATGGTGAAAAAGGAAATATCCTCCGATGAAATCTGGAAAGAAGCTTTCTGAGAAACTGCTCTTTGATGTGTGACTTCCACTCACAGAGTTACATCTGTATTTCGTGGATCTCTTTGCTAGCCTTATTTCTGTGGAATCTGAGAACAGATATTTCGGATCCCTTTGAAGACTATAGGGCCAAAGGAAATATCCTCCGATAACAAAGAGAAAGAAGCTTTTGAGAAACTTCTTTGTGTTCTATGAAATCATCACACAGAGTTACAGCTTTCCCTTCAAGAAGCCTTTCGCTAAGACAGTTCTTGTGGAATTGGCAAAGTGATATTTGGAAGCCCATAGAGGGCTATGGTGAAAAAGGAAATATCCTCCCATGAAATCTGGAAAGAAGCTTTCTGAGAAACTGCTTAGTGTTCTGTTAATTCATCTCACAGAGTTACATCTATATTTCGTGGATCTCTTTGCTAGCCTTATTTCTGTGGAATCCGAGAACAGATATTTCGGATCCCTTTGAAGACTATAGGGCCAACGGAAATATCCTCCGATAACAAAAAGAAAGAAGCTTTCTGAGAAACTTCTTTGTGTTCTGTGAAATCATCTCACAGAGTTACAGCTTTCCCCTCAAGAAGCCTTTCGCTAAGACAGTTCTTTTGGAATTGGCAAAGTGATATTTGGAAGCCCATAGTGGGCTATGGTGAAAAAGGAAATGTCCTCAGATGAAATCTGGAAAGACGCTTTCTGAGAAACTGCTTAGTGTTCTGTTAATTCATCTCACAGAGTTACATCTGTGTTTCGTGGATCTCTTTGCTAGCCTTATTTCTGTGGAATCTGAGAACAGATATTTCGGATCCCTTTGAAGACTATAAGGCCAAAGGAAATATCTTCAGATTACAAAGAGAAAGAAGCTTTCTGAGAAAATTCTTTGTTTTCTGTGAAATCATCTCAAAGAGTTACAGCTTTCCCCTCAAGAAGCCTTTCGCTAAGACAGTTCTTGTGGAATTGGCAAAGTGATATTTGGAAGCCCCTACAGGGCTATATTGAAAAAGGAATATCCTCCGATGAAATCTGGAAAGAAGCTTTCTGAGAAACTGCTTAGTGTTCCGTGAATTCATCTCACAGAGTTATATCTATATTTCGTGGATCTCTTTGCTAGCCTAATTTCTGTGGAATCTGAAAACAGATATTTCGGATCCCTTGGAAGACTATAGGGCCAAAGGAAATATCCTCCGATAACAAAGAGAAAGAAGCTTTCTGAGAAACTTCTTTGTGTTCTGTGAAATCATCTCACAGAGTTACAGCTTTCCCCTCAAGAAGCCTTTCGCTAAGACACTTCTTGTGGAATTGGCAAAGTGATATTTGGAAGCCCATAGAGGGCTACGGTGAAAAAGGAAATATCCTCAGATGAAATCTGGAAAGAAGCTTTCTGAGAAACTGCTCTGTGATGTGTGACATCCACTCACAGAGTTACATCTGTATTTCGTGGATCTCTTTGCTAGCATTATTACTGTGGAATCTGAGAACGGATATTTCGGATCCATTTGAAGACTATAGGGCCAAGGAGAATATCCTCCGATAACAAAGAGAAAGAAGCTTTCTGAGAAATTCTTTGTGTTCTGTGAAATCATCTCACAGAGTTACAGCTTTCCCCTCAAGAAGCCTTTCGCTAAGACAGTTCTTGTGGAATTGGCAAAGTGATATTCGGAAGCCCATAGAGGGCTATGGTGAAAAAGGAAATATCCTCAGATGAAATCTGGAAAGAAGCTTTCTGAGAAACTGCTTAGTGTTCTGTTAATTCATCTCACAGAGTTACATCTGTATTTCGTGGATCTCTTTGCTAGCCTTATTTCTGGGGAATTTGAGAACAGATATTTCGGATCCCTTTGAAGACTACAGGGCCAAAGGAAATATCTTCCGATAACAAAGAGAAAGAAGCTTTCTGAGAAACTTCTTTGTATTCTGTGAAATCATCTCACAGAGTTACTGCTTTCCCCTCAAGAAGCCTTTCGCTAAGACAGTTCTTGTGGAATTGGCAAAGTGATATTTGGAAGACCATAGAGGACTCTAGTGAAAAAGGAAATGTCCTCAGATGAAATCTGGAAAGAAGCTTTCTGAGAAACTGCTCTGTGATTTGTGACTTCCACTCACAGAGTTACATCTGTATTTCGTGGATCTCTTTGCTGGCGTTATTTCTGTGGAATCTGAGAACAGATATTTCGGATCCCTTTGAAGACTATAGGGCCAAAGGAAATATCCTCCGATAACTAAGAGAAAGAAGCTTTCTGAGAAACTTCTTTGTGTTCTCTGAAATTATCTCACAGAGATACAGCTTTCCCCTCAAGAAGCCTTTCGCTAAGACAGTTCTTGTGGAATTGGCAAAGTGATATTTGGAAGCCCATAGAGGGCTATGGTTATAAAGGAATTATCCTCCGATTAAATCTGGAAAGAAGCTTTCTGAGAAACTGCTCTGTGATGTGTGACTTCCACTCTCAGAGTTACATCTGTATTTCGTGGATCTCTTTGCTTGCCTTATTTCTGTGGAATCTGAGAACAGATATTTCGGATCCCTTTGAAGACTATAGGGCCAAAGGAAATATCCTCCGATAACAAAGAGAAAGAAGCATTCTGAGAAACTTCTTTGTGTTCTGTGAAATCATCTCACAGAGTTACAGCTTTCCCCTCAAGAAGCCTTTCGCTAAGACAGTTCTTGTGGAATTGGCAAAGTGATATTTGGAAGCCCATAGAGGGCTATGGTGAAAAAGGAAATATCCTCAGATGAAATCTGGAAAGAAGCTTTCTGAGAAACTGCTTAGTGTTCTGTTAATTCATCTCACAGAGTTACATCTGTATTTCGTGGATCTCTTTGCTAGCCTTATTTCTGTGGAATCTGAGAACAGATATTTCGGATCCCATTGAAGACTACAGGGCCAAATGAAATATCCTCCGATAACAAAGAGAAAGAAGCTTTCTGAGAAACTTCTTTGTGTTTTATGAAATCATCTCATAGAGTTACAGATTTCCCCACAAGAAGCCTTTCGCTAAGACAGTTCTTGTGGAATTGTCAAAGTGATATTTGGAAGCCCTTAGAGGGCTATGGTGAAAAAGGAAATATCCTCAGATGAAATCTGGAAAGAAGCTTTCTGAGAAACTGCTCTGTGATGTGTGACTTCCACTCACAGAGTTACATCTATATTTCGTGGATCTCTTTGCTAGCCTTATTTCTGTGGAATCTGAGAACAGATATTTCGGATCCCTTTGAAGACTATAGGGCCAAAAGAAATATCCTCCGATAACAAAGAGAAAGAAGCTTTCTGAGAAACTTCTTTGTGTTCTGTGAAATCATCTCACAGAGTTACAGCTTTCCCCTCAAGAAGCCTTTCGCTAAGACAGTTCTTGTGGAATTGGCAAAGTGATATTTGGAAGCCCATAGAGGGCTACGGTGAAAAAGGAAATATCCTCAGATGAAATCTCGAAAGAAGCTTTCTGAGAAACTGCTCTGTGATGTGTGACTTCCACTCACAGAGTTACATCTGTATTTCGTGGATCTCTTTGCTAGCCTTATTTCTGGGGAATCTGAGAACAGATATTTCGGATCCCTTTGAAGACTATAGGGCCAAAGGAAATATCTTCCGATAACAAAGAGAAAGAAGCTTTCTGAGAAACTTCTTTGTGTTCTGTGAAATCATCTCACAGAGTTACCTCTTTCCACTCAAGAAGTCTTTCGCTAAGACAGTTCTTGTGGAATTGGCAAAGTGATATTTGGAAGCCCATAGAGGGCTATGGTTATAAAGGAATTATCCTCCGATTAAATCTGGAAAGAAGCTTTCTGAGAAACTGCTCTGTGATGTGTGACTTCCACTCTCAGAGTTACATCTGTATTTCGTGGATCTCTTTGCTTTCCTTATTTCTGTGGAATCTGAGAACAGATATTTCGGATCCCTTTAAAGACTATAGGGCCAAAGGAAATATCCTCCGATAACAAAGAGAAAGAAGCATTCTGAGAAACTTCTTTGTGTTCTGTGAAATCATCTCACAGAGTTACAGCTTTCCCCTCAAGAAGCCTTTCGCTAAGACAGTTCTTGTGGAATTGGCAAAGTGATATTTGGAAGACCCTAGAGGGGTATGGTGAAAAAGGAAATATCCTCAGATGAAATCTGGAAAGAAGCTTTCTGAGAAACTGCTTAGTGTTCTGTTAATTCATCTCAGAGAGTTACATCTGTATTACGTGGATCTCTTTGCTAGCCTTATTTCTTTGGAATCTGAGAACAGATATTTAGGATCCCTTTGAACACTATAGGGCCAAAGGAAATATCCTCCGTTAACAAACAGAAAGAAGCTTTCTGAGAAACTTCTTTGTGTTCTGTGAAATCATCTCACAGAGTTACAGCTTTCCCCTCAAGAAGCCTTTCGCTAAGACAGTTCTTGTGGAATTGGCAAACTGATATTTGGAAGCCCATAGAGGGCTATGGTGAAAAAGGAAATATCCTCAGATGAAATCTGGAAAGAAGCTTTCTGAGAAACTGCTCTGTGATGTGTGACTTCCACTCACAGAGTTACATCTGTATTTCGTGGATCTCTTTGCTAGCCTTATTTCTGTGGATCTGAGAACAGATATTTCGGATCCCTTTGAAGACTATAGGGCCAAAGGAAATATCCTCCGATAACAAAGAGAAAGAAGCTTTTGAGAAACTTCTTTGTGTTCTATGAAATCATCACACAGAGTTACAGCTTTCCCTTCAAGAAGCCTTTCGCTAAGACAGTTCTTGTGGAATTGGCAAAGTGATATTTGGAAGCCCATAGAGGGCTATGGTGAAAAAGGAAATATCCTCCCATGAAATCTGGAAAGAAGCTTTCTGAGAAACTGCTTAGTGTTCTGTTAATTCATCTCACAGAGTTACATCTATATTTCGTGGATCTCTTTGCTAGCCTTATTTCTGTGGAATCCGAGAACAGATATTTCGGATCCCTTTGAAGACTATAGGGCCAACTGAAATATCCTCCGATAACAAAAAGAAAGAAGCTTTCTGAGAAACTTCTTTGTGTTCTGTGAAATCATCTCACAGAATTACAGCTTTCCCCTCAAGAAGCCTTTCGCTAAGACAGTTCTTGTGGAATTGGCAAAGTGATATTTGGAAGCCCATAGTGGGCTATGGTGAAAAAGGAAATGTCCTCAGATGAAATCTGGAAATAGGCTTTCTGAGAAACTGCTTAGTGTTCTGTTAATTCATCTCACAGAGTTACATCTGTGTTTCGTGGATCTCTTTGCTAGCCTTATTTCTGTGGAATCTGAGAACAGATATTTCGGATCCCTTTGAAGACTACAGGGCCAAAGGAAATATCTTCAGATTACAAAGAGAAAGAAGCTTTCTGAGAAAATTCTTTGTTTTCTGTGAAATCATCTCAAAGTGTTACAGCTTTCCCCTCAAGAAGCCTTTCGCTAAGACAGTTCTTGTGGAATTGGCAAAGTGATATTTGGAAGCCCCTACAGGGCTATATTGAAAAAGGAATATCCTCCGATGAAATCTGGAAAGAAGCTTTCTGAGAAACTGCTTAGTGTTCCGTGAATTCATCTCACAGAGTTATATCTATATTTCGTGGATGTCTTTGCTAGCCTAATTTCTGTGGAATCTGAGAACAGATATTTCGGATCCCTTGGAAGACTATAGGGCCAAAGGAAATATCCTCCGATAACAAAGAGAAAGAAGCTTTCTGAGAAACTTCTTTGTGTTCTGTGAAATCATCTCACAGAGTTACAGCATTCCCCTCAAGAAGCCTTTCGCTGAGACAGTTCTTGTGGAATTGGCAAAGTGATATTTGGAAGCCCATAGAGGGCTACGGTGAAAAAGGAAATATCCTCCGATGAAATCTGGAAAGAAGCTTTCTGAGAAACTGCTTAGTGTTCTGTTAATTCATCTCACAGAGTTACATCTATATTTCGTGGAACTCTTTGCTAGCCTTATTTCTGTGGAATCTGAGAACAGATATTTCGGATATCTTTGAAGACTATTGGGCCAAAGGAAATATCCTCCGATAACAAAGAGAAAGAAGCTTTCTGAGAAACTTCTTTGTGTTCTGTGAAATCATCTCACAGATTATAGCTTTCCCCTCAAGAAGCCTTTCGCTGGGACAGTTCTTGTGGATTTGGCAAAGTGATATTTGGAAGCCCATAGAGGGCTACGGTGAAAAAGGAAATATCCTCAGATGAAATCTGGAAAGAAGCTTTCTGAGAAACTGCTCTGTGATGTGTGACTTCCACTCACCGAGTTACATCTGTATTTCGTGGATCTCTTTGCTAGCATTATTACTGTGGAATCTGAGAACGGATATTTCGGATCCCTTTGAAGACTATAGGGCCAAGGAGAGTATCCTCCGATAACTAAGAGAAAGATGGTTTCTGAGAAATTCTTTGTGTTCTGTGAAATCATCTCACAGAGTTACAGCTTTCCCCTCAAGAAGCCTTTCGCTAAGACAGTTCTTGTGGAATTGGCAAAGTGATATTCGGAAGCCCATAGAGGGCTATGGTGAAAAAGGAAATATCCTCAGATGAAATCTGGAAAGAAGCTTTCTGAGAAACTGCTTAGTGTTCTGTTAATTCATGTCACAGAGTTACATCTGTATTTCGTGGATCTCTTTGCTAGCCTTATTTCTGGGGAATTTGAGAACAGATATTTCGGATCCCTTTGAAGACTACAGGGCCAAAGGAAATATCTTCCGATAACAAAGAGAAAGAAGCTTTCTGAGAAACTTCTTTGTATTCTGTGAAATCATCTCACAGAGTTACTGCTTTCCCCTCAAGAAGCCTTTCGCTAAGACAGTTCTTGTGGAATTGGCAAAGTGATATTTGGAAGCCCATAGAGGACTCTAGTGAAAAAGGAAATATCCTCAGATGAAATCTGGAAAGAAGCTTTCTGAGAAACTGCTCTGTGATGTGTGACTTCCACTCACAGAGTTACATCTGTATTTCGTGGATCTCTTTGCTGGCGTTATTTCTGTGGAATCTGAGAACAGATATTTCGGATCCCTTTGAAGACTATAGGGCCAAAGGAAATATCCTCCGATAACTAAGAGAAAGAAGCTTTCTGAGAAACTTCTTTGTGTTCTCTGAAATTATCTCACAGAGATACAGCTTTCCCCTCAAGAAGCCTTTCGCTAAGACAGTTCTTGTTCAATTGGCAAAGTGATATTTGGAAGCCCATAGAGGGCTATGGTGAAAAAGGAAATATCCTCCGATGAAATCTGGAAAGAAGCTTTCTGAGAAACTGCTTAGTGTTCCGTGAATTCATCTCACAGAGTTACATCTATATTTCATGGATCTCTTTGCTAGCCTAATTTCTGTGGAATCTGAGAACAGATATTTCGGATCCCTTGGAATACTATAGGGCCAAAGGAAATATCCTCCGATAACAAAGAGAAAGAAGCTTTCTGAGAAACTTCTTTGTGTTCTGTGAAATCATCTCACAGAGTTACAGCTTTCCCTTCAAGAAGCCTTTCGCTAAGACACTTCTTGTGGAATTGGCAAAGTGATATTTGGAAGCCCATAGAGGGCTACGGTGAAAAAGGAAATATCCTCCGATGAAATCTGGAAAGAAGCTTTCTGAGAAACTGCTTAGTGTTCTGTTAATTCATCTCACAGAGTTACATCTATATTTCGTGGAACTCTTTGCTAGCCTTATTTCTGTGGAATCTGAGAACAGATATTTCGGATATCTTTGAAGACTATTGGGCCAAAGGAAATATCCTCCGATAACAAAGAGAAAGAAGCTTTCTGAGAAACTTCTTTGTGTTCTGTGAAATCATCTCACAGAGTTATAGCTTTCCCCTCAAGAAGCCTTTCGCTGAGACAGTTCTTGTGGATTTGGCAAAGTGATATTTGGAAGCCCATAGAGGGCTACGGTGAAAAAGGAGATATCCTCAGATGAAATCTGGAAAGAAGCTTTCTGAGAAACTGCTCTGTGATGTGTGACTTCCACTCACAGAGTTACATCTGTATTTCGTGGATCTCTTTGCTAGCATTATTACTGTGGAATCTGAGAACAGATATTTCGGATCCCTTTGAAGACTATAGGGCCAAGGAGAATATCCTCCGATAACTAAGAGAAAGATGGTTTCTGAGAAATTCTTTGTGTTCTGTGAAATCATCTCACAGAGTTACAGCTTTCCCCTCAAGAAGCCTTTCGCTAAGACGGTTCTTGTGGAATTGGCAAAGTGATATTCGGAAGCCCATAGAGGGCTATGGTGAAAAAGGAAATATCCTCATATGAAATCTGGAAAGAAGCTTTCTGAGAAACTGCTTAGTGTTCTGTTAATTCATGTCACAGAGTTACATCTGTATTTCGTGGATCTCTTTGCTAGCCTTATTTCTGGGGAATTTGAGAACAGATATTTCGGATCCCTTTGAAGACTACAGGGCCAAAGGAAATATCTTCCGATAACAAAGAGAAAGAAGCTTTCTGAGAAACTTCTTTGTATTCTGTGAAATCATCTCACAGAGTTACTGTTTTCCCCTCAAGAAGCCTTTCGCTAAGACAGTTCTTGTGGAATTGGCAAAGTGATATTTGGAAGCCCATAGAGGACTCTAGTGAAAAAGGAAATATCCTCAGATGAAATCTGGAAAGAAGCTTTCTGAGAAACTGCTCTGTGATGTGTGACTTCCACTCACAGAGTTACATCTGTATTTCGTGGATCTCTTTGCTGGCGTTATTTCTGTGGAATCTGAGAACAGATATTTCGGATCCCTTTGAAGACTATAGGGCCAAAGGAAATATCCTCCGATAACTAAGAGAAAGAAGCTTTCTGAGAAACTTCTTTGTGTTCTCTGAAATTATCTCACAGAGATACAGCTTTCCCCTCAAGAAGCCTTTCGCTAAGACAGTTCTTGTGGAATTGGCAAAGTGATATTTGGAAGCCCATAGAGGGCTATGGTGAAAAAGGAAATATCCTCCGATGAAATCTGGAAAGAAGCTTTCTGAGAAACTGCTTAGTGTTCTGTTAATTCATCTCACAGAGTTACATCTGTATTTCGTGGATGTCTTTGCTAGCCTTATTTCTGTGGAATCTGAGAACAGATATTTCGGATCCCTTTGAAGACTATAGGGCCAAAGGAAATATCCTCCGATAACTATGAGAAAGAAGCTTTCTGAGAAACTTCTTTGTGTTCTGTGAAATCATCTCACAAAGTTACAGCTTTCCCCTCAAGAAGCCTTTCGCTAAGACAGTTCTTGTGGAATTGGCAAAGTGATATTTGGAAGCCCATAGAGGGCTATGGTGAAAAAGGAAATATCCTCAGATGAAATCTGGAAAGAAGCTTTCTGAGAAACTGCTTAGTGTTCTGTTAATTCATCTCACAGAGTTACATCTGTATTTCGTGGATCTCTTTGCTAGCCTTATTTCTGTGGAATCTGAGAACAGATATTTCGGATCCCTTTGAAGACTATAGGGCCAAAGGAAATATCCTCCGATAACAAAGAGAAAGAAGCTTTCTGAGAAACTTCTTTGTGTTCTGTGAAATCATCTCACAGAGTTACAGCTTTCCCCTCAAGAAGCCTTTCGCTAAGACAGTTCTTGTGGAATTGTCAAAGTGATATTTGGAAGCCCATAGAGGGCTATGGTGAAAAAGGAAATATCCTCCGATGAAATCTGGAAAGAAGCTTTCTGAGAAACTGCTAAGTGTTCTGTTAATTCATCTCACAGAGTTACATCTATATTTCGTGGATCTCTTTGCTAGCCTTATTTCTGTGGAATCTGAGAACAGATATTTCGGATCCCTTTGAAGACTATAGGGCCAAAAGAAATATCCTCCGATAACAAAGAGAAAGAAGCTTTCTGAGAAACTTCTTTGTGTTCTGTGAAATCATCTCACAGAGTTACAGCTTTCCCCTCAAGAAGCCTTTCGCTAAGACAGTTCTTGTGGAATTGGCAAAGTGATATTTGGAAGCCCATAGAGGGCTACGGTGAAAAAGGAAATATCCTCAGATGAAATCTGAAAAGAAGCTTTCTGAGAAACTGCTCTGTGATGTGTGACTTCCACTCACAGAGTTACATCTGTATTTCGTGGATCTCTTTGCTAGCATTATTTCTGTGGAATCTGAGAACAGATATTTCGGATCCCTTTGAAGACTATAGGGCCAAAGGAAATATCTTCCGATAACAAAGAGAAAGAAGCTTTCTGAGAAACTTCTTTGTGTTCTGTGAAATCATCTCACAGAGTTACAGCTTTCCCTTCAAGAAGCCTTTCGCTAAGACAGTTCTTGTGGAATTGGCAAAGTGATATTTGGAAGCCCATAGAGGGCTATGGTGAAAAAGGAAATATCCTCCCATGAAATCTGGAAAGAAGCTTTCTGAGAAACTGCTTACTGTTCTGTTAATTCATCTCACAGAGTTACATCTATATTTCGTGGATCTCTTTGCTAGCCTTAAATCGGTGGAATCTGAGAACAGATATTTCGGATCCATTTGAAGACAATAGGGACAAAGGAAATATCCTCCGATAACAAAGAGAAAGAAGCTTTCTGAGAAACTTCTTTGTGTTCTGTGAAATCATCTCAGAGAGTTACAGCGTTCCTCTCAAGAAGCTTTTCGCTAAGACAGTTCTTGTGGAATTGGCAAAGTGATATTTGGAAGCCCATAGAGGCCTATGGTGAAAAAGGAAATATCCTCAGATGAAATCTGGAAAGAAGCTTTCTGAGAAACGGCTGTGTGATGTGTGACTTCCACTCACAGAGTTACATCTGTATTTCGTGGATCTCTTTGCTAGCCTTATTTCTCTGGAATCTGAGAACAGATATTTCAGATCCCTTTGAAGACTATAGGGCCAAAGGAAATATCCTCCGATAACAAAGAGAAAGAAGCTTTCTGAGAAACTTCTTTGTGTTCTGTGAAATCATCTCACAGAGTTACAGCTTTCCCCTCAAGAAGCCTTTCGCTAAGACAGTTCTTGTGGAATTGGCAAAGTGATATTTGGAAGCCCATAGAGGGCTATGGTGAAAAAGGAAATATCCTCAGATGAAATCTGGAAAGAAGCTTTCTGAGAAACTGCTTAGTGTTCTGTTAATTCATCTCACAGAGTTACATCTGTATTTCGTGGATCTCTTTGCTAGCCTTATTTCTGTGGAATCTGAGAACAGATATTTCGGATCCCATTGAAGACTACAGGGCCAAATGAAATATCCTCCGATAACAAAGAGAAAGAAGCTTTCTGAGAAACTTCTTTGTGTTTTATGAAATCATCTCATAGAGTTACAGCTTTCCCCACAAGAAGCCTTTCGCTAAGACAGTTCTTGTGGAATTGGCAAAGTGATATTTGGAAGCCCATAGAGGGCTATGGTGAAAAAGGAAATATCCTCAGATGAAATCTGGAAAGAAGCTTTCTGAGAAACTGCTCTGTGATGTGTGACTTCCACTCACAGAGTTACATCTATATTTCGTGGATCTCTTTGCTAGCCTTATTTCTGTGGAATCTGAGAACAGATATTTCGGATCCCTTTGAAGACTATAGGGCCAAAAGAAATATCCTCCGATAACAAAGAGAAAGAAGCTTTCTGAGAAACTTCTTTGTGTTCTGTGAAATCATCTCACAGAGTTACAGCTTTCCCCTCAAGAAGCCTTTCGCTAAGACAGTTCTTGTGGAATTGGCAAAGTGATATTTGGAAGCCCATAGAGGGCTATGGTGAAAAAGGAAATATCCTCAGATGAAATCTGGAAAGAAGCTTTCTGAGAAACTGCTTAGTGTTCTGTTAATTCATCTCACAGAGTTACATCTGTATTTCGTGGATCTCTTTGCTAGCCTTATTTCTGTGGAATCTGAGAACAGATATTTCGGATCCCATTGAAGACTACAGGGCCAAATGAAATATCCTCCGATAACAAAGAGAAAGAAGCTTTCTGAGAAACTTCTTTGTGTTTTATGAAATCATCTCATAGAGTTACAGCTTTCCCCACAAGAAGCCTTTCGCTAAGACAGTTCTTGTGGAATTGGCAAAGTGATATTTGGAAGCCCATAGAGGGCTATGGTGAAAAAGGAAATATCCTCAGATGAAATCTGGAAAGAAGCTTTCTGAGAAACTGCTCTGTGATGTGTGACTTCCACTCACAGAGTTACATCTATATTTCGTGGATCTCTTTGCTAGCCTTATTTCTGTGGAATCTGAGAACAGATATTTCGGATCCCTTTGAAGACTATAGGGCCAAAAGAAATATCCTCCGATAACAAAGAGAAAGAAGCTTTCTGAGAAACTTCTTCGTGTTCTGTGAAATCATCTCACAGAGTTACAGCTTTCCCCTCAAGAAGCCTTTCGCTAAGAGAGTTCTTGTGGAATTGGCAAAGTGATATTTGGAAGCCCATAGAGGGCTATGGTGAAAAAGGAAATATCCTCAGATGAAATCTGGAAAGAAGCTTTCTGAGAAACTGCTCTGTGATGTGTGACTTCCACTCACAGAGTTACATCTGTATTTCGTGGATCTCTTTGCTAGCCTTATTTCTGGGGAATCTGAGAACAGATATTTCGGATCCCTTTGAAGACTATAGGGCCAAAGGAAATATCTTCCGATAACAAAGAGAAAGAAGCTTTCTGAGAAACTTCTTTGTGTTCTGTGAAATCATCTCACAGAGTTACCTCTTTCCACTCAAGAAGTCTTTCGCTAAGACAGTTCTTGTGGAATTGGCAAAGTGATATTTGGAAGCCCATAGAGGGCTATGGTTATAAAGGAATTATCCTCCGATTAAATCTGGAAAGAAGCTTTCTGAGAAACTGCTCTGTGATGTGTGACTTCCACTCTCAGAGTTACATCTGTATTTCGTGGATCTCTTTGCTTGCCTTATTTCTGTGGAATCTGAGAACAGATATTTCGGATCCCTTTGAAGACTATAGTGCCAAAGGAAATATCCTCCGATAACAAAGAGAAAGAAGCATTCTGAGAAACTTCTTTGTGTTCTGTGAAATCATCTCACAGAGTTACAGCTTTCCCCTCAAGAAGCCTTTCGCTAAGACAGTTCTTGTGGAATTGGCAAAGTGATATTTGGAAGACCCTAGAGGGGTATGGTGAAAAAGGAAATATCCTCAGATGAAATCTGGAAAGAAGCTTTCTGAGAAACTGCTTAGTGTTCTGTTAATTCATCTCAGAGAGTTACATCTGTATTTCGTGGATCTCTTTGCTAGCCTTATTTCTGTGGAATCTGAGAACAGATATTTAGGATCCCTTTGAACACTATAGGGCCAAAGGAAATATCCTCCGTTAACAAACAGAAAGAAGCTTTCTGAGAAACTTCTTTGTGTTCTGTGAAATCATCTCACAGAGTTACAGCTTTCCCCTCAAGAAGCCTTTCGCTAAGATAGTTCTTGTGGAATTGGCAAAGTGATATTTGGAAGCCCATAGAGGGCTATGGTGAAAAAGGAAATATCCTCAGATGAAATCTGGAAAGAAGCTTTCTGAGAAACTGCTCTGTGATGTGTGACTTCCACTCACAGAGTTACATCTGTATTTCGTGGATCTCTTTGCTAGCCTTATTTCTGTGGAATCTGAGAACAGATATTTCGGATCCCTTTGAAGACTATAGGGCCAAAGGAAATATCCTCCGATAACAAAGAGAAAGAAGCTTTTGAGAAACTTCTTTGTGTTCTATGAAATCATCTCAAAGAGTTACAGCTTTCCCTTCAAGAAGCCTTTCGCTAAGACAGTTCTTGTGGAATTGGCAAAGTGATATTTGGAAGCCCATAGAGGGCTATGGTGAAAAAGGAAATATCCTCAGATGAAATCTGGAAAGAAGCTTTCTGAAAAACTGCTTAGTGTTCTGTTAATTCATCTCACAGAGCTACATCTGTATTCGTGGATCTCTTGGCTAGCCTTATTTCTGTGGAATCTGAGAACAGATATTTCGGATCCCTTTGAAGACTATAGGGCCAAAGGAAATATCCTCCGATAAGAAAGAGAAAGAAGCTTTCTGAGAAACTTCTTTGTGTTCTGTGAAATCATCTCACAGAGTTACAGCTTTCTCCTCAAGGAGCCTTTCGCTAAGACAGTTCTTGTGGAATTGGCAAAGTGACATTTAGAAGCCCATAGAGGGCTATGGTGAAAAAGGAAATATCCTCAGATGAAATCTGGAAAGAAGCTTTCTGAGAAACTGCTCTGTGATGTGTGACTTCCACTCACAGAGTTACATCTGTATTTCGTGGATCTCTTTGCTAGCCTTATTTCTGTGGAATCTGAGAACAGATATTTCGGATCCCTTTGAAGACTATAGGACCAAAGGAAATATCCTACGATAACTAAGAGAAAGAAGCTTTCTGAGAAACTTCTTTGTGTTCTGTGAAATCATCTCACAGAGTTACAGCTTTCCCCTCAAGAAGCCTTTCGCTAAGACAGTTCTTGTGGAATTGGCAAAGTGATATTTGGAAGCCCATACAGGGCTATGGTGAAAAAGGAATATCCTCCGATGAAATCTGGAAAGAAGCTTTCTGAGAAACTGCTTAGTGTTCCGTGAATTCATCTCACAGAGTTATATCTATATTTCGTGGATCTCTTTGCTAGCCTAATTTCTGTGGAATCTGAGAACAGATATTTCGGATCCCTTGGAAGACTATAGGGCCAAAGGAAATATCCTCCGATAACAAAGAGAAAGAAGCTTTCGGAGAAACTTCTTTGTGTTCTGTGAAATCAACTCACAGAGTTACAGCTTTCCCCTCAAGAAGCCTTTCGCTAAGACAGTTCTTGTGGAATTGGCAAAGTGATATTTGGAAGCCCATAGAGGGCTATGGTGAAAAAGGAAATATCCTCAGATGAAATCTGGAAAGAAGCTTTCTGAGAAACTGCTTAGCGTTCTGTTATTTCATCTCACAGAGTTACATCTGTATTTCGTGGATCTCTTTGCTAGCCTTATTTCTGTGGAATCTGAGAACAGATATTTCGGATCCCGTTGAAGTCTATAGGACCAAAGGAAATATCCTCCGATAACAAAGAGAAAGAAGCTTTGTGAGAAACTTCTTTGTGTTCTATGAAATCATCTCACAGAGTTGCAGCTTTGCCCTCAAGAAGCCTTTCGCTAAGACAGTTCTTGTGGAATTGGCAAAGTGATATTTGGAAGCCCATAGAGGGCTATGGTGAAAAAGGAAATATCCTCAGATGAAATCTGGAAAGAAGGTTTCTGAGAAACTGTTCTGTGATGTGTGACTTCCACTCACAGAGTTACATCTGTATTTCGTGGATCTCTTTGCTAGCCTTATTTCTGTGGAATCTGAGAACAGATATTTAGGATCCCTTTGAAGACTATAGGGCCAAAGGAAATATCCTCCGATAACTAAGAGAAAGAAGCTTTCTGAGAAACTTCTTTGTGTTCTGTGAAATCATCTCACAGAGTTACAGCTTTCCCCTCAAGAAGCCTTTCGCTAAGACAGTTCTTGTGGTATTGGCAAAGTGATATTTGGAAGCCCATAGAGGTCTATGGTGAAAAAGCAAATATCCTCCGATGAATTCTGGAAAGAAGTTTTCTGAGAAACTGCTCTGTGATGTGTGACTTCCACTCACAGAGTTACATCTGTATTTCGTGGATCTCTTTGCTAGCCTTATTTCTGTGGAATCTGAGAACAGATATTTCGGATCCCTTTGAAGACTATAGGACCAAAGGAAATATCCTACGATAACTAAGAGAAAGAAGCTTTCTGAGAAACTTCTTTGTGTTCTGTGAAATCATCTCACAGAGTTACAGCTTTCCCCTCAAGAAGCCTTTCGCTAAGACAGTTCTTGTGGAATTGGCAAAGTGATATTTGGAAGCCCATACAGGGCTATGGTGAAAAAGGAATATCCTCCGATGAAATCTGGAAAGAAGCTTTCTGAGAAACTGCTTAGTGTTCCGTGAATTCATCTCACAGAGTTATATCTATATTTCGTGGATCTCTTTGCTAGCCTAATTTCTGTGGAATCTGAGAACAGATATTTCGGATCCCTTGGAAGACTATAGGGCCAAAGGAAATATCCTCCGATAACAAAGAGAAAGAAGCTTTCGGAGAAACTTCTTTGTGTTCTGTGAAATCATCTCACAGAGTTACAGCTTTCCCCTCAAGAAGCCTTTCGCTAAGACAGTTCTTGTGGAATTGGCAAAGTGATATTTGGAAGCCCATAGAGGGCTATGGTGAAAAAGGAAATATCCTCAGATGAAATCTGGAAAGAAGCTTTCTGAGAAACTGCTTAGCGTTCTGTTATTTCATCTCACAGAGTTACATCTGTATTTCGTGGATCTCTTTGCTAGCCTTATTTCTGTGGAATCTGAGAACAGATATTTCGGATCCCGTTGAAGTCTATAGGACCAAAGGAAATATCCTCCGATAACAAAGAGAAAGAAGCTTTTTGAGAAACTTCTTTGTGTTCTATGAAATCATCTCACAGAGTTACAGCTTTCCCCTCAAGTAGCCTTTCGCTAAGACAGTTCTTGTGGAATTGGCAAAGTGATATTTGGAAGCCCATAGAGGACTCTGGTGAAAAAGAAAATATTCTCAGATGAAATCTGGAAAGAAGCTTTCTGAGAAACTGCTCTGTGATGTGTGACTTCCACTCACAGAGTTACATCTGTATTTCATGGATCTCTTTGCTAGCGTTATTTCTGTGGAATCTGAGAACAGATATTTCGGATCCCTTTGAAGACTATAGGGCCAAAAGAAATATCCTCCGATAACTAAGAGAAAGAAGCTTTCTGAGAAACTTCTTTGTGTTCTGTGAAATCATCTCACAGAGTTACAGCTTTCCCCTCAAGAAGCCTTTCGCTAAGACAGTTCTTGTGGAATTGGCAAAGTGATATTTGGAAGCCCATAGAGGGCTATGGTGAAAAAGGAAATATCCTCCCATGAAATCTGGAAAGAAGCTTTCTGAGAAACTGCTTACTGTTCTGTTAATTCATCTCACAGAGTTACATCTATATTTCGTGGATCTCTTTGCTAGCCTTAAATCGGTGGAATCTGAGAACAGATATTTCGGATCCATTTGAAGACAATAGGGACAAAGGAAATATCCTCCGATAACAAAGAGAAAGAAGCTTTCTGAGAAACTTCTTTGTGTTCTGTGAAATCATCTCAGAGAGTTACAGCGTTCCTCTCAAGAAGCTTTTCGCTAAGACAGTTCTTGTGGAATTGGCAAAGTGATATTTGGAAGCCCATAGAGGCCTATGGTGAAAAAGGAAATATCCTCAGATGAAATCTGGAAAGAAGCTTTCTGAGAAACGGCTCTGTGATGTGTGACTTCCACTCACAGAGTTACATCTGTATTTCGTGGATCTCTTTGCTAGCCTTATTTCTCTGGAATCTGAGAACAGATATTTCAGATCCCTTTGAAGACTATAGGGCCAAAGGAAATATCCTCCGATAACAAAGAGAAAGAAGCTTTCTGAGAAACTTCTTTGTGTTCTGTGAAATCATCTCACAGAGTTACAGCTTTCCCCTCAAGAAGCCTTTCGCTAAGACAGTTCTTGTGGAATTGGCAAAGTGATATTTGGAAGCCCATAGAGGGCTATGGTGAAAAAGGAAATATCCTCAGATGAAATCTGGAAAGAAGCTTTCTGAGAAACTGCTTAGTGTTCTGTTAATTCATCTCACAAAGTTACATCTGTATTTCGTGGATCTCTTTGCTAGCCTTATTTCTGTGGAATCTGAGAACAGATATTTCGGATCCCATTGAAGACTACAGGGCCAAATGAAATATCCTCCGATAACAAAGAGAAAGAAGCTTTCTGAGAAACTTCTTTGTGTTTTATGAAATCATCTCATAGAGTTACAGCTTTCCCCACAAGAAGCCTTTCGCTAAGACAGTTCTTGTGGAATTGGCAAAGTGATATTTGGAAGCCCATAGAGGGCTATGGTGAAAAAGTAAATATCCTCAGATGAAATCTGGAAAGAAGCTTTCTGAGAAACTGCTCTGTGATGTGTGACTTCCACTCACAGAGTTACATCTATATTTCGTGGATCTCTTTGCTAGCCTTATTTCTGTGGAATCTGAGAACAGATATTTCGGATCCCTTTGAAGACTATAGGGCCAAAAGAAATATCCTCCGATAACGAAGAGAAAGAAGCTTTCTGAGAAACTTCTTTGTGTTCTGTGAAATCATCTCACAGAGTTACAGCTTTCCCCTCAAGAAGCCTTTCGCTAAGACAGTTCTTGTGGAATTGGCAAAGTGATATTTGGAAGCCCATAGAGGGCTACGGTGAAAAAGGAAATATCCTCAGATGAAATCTGGAAAGAAGCTTTCTGAGAAACTGCTCTGTGATGTGTGACTTCCACTCACAGAGTTACATCTGTATTTCGTGGATCTCTTTGCTAGCCTTATTTCTGGGGAATCTGAGAACAGATATTTCGGATCCCTTTGAAGACTATAGGGCCAAAGGAAATATCTTCCGATAACAAAGAGAAAGAAGCTTTCTGAGAAACTTCTTTGTGTTCTGTGAAATCATCTCACAGAGTTACCTCTTTCCACTCAAGAAGTCTTTCGCTAAGACAGTTCTTGTGGAATTGGCAAAGTGATATTTGGAAGCCCATAGAGGGCTATGGTTATAAAGGAATTATCCTCAGATGAAATCTGGAAAGAAGCTTTCTGAGAAACTGCTCTGTGATGTGTGACTTCCACTCACAGAGTTACATCTGTATTTCGTGGATCTCTTTGCTAGCCTTATTTCTGTGGAATCTGAGAACAGATATTTCGGATCCCTTTGAAGACTATAGGGCCAAAGGAAATATCCTCCGATAACAAAGAGAAAGAAGCTTTTGAGAAACTTCTTTGTGTTCTATGAAATCATCTCAAAGAGTTACAGCTTTCCCTTCAAGAAGCCTTTCGCTAAGACAGTTCTTGTGGAATTGGCAAAGTGATATTTGGAAGCCCATAGAGGGCTATGGTGAAAAAGGAAATATCCTCAGATGAAATCTGGAAAGAAGCTTTCTGAAAAACTGCTTAGTGTTCTGTTAATTCATCTCACAGAGCTACATCTGTATTCGTGGATCTCTTGGCTAGCCTTATTTCTGTGGAATCTGAGAACAGATATTTCGGATCCCTTTGAAGACTATAGGGCCAAAGGAAATATCCTCCGATAAGAAAGAGAAAGAAGCTTTCTGAGAAACTTCTTTGTGTTCTGTGAAATCATCTCACAGAGTTACAGCTTTCCCCTCAAGAAGCCTTTCTCTACAACAGTTCTTGTGGAATTGGCAAAGTGATATTTGGAAGCCCATAGAGGGGTATGGTGAAAAAGGAAATATCCTCCCATGAAACCTGGAAAGAAGCTTTCTGAGAAACTGCTTAGTGTTCTGTTAATTCATCTCACAGAGTTACATCTATATTTCGTGGATCTCTTTGCTAGCCTTATTTCTGTGGAATCTGAGAACAGATATTTCGGATCCCTTTGAAGACTATAGGACCAAAGGAAATATCCTACGATAACTAAGAGAAAGAAGCTTTCTGAGAAACTTCTTTGTGTTCTGTGAAATCATCTCACAGAGTTACAGCTTTCCCCTCAAGAAGCCTTTCGCTAAGACAGTTCTTGTGGAATTGGCAAAGTGATATTTGGAAGCCCATACAGGGCTATGGTGAAAAAGGAATATCCTCCGATGAAATCTGGAAAGAAGCTTTCTGAGAAACTGCTTAGTGTTCCGTGAATTCATCTCACAGAGTTATATCTATATTTCGTGGATCTCTTTGCTAGCCTAATTTCTGTGGAATCTGAGAACAGATATTTCGGATCCCTTGTAAGACTATAGGGCCAAAGGAAATATCCTCCGATAACAAAGAGAAAGAAGCTTTCTGAGAAACTTATTTGTGTTCTGTGAAATCATCTCACAGAGTTACAGCTTTCCCCTCAAGAAGCCTTTCGCTAAGACAGTTCTTGTGGAATTGGCAAAGTGATATTTGGAAGCCCATACAGGGCTATGGTGAAAAAGGAATATCCTCCGATGAAATCTGGAAAGAAGCTTTCTGAGAAACTGCTTAGTGTTCCGTGAATTCATCTCACAGAGTTATATCTATATTTCGTGGATCTCTTTGCTAGCCTAATTTCTGTGGAATCTGAGAACAGATATTTCGGATCCCTTGGAAGACTATAGGGCCAAAGGAAATATCCTCCGATAACAAAGAGAAAGAAGCTTTCGGAGAAACTTCTTTGTGTTCTGTGAAATCATCTCACAGAGTTACAGCTTTCCCCTCAAGAAGCCTTTCGCTAAGACAGTTCTTGTGGAATTGGCAAAGTGATATTTGGAAGCCCATAGAGGGCTATGGTGAAAAAGGAAATATCCTCAGATGAAATCTGGAAAGAAGCTTTCTGAGAAACTGCTTAGCGTTCTGTTATTTCATCTCACAGAGTTACATCTGTATTTCGTGGATCTCTTTGCTAGCCTTATTTCTGTGGAATCTGAGAACAGATATTTCGGATCCCGTTGAAGTCTATAGGACCAAAGGAAATATCCTCCGATAACAAAGAGAAAGAAGCTTTGTGAGAAACTTCTTTGTGTTCTATGAAATCATCTCACAGAGTTGCAGCTTTGCCCTCAAGAAGCCTTTCGCTAAGACAGTTCTTGTGGAATTGGCAAAGTGATATTTGGAAGCCCATAGAGGGCTATGGTGAAAAAGGAAATATCCTCAGATGAAATCTGGAAAGAAGGTTTCTGAGAAACTGTTCTGTGATGTGTGACTTCCACTCACAGAGTTACATCTGTATTTCGTGGATCTCTTTGCTAGCCTTATTTCTGTGGAATCTGAGAACAGATATTTAGGATCCCTTTGAAGACTATAGGGCCAAAGGAAATATCCTCCGATGACTAAGAGAAAGAAGCTTTCTGAGAAACTTCTTTGTGTTCTGTGAAATCATCTCACAGAGTTACAGCTTTCCCCTCAAGAAGCCTTTCGCTAAGACAGTTCTTGTGGTATTGGCAAAGTGATATTTGGAAGCCCATAGAGGTCTATGGTGAAAAAGCAAATATCCTCCGATGAATTCTGGAAAGAAGTTTTCTGAGAAACTACTCTGTGATGTGTGACTTCCACTCACAGAGTTACATCTGTATTTCGTGGATCTCTTTGCTAGCCTTATTTCTGTGGAATCTGAGAACAGATATTTCGGATCCCTTTGAAGACTATAGGACCAAAGGAAATATCCTACGATAGCTAAGAGAAAGAAGCTTTCTGAGAAACTTCTTTGTGTTCTGTGAAATCATCTCACAGAGTTACAGCTTTCCCCTCAAGAAGCCTTTCGCTAAGACAGTTCTTGTGGAATTGGCAAAGTGATATTTGGAAGCCCATACAGGGCTATGGTGAAAAAGGAATATCCTCCGATGAAATCTGGAAAGAAGCTTTCTGAGAAACTGCTTAGTGTTCCGTGAATTCATCTCACAGAGTTATATCTATATTTCGTGGATCTCTTTGCTAGCCTAATTTCTGTGGAATCTGAGAACAGATATTTCGGATCCCTTGGAAGACTATAGGGCCAAAGGAAATATCCTCCGATAACAAAGAGAAAGAAGCTTTCGGAGAAACTTCTTTGTGTTCTGTGAAATCATCTCACAGAGTTACAGCTTTCCCCTCAAGAAGCCTTTCGCTAAGACAGTTCTTGTGGAATTGGCAAAGTGATATTTGGAAGCCCATAGAGGGCTATGGTGAAAAAGGAAATATCCTCAGATGAAATCTGGAAAGAAGCTTTCTGAGAAACTGCTTAGCGTTCTGTTATTTCATCTCACAGAGTTACATCTGTATTTCGTGGATCTCTTTGCTAGCCTTATTTCTGTGGAATCTGAGAACAGATATTTCGGATCCCGTTGAAGTCTATAGGACCAAAGGAAATATCCTCCGATAACAAAGAGAAAGAAGCTTTTTGAGAAACTTCTTTGTGTTCTATGAAATCATCTCACAGAGTTACAGCTTTCCCCTCAAGTAGCCTTTCGCTAAGACAGTTCTTGTGGAATTGGCAAAGTGATATTTGGAAGCCCATAGAGGACTCTGGTGAAAAAGAAAATATTCTCAGATGAAATCTGGAAAGAAGCTTTCTGAGAAACTGCTCTGTGATGTGTGACTTCCACTCACAGAGTTACATCTGTATTTCATGGATCTCTTTGCTAGCGTTATTTCTGTGGAATCTGAGAACAGATATTTCGGATCCCTTTGAAGACTATAGGGCCAAAAGAAATATCCTCCGATAACTAAGAGAAAGAAGCTTTCTGAGAAACTTCTTTGTGTTCTGTGAAATCATCTCACAGAGTTACAGCTTTCCCCTCAAGAAGCCTTTCGCTAAGACAGTTCTTGTGGAATTGGCAAAGTGATATTTGGAAGCCCATAGAGGGCTATGGTGAAAAAGGAAATATCCTCCCATGAAATCTGGAAAGAAGCTTTCTGAGAAACTGCTTACTGTTCTGTTAATTCATCTCACAGAGTTACATCTATATTTCGTGGATCTCTTTGCTAGCCTTAAATCGGTGGAATCTGAGAACAGATATTTCGGATCCATTTGAAGACAATAGGGACAAAGGAAATATCCTCCGATAACAAAGAGAAAGAAGCTTTCTGAGAAACTTCTTTGTGTTCTGTGAAATCATCTCAGAGAGTTACAGCGTTCCTCTCAAGAAGCTTTTCGCTAAGACAGTTCTTGTGGAATTGGCAAAGTGATATTTGGAAGCCCATAGAGGCCTATGGTGAAAAAGGAAATATCCTCAGATGAAATCTGGAAAGAAGCTTTCTGAGAAACGGCTCTGTGATGTGTGACTTCCACTCACAGAGTTACATCTGTATTTCGTGGATCTCTTTGCTAGCCTTATTTCTCTGGAATCTGAGAACAGATATTTCAGATCCCTTTGAAGACTATAGGGCCAAAGGAAATATCCTCCGATAACAAAGAGAAAGAAGCTTTCTGAGAAACTTCTTTGTGTTCTGTGAAATCATCTCACAGAGTTACAGCTTTCCCCTCAAGAAGCCTTTCGCTAAGACAGTTCTTGTGGAATTGGCAAAGTGATATTTGGAAGCCCATAGAGGGCTATGGTGAAAAAGGAAATATCCTCAGATGAAATCTGGAAAGAAGCTTTCTGAGAAACTGCTTAGTGTTCTGTTAATTCATCTCACAAAGTTACATCTGTATTTCGTGGATCTCTTTGCTAGCCTTATTTCTGTGGAATCTGAGAACAGATATTTCGGATCCCATTGAAGACTACAGGGCCAAATGAAATATCCTCCGATAACAAAGAGAAAGAAGCTTTCTGAGAAACTTCTTTGTGTTTTATGAAATCATCTCATAGAGTTACAGCTTTCCCCACAAGAAGCCTTTCGCTAAGACAGTTCTTGTGGAATTGGCAAAGTGATATTTGGAAGCCCATAGAGGGCTATGGTGAAAAAGTAAATATCCTCAGATGAAATCTGGAAAGAAGCTTTCTGAGAAACTGCTCTGTGATGTGTGACTTCCACTCACAGAGTTACATCTATATTTCGTGGATCTCTTTGCTAGCCTTATTTCTGTGGAATCTGAGAACAGATATTTCGGATCCCTTTGAAGACTATAGGGCCAAAAGAAATATCCTCCGATAACGAAGAGAAAGAAGCTTTCTGAGAAACTTCTTTGTGTTCTGTGAAATCATCTCACAGAGTTACAGCTTTCCCCTCAAGAAGCCTTTCGCTAAGACAGTTCTTGTGGAATTGGCAAAGTGATATTTGGAAGCCCATAGAGGGCTACGGTGAAAAAGGAAATATCCTCAGATGAAATCTGGAAAGAAGCTTTCTGAGAAACTGCTCTGTGATGTGTGACTTCCACTCACAGAGTTACATCTGTATTTCGTGGATCTCTTTGCTAGCCTTATTTCTGGGGAATCTGAGAACAGATATTTCGGATCCCTTTGAAGACTATAGGGCCAAAGGAAATATCTTCCGATAACAAAGAGAAAGAAGCTTTCTGAGAAACTTCTTTGTGTTCTGTGAAATCATCTCACAGAGTTACCTCTTTCCACTCAAGAAGTCTTTCGCTAAGACAGTTCTTGTGGAATTGGCAAAGTGATATTTGGAAGCCCATAGAGGGCTATGGTTATAAAGGAATTATCCTCAGATGAAATCTGGAAAGAAGCTTTCTGAGAAACTGCTCTGTGATGTGTGACTTCCACTCACAGAGTTACATCTGTATTTCGTGGATCTCTTTGCTAGCCTTATTTCTGTGGAATCTGAGAACAGATATTTCGGATCCCTTTGAAGACTATAGGGCCAAAGGAAATATCCTCCGATAACAAAGAGAAAGAAGCTTTTGAGAAACTTCTTTGTGTTCTATGAAATCATCTCAAAGAGTTACAGCTTTCCCTTCAAGAAGCCTTTCGCTAAGACAGTTCTTGTGGAATTGGCAAAGTGATATTTGGAAGCCCATAGAGGGCTATGGTGAAAAAGGAAATATCCTCAGATGAAATCTGGAAAGAAGCTTTCTGAAAAACTGCTTAGTGTTCTGTTAATTCATCTCACAGAGCTACATCTGTATTCGTGGATCTCTTGGCTAGCCTTATTTCTGTGGAATCTGAGAACAGATATTTCGGATCCCTTTGAAGACTATAGGGCCAAAGGAAATATCCTCCGATAAGAAAGAGAAAGAAGCTTTCTGAGAAACTTCTTTGTGTTCTGTGAAATCATCTCACAGAGTTACAGCTTTCCCCTCAAGAAGCCTTTCTCTACAACAGTTCTTGTGGAATTGGCAAAGTGATATTTGGAAGCCCATAGAGGGGTATGGTGAAAAAGGAAATATCCTCCCATGAAACCTGGAAAGAAGTTTCTGAGAAACTGCTTAGTGTTCTGTTAATTCATCTCACAGAGTTACATCTATATTTCGTGGATCTCTTTGCTAGCCTTATTTCTGTGGAATCTGAGAACAGATATTTCGGATCCCTTTGAAGACTATAGGACCAAAGGAAATATCCTACGATAACTAAGAGAAAGAAGCTTTCTGAGAAACTTCTTTGTGTTCTGTGAAATCATCTCACAGAGTTACAGCTTTCCCCTCAAGAAGCCTTTCGCTAAGACAGTTCTTGTGGAATTGGCAAAGTGATATTTGGAAGCCCATACAGGGCTATGGTGAAAAAGGAATATCCTCCGATGAAATCTGGAAAGAAGCTTTCTGAGAAACTGCTTAGTGTTCCGTGAATTCATCTCACAGAGTTATATCTATATTTCGTGGATCTCTTTGCTAGCCTAATTTCTGTGGAATCTGAGAACAGATATTTCGGATCCCTTGTAAGACTATAGGGCCAAAGGAAATATCCTCCGATAACAAAGAGAAAGAAGCTTTCTGAGAAACTTATTTGTGTTCTGTGAAATCATCTCACAGAGTTACAGCTTTCCCCTCAAGAAGCCTTTCGCTAAGACAGTTCTTGTGGAATTGGCAAAGTGATATTTGGAAGCCCATAGAGGGCTATGGTGAAAAAGGAAATATCCTCAGATGAAATCTGGAAAGAAGCTTTCTGAGAAACTGCTTAGCGTTCTGTTATTTCATCTCACAGAGTTACATCTGTATTTCGTGGATCTCTTTGCTAGTCTTATTTCTGTGGAATCTGAGAACAGATATTTCGGATCCCGTTGAAGTCTATAGGGCCAAAGGAAATATCCTCCGATAACAAAGAGAAAGAAGCTTTGTGAGAAATTTCTTTGTGTTCTATGAAATCATCTCACAGAGTTGCAGCTTTCCCCTCAAGAAGTCTTTCGCTAAGACAGTTCTTGTGGAATTGGCAAAGTGATATTTGGAAGCCCATAGAGGGCTATGGTGAAAAAGGAAATATCCTCAGATGAAATCTGGAAAGAAGCTTTCTGAGAAACTGTTCTGTGATGTGTGACTTCCACTCACAGAGTTACATCTGTATTTCGTGGATCTCTTTGCTAGCCTTATTTCTGTGGAATCTGAGAACAGATATTTAGGATCCCTTTGAAGACTATAGGGCCAAAGGAAATATCCTCCGATAACTAAGAGAAAGAAGCTTTCTGAGAAACTTCTTTGTGTTCTGTGAAATCATCTCACAGAGTTACAGCTTTCCCCTCAAGAAGCCTTTCGCTAAGACAGTTCTTGTGGAATTGGCAAAGTGATATTTGGAAGCCCATAGAGGTCTATGGTGAAAAAGCAAATATCCTCCGATGAATTCTGGAAAGAAGTTTTCTGAGAAACTGCTCTGTGATGTGTGACTTCCACTCACAGAGTTACATCTGTATTTCGTGGATCTCTTTGCTAGCCTTATTTCTGTGGAATCTGAGAACGGATATTTCGGATCCCTTTGAAGACTATAGGGCCAAAGAAAATATCCTCCGATAACTAAGAAAAAGAAGGTTTCTGAGAAATTCTTTGTGTTCTGTGAAATCATCTCACAGAGTTACAGCTTTCCCCTCAAGAAGCCTTTCGCTAAGACAGTTCTTGTGGAATTGGCAAAGTGATATTTGGAAGCCCATAGAGGGCTATGGTGAAAAAGGAAATATCCTCAGATGAAATCTGGAAACAAGCTTTCTGAGAAATTGCTTACTGTTCTGTTAATTCATCTCACAGAGTTACATCTGTATTTCGTGGATCTCTTTGCTAGCCTTATTTCTGTGGAATCTGAGAACAGATATTTCGGATCCCTTTGAAGACTATAGGGCCAAAGGAAATATCTTCCGATAACAAAGAGAAAGAAGCTTTTTGAGAAACTTCTTTGTGTTCTATGAAATCATCTCACAGAGTTACAGCTTTCCCCTCAAGTAGCCTTTCGCTAAGACAGTTCTTGTGGAATTGGCAAAGTGATATTTGGAAGCCCATAGAGGACTCTGGTGAAAAAGAAAATATTCTCAGATGAAATCTGGAAAGAAGCTTTCTGAGAAACTGCTTTGTGATGTGTGACTTCCACTCACAGAGTTACATCTGTATTTCATGGATCTCTTTGCTAGCGTTATTTCTGTGGAATCTGAGAACAGATATTTCGGATCCCTTTGAAGACTATAGGGCCAAAAGAAATATCCTCCGATAACTAAGAGAAAGGAGCTTTCTGAAACCTTCTTTGTGTTCTGTGAAATCATCTCACAGAGTTACAGCTTTCCCCTCAAGAAGCCTTTCGCTAAGACAGTTCTTGTGGAATTGGCAAAGTGATATTTGGAAGACCCTAGAGGGCTATGGTGAAAAAGGAAATATCCTCAGATGAAATCCGGAAAGAAGCTTTCTGAGAAACTGCTTAGTGTTCTGTTAATTCATCTCACAGAGTTACATCTGTATTTCGTGGATCTATTTGCTAGCATTATTGCTGTGGAATCTGAGAACAGATATTTCGGATCCCTTTGAAGACTATAGGGCCAAAGAAAATATCCTCCGATAACAAAGAGAAAGAAGCTTTTGAGAAACTTCTTTGTGTTCTATGAAATCATCTCACAGAGTTACAGCTTTCCCCTCAAGAAGCCTTTCGCTAAGACAGTTCTTGTGGAATTGGCAAAGTGATATTTGGAAGCCCATAGAGTGCTATGGTGAAAAAGGAAATATCCTCCGATGAAATCTGGAAAGAAGCTTTCTGAGAAACTGCTCTGTGATGTGCGACTTCCACTCACAGAGTTGCATCTGTATTTCGTGGATCTCTTTGCTAGCCTTATTTCTGTGGAATCTGAGAACAGATATTTCGGATCCCTTTGAAGACTATAGGGCCAAAGGAAATATCCTCCGATAACAAAGAGAAAGAAGCTTTCTGAGAAACTTATTTGTGTTTTGTGAAAATCAATTCACAGAGTTACAGCTTTCCCCTCAAGAAGCCTTTCGCTAAGACAGTTCTTGTGGAATTGGCAAAGTGATATTTGGAAGCCCATAGAGGGCTATGGTGAAAAAGGAAATATCCTCCCATGAAATCTGGAAAGAAGCTTTCTGAGAAACTGCTAAGTGTTCTGTTAATTCATCTCACAGAGTTACATCTATATTTCGTGGATCTCTTTGCTAGCCTTATTTCTGTGGAATCTGAGAACAGATATTTTGGATCCCTTTGAAGACTATAGGGCCAAAAGAAATATCCTCCGATAACAAAGAGAAAGAAGCTTTCTGAGAAACTTCTTTGTGTTCTGTGAAATCATCTCACAGAGTTACAGCTTTCCCCTCAAGAAGCCTTTCGCTAAGACAGTTCTTGTGGAATTGGCAAAGTGATATTTGGAAGCCCATAGAGGGCTACGGTGAAAAAGGAAATATCCTCAGATGAAATCTGAAAAGAAGCTTTCTGAGAAACTGCTCTGTGATGTGTGACTTCCACTCACAGAGTTACATCTGTATTTCGTGGATCTCTTTGCTAGCATTATTTCTGTGGAATCTGAGAACAGATATTTCGGATCCCTTTGAAGACTATAAGGCCAAAGGAAATATCTTCCGATAACAAAGAGAAAGAAGCTTTCTGAGAAACTTCTTTGTGTTCTGTGAAATCATCTCACAGAGTTACAGCTTTCCCCTCAAGAAGCCTTTCGCTAAGACAGTTCTTGTGGAATTGGCAAAGTGATATTTGGAAGCCCATAGAGGGCTATGGTGAAAAAGGAAATATCCTCCCATGAAATCTGGAAAGAAGCTTTCTGAGAAACTGCTTACTGTTCTGTTAATTCATCTCACAGAGTTACATCTATATTTCGTGGATCTCTTTGCTAGCCTTAAATCGGTGGAATCTGAGAACAGATATTTCGGATCCATTTGAAGACAATAGGGACAAAGGAAATATCCTCCGATAACAAAGAGAAAGAAGCTTTCTGAGAAACTTCTTTGTGTTCTGTGAAATCATCTCAGAGAGTTACAGCGTTCCTCTCAAGAAGCTTTTCGCTAAGACAGTTCTTGTGGAATTGGCAAAGTGATATTTGGAAGCCCATAGAGGCCTATGGTGAAAAAGGAAATATCCTCAGATGAAATCTGGAAAGAAGCTTTCTGAGAAACGGCTGTGTGATGTGTGACTTCCACTCACAGAGTTACATCTGTATTTCGTGGATCTCTTTGCTAGCCTTATTTCTCTGGAATCTGAGAACAGATATTTCAGATCCCTTTGAAGACTATAGGGCCAAAGGAAATATCCTCCGATAACAAAGAGAAAGAAGCTTTCTGAGAAACTTCTTTGTGTTCTGTGAAATCATCTCACAGAGTTACAGCTTTCCCCTCAAGAAGCCTTTCGCTAAGACAGTTCTTGTGGAATTGGCAAAGTGATATTTGGAAGCCCTTAGAGGGCTATGGTGAAAAAGGAAATATCCTCAGATGAAATCTGGAAAGAAGCTTTCTGAGAAACTGCTTAGTGTTCTGTTAATTCATCTCACAGAGTTACATCTGTATTTCGTGGATCTCTTTGCTAGCCTTATTTCTGTGGAATCTGAGAACAGATATTTCGGATCCCATTGAAGACTACAGGGCCAAATGAAATATCCTCCGATAACAAAGAGAAAGAAGCTTTCTGAGAAACTTCTTTGTGTTTTATGAAATCATCTCATAGAGTTACAGCTTTCCCCACAAGAAGCCTTTCGCTAAGACAGTTCTTGTGGAATTGGCAAAGTGATATTTGGAAGCCCATAGAGGGCTATGGTGAAAAAGGAAATATCCTCAGATGAAATCTGGAAAGAAGCTTTCTGAGAAACTGCTCTGTGATGTGTGACTTCCACTCACAGAGTTACATCTATATTTCGTGGATCTCTTTGCTAGCCTTATTTCTGTGGAATCTGAGAACAGATATTTCGGATCCCTTTGAAGACTATAGGGCCAAAAGAAATATCCTCCGATAACAAAGAGAAAGAAGCTTTCTGAGAAACTTCTTTGTGTTCTGTGAAATCATCTCACAGAGTTACAGCTTTCCCCTCAAGAAGCCTTTCGCTAAGACAGTTCTTGTGGAATTGGCAAAGTGATATTTGGAAGCCCATAGAGGGCTATGGTGAAAAAGGAAATATCCTCAGATGAAATCTGGAAAGAAGCTTTCTGAGAAACTGCTTAGTGTTCTGTTAATTCATCTCACAGAGTTACATCTGTATTTCGTGGATCTCTTTGCTAGCCTTATTTCTGTGGAATCTGAGAACAGATATTTCGGATCCCATTGAAGACTACAGGGCCAAATGAAATATCCTCCGATAACAAAGAGAAAGAAGCTTTCTGAGAAACTTCTTTGTGTTTTATGAAATCATCTCATAGAGTTACAGCTTTCCCCACAAGAAGCCTTTCGCTAAGACAGTTCTTGTGGAATTGGCAAAGTGATATTTGGAAGCCCATAGAGGGCTATGGTGAAAAAGGAAATATCCTCAGATGAAATCTGGAAAGAAGCTTTCTGAGAAACTGCTCTGTGATGTGTGACTTCCACTCACAGAGTTACATCTATATTTCGTGGATCTCTTTGCTAGCCTTATTTCTGTGGAATCTGAGAACAGATATTTCGGATCCCTTTGAAGACTATAGGGCCAAAAGAAATATCCTCCGATAACAAAGAGAAAGAAGCTTTCTGAGAAACTTCTTTGTGTTCTGTGAAATCATCTCACAGAGTTACAGCTTTCCCCTCAAGAAGCCTTTCGCTAAGACAGTTCTTGTGGAATTGGCAAAGTGATATTTGGAAGCCCATAGAGGGCTATGGTGAAAAAGGAAATATCCTCAGATGAAATCTGGAAAGAAGCTTTCTGAGAAACTGCTCTGTGATGTGTGACTTCCACTCACAGAGTTACATCTGTATTTCGTGGATCTCTTTGCTAGCCTTATTTCTGGGGAATCTGAGAACAGATATTTCGGATCCCTTTGAAGACTATAGGGCCAAAGGAAATATCTTCCGATAACAAAGAGAAAGAAGCTTTCTGAGAAACTTCTTTGTGTTCTGTGAAATCATCTCACAGAGTTACCTCTTTCCACTCAAGAAGTCTTTCGCTAAGACAGTTCTTGTGGAATTGGCAAAGTGATATTTGGAAGCCCATAGAGGGCTATGGTTATAAAGGAATTATCCTCCGATTAAATCTGGAAAGAAGCTTTCTGAGAAACTGCTCTGTGATGTGTGACTTCCACTCTCAGAGTTACATCTGTATTTCGTGGATCTCTTTGCTTGCCTTATTTCTGTGGAATCTGAGAACAGATATTTCGGATCCCTTTGAAGACTATAGTGCCAAAGGAAATATCCTCCGATAACAAAGAGAAAGAAGCATTCTGAGAAACTTCTTTGTGTTCTGTGAAATCATCTCACAGAGTTACAGCTTTCCCCTCAAGAAGCCTTTCGCTAAGACAGTTCTTGTGGAATTGGCAAAGTGATATTTGGAAGACCCTAGAGGGGTATGGTGAAAAAGGAAATATCCTCAGATGAAATCTGGAAAGAAGCTTTCTGAGAAACTGCTTAGTGTTCTGTTAATTCATCTCAGAGAGTTACATCTGTATTTCGTGGATCTCTTTGCTAGCCTTATTTCTGTGGAATCTGAGAACAGATATTTAGGATCCCTTTGAACACTATAGGGCCAAAGGAAATATCCTCCGTTAACAAACAGAAAGAAGCTTTCTGAGAAACTTCTTTGTGTTCTGTGAAATCATCTCACAGAGTTACAGCTTTCCCCTCAAGAAGCCTTTCGCTAAGATAGTTCTTGTGGAATTGGCAAAGTGATATTTGGAAGCCCATAGAGGGCTATGGTGAAAAAGGAAATATCCTCAGATGAAATCTGGAAAGAAGCTTTCTGAGAAACTGCTCTGTGATGTGTGACTTCCACTCACAGAGTTACATCTGTATTTCGTGGATCTCTTTGCTAGCCTTATTTCTGTGGAATCTGAGAACAGATATTTCGGATCCCTTTGAAGACTATAGGGCCAAAGGAAATATCCTCCGATAACAAAGAGAAAGAAGCTTTTGAGAAACTTCTTTGTGTTCTATGAAATCATCTCAAAGAGTTACAGCTTTCCCTTCAAGAAGCCTTTCGCTAAGACAGTTCTTGTGGAATTGGCAAAGTGATATTTGGAAGCCCATAGAGGGCTATGGTGAAAAAGGAAATATCCTCAGATGAAATCTGGAAAGAAGCTTTCTGAAAAACTGCTTAGTGTTCTGTTAATTCATCTCACAGAGCTACATCTGTATTCGTGGATCTCTTGGCTAGCCTTATTTCTGTGGAATCTGAGAACAGATATTTCGGATCCCTTTGAAGACTATAGGGCCAAAGGAAATATCCTCCGATAAGAAAGAGAAAGAAGCTTTCTGAGAAACTTCTTTGTGTTCTGTGAAATCATCTCACAGAGTTACAGCTTTCTCCTCAAGGAGCCTTTCGCTAAGACAGTTCTTGTGGAATTGGCAAAGTGACATTTAGAAGCCCATAGAGGGCTATGGTGAAAAAGGAAATATCCTCAGATGAAATCTGGAAAGAAGCTTTCTGAGAAACTGCTCTGTGATGTGTGACTTCCACTCACAGAGTTACATCTGTATTTCGTGGATCTCTTTGCTAGCCTTATTTCTGTGGAATCTGAGAACAGATATTTCGGATCCCTTTGAAGACTATAGGACCAAAGGAAATATCCTACGATAACTAAGAGAAAGAAGCTTTCTGAGAAACTTCTTTGTGTTCTGTGAAATCATCTCACAGAGTTACAGCTTTCCCCTCAAGAAGCCTTTCGCTAAGACAGTTCTTGTGGAATTGGCAAAGTGATATTTGGAAGCCCATACAGGGCTATGGTGAAAAAGGAATATCCTCCGATGAAATCTGGAAAGAAGCTTTCTGAGAAACTGCTTAGTGTTCCGTGAATTCATCTCACAGAGTTATATCTATATTTCGTGGATCTCTTTGCTAGCCTAATTTCTGTGGAATCTGAGAACAGATATTTCGGATCCCTTGGAAGACTATAGGGCCAAAGGAAATATCCTCCGATAACAAAGAGAAAGAAGCTTTCGGAGAAACTTCTTTGTGTTCTGTGAAATCAACTCACAGAGTTACAGCTTTCCCCTCAAGAAGCCTTTCGCTAAGACAGTTCTTGTGGAATTGGCAAAGTGATATTTGGAAGCCCATAGAGGGCTATGGTGAAAAAGGAAATATCCTCAGATGAAATCTGGAAAGAAGCTTTCTGAGAAACTGCTTAGCGTTCTGTTATTTCATCTCACAGAGTTACATCTGTATTTCGTGGATCTCTTTGCTAGCCTTATTTCTGTGGAATCTGAGAACAGATATTTCGGATCCCGTTGAAGTCTATAGGACCAAAGGAAATATCCTCCGATAACAAAGAGAAAGAAGCTTTGTGAGAAACTTCTTTGTGTTCTATGAAATCATCTCACAGAGTTGCAGCTTTGCCCTCAAGAAGCCTTTCGCTAAGACAGTTCTTGTGGAATTGGCAAAGTGATATTTGGAAGCCCATAGAGGGCTATGGTGAAAAAGGAAATATCCTCAGATGAAATCTGGAAAGAAGGTTTCTGAGAAACTGTTCTGTGATGTGTGACTTCCACTCACAGAGTTACATCTGTATTTCGTGGATCTCTTTGCTAGCCTTATTTCTGTGGAATCTGAGAACAGATATTTAGGATCCCTTTGAAGACTATAGGGCCAAAGGAAATATCCTCCGATAACTAAGAGAAAGAAGCTTTCTGAGAAACTTCTTTGTGTTCTGTGAAATCATCTCACAGAGTTACAGCTTTCCCCTCAAGAAGCCTTTCGCTAAGACAGTTCTTGTGGTATTGGCAAAGTGATATTTGGAAGCCCATAGAGGTCTATGGTGAAAAAGCAAATATCCTCCGATGAATTCTGGAAAGAAGTTTTCTGAGAAACTGCTCTGTGATGTGTGACTTCCACTCACAGAGTTACATCTGTATTTCGTGGATCTCTTTGCTAGCCTTATTTCTGTGGAATCTGAGAACAGATATTTCGGATCCCTTTGAAGACTATAGGACCAAAGGAAATATCCTACGATAACTAAGAGAAAGAAGCTTTCTGAGAAACTTCTTTGTGTTCTGTGAAATCATCTCACAGAGTTACAGCTTTCCCCTCAAGAAGCCTTTCGCTAAGACAGTTCTTGTGGAATTGGCAAAGTGATATTTGGAAGCCCATACAGGGCTATGGTGAAAAAGGAATATCCTCCGATGAAATCTGGAAAGAAGCTTTCTGAGAAACTGCTTAGTGTTCCGTGAATTCATCTCACAGAGTTATATCTATATTTCGTGGATCTCTTTGCTAGCCTAATTTCTGTGGAATCTGAGAACAGATATTTCGGATCCCTTGGAAGACTATAGGGCCAAAGGAAATATCCTCCGATAACAAAGAGAAAGAAGCTTTCGGAGAAACTTCTTTGTGTTCTGTGAAATCATCTCACAGAGTTACAGCTTTCCCCTCAAGAAGCCTTTCGCTAAGACAGTTCTTGTGGAATTGGCAAAGTGATATTTGGAAGCCCATAGAGGGCTATGGTGAAAAAGGAAATATCCTCAGATGAAATCTGGAAAGAAGCTTTCTGAGAAACTGCTTAGCGTTCTGTTATTTCATCTCACAGAGTTACATCTGTATTTCGTGGATCTCTTTGCTAGCCTTATTTCTGTGGAATCTGAGAACAGATATTTCGGATCCCGTTGAAGTCTATAGGACCAAAGGAAATATCCTCCGATAACAAAGAGAAAGAAGCTTTTTGAGAAACTTCTTTGTGTTCTATGAAATCATCTCACAGAGTTACAGCTTTCCCCTCAAGTAGCCTTTCGCTAAGACAGTTCTTGTGGAATTGGCAAAGTGATATTTGGAAGCCCATAGAGGACTCTGGTGAAAAAGAAAATATTCTCAGATGAAATCTGGAAAGAAGCTTTCTGAGAAACTGCTCTGTGATGTGTGACTTCCACTCACAGAGTTACATCTGTATTTCATGGATCTCTTTGCTAGCGTTATTTCTGTGGAATCTGAGAACAGATATTTCGGATCCCTTTGAAGACTATAGGGCCAAAAGAAATATCCTCCGATAACTAAGAGAAAGAAGCTTTCTGAGAAACTTCTTTGTGTTCTGTGAAATCATCTCACAGAGTTACAGCTTTCCCCTCAAGAAGCCTTTCGCTAAGACAGTTCTTGTGGAATTGGCAAAGTGATATTTGGAAGCCCATAGAGGGCTATGGTGAAAAAGGAAATATCCTCCCATGAAATCTGGAAAGAAGCTTTCTGAGAAACTGCTTACTGTTCTGTTAATTCATCTCACAGAGTTACATCTATATTTCGTGGATCTCTTTGCTAGCCTTAAATCGGTGGAATCTGAGAACAGATATTTCGGATCCATTTGAAGACAATAGGGACAAAGGAAATATCCTCCGATAACAAAGAGAAAGAAGCTTTCTGAGAAACTTCTTTGTGTTCTGTGAAATCATCTCAGAGAGTTACAGCGTTCCTCTCAAGAAGCTTTTCGCTAAGACAGTTCTTGTGGAATTGGCAAAGTGATATTTGGAAGCCCATAGAGGCCTATGGTGAAAAAGGAAATATCCTCAGATGAAATCTGGAAAGAAGCTTTCTGAGAAACGGCTCTGTGATGTGTGACTTCCACTCACAGAGTTACATCTGTATTTCGTGGATCTCTTTGCTAGCCTTATTTCTCTGGAATCTGAGAACAGATATTTCAGATCCCTTTGAAGACTATAGGGCCAAAGGAAATATCCTCCGATAACAAAGAGAAAGAAGCTTTCTGAGAAACTTCTTTGTGTTCTGTGAAATCATCTCACAGAGTTACAGCTTTCCCCTCAAGAAGCCTTTCGCTAAGACAGTTCTTGTGGAATTGGCAAAGTGATATTTGGAAGCCCATAGAGGGCTATGGTGAAAAAGGAAATATCCTCAGATGAAATCTGGAAAGAAGCTTTCTGAGAAACTGCTTAGTGTTCTGTTAATTCATCTCACAAAGTTACATCTGTATTTCGTGGATCTCTTTGCTAGCCTTATTTCTGTGGAATCTGAGAACAGATATTTCGGATCCCATTGAAGACTACAGGGCCAAATGAAATATCCTCCGATAACAAAGAGAAAGAAGCTTTCTGAGAAACTTCTTTGTGTTTTATGAAATCATCTCATAGAGTTACAGCTTTCCCCACAAGAAGCCTTTCGCTAAGACAGTTCTTGTGGAATTGGCAAAGTGATATTTGGAAGCCCATAGAGGGCTATGGTGAAAAAGTAAATATCCTCAGATGAAATCTGGAAAGAAGCTTTCTGAGAAACTGCTCTGTGATGTGTGACTTCCACTCACAGAGTTACATCTATATTTCGTGGATCTCTTTGCTAGCCTTATTTCTGTGGAATCTGAGAACAGATATTTCGGATCCCTTTGAAGACTATAGGGCCAAAAGAAATATCCTCCGATAACGAAGAGAAAGAAGCTTTCTGAGAAACTTCTTTGTGTTCTGTGAAATCATCTCACAGAGTTACAGCTTTCCCCTCAAGAAGCCTTTCGCTAAGACAGTTCTTGTGGAATTGGCAAAGTGATATTTGGAAGCCCATAGAGGGCTACGGTGAAAAAGGAAATATCCTCAGATGAAATCTGGAAAGAAGCTTTCTGAGAAACTGCTCTGTGATGTGTGACTTCCACTCACAGAGTTACATCTGTATTTCGTGGATCTCTTTGCTAGCCTTATTTCTGGGGAATCTGAGAACAGATATTTCGGATCCCTTTGAAGACTATAGGGCCAAAGGAAATATCTTCCGATAACAAAGAGAAAGAAGCTTTCTGAGAAACTTCTTTGTGTTCTGTGAAATCATCTCACAGAGTTACCTCTTTCCACTCAAGAAGTCTTTCGCTAAGACAGTTCTTGTGGAATTGGCAAAGTGATATTTGGAAGCCCATAGAGGGCTATGGTTATAAAGGAATTATCCTCAGATGAAATCTGGAAAGAAGCTTTCTGAGAAACTGCTCTGTGATGTGTGACTTCCACTCACAGAGTTACATCTGTATTTCGTGGATCTCTTTGCTAGCCTTATTTCTGTGGAATCTGAGAACAGATATTTCGGATCCCTTTGAAGACTATAGGGCCAAAGGAAATATCCTCCGATAACAAAGAGAAAGAAGCTTTTGAGAAACTTCTTTGTGTTCTATGAAATCATCTCAAAGAGTTACAGCTTTCCCTTCAAGAAGCCTTTCGCTAAGACAGTTCTTGTGGAATTGGCAAAGTGATATTTGGAAGCCCATAGAGGGCTATGGTGAAAAAGGAAATATCCTCAGATGAAATCTGGAAAGAAGCTTTCTGAAAAACTGCTTAGTGTTCTGTTAATTCATCTCACAGAGCTACATCTGTATTCGTGGATCTCTTGGCTAGCCTTATTTCTGTGGAATCTGAGAACAGATATTTCGGATCCCTTTGAAGACTATAGGGCCAAAGGAAATATCCTCCGATAAGAAAGAGAAAGAAGCTTTCTGAGAAACTTCTTTGTGTTCTGTGAAATCATCTCACAGAGTTACAGCTTTCCCCTCAAGAAGCCTTTCTCTACAACAGTTCTTGTGGAATTGGCAAAGTGATATTTGGAAGCCCATAGAGGGCTATGGTGAAAAAGGAAATATCCTCAGATGAAATCTGGAAAGAAGCTTTCTGAGAAACTGCTTAGCGTTCTGTTATTTCATCTCACAGAGTTACATCTGTATTTCGTGGATCTCTTTGCTAGTCTTATTTCTGTGGAATCTGAGAACAGATATTTCGGATCCCGTTGAAGTCTATAGGGCCAAAGGAAATATCCTCCGATAACAAAGAGAAAGAAGCTTTGTGAGAAATTTCTTTGTGTTCTATGAAATCATCTCACAGAGTTGCAGCTTTCCCCTCAAGAAGTCTTTCGCTAAGACAGTTCTTGTGGAATTGGCAAAGTGATATTTGGAAGCCCATAGAGGGCTATGGTGAAAAAGGAAATATCCTCAGATGAAATCTGGAAAGAAGCTTTCTGAGAAACTGTTCTGTGATGTGTGACTTCCACTCACAGAGTTACATCTGTATTTCGTGGATCTCTTTGCTAGCCTTATTTCTGTGGAATCTGAGAACAGATATTTAGGATCCCTTTGAAGACTATAGGGCCAAAGGAAATATCCTCCGATAACTAAGAGAAAGAAGCTTTCTGAGAAACTTCTTTGTGTTCTGTGAAATCATCTCACAGAGTTACAGCTTTCCCCTCAAGAAGCCTTTCGCTAAGACAGTTCTTGTGGAATTGGCAAAGTGATATTTGGAAGCCCATAGAGGTCTATGGTGAAAAAGCAAATATCCTCCGATGAATTCTGGAAAGAAGTTTTCTGAGAAACTGCTCTGTGATGTGTGACTTCCACTCACAGAGTTACATCTGTATTTCGTGGATCTCTTTGCTAGCCTTATTTCTGTGGAATCTGAGAACGGATATTTCGGATCCCTTTGAAGACTATAGGGCCAAAGAAAATATCCTCCGATAACTAAGAAAAAGAAGGTTTCTGAGAAATTCTTTGTGTTCTGTGAAATCATCTCACAGAGTTACAGCTTTCCCCTCAAGAAGCCTTTCGCTAAGACAGTTCTTGTGGAATTGGCAAAGTGATATTTGGAAGCCCATAGAGGGCTATGGTGAAAAAGGAAATATCCTCAGATGAAATCTGGAAACAAGCTTTCTGAGAAATTGCTTACTGTTCTGTTAATTCATCTCACAGAGTTACATCTGTATTTCGTGGATCTCTTTGCTAGCCTTATTTCTGTGGAATCTGAGAACAGATATTTCGGATCCCTTTGAAGACTATAGGGCCAAAGGAAATATCTTCCGATAACAAAGAGAAAGAAGCTTTTTGAGAAACTTCTTTGTGTTCTATGAAATCATCTCACAGAGTTACAGCTTTCCCCTCAAGTAGCCTTTCGCTAAGACAGTTCTTGTGGAATTGGCAAAGTGATATTTGGAAGCCCATAGAGAACTCTGGTGAAAAAGAAAATATTCTCAGATGAAATCTGGAAAGAAGCTTTCTGAGAAACTGCTTTGTGATGTGTGACTTCCACTCACAGAGTTACATCTGTATTTCATGGATCTCTTTGCTAGCGTTATTTCTGTGGAATCTGAGAACAGATATTTCGGATCCCTTTGAAGACTATAGGGCCAAAAGAAATATCCTCCGATAACTAAGAGAAAGGAGCTTTCTGAAACCTTCTTTGTGTTCTGTGAAATCATCTCACAGAGTTACAGCTTTCCCCTCAAGAAGCCTTTCGCTAAGACAGTTCTTGTGGAATTGGCAAAGTGATATTTGGAAGACCCTAGAGGGCTATGGTGAAAAAGGAAATATCCTCAGATGAAATCCGGAAAGAAGCTTTCTGAGAAACTGCTTAGTGTTCTGTTAATTCATCTCACAGAGTTACATCTGTATTTCGTGGATCTATTTGCTAGCATTATTGCTGTGGAATCTGAGAACAGATATTTCGGATCCCTTTGAAGACTATAGGGCCAAAGAAAATATCCTCCGATAACAAAGAGAAAGAAGCTTTTGAGAAACTTCTTTGTGTTCTATGAAATCATCTCACAGAGTTACAGCTTTCCCCTCAAGAAGCCTTTCGCTAAGACAGTTCTTGTGGAATTGGCAAAGTGATATTTGGAAGCCCATAGAGTGCTATGGTGAAAAAGGAAATATCCTCCGATGAAATCTGGAAAGAAGCTTTCTGAGAAACTGCTCTGTGATGTGCGACTTCCACTCACAGAGTTGCATCTGTATTTCGTGGATCTCTTTGCTAGCCTTATTTCTGTGGAATCTGAGAACAGATATTTCGGATCCCTTTGAAGACTATAGGGCCAAAGGAAATATCCTCCGATAACAAAGAGAAAGAAGCTTTCTGAGAAACTTATTTGTGTTTTGTGAAAATCAATTCACAGAGTTACAGCTTTCCCCTCAAGAAGCCTTTCGCTAAGACAGTTCTTGTGGAATTGGCAAAGTGATATTTGGAAGCCCATAGAGGGCTATGGTGAAAAAGGAAATATCCTCCCATGAAATCTGGAAAGAAGCTTTCTGAGAAACTGCTAAGTGTTCTGTTAATTCATCTCACAGAGTTACATCTATATTTCGTGGATCTCTTTGCTAGCCTTATTTCTGTGGAATCTGAGAACAGATATTTTGGATCCCTTTGAAGACTATAGGGCCAAAAGAAATATCCTCCGATAACAAAGAGAAAGAAGCTTTCTGAGAAACTTCTTTGTGTTCTGTGAAATCATCTCACAGAGTTACAGCTTTCCCCTCAAGAAGCCTTTCGCTAAGACAGTTCTTGTGGAATTGGCAAAGTGATATTTGGAAGCCCATAGAGGGCTACGGTGAAAAAGGAAATATCCTCAGATGAAATCTGAAAAGAAGCTTTCTGAGAAACTGCTCTGTGATGTGTGACTTCCACTCACAGAGTTACATCTGTATTTCGTGGATCTCTTTGCTAGCATTATTTCTGTGGAATCTGAGAACAGATATTTCGGATCCCTTTGAAGACTATAAGGCCAAAGGAAATATCTTCCGATAACAAAGAGAAAGAAGCTTTCTGAGAAACTTCTTTGTGTTCTGTGAAATCATCTCACAGAGTTACAGCTTTCCCCTCAAGAAGCCTTTCGCTAAGACAGTTCTTGTGGAATTGGCAAAGTGATATTTGGAAGCCCATAGAGGGCTATGGTGAAAAAGGAAATATCCTCCCATGAAATCTGGAAAGAAGCTTTCTGAGAAACTGCTTACTGTTCTGTTAATTCATCTCACAGAGTTACATCTATATTTCGTGGATCTCTTTGCTAGCCTTAAATCGGTGGAATCTGAGAACAGATATTTCGGATCCATTTGAAGACAATAGGGACAAAGGAAATATCCTCCGATAACAAAGAGAAAGAAGCTTTCTGAGAAACTTCTTTGTGTTCTGTGAAATCATCTCAGAGAGTTACAGCGTTCCTCTCAAGAAGCTTTTCGCTAAGACAGTTCTTGTGGAATTGGCAAAGTGATATTTGGAAGCCCATAGAGGCCTATGGTGAAAAAGGAAATATCCTCAGATGAAATCTGGAAAGAAGCTTTCTGAGAAACGGCTGTGTGATGTGTGACTTCCACTCACAGAGTTACATCTGTATTTCGTGGATCTCTTTGCTAGCCTTATTTCTCTGGAATCTGAGAACAGATATTTCAGATCCCTTTGAAGACTATAGGGCCAAAGGAAATATCCTCCGATAACAAAGAGAAAGAAGCTTTCTGAGAAACTTCTTTGTGTTCTGTGAAATCATCTCACAGAGTTACAGCTTTCCCCTCAAGAAGCCTTTCGCTAAGACAGTTCTTGTGGAATTGGCAAAGTGATATTTGGAAGCCCTTAGAGGGCTATGGTGAAAAAGGAAATATCCTCAGATGAAATCTGGAAAGAAGCTTTCTGAGAAACTGCTTAGTGTTCTGTTAATTCATCTCACAGAGTTACATCTGTATTTCGTGGATCTCTTTGCTAGCCTTATTTCTGTGGAATCTGAGAACAGATATTTCGGATCCCATTGAAGACTACAGGGCCAAATGAAATATCCTCCGATAACAAAGAGAAAGAAGCTTTCTGAGAAACTTCTTTGTGTTTTATGAAATCATCTCATAGAGTTACAGCTTTCCCCACAAGAAGCCTTTCGCTAAGACAGTTCTTGTGGAATTGGCAAAGTGATATTTGGAAGCCCATAGAGGGCTATGGTGAAAAAGGAAATATCCTCAGATGAAATCTGGAAAGAAGCTTTCTGAGAAACTGCTCTGTGATGTGTGACTTCCACTCACAGAGTTACATCTATATTTCGTGGATCTCTTTGCTAGCCTTATTTCTGTGGAATCTGAGAACAGATATTTCGGATCCCTTTGAAGACTATAGGGCCAAAAGAAATATCCTCCGATAACAAAGAGAAAGAAGCTTTCTGAGAAACTTCTTTGTGTTCTGTGAAATCATCTCACAGAGTTACAGCTTTCCCCTCAAGAAGCCTTTCGCTAAGACAGTTCTTGTGGAATTGGCAAAGTGATATTTGGAAGCCCATAGAGGGCTATGGTGAAAAAGGAAATATCCTCAGATGAAATCTGGAAAGAAGCTTTCTGAGAAACTGCTTAGTGTTCTGTTAATTCATCTCACAGAGTTACATCTGTATTTCGTGGATCTCTTTGCTAGCCTTATTTCTGTGGAATCTGAGAACAGATATTTCGGATCCCATTGAAGACTACAGGGCCAAATGAAATATCCTCCGATAACAAAGAGAAAGAAGCTTTCTGAGAAACTTCTTTGTGTTTTATGAAATCATCTCATAGAGTTACAGCTTTCCCCACAAGAAGCCTTTCGCTAAGACAGTTCTTGTGGAATTGGCAAAGTGATATTTGGAAGCCCATAGAGGGCTATGGTGAAAAAGGAAATATCCTCAGATGAAATCTGGAAAGAAGCTTTCTGAGAAACTGCTCTGTGATGTGTGACTTCCACTCACAGAGTTACATCTATATTTCGTGGATCTCTTTGCTAGCCTTATTTCTGTGGAATCTGAGAACAGATATTTCGGATCCCTTTGAAGACTATAGGGCCAAAAGAAATATCCTCCGATAACAAAGAGAAAGAAGCTTTCTGAGAAACTTCTTTGTGTTCTGTGAAATCATCTCACAGAGTTACAGCTTTCCCCTCAAGAAGCCTTTCGCTAAGACAGTTCTTGTGGAATTGGCAAAGTGATATTTGGAAGCCCATAGAGGGCTATGGTGAAAAAGGAAATATCCTCAGATGAAATCTGGAAAGAAGCTTTCTGAGAAACTGCTCTGTGATGTGTGACTTCCACTCACAGAGTTACATCTGTATTTCGTGGATCTCTTTGCTAGCCTTATTTCTGGGGAATCTGAGAACAGATATTTCGGATCCCTTTGAAGACTATAGGGCCAAAGGAAATATCTTCCGATAACAAAGAGAAAGAAGCTTTCTGAGAAACTTCTTTGTGTTCTGTGAAATCATCTCACAGAGTTACCTCTTTCCACTCAAGAAGTCTTTCGCTAAGACAGTTCTTGTGGAATTGGCAAAGTGATATTTGGAAGCCCATAGAGGGCTATGGTTATAAAGGAATTATCCTCCGATTAAATCTGGAAAGAAGCTTTCTGAGAAACTGCTCTGTGATGTGTGACTTCCACTCTCAGAGTTACATCTGTATTTCGTGGATCTCTTTGCTTGCCTTATTTCTGTGGAATCTGAGAACAGATATTTCGGATCCCTTTGAAGACTATAGTGCCAAAGGAAATATCCTCCGATAACAAAGAGAAAGAAGCATTCTGAGAAACTTCTTTGTGTTCTGTGAAATCATCTCACAGAGTTACAGCTTTCCCCTCAAGAAGCCTTTCGCTAAGACAGTTCTTGTGGAATTGGCAAAGTGATATTTGGAAGACCCTAGAGGGGTATGGTGAAAAAGGAAATATCCTCAGATGAAATCTGGAAAGAAGCTTTCTGAGAAACTGCTTAGTGTTCTGTTAATTCATCTCAGAGAGTTACATCTGTATTTCGTGGATCTCTTTGCTAGCCTTATTTCTGTGGAATCTGAGAACAGATATTTAGGATCCCTTTGAACACTATAGGGCCAAAGGAAATATCCTCCGTTAACAAACAGAAAGAAGCTTTCTGAGAAACTTCTTTGTGTTCTGTGAAATCATCTCACAGAGTTACAGCTTTCCCCTCAAGAAGCCTTTCGCTAAGATAGTTCTTGTGGAATTGGCAAAGTGATATTTGGAAGCCCATAGAGGGCTATGGTGAAAAAGGAAATATCCTCAGATGAAATCTGGAAAGAAGCTTTCTGAGAAACTGCTCTGTGATGTGTGACTTCCACTCACAGAGTTACATCTGTATTTCGTGGATCTCTTTGCTAGCCTTATTTCTGTGGAATCTGAGAACAGATATTTCGGATCCCTTTGAAGACTATAGGGCCAAAGGAAATATCCTCCGATAACAAAGAGAAAGAAGCTTTTGAGAAACTTCTTTGTGTTCTATGAAATCATCTCAAAGAGTTACAGCTTTCCCTTCAAGAAGCCTTTCGCTAAGACAGTTCTTGTGGAATTGGCAAAGTGATATTTGGAAGCCCATAGAGGGCTATGGTGAAAAAGGAAATATCCTCAGATGAAATCTGGAAAGAAGCTTTCTGAAAAACTGCTTAGTGTTCTGTTAATTCATCTCACAGAGCTACATCTGTATTCGTGGATCTCTTGGCTAGCCTTATTTCTGTGGAATCTGAGAACAGATATTTCGGATCCCTTTGAAGACTATAGGGCCAAAGGAAATATCCTCCGATAAGAAAGAGAAAGAAGCTTTCTGAGAAACTTCTTTGTGTTCTGTGAAATCATCTCACAGAGTTACAGCTTTCTCCTCAAGGAGCCTTTCGCTAAGACAGTTCTTGTGGAATTGGCAAAGTGACATTTAGAAGCCCATAGAGGGCTATGGTGAAAAAGGAAATATCCTCAGATGAAATCTGGAAAGAAGCTTTCTGAGAAACTGCTCTGTGATGTGTGACTTCCACTCACAGAGTTACATCTGTATTTCGTGGATCTCTTTGCTAGCCTTATTTCTGTGGAATCTGAGAACAGATATTTCGGATCCCTTTGAAGACTATAGGACCAAAGGAAATATCCTACGATAACTAAGAGAAAGAAGCTTTCTGAGAAACTTCTTTGTGTTCTGTGAAATCATCTCACAGAGTTACAGCTTTCCCCTCAAGAAGCCTTTCGCTAAGACAGTTCTTGTGGAATTGGCAAAGTGATATTTGGAAGCCCATACAGGGCTATGGTGAAAAAGGAATATCCTCCGATGAAATCTGGAAAGAAGCTTTCTGAGAAACTGCTTAGTGTTCCGTGAATTCATCTCACAGAGTTATATCTATATTTCGTGGATCTCTTTGCTAGCCTAATTTCTGTGGAATCTGAGAACAGATATTTCGGATCCCTTGGAAGACTATAGGGCCAAAGGAAATATCCTCCGATAACAAAGAGAAAGAAGCTTTCGGAGAAACTTCTTTGTGTTCTGTGAAATCATCTCACAGAGTTACAGCTTTCCCCTCAAGAAGCCTTTCGCTAAGACAGTTCTTGTGGAATTGGCAAAGTGATATTTGGAAGCCCATAGAGGGCTATGGTGAAAAAGGAAATATCCTCAGATGAAATCTGGAAAGAAGCTTTCTGAGAAACTGCTTAGCGTTCTGTTATTTCATCTCACAGAGTTACATCTGTATTTCGTGGATCTCTTTGCTAGCCTTATTTCTGTGGAATCTGAGAACAGATATTTCGGATCCCGTTGAAGTCTATAGGACCAAAGGAAATATCCTCCGATAACAAAGAGAAAGAAGCTTTGTGAGAAACTTCTTTGTGTTCTATGAAATCATCTCACAGAGTTGCAGCTTTGCCCTCAAGAAGCCTTTCGCTAAGACAGTTCTTGTGGAATTGGCAAAGTGATATTTGGAAGCCCATAGAGGGCTATGGTGAAAAAGGAAATATCCTCAGATGAAATCTGGAAAGAAGGTTTCTGAGAAACTGTTCTGTGATGTGTGACTTCCACTCACAGAGTTACATCTGTATTTCGTGGATCTCTTTGCTAGCCTTATTTCTGTGGAATCTGAGAACAGATATTTAGGATCCCTTTGAAGACTATAGGTCCAAAGGAAATATCCTCCGATAACTAAGAGAAAGAAGCTTTCTGAGAAACTTCTTTGTGTTCTGTGAAATCATCTCACAGAGTTACAGCTTTCCCCTCAAGAAGCCTTTCGCTAAGACAGTTCTTGTGGTATTGGCAAAGTGATATTTGGAAGCCCATAGAGGTCTATGGTGAAAAAGCAAATATCCTCCGATGAATTCTGGAAAGAAGTTTTCTGAGAAACTGCTCTGTGATGTGTGACTTCCACTCACAGAGTTACATCTGTATTTCGTGGATCTCTTTGCTAGCCTTATTTCTGTGGAATCTGAGAACAGATATTTCGGATCCCTTTGAAGACTATAGGACCAAAGGAAATATCCTACGATAACTAAGAGAAAGAAGCTTTCTGAGAAACTTCTTTGTGTTCTGTGAAATCATCTCACAGAGTTACAGCTTTCCCCTCAAGAAGCCTTTCGCTAAGACAGTTCTTGTGGAATTGGCAAAGTGATATTTGGAAGCCCATACAGGGCTATGGTGAAAAAGGAATATCCTCCGATGAAATCTGGAAAGAAGCTTTCTGAGAAACTGCTTAGTGTTCCGTGAATTCATCTCACAGAGTTATATCTATATTTCGTGGATCTCTTTGCTAGCCTAATTTCTGTGGAATCTGAGAACAGATATTTCGGATCCCTTGGAAGACTATAGGGCCAAAGGAAATATCCTCCGATAACAAAGAGAAAGAAGCTTTCGGAGAAACTTCTTTGTGTTCTGTGAAATCATCTCACAGAGTTACAGCTTTCCCCTCAAGAAGCCTTTCGCTAAGACAGTTCTTGTGGAATTGGCAAAGTGATATTTGGAAGCCCATAGAGGGCTATGGTGAAAAAGGAAATATCCTCAGATGAAATCTGGAAAGAAGCTTTCTGAGAAACTGCTTAGCGTTCTGTTATTTCATCTCACAGAGTTACATCTGTATTTCGTGGATCTCTTTGCTAGCCTTATTTCTGTGGAATCTGAGAACAGATATTTCGGATCCCGTTGAAGTCTATAGGACCAAAGGAAATATCCTCCGATAACAAAGAGAAAGAAGCTTTTTGAGAAACTTCTTTGTGTTCTATGAAATCATCTCACAGAGTTACAGCTTTCCCCTCAAGTAGCCTTTCGCTAAGACAGTTCTTGTGGAATTGGCAAAGTGATATTTGGAAGCCCATAGAGGACTCTGGTGAAAAAGAAAATATTCTCAGATGAAATCTGGAAAGAAGCTTTCTGAGAAACTGCTCTGTGATGTGTGACTTCCACTCACAGAGTTACATCTGTATTTCATGGATCTCTTTGCTAGCGTTATTTCTGTGGAATCTGAGAACAGATATTTCGGATCCCTTTGAAGACTATAGGGCCAAAAGAAATATCCTCCGATAACTAAGAGAAAGAAGCTTTCTGAGAAACTTCTTTGTGTTCTGTGAAATCATCTCACAGAGTTACAGCTTTCCCCTCAAGAAGCCTTTCGCTAAGACAGTTCTTGTGGAATTGGCAAAGTGATATTTGGAAGCCCATAGAGGGCTATGGTGAAAAAGGAAATATCCTCCCATGAAATCTGGAAAGAAGCTTTCTGAGAAACTGCTTACTGTTCTGTTAATTCATCTCACAGAGTTACATCTATATTTCGTGGATCTCTTTGCTAGCCTTAAATCGGTGGAATCTGAGAACAGATATTTCGGATCCATTTGAAGACAATAGGGACAAAGGAAATATCCTCCGATAACAAAGAGAAAGAAGCTTTCTGAGAAACTTCTTTGTGTTCTGTGAAATCATCTCAGAGAGTTACAGCGTTCCTCTCAAGAAGCTTTTCGCTAAGACAGTTCTTGTGGAATTGGCAAAGTGATATTTGGAAGCCCATAGAGGCCTATGGTGAAAAAGGAAATATCCTCAGATGAAATCTGGAAAGAAGCTTTCTGAGAAACGGCTCTGTGATGTGTGACTTCCACTCACAGAGTTACATCTGTATTTCGTGGATCTCTTTGCTAGCCTTATTTCTCTGGAATCTGAGAACAGATATTTCAGATCCCTTTGAAGACTATAGGGCCAAAGGAAATATCCTCCGATAACAAAGAGAAAGAAGCTTTCTGAGAAACTTCTTTGTGTTCTGTGAAATCATCTCACAGAGTTACAGCTTTCCCCTCAAGAAGCCTTTCGCTAAGACAGTTCTTGTGGAATTGGCAAAGTGATATTTGGAAGCCCATAGAGGGCTATGGTGAAAAAGGAAATATCCTCAGATGAAATCTGGAAAGAAGCTTTCTGAGAAACTGCTTAGTGTTCTGTTAATTCATCTCACAAAGTTACATCTGTATTTCGTGGATCTCTTTGCTAGCCTTATTTCTGTGGAATCTGAGAACAGATATTTCGGATCCCATTGAAGACTACAGGGCCAAATGAAATATCCTCCGATAACAAAGAGAAAGAAGCTTTCTGAGAAACTTCTTTGTGTTTTATGAAATCATCTCATAGAGTTACAGCTTTCCCCACAAGAAGCCTTTCGCTAAGACAGTTCTTGTGGAATTGGCAAAGTGATATTTGGAAGCCCATAGAGGGCTATGGTGAAAAAGTAAATATCCTCAGATGAAATCTGGAAAGAAGCTTTCTGAGAAACTGCTCTGTGATGTGTGACTTCCACTCACAGAGTTACATCTATATTTCGTGGATCTCTTTGCTAGCCTTATTTCTGTGGAATCTGAGAACAGATATTTCGGATCCCTTTGAAGACTATAGGGCCAAAAGAAATATCCTCCGATAACGAAGAGAAAGAAGCTTTCTGAGAAACTTCTTTGTGTTCTGTGAAATCATCTCACAGAGTTACAGCTTTCCCCTCAAGAAGCCTTTCGCTAAGACAGTTCTTGTGGAATTGGCAAAGTGATATTTGGAAGCCCATAGAGGGCTACGGTGAAAAAGGAAATATCCTCAGATGAAATCTGGAAAGAAGCTTTCTGAGAAACTGCTCTGTGATGTGTGACTTCCACTCACAGAGTTACATCTGTATTTCGTGGATCTCTTTGCTAGCCTTATTTCTGGGGAATCTGAGAACAGATATTTCGGATCCCTTTGAAGACTATAGGGCCAAAGGAAATATCTTCCGATAACAAAGAGAAAGAAGCTTTCTGAGAAACTTCTTTGTGTTCTGTGAAATCATCTCACAGAGTTACCTCTTTCCACTCAAGAAGTCTTTCGCTAAGACAGTTCTTGTGGAATTGGCAAAGTGATATTTGGAAGCCCATAGAGGGCTATGGTTATAAAGGAATTATCCTCAGATGAAATCTGGAAAGAAGCTTTCTGAGAAACTGCTCTGTGATGTGTGACTTCCACTCACAGAGTTACATCTGTATTTCGTGGATCTCTTTGCTAGCCTTATTTCTGTGGAATCTGAGAACAGATATTTCGGATCCCTTTGAAGACTATAGGGCCAAAGGAAATATCCTCCGATAACAAAGAGAAAGAAGCTTTTGAGAAACTTCTTTGTGTTCTATGAAATCATCTCAAAGAGTTACAGCTTTCCCTTCAAGAAGCCTTTCGCTAAGACAGTTCTTGTGGAATTGGCAAAGTGATATTTGGAAGCCCATAGAGGGCTATGGTGAAAAAGGAAATATCCTCAGATGAAATCTGGAAAGAAGCTTTCTGAAAAACTGCTTAGTGTTCTGTTAATTCATCTCACAGAGCTACATCTGTATTCGTGGATCTCTTGGCTAGCCTTATTTCTGTGGAATCTGAGAACAGATATTTCGGATCCCTTTGAAGACTATAGGGCCAAAGGAAATATCCTCCGATAAGAAAGAGAAAGAAGCTTTCTGAGAAACTTCTTTGTGTTCTGTGAAATCATCTCACAGAGTTACAGCTTTCCCCTCAAGAAGCCTTTCTCTACAACAGTTCTTGTGGAATTGGCAAAGTGATATTTGGAAGCCCATAGAGGGGTATGGTGAAAAAGGAAATATCCTCCCATGAAACCTGGAAAGAAGCTTTCTGAGAAACTGCTTAGTGTTCTGTTAATTCATCTCACAGAGTTACATCTATATTTCGTGGATCTCTTTGCTAGCCTTATTTCTGTGGAATCTGAGAACAGATATTTCGGATCCCTTTGAAGACTATAGGACCAAAGGAAATATCCTACGATAACTAAGAGAAAGAAGCTTTCTGAGAAACTTCTTTGTGTTCTGTGAAATCATCTCACAGAGTTACAGCTTTCCCCTCAAGAAGCCTTTCGCTAAGACAGTTCTTGTGGAATTGGCAAAGTGATATTTGGAAGCCCATACAGGGCTATGGTGAAAAAGGAATATCCTCCGATGAAATCTGGAAAGAAGCTTTCTGAGAAACTGCTTAGTGTTCCGTGAATTCATCTCACAGAGTTATATCTATATTTCGTGGATCTCTTTGCTAGCCTAATTTCTGTGGAATCTGAGAACAGATATTTCGGATCCCTTGTAAGACTATAGGGCCAAAGGAAATATCCTCCGATAACAAAGAGAAAGAAGCTTTCTGAGAAACTTATTTGTGTTCTGTGAAATCATCTCACAGAGTTACAGCTTTCCCCTCAAGAAGCCTTTCGCTAAGACAGTTCTTGTGGAATTGGCAAAGTGATATTTGGAAGCCCATACAGGGCTATGGTGAAAAAGGAATATCCTCCGATGAAATCTGGAAAGAAGCTTTCTGAGAAACTGCTTAGTGTTCCGTGAATTCATCTCACAGAGTTATATCTATATTTCGTGGATCTCTTTGCTAGCCTAATTTCTGTGGAATCTGAGAACAGATATTTCGGATCCCTTGGAAGACTATAGGGCCAAAGGAAATATCCTCCGATAACAAAGAGAAAGAAGCTTTCGGAGAAACTTCTTTGTGTTCTGTGAAATCATCTCACAGAGTTACAGCTTTCCCCTCAAGAAGCCTTTCGCTAAGACAGTTCTTGTGGAATTGGCAAAGTGATATTTGGAAGCCCATAGAGGGCTATGGTGAAAAAGGAAATATCCTCAGATGAAATCTGGAAAGAAGCTTTCTGAGAAACTGCTTAGCGTTCTGTTATTTCATCTCACAGAGTTACATCTGTATTTCGTGGATCTCTTTGCTAGCCTTATTTCTGTGGAATCTGAGAACAGATATTTCGGATCCCGTTGAAGTCTATAGGACCAAAGGAAATATCCTCCGATAACAAAGAGAAAGAAGCTTTGTGAGAAACTTCTTTGTGTTCTATGAAATCATCTCACAGAGTTGCAGCTTTGCCCTCAAGAAGCCTTTCGCTAAGACAGTTCTTGTGGAATTGGCAAAGTGATATTTGGAAGCCCATAGAGGGCTATGGTGAAAAAGGAAATATCCTCAGATGAAATCTGGAAAGAAGGTTTCTGAGAAACTGTTCTGTGATGTGTGACTTCCACTCACAGAGTTACATCTGTATTTCGTGGATCTCTTTGCTAGCCTTATTTCTGTGGAATCTGAGAACAGATATTTAGGATCCCTTTGAAGACTATAGGGCCAAAGGAAATATCCTCCGATAACTAAGAGAAAGAAGCTTTCTGAGAAACTTCTTTGTGTTCTGTGAAATCATCTCACAGAGTTACAGCTTTCCCCTCAAGAAGCCTTTCGCTAAGACAGTTCTTGTGGTATTGGCAAAGTGATATTTGGAAGCCCATAGAGGTCTATGGTGAAAAAGCAAATATCCTCCGATGAATTCTGGAAAGAAGTTTTCTGAGAAACTGCTCTGTGATGTGTGACTTCCACTCACAGAGTTACATCTGTATTTCGTGGATCTCTTTGCTAGCCTTATTTCTGTGGAATCTGAGAACAGATATTTCGGATCCCTTTGAAGACTATAGGACCAAAGGAAATATCCTACGATAACTAAGAGAAAGAAGCTTTCTGAGAAACTTCTTTGTGTTCTGTGAAATCATCTCACAGAGTTACAGCTTTCCCCTCAAGAAGCCTTTCGCTAAGACAGTTCTTGTGGAATTGGCAAAGTGATATTTGGAAGCCCATACAGGGCTATGGTGAAAAAGGAATATCCTCCGATGAAATCTGGAAAGAAGCTTTCTGAGAAACTGCTTAGTGTTCCGTGAATTCATCTCACAGAGTTATATCTATATTTCGTGGATCTCTTTGCTAGCCTAATTTCTGTGGAATCTGAGAACAGATATTTCGGATCCCTTGGAAGACTATAGGGCCAAAGGAAATATCCTCCGATAACAAAGAGAAAGAAGCTTTCGGAGAAACTTCTTTGTGTTCTGTGAAATCATCTCACAGAGTTACAGCTTTCCCCTCAAGAAGCCTTTCGCTAAGACAGTTCTTGTGGAATTGGCAAAGTGATATTTGGAAGCCCATAGAGGGCTATGGTGAAAAAGGAAATATCCTCAGATGAAATCTGGAAAGAAGCTTTCTGAGAAACTGCTTAGCGTTCTGTTATTTCATCTCACAGAGTTACATCTGTATTTCGTGGATCTCTTTGCTAGCCTTATTTCTGTGGAATCTGAGAACAGATATTTCGGATCCCGTTGAAGTCTATAGGACCAAAGGAAATATCCTCCGATAACAAAGAGAAAGAAGCTTTTTGAGAAACTTCTTTGTGTTCTATGAAATCATCTCACAGAGTTACAGCTTTCCCCTCAAGTAGCCTTTCGCTAAGACAGTTCTTGTGGAATTGGCAAAGTGATATTTGGAAGCCCATAGAGGACTCTGGTGAAAAAGAAAATATTCTCAGATGAAATCTGGAAAGAAGCTTTCTGAGAAACTGCTCTGTGATGTGTGACTTCCACTCACAGAGTTACATCTGTATTTCACGGATCTCTTTGCTAGCGTTATTTCTGTGGAATCTGAGAACAGATATTTCGGATCCCTTTGAAGACTATAGGGCCAAAAGAAATATCCTCCGATAACTAAGAGAAAGAAGATTTCTGAGAAACTTCTTTGTGTTCTGTGAAATCATCTCACAGAGTTACAGCTTTCCCCTCAAGAAGCCTTTCGCTAAGACAGTTCTTGTGGAATTGGCAAAGTGATATTTGGAAGCCCATAGAGGGCTATGGTGAAAAAGGAAATATCCTCCCATGAAATCTGGAAAGAAGCTTTCTGAGAAACTGCTTACTGTTCTGTTAATTCATCTCACAGAGTTACATCTATATTTCGTGCATCTCTTTGCTAGCCTTAAATCGGTGGAATCTGAGAACAGATATTTCGGATCCATTTGAAGACAATAGGGACAAAGGAAATATCCTCCGATAACAAAGAGAAAGAAGCTTTCTGAGAAACTTCTTTGTGTTCTGTGAAATCATCTCAGAGAGTTACAGCGTTCCTCTCAAGAAGCTTTTCGCTAAGACAGTTCTTGTGGAATTGGCAAAGTGATATTTGGAAGCCCTTAGAGGCCTATGGTGAAAAAGGAAATATCCTCAGATGAAATCTGGAAAGAAGCTTTCTGAGAAACGGCTCTGTGATGTGTGACTTCCACTCACAGAGTTACATCTGTATTTCGTGGATCTCTTTGCTAGCCTTATTTCTCTGGAATCTGAGAACAGATATTTCAGATCCCTTTGAAGACTATAGGGCCAAAGGAAATATCCTCCGATAACAAAGAGAAAGAAGCTTTCTGAGAAACTTCTTTGTGTTCTGTGAAATCATCTCACAGAGTTACAGCTTTCCCCTCAAGAAGCCTTTCGCTAAGACAGTTCTTGTGGAATTGGCAAAGTGATATTTGGAAGCCCATAGAGGGCTATGGTGAAAAAGGAAATATCCTCAGATGAAATCTGGAAAGAAGCTTTCTGAGAAACTGCTTAGTGTTCTGTTAATTCATCTCACAAAGTTACATCTGTATTTCGTGGATCTCTTTGCTAGCCTTATTTCTGTGGAATCTGAGAACAGATATTTCGGATCCCATTGAAGACTACAGGGCCAAATGAAATATCCTCCGATAACAAAGAGAAAGAAGCTTTCTGAGAAACTTCTTTGTGTTTTATGAAATCATCTCATAGAGTTACAGCTTTCCCCACAAGAAGCCTTTCGCTAAGACAGTTCTTGTGGAATTGGCAAAGTGATATTTGGAAGCCCATAGAGGGCTATGGTGAAAAAGTAAATATCCTCAGATGAAATCTGGAAAGAAGCTTTCTGAGAAACTGCTCTGTGATGTGTGACTTCCACTCACAGAGTTACATCTATATTTCGTGGATCTCTTTGCTAGCCTTATTTCTGTGGAATCTGAGAACAGATATTTCGGATCCCTTTGAAGACTATAGGGCCAAAAGAAATATCCTCCGATAACGAAGAGAAAGAAGCTTTCTGAGAAACTTCTTTGTGTTCTGTGAAATCATCTCACAGAGTTACAGCTTTCCCCTCAAGAAGCCTTTCGCTAAGACAGTTCTTGTGGAATTGGCAAAGTGATATTTGGAAGCCCATAGAGGGCTACGGTGAAAAAGGAAATATCCTCAGATGAAATCTGGAAAGAAGCTTTCTGAGAAACTGCTCTGTGATGTGTGACTTCCACTCACAGAGTTACATCTGTATTTCGTGGATCTCTTTGCTAGCCTTATTTCTGGGGAATCTGAGAACAGATATTTCGGATCCCTTTGAAGACTATAGGGCCAAAGGAAATATCTTCCGATAACAAAGAGAAAGAAGCTTTCTGAGAAACTTCTTTGTGTTCTGTGAAATCATCTCACAGAGTTACCTCTTTCCACTCAAGAAGTCTTTCGCTAAGACAGTTCTTGTGGAATTGGCAAAGTGATATTTGGAAGCCCATAGAGGGCTATGGTTATAAAGGAATTATCCTCAGATGAAATCTGGAAAGAAGCTTTCTGAGAATCTGCTCTGTGATGTGTGACTTCCACTCACAGAGTTACATCTGTATTTCGTGGATCTCTTTGCTAGCCTTATTTCTGTGGAATCTGAGAACAGATATTTCGGATCCCTTTGAAGACTATAGGGCCAAAGGAAATATCCTCCGATAACAAAGAGAAAGAAGCTTTTGAGAAACTTCTTTGTGTTCTATGAAATCATCTCAAAGAGTTACAGCTTTCCCTTCAAGAAGCCTTTCGCTAAGACAGTTCTTGTGGAATTGGCAAAGTGATATTTGGAAGCCCATAGAGGGCTATGGTGAAAAAGGAAATATCCTCAGATGAAATCTGGAAAGAAGCTTTCTGAAAAACTGCTTAGTGTTCTGTTAATTCATCTAACAGAGCTACATCTGTATTCGTGGATCTCTTGGCTAGCCTTATTTCTGTGGAATCTGAGAACAGATATTTCGGATCCCTTTGAAGACTATAGGGCCAAAGGAAATATCCTCCGATAAGAAAGAGAAAGAAGCTTTCTGAGAAACTTCTTTGTGTTCTGTGAAATCATCTCACAGAGTTACAGCTTTCCCCTCAAGAAGCCTTTCTCTACAACAGTTCTTGTGGAATTGGCAAAGTGATATTTGGAAGCCCATAGAGGGGTATGGTGAAAAAGGAAATATCCTCCCATGAAACCTGGAAAGAAGCTTTCTGAGAAACTGCTTAGTGTTCTGTTAATTCATCTCACAGAGTTACATCTATATTTCGTGGATCTCTTTGCTAGCCTTATTTCTGTGGAATCTGAGAACAGATATTTCGGATCCCTTTGAAGACTATAGGACCAAAGGAAATATCCTACGATAACTAAGAGAAAGAAGCTTTCTGAGAAACTTCTTTGTGTTCTGTGAAATCATCTCACAGAGTTACAGCTTTCCCCTCAAGAAGCCTTTCGCTAAGACAGTTCTTGTGGAATTGGCAAAGTGATATTTGGAAGCCCATACAGGGCTATGGTGAAAAAGGAATATCCTCCGATGAAATCTGGAAAGAAGCTTTCTGAGAAACTGCTTAGTGTTCCGTGAATTCATCTCACAGAGTTATATCTATATTTCGTGGATCTCTTTGCTAGCCTAATTTCTGTGGAATCTGAGAACAGATATTTCGGATCCCTTGGAAGACTATAGGGCCAAAGGAAATATCCTCCGATAACAAAGAGAAAGAAGCTTTCGGAGAAACTTCTTTGTGTTCTGTGAAATCATCTCACAGAGTTACAGCTTTCCCCTCAAGAAGCCTTTCGCTAAGACAGTTCTTGTGGAATTGGCAAAGTGATATTTGGAAGCCCATAGAGGGCTATGGTGAAAAAGGAAATATCCTCAGATGAAATCTGGAAAGAAGCTTTCTGAGAAACTGCTTAGCGTTCTGTTATTTCATCTCACAGAGTTACATCTGTATTTCGTGGATCTCTTTGCTAGTCTTATTTCTGTGGAATCTGAGAACAGATATTTCGGATCCCGTTGAAGTCTATAGGGCCAAAGGAAATATCCTCCGATAACAAAGAGAAAGAAGCTTTGTGAGAAATTTCTTTGTGTTCTATGAAATCATCTCACAGAGTTGCAGCTTTCCCCTCAAGAAGTCTTTCGCTAAGACAGTTCTTGTGGAATTGGCAAAGTGATATTTGGAAGCCCATAGAGGGCTATGGTGAAAAAGGAAATATCCTCAGATGAAATCTGGAAAGAAGCTTTCTGAGAAACTGTTCTGTGATGTGTGACTTCCACTCACAGAGTTACATCTGTATTTCGTGGATCTCTTTGCTAGCCTTATTTCTGTGGAATCTGAGAACAGATATTTAGGATCCCTTTGAAGACTATAGGGCCAAAGGAAATATCCTCCGATAACTAAGAGAAAGAAGCTTTCTGAGAAACTTCTTTGTGTTCTGTGAAATCATCTCACAGAGTTACAGCTTTCCCCTCAAGAAGCCTTTCGCTAAGACAGTTCTTGTGGAATTGGCAAAGTGATATTTGGAAGCCCATAGAGGTCTATGGTGAGAAAGCAAATATCCTCCGATGAATTCTGGAAAGAAGTTTTCTGAGAAACTGCTCTGTGATGTGTGACTTCCACTCACAGAGTTACATCTGTATTTCGTGGATCTCTTTGCTAGCCTTATTTCTGTGGAATCTGAGAACGGATATTTCGGATCCCTTTGAAGACTATAGGGCCAAAGAAAATATCCTCCGATAACTAAGAAAAAGAAGGTTTCTGAGAAATTCTTTGTGTTCTGTGAAATCATCTCACAGAGTTACAGCTTTCCCCTCAAGAAGCCTTTCGCTAAGACAGTTCTTGTGGAATTGGCAAAGTGATATTTGGAAGCCCATAGAGGACTCTGGTGAAAAAGAAAATATTCTCAGATGAAATCTGGAAAGAAGCTTTCTGAGAAACTGCTTTGTGATGTGTGACTTCCACTCACAGAGTTACATCTGTATTTCATGGATCTCTTTGCTAGCGTTATTTCTGTGGAATCTGAGAACAGATATTTCGGATCCCTTTGAAGACTATAGGGCCAAAAGAAATATCCTCCGATAACTAAGAGAAAGGAGCTTTCTGAAACCTTCTTTGTGTTCTGTGAAATCATCTCACAGAGTTACAGCTTTCCCCTCAAGAAGCCTTTCGCTAAGACAGTTCTTGTGGAATTGGCAAAGTGATATTTGGAAGACCCTAGAGGGCTATGGTGAAAAAGGAAATATCCTCAGATGAAATCCGGAAAGAAGCTTTCTGAGAAACTGCTTAGTGTTCTGTTAATTCATCTCACAGAGTTACATCTGTATTTCGTGGATCTATTTGCTAGCATTATTGCTGTGGAATCTGAGAACAGATATTTCGGATCCCTTTGAAGACTATAGGGCCAAAGGAAATATCCTCCGATAACAAAGAGAAAGAAGCTTTTGAGAAACTTCTTTGTGTTCTATGAAATCATCTCACAGAGTTACAGCTTTCCCCTCAAGAAGCCTTTCGCTAAGACAGTTCTTGTGGAATTGGCAAAGTGATATTTGGAAGCCCATAGAGTGCTATGGTGAAAAAGGAAATATCCTCCGATGAAATCTGGAAAGAAGCTTTCTGAGAAACTGCTCTGTGATGTGCGACTTCCACTCACAGAGTTGCATCTGTATTTCGTGGATCTCTTTGCTAGCCTTATTTCTGTGGAATCTGAGAACAGATATTTCGGATCCCTTTGAAGACTATAGGGCCAAAGGAAATATCCTCCGATAACAAAGAGAAAGAAGCTTTCTGAGAAACTTATTTGTGTTTTGTGAAAATCAATTCACAGAGTTACAGCTTTCCCCTCAAGAAGCCTTTCGCTAAGACAGTTCTTGTGGAATTGGCAAAGTGATATTTGGAAGCCCATAGAGGGCTATGGTGAAAAAGGAAATATCCTCCCATGAAATCTGGAAAGAAGCTTTCTGAGAAACTTCTAAGTGTTCTGTTAATTCATCTCACAGAGTTACATCTATATTTCGTGGATCTCTTTGCTAGCCTTATTTCTGTGGAATCTGAGAACAGATATTTCGGATCCCTTTGAAGACTATAGGGCCAAAAGAAATATCCTCCGATAACAAAGAGAAAGAAGCTTTCTGAGAAACTTCTTTGTGTTCTGTGAAATCATCTCACAGAGTTACAGCTTTCCCCTCAAGAAGCCTTTCGCTAAGACAGTTCTTGTGGAATTGGCAAAGTGATATTTGGAAGCCCATAGAGGGCTACGGTGAAAAAGGAAATATCCTCAGATGAAATCTGAAAAGAAGCTTTCTGAGAAACTGCTCTGTGATGTGTGACTTCCACTCACAGAGTTACATCTGTATTTCGTGGATCTCTTTGCTAGCATTATTTCTGTGGAATCTGAGAACAGATATTTCGGATCCCTTTGAAGACTATAGGGCCAAAGGAAATATCTTCCGATAACAAAGAGAAAGAAGCTTTCTGAGAAACTTCTTTGTGTTCTGTGAAATCATCTCACAGAGTTACAGCTTTCCCCTCAAGAAGCCTTTCGCTAAGACAGTTCTTGTGGAATTGGCAAAGTGATATTTGGAAGCCCATAGAGGGCTATGGTGAAAAAGGAAATATCCTCCCATGAAATCTGGAAAGAAGCTTTCTGAGAAACTGCTTACTGTTCTGTTAATTCATCTCACAGAGTTACATCTATATTTCGTGGATCTCTTTGCTAGCCTTAAATCGGTGGAATCTGAGAACAGATATTTCGGATCCATTTGAAGACAATAGGGACAAAGGAAATATCCTCCGATAACAAAGAGAAAGAAGCTTTCTGAGAAACTTCTTTGTGTTCTGTGAAATCATCTCAGAGAGTTACAGCGTTCCTCTCAAGAAGCTTTTCGCTAAGACAGTTCTTGTGGAATTGGCAAAGTGATATTTGGAAGCCCATAGAGGCCTATGGTGAAAAAGGAAATATCCTCAGATGAAATCTGGAAAGAAGCTTTCTGAGAAACGGCTCTGTGATGTGTGACTTCCACTCACAGAGTTACATCTGTATTTCGTGGATCTCTTTGCTAGCCTTATTTCTCTGGAATCTGAGAACAGATATTTCAGATCCCTTTGAAGACTATAGGGCCAAAGGAAATATCCTCCGATAACAAAGAGAAAGAAGCTTTCTGAGAAACTTCTTTGTGTTCTGTGAAATCATCTCACAGAGTTACAGCTTTCCCCTCAAGAAGCCTTTCGCTAAGACAGTTCTTGTGGAATTGGCAAAGTGATATTTGGAAGCCCTTAGAGGGCTATGGTGAAAAAGGAAATATCCTCAGATGAAATCTGGAAAGAAGCTTTCTGAGAAACTGCTTAGTGTTCTGTTAATTCATCTCACAGAGTTACATCTGTATTTCGTGGATCTCTTTGCTAGCCTTATTTCTGTGGAATCTGAGAACAGATATTTCGGATCCCATTGAAGACTACAGGGCCAAATGAAATATCCTCCGATAACAAAGAGAAAGAAGCTTTCTGAGAAACTTCTTTGTGTTTTATGAAATCATCTCATAGAGTTACAGCTTTCCCCACAAGAAGCCTTTCGCTAAGACAGTTCTTGTGGAATTGGCAAAGTGATATTTGGAAGCCCATAGAGGGCTATGGTGAAAAAGTAAATATCCTCAGATGAAATCTGGAAAGAAGCTTTCTGAGAAACTGCTCTGTGATGTGTGACTTCCACTCACATAGTTACATCTATATTTCGTGGATCTCTTTGCTAGCCTTATTTCTGTGGAATCTGAGAACAGATATTTCGGATCCCTTTGAAGACTATAGGGCCAAAAGAAATATCCTCCGATAACAAAGAGAAAGAAGCTTTCTGAGAAACTTCTTTGTGTTCTGTGAAATCATCTCACAGAGTTACAGCTTTCCCCTCAAGAAGCCTTTCGCTAAGACAGTTCTTGTGGAATTGGCAAAGTGATATTTGGAAGCCCATAGAGGGCTATGGTGAAAAAGGAAATATCCTCAGATGAAATCTGGAAAGAAGCTTTCTGAGAAACTGCTCTGTGATGTGTGACTTCCACTCACAGAGTTACATCTGTATTTCGTGGATCTCTTTGCTAGCCTTATTTCTGGGGAATCTGAGAACAGATATTTCGGATCCCTTTGAAGACTATAGGGCCAAAGGAAATATCCTCCGATAACTAAGAGAAAGAAGCTTTCTGAGAAACTTCTTTGTGTTCTGTGAAATCATCTCACAGAGTTACCTCTTTCCACTCAAGAAGTCTTTCGCTAAGACAGTTCTTGTGGAATTGGCAAAGTGATATTTGGAAGCCCATAGAGGGCTATGGTTATAAAGGAATTATCCTCCGATTAAATCTGGAAAGAAGCTTTCTGAGAAACTGCTCTGTGATGTGTGACTTCCACTCTCAGAGTTACATCTGTATTTCGTGGATCTCTTTGCTTGCCTTATTTCTGTGGAATCTGAGAACAGATATTTCGGATCCCTTTGAAGACTATAGTGCCAAAGGAAATATCCTCCGATAACAAAGAGAAAGAAGCATTCTGAGAAACTTCTTTGTGTTCTGTGAAATCATCTCACAGAGTTACAGCTTTCCCCTCAAGAAGCCTTTCGCTAAGACAGTTCTTGTGGAATTGGCAAAGTGATATTTGGAAGACCCTAGAGGGGTATGGTGAAAAAGGAAATATCCTCAGATGAAATCTGGAAAGAAGCTTTCTGAGAAACTGCTTAGTGTTCTGTTAATTCATCTCAGAGAGTTACATCTGTATTTCGTGGATCTCTTTGCTAGCCTTATTTCTGTGGAATCTGAGAACAGATATTTAGGATCCCTTTGAACACTATAGGGCCAAAGGAAATATCCTCCGTTAACAAACAGAAAGAAGCTTTCTGAGAAACTTCTTTGTGTTCTGTGAAATCATCTCACAGAGTTACAGCTTTCCCCTCAAGAAGCCTTTCGCTAAGATAGTTCTTGTGGAATTGGCAAAGTGATATTTGGAAGCCCATAGAGGGCTACGGTGAAAAAGGAAATATCCTCAGATGAAATCTGGAAAGAAGCTTTCTGAGAAACTGCTCTGTGATGTGTGACTTCCACTCACAGAGTTACATCTGTATTTCGTGGATCTCTTTGCTAGCCTTATTTCTGTGGAATCTGAGAACAGATATTTCGGATCCCTTTGAAGACTATAGGGCCAAAGGAAATATCCTCCGATAACAAAGAGAAAGAAGCTTTTGAGAAACTTCTTTGTGTTCTATGAAATCATCTCAAAGAGTTACAGCTTTCCCTTCAAGAAGCCTTTCGCTAAGACAGTTCTTGTGGAATTGGCAAAGTGATATTTGGAAGCCCATAGAGGGCTATGGTGAAAAAGGAAATATCCTCAGATGAAATCTGGAAAGAAGCTTTCTGAAAAACTGCTTAGTGTTCTGTTAATTCATCTCACAGAGCTACATCTGTATTCGTGGATCTCTTGGCTAGCCTTATTTCTGTGGAATCTGAGAACAGATATTTCGGATCCCTTTGAAGACTATAGGGCCAAAGGAAATATCCTCCGATAAGAAAGAGAAAGAAGCTTTCTGAGAAACTTCTTTGTGTTCTGTGAAATCATCTCACAGAGTTACAGCTTTCTCCTCAAGGAGCCTTTCGCTAAGACAGTTCTTGTGGAATTGGCAAAGTGACATTTAGAAGCCCATAGAGGGCTATGGTGAAAAAGGAAATATCCTCAGATGAAATCTGGAAAGAAGCTTTCTGAGAAACTGCTCTGTGATGTGTGACTTCCACTCACAGAGTTACATCTGTATTTCGTGGATCTCTTTGCTAGCCTTATTTCTGTGGAATCTGAGAACAGATATTTCGGATCCCTTTGAAGACTATAGGACCAAAGGAAATATCCTACGATAACTAAGAGAAAGAAGCTTTCTGAGAAACTTCTTTGTGTTCTGTGAAATCATCTCACAGAGTTACAGCTTTCCCCTCAAGAAGCCTTTCGCTAAGACAGTTCTTGTGGAATTGGCAAAGTGATATTTGGAAGCCCATACAGGGCTATGGTGAAAAAGGAATATCCTCCGATGAAATCTGGAAAGAAGCTTTCTGAGAAACTGCTTAGTGTTCCGTGAATTCATCTCACAGAGTTATATCTATATTTCGTGGATCTCTTTGCTAGCCTAATTTCTGTGGAATCTGAGAACAGATATTTCGGATCCCTTGGAAGACTATAGGGCCAAAGGAAATATCCTCCGATAACAAAGAGAAAGAAGCTTTCGGAGAAACTTCTTTGTGTTCTGTGAAATCATCTCACAGAGTTACAGCTTTCCCCTCAAGAAGCCTTTCGCTAAGACAGTTCTTGTGGAATTGGCAAAGTGATATTTGGAAGCCCATAGAGGGCTATGGTGAAAAAGGAAATATCCTCAGATGAAATCTGGAAAGAAGCTTTCTGAGAAACTGCTTAGCGTTCTGTTATTTCATCTCACAGAGTTACATCTGTATTTCGTGGATCTCTTTGCTAGCCTTATTTCTGTGGAATCTGAGAACAGATATTTCGGATCCCGTTGAAGTCTATAGGACCAAAGGAAATATCCTCCGATAACAAAGAGAAAGAAGCTTTGTGAGAAACTTCTTTGTGTTCTATGAAATCATCTCACAGAGTTGCAGCTTTGCCCTCAAGAAGCCTTTCGCTAAGACAGTTCTTGTGGAATTGGCAAAGTGATATTTGGAAGCCCATAGAGGGCTATGGTGAAAAAGGAAATATCCTCAGATGAAATCTGGAAAGAAGGTTTCTGAGAAACTGTTCTGTGATGTGTGACTTCCACTCACAGAGTTACATCTGTATTTCGTGGATCTCTTTGCTAGCCTTATTTCTGTGGAATCTGAGAACAGATATTTAGGATCCCTTTGAAGACTATAGGGCCAAAGGAAATATCCTCCGATAACTAAGAGAAAGAAGCTTTCTGAGAAACTTCTTTGTGTTCTGTGAAATCATCTCACAGAGTTACAGCTTTCCCCTCAAGAAGCCTTTCGCTAAGACAGTTCTTGTGGTATTGGCAAAGTGATATTTGGAAGCCCATAGAGGTCTATGGTGAAAAAGCAAATATCCTCCGATGAATTCTGGAAAGAAGTTTTCTGAGAAACTGCTCTGTGATGTGTGACTTCCACTCACAGAGTTACATCTGTATTTCGTGGATCTCTTTGCTAGCCTTATTTCTGTGGAATCTGAGAACAGATATTTCGGATCCCTTTGAAGACTATAGGACCAAAGGAAATATCCTACGATAACTAAGAGAAAGAAGCTTTCTGAGAAACTTCTTTGTGTTCTGTGAAATCATCTCACAGAGTTACAGCTTTCCCCTCAAGAAGCCTTTCGCTAAGACAGTTCTTGTGGAATTGGCAAAGTGATACTTGGAAGCCCATACAGGGCTATGGTGAAAAAGGAATATCCTCCGATGAAATCTCGAAAGAAGCTTTCTGAGAAACTGCTTAGTGTTCCGTGAATTCATCTCACAGAGTTATATCTATATTTCGTGGATCTCTTTGCTAGCCTAATTTCTGTGGAATCTGAGAACAGATATTTCGGATCCCTTGGAAGACTATAGGGCCAAAGGAAATATCCTCCGATAACAAAGAGAAAGAAGCTTTCGGAGAAACTTCTTTGTGTTCTGTGAAATCATCTCACAGAGTTACAGCTTTCCCCTCAAGAAGCCTTTCGCTAAGACAGTTCTTGTGGAATTGGCAAAGTGATATTTGGAAGCCCATAGAGGGCTATGGTGAAAAAGGAAATATCCTCAGATGAAATCTGGAAAGAAGCTTTCTGAGAAACTGCTTAGCGTTCTGTTATTTCATCTCACAGAGTTACATCTGTATTTCGTGGATCTCTTTGCTAGCCTTATTTCTGTGGAATCTGAGAACAGATATTTCGGATCCCGTTGAAGTCTATAGGACCAAAGGAAATATCCTCCGATAACAAAGAGAAAGAAGCTTTGTGAGAAACTTCTTTGTGTTCTATGAAATCATCTCACAGAGTTGCAGCTTTGCCCTCAAGAAGCCTTTCGCTAAGACAGTTCTTGTGGAATTGGCAAAGTGATATTTGGAAGCCCATAGAGGGCTATGGTGAAAAAGGAAATATCCTCAGATGAAATCTGGAAAGAAGGTTTCTGAGAAACTGTTCTGTGATGTGTGACTTCCACTCACAGAGTTACATCTGTATTTCGTGGATCTCTTTGCTAGCCTTATTTCTGTGGAATCTGAGAACAGATATTTAGGATCCCTTTGAAGACTATAGGGCCAAAGGAAATATCCTCCAATAACTAAGAGAAAGAAGCTTTCTGAGAAACTTCTTTGTGTTCTGTGAAATCATCTCACAGAGTTACAGCTTTCCCCTCAAGAAGCCTTTCGCTAAGACAGTTCTTGTGGTATTGGCAAAGTGATATTTGGAAGCCCATAGAGGTCTATGGTGAAAAAGCAAATATCCTCCGATGAATTCTGGAAAGAAGTTTTCTGAGAAACTGCTCTGTGATGTGTGACTTCCACTCACAGAGTTACATCTGTATTTCGTGGATCTCTTTGCTAACCTTATTTCTGTGGAATCTGAGAACGGATATTTCGGATCCCTTTGAAGACTATAGGGCCAAAGAAAATATCCTCCGATAACTAAGAAAAAGAAGGTTTCTGAGAAATTCTTTGTGTTCTGTGAAATCATCTCACAGAGTTACAGCTTTCCCCTCAAGAAGCCTTTCGCTAAGACAGTTCTTGTGGAATTGGCAAAGTGATATTTGGAAGCCCATAGAGGGCTATGGTGAAAAAGGAAATATCCTCAGATGAAATCTGGAAAGAAGCTTTCTGAGAAATTGCTTACTGTTCTGTTAATTCATCTCACAGAGTTACATCTGTATTTCGTGGATCTCTTTGCTAGCCTTATTTCTGTGGAATCTGAGAACAGATATTTCGGATCCCTTTGAAGACTATAGGGCCAAAGGAAATATCTTCCGATAACAAAGAGAAAGAAGCTTTTTGAGAAACTTCTTTGTGTTCTATGAAATCATCTCACAGAGTTACAGCTTTCCCCTCAAGTAGCCTTTCGCTAAGACAGCTCTTGTGGAATTGGCAAAGTGATATTTGGAAGCCCATAGAGGACTCTGGTGAAAAAGAAAATATTCTCAGATGAAATCTGGAAAGAAGCTTTCTGAGAAACTGCTCTGTGATGTGTGACTTCCACTCACAGAGTTACATCTGTATTTCATGGATCTCTTTGCTAGCGTTATTTCTGTGGAATCTGAGAACAGATATTTCGGATCCCTTTGAAGACTATAGGGCCAAAAGAAATATCCTCCGATAACTAAGAGAAAGAAGCTTTCTGAGAAACTTCTTTGTGTTCTGTGAAATCATCTCACAGAGTTACAGCTTTCCCCTCAAGAAGCCTTTCGCTAAGACAGTTCTTGTGGAATTGGCAAAGTGATATTTGGAAGCCCATAGAGGGCTATGGTGAAAAAGGAAATATCCTCCCATGAAATCTGGAAAGAAGCTTTCTGAGAAACTGCTTACTGTTCTGTTAATTCATCTCACAGAGTTACATCTATATTTCGTGGATCTCTTTGCTAGCCTTAAATCGGTGGAATCTGAGAACAGATATTTCGGATCCATTTGAAGACAATAGGGACAAAGGAAATATCCTCCGATAACAAAGAGAAAGAAGCTTTCTGAGAAACTTCTTTGTGTTCTGTGAAATCATCTCAGAGAGTTACAGCGTTCCTCTCAAGAAGCTTTTCGCTAAGACAGTTCTTGTGGAATTGGCAAAGTGATATTTGGAAGCCCATAGAGGCCTATGGTGAAAAAGGAAATATCCTCAGATGAAATCTGGAAAGAAGCTTTCTGAGAAACGGCTCTGTGATGTGTGACTTCCACTCACAGAGTTACATCTGTATTTCGTGGATCTCTTTGCTAGCCTTATTTCTCTGGAATCTGAGAACAGATATTTCAGATCCCTTTGAAGACTATAGGGCCAAAGGAAATATCCTCCGATAACAAAGAGAAAGAAGCTTTCTGAGAAACTTCTTTGTGTTCTGTGAAATCATCTCACAGAGTTACAGCTTTCCCCTCAAGAAGCCTTTCGCTAAGACAGTTCTTGTGGAATTGGCAAAGTGATATTTGGAAGCCCATAGAGGGCTATGGTGAAAAAGGAAATATCCTCAGATGAAATCTGGAAAGAAGCTTTCTGAGAAACTGCTTAGTGTTCTGTTAATTCATCTCACAGAGCTACATCTGTATTCGTGGATCTCTTGGCTAGCCTTATTTCTGTGGAATCTGAGAACAGATATTTCGGATCCCTTTGAAGACTATAGGGCCAAAGGAAATATCCTCCGATAAGAAAGAGAAAGAAGCTTTCTGAGAAACTTCTTTGTGTTCTGTGAAATCATCTCACAGAGTTACAGCTTTCCCCTCAAGAAGCCTTTCTCTACAACAGTTCTTGTGGAATTGGCAAAGTGATATTTGGAAGCCCATAGAGGGGTATGGTGAAAAAGGAAATATCCTCCCATGAAACCTGGAAAGAAGCTTTCTGAGAAACTGCTTAGTGTTCTGTTAATTCATCTCACAGAGTTACATCTATATTTCGTGGATCTCTTTGCTAGCCTTATTTCTGTGGAATCTGAGAACAGATATTTCGGATCCCTTTGAAGACTATAGGACCAAAGGAAATATCCTACGATAACTAAGAGAAAGAAGCTTTCTGAGAAACTTCTTTGTGTTCTGTGAAATCATCTCACAGAGTTACAGCTTTCCCCTCAAGAAGCCTTTCGCTAAGACAGTTCTTGTGGAATTGGCAAAGTGATATTTGGAAGCCCATACAGGGCTATGGTGAAAAAGGAATATCCTCCGATGAAATCTGGAAAGAAGCTTTCTGAGAAACTGCTTAGTGTTCCGTGAATTCATCTCACAGAGTTATATCTATATTTCGTGGATCTCTTTGCTAGCCTAATTTCTGTGGAATCTGAGAACAGATATTTCGGATCCCTTGTAAGACTATAGGGCCAAAGGAAATATCCTCCGATAACAAAGAGAAAGAAGCTTTCTGAGAAACTTATTTGTGTTCTGTGAAATCATCTCACAGAGTTACAGCTTTCCCCTCAAGAAGCCTTTCGCTAAGACAGTTCTTGTGGAATTGGCAAAGTGATATTTGGAAGCCCATAGAGGGCTATGGTGAAAAAGGAAATATCCTCAGATGAAATCTGGAAAGAAGCTTTCTGAGAAACTGCTTAGCGTTCTGTTATTTCATCTCACAGAGTTACATCTGTATTTCGTGGATCTCTTTGCTAGTCTTATTTCTGTGGAATCTGAGAACAGATATTTCGGATCCCGTTGAAGTCTATAGGGCCAAAGGAAATATCCTCCGATAACAAAGAGAAAGAAGCTTTGTGAGAAATTTCTTTGTGTTCTATGAAATCATCTCACAGAGTTGCAGCTTTCCCCTCAAGAAGTCTTTCGCTAAGACAGTTCTTGTGGAATTGGCAAAGTGATATTTGGAAGCCCATAGAGGGCTATGGTGAAAAAGGAAATATCCTCAGATGAAATCTGGAAAGAAGCTTTCTGAGAAACTGTTCTGTGATGTGTGACTTCCACTCACAGAGTTACATCTGTATTTCGTGGATCTCTTTGCTAGCCTTATTTCTGTGGAATCTGAGAACAGATATTTAGGATCCCTTTGAAGACTATAGGGCCAAAGGAAATATCCTCCGATAACTAAGAGAAAGAAGCTTTCTGAGAAACTTCTTTGTGTTCTGTGAAATCATCTCACAGAGTTACAGCTTTCCCCTCAAGAAGCCTTTCGCTAAGACAGTTCTTGTGGAATTGGCAAAGTGATATTTGGAAGCCCATAGAGGTCTATGGTGAAAAAGCAAATATCCTCCGATGAATTCTGGAAAGAAGTTTTCTGAGAAACTGCTCTGTGATGTGTGACTTCCACTCACAGAGTTACATCTGTATTTCGTGGATCTCTTTGCTAGCCTTATTTCTGTGGAATCTGAGAACGGATATTTCGGATCCCTTTGAAGACTATAGGGCCAAAGAATATATCCTCCGATAACTAAGAAAAAGAAGGTTTCTGAGAAATTCTTTGTGTTCTGTGAAATCATCTCACAGAGTTACAGCTTTCCCCTCAAGAAGCCTTTCGCTAAGACAGTTCTTGTGGAATTGGCAAAGTGATATTTGGAAGCCCATAGAGGGCTATGGTGAAAAAGGAAATATCCTCAGATGAAATCTGGAAAGAAGCTTTCTGAGAAATTGCTTACTGTTCTGTTAATTCATCTCACAGAGTTACATCTGTATTTCGTGGATCTCTTTGCTAGCCTTATTTCTGTGGAATCTGAGAACAGATATTTCGGATCCCTTTGAAGACTATAGGGCCAAAGGAAATATCTTCCGATAACAAAGAGAAAGAAGCTTTTTGAGAAACTTCTTTGTGTTCTATGAAATCATCTCACAGAGTTACAGCTTTCCCCTCAAGTAGCCTTTCGCTAAGACAGTTCTTGTGGAATTGGCAAAGTGATATTTGGAAGCCCATAGAGGACTCTGGTGAAAAAGAAAATATTCTCAGATGAAATCTGGAAAGAAGCTTTCTGAGAAACTGCTTTGTGATGTGTGACTTCCACTCACAGAGTTACATCTGTATTTCATGGATCTCTTTGCTAGCGTTATTTCTGTGGAATCTGAGAACAGATATTTCGGATCCCTTTGAAGACTATAGGGCCAAAAGAAATATCCTCCGATAACTAAGAGAAAGGAGCTTTCTGAAACCTTCTTTGTGTTCTGTGAAATCATCTCACAGAGTTACAGCTTTCCCCTCAAGAAGCCTTTCGCTAAGACAGTTCTTGTGGAATTGGCAAAGTGATATTTGGAAGACCCTAGAGGGCTATGGTGAAAAAGGAAATATCCTCAGATGAAATCCGGAAAGAAGCTTTCTGAGAAACTGCTTAGTGTTCTGTTAATTCATCTCACAGAGTTACATCTGTATTTCGTGGATCTCTTTGCTAGCCTTATTGCTGTGGAATCTGAGAACAGATATTTCGGATCCCTTTGAAGACTATAGGGCCAAAGAAAATATCCTCCGATAACAAAGAGAAGGAAGCTTTTGAGAAACTTCTTTGTGTTCTATGAAATCATCTCACAGAGTTACAGCTTTCCCCTCAAGAAGCCTTTCGCTAAGACAGTTCTTGTGGAATTGGCAAAGTGATATTTGGAAGCCCATAGAGTGCTATGGTGAAAAAGGAAATATCCTCCGATGAAATCTGGAAAGAAGCTTTCTGAGAAACTGCTCTGTGATGTGCGACTTCCACTCACAGAGTTGCATCTGTATTTCGTGGATCTCTTTGCTAGCCTTATTTCTGTGGAATCTGAGAACAGATATTTCGGATCCCTTTGAAGACTATAGGGCCAAAGGAAATATCCTCCGATAACAAAGAGAAAGAAGCTTTCTGAGAAACTTATTTGTGTTCTGTGAAAATCAATTCACAGAGTTACAGCTTTCCCCTCAAGAAGCCTTTCGCTAAGACAGTTCTTGTGGAATTGGCAAAGTGATATTTGGAAGCCCATAGAGGGCTATGGTGAAAAAGGAAATATCCTCCCATGAAATCTGGAAAGAAGCTTTCTGAGAAACTGCTAAGTGTTCTGTTAATTCATCTCACAGAGTTACATCTGTATTTCGTGGATCTCTTTGCTAGCCTTATTTCTGTGGAATCTGAGAACAGATATTTCGGATCCCTTTGAAGACTATAGGGCCAAAAGAAATATCCTCCGATAACAAAGAGAAAGAAGCTTTCTGAGAAACTTCTTTGTGTTCTGTGAAATCATCTCACAGAGTTACAGCTTTCCCCTCAAGAAGCCTTTCGCTAAGACAGTTCTTGTGGAATTGGCAAAGTGATATTTGGAAGCCCATAGAGGGCTACGGTGAAAAAGGAAATATCCTCAGATGAAATCTGAAAAGAAGCTTTCTGAGAAACTGCTCTGTGATGTGTGACTTCCACTCACAGAGTTACATCTGTATTTCGTGGATCTCTTTGCTAGCATTATTTCTGTGGAATCTGAGAACAGATATTTCGGATCCCTTTGAAGACTATAGGGCCAAAGGAAATATCTTCCGATAACAAAGAGAAAGAAGCTTTCTGAGAAACTTCTTTGTGTTCTGTGAAATCATCTCACAGAGTTACAGCTTTCCCCTCAAGAAGCCTTTCGCTAAGACAGTTCTTGTGGAATTGGCAAAGTGATATTTGGAAGCCCATAGAGGGCTATGGTGAAAAAGGAAATATCCTCCCATGAAATCTGGAAAGAAGCTTTCTGAGAAACTGCTTACTGTTCTGTTAATTCATCTCACAGAGTTACATCTATATTTCGTGGATCTCTTTGCTAGCCTTAAATCGGTGGAATCTGAGAACAGATATTTCGGATCCATTTGAAGACAATAGGGACAAAGGAAATATCCTCCGATAACAAAGAGAAAGAAGCTTTCTGAGAAACTTCTTTGTGTTCTGTGAAATCATCTCAGAGAGTTACAGCGTTCCTCTCAAGAAGCTTTTCGCTAAGACAGTTCTTGTGGAATTGGCAAAGTGATATTTGGAAGCCCATAGAGGCCTATGGTGAAAAAGGAAATATCCTCAGATGAAATCTGGAAAGAAGCTTTCTGAGAAACGGCTCTGTGATGTGTGACTTCCACTCACAGAGTTACATCTGTATTTCGTGGATCTCTTTGCTAGCCTTATTTCTCTGGAATCTGAGAACAGATATTTCAGATCCCTTTGAAGACTTTAGGGCCAAAGGAAATATCCTCCGATAACAAAGAGAAAGAAGCTTTCTGAGAAACTTCTTTGTGTTCTGTGAAATCATCTCACTGAGTTACAGCTTTCCCCTCAAGAAGCCTTTCGCTAAGACAGTTCTTGTGGAATTGGCAAAGTGATATTTGGAAGCCCATAGAGGGCTATGGTGAAAAAGGAAATATCCTCAGATGAAATCTGGAAAGAAGCTTTCTGAGAAACTGCTTAGTGTTCTGTTAATTCATCTCACAGAGTTACATCTGTATTTCGTGGATCTCTTTGCTAGCCTTATTTCTGTGGAATCTGAGAACAGATATTTCGGATCCCATTGAAGACTACAGGGCCAAATGAAATATCCTCCGATAACAAAGAGAAAGAAGCTTTCTGAGAAACTTCTTTGTGTTTTATGAAATCATCTCATAGAGTTACAGCTTTCCCCACAAGAAGCCTTTCGCTAAGACAGTTCTTGTGGAATTGGCAAAGTGATATTTGGAAGCCCATAGAGGGCTATGGTGAAAAAGGAAATATCCTCAGATGAAATCTGGAAAGAAGCTTTCTGAGAAACTGCTCTGTGATGTGTGACTTCCACTCACAGAGTTACATCTATATTTCGTGGATCTCTTTGCTAGCCTTATTTCTGTGGAATCTGAGAACAGATATTTCGGATCCCTTTGAAGACTATAGGGCCAAAAGAAATATCCTCCGATAACAAAGAGAAAGAAGCTTTCTGAGAAACTTCTTTGTGCTCTGTGAAATCATCTCACAGAGTTACAGCTTTCCCCTCAAGAAGCCTTTCGCTAAGACAGTTCTTGTGGAATTGGCAAAGTGATATTTGGAAGCCCATAGAGGGCTACGGTGAAAAAGGAAATATCCTCAGATGAAATCTGGAAAGAAGCTTTCTGAGAAACTGCTCTGTGATGTGTGACTTCTACTCACAGAGTTACATCTGTATTTCGTGGATCTCTTTGCTAGCCTTATTTCTGGGGAATCTGAGAACAGATATTTCGGATCCCTTTGAAGACTATAGGGCCAAAGGAAATATCTTCCGATAACAAAGAGAAAGAAGCTTTCTGAGAAACTTCTTTGTGTTCTGTGAAATCATCTCACAGAGTTACCTCTTTCCACTCAAGAAGTCTTTCGCTAAGACAGTTCTTGTGGAATTGGCAAAGTGATATTTGGAAGCCCATAGAGGGCTATGGTTATAAAGGAATTATCCTCCGATCAAATCTGGAAAGAAGCTTTCTGAGAAACTGCTCTGTGATGTGTGACTTCCACTCTCAGAGTTACATCTGTATTTCGTGGATCTCTTTGCTTGCCTTATTTCTGTGGAATCTGAGAACAGATATTTCGGATCCCTTTGAAGACTATAGTGCCAAAGGAAATATCCTCCGATAACAAAGAGAAAGAAGCATTCTGAGAAATTTCTTTGTGTTCTGTGAAATCATCTCACAGAGTTACAGCTTTCCCCTCAAGAAGCCTTTCGCTAAGACAGTTCTTGTGGAATTGGCAAAGTGATATTTGGAAGACCCTAGAGGGGTATGGTGAAAAAGGAAATATCCTCAGATGAAATCTGGAAAGAAGCTTTCTGAGAAACTGCTTAGTGTTCTGTTAATTCATCTCAGAGAATTACATCTGTATTACGTGGATCTCTTTGCTAGCCTTATTTCTGTGGAATCTGAGAACAGATATTTAGGATCCCTTTGAACACTATAGGGCCAAAGGAAATATCCTCCGTTAACAACAGAAAGAAGCTTTCTGAGAAACTTCTTTGTGTTCTGTGAAATCATCTCACAGAGTTACAGCTTTCCCCTCAAGAAGCCTTTCGCTAAGATAGTTCTTGTGGAATTGGCAAAGTGATATTTGGAAGCCGATAGAGGGCTACGGTGAAAAAGGAAATATCCTCAGATGAAATCTGGAAAGAAGCTTTCTGAGAAACTGCTTAGTGTTCCGTGAATTCATCTCACAGAGTTATATCTATATTTCGTGGATCTCTTTGCTAGCCTAATTTCTGTGGAATCTGAGAACAGATATTTCGGATCCCTTGTAAGACTATAGGGCCAAAGGAAATATCCTCCGATAACAAAGAGAAAGAAGCTTTCTGAGAAACTTATTTGTGTTCTGTGAAATCATCTCACAGAGTTACAGCTTTCCCCTCAAGAAGCCTTTCGCTAAGACAGTTCTTGTGGAATTGGCAAAGTGATATTTGGAAGCCCATAGAGGGCTATGGTGAAAAAGGAAATATCCTCAGATGAAATCTGGAAAGAAGCTTTCTGAGAAACTGCTTAGCGTTCTGTTATTTCATCTCACAGAGTTACATCTGTATTTCGTGGATCTCTTTGCTAGTCTTATTTCTGTGGAATCTGAGAACAGATATTTCGGATCCCGTTGAAGTCTATAGGGCCAAAGGAAATATCCTCCGATAACAAAGAGAAAGAAGCTTTGTGAGAAATTTCTTTGTGTTCTATGAAATCATCTCACAGAGTTGCAGCTTTCCCCTCAAGAAGTCTTTCGCTAAGACAGTTCTTGTGGAATTGGCAAAGTGATATTTGGAAGCCCATAGAGGGCTATGGTGAAAAAGGAAATATCCTCAGATGAAATCTGGAAAGAAGCTTTCTGAGAAACTGTTCTGTGATGTGTGACTTCCACTCACAGAGTTACATCTGTATTTCGTGGATCTCTTTGCTAGCCTTATTTCTGTGGAATCTGAGAACAGATATTTAGGATCCCTTTGAAGACTATAGGGCCAAAGGAAATATCCTCCGATAACTAAGAGAAAGAAGCTTTCTGATAAACTTCTTTGTGTTCTGTGAAATCATCTCACAGAGTTACAGCTTTCCCCTCAAGAAGCCTTTCGCTAAGACAGTTCTTGTGGAATTGGCAAAGTGATATTTGGAAGCCCATAGAGGTCTATGGTGAAAAAGCAAATATCCTCCGATGAATTCTGGAAAGAAGTTTTCTGAGAAACTGCTCTGTGATGTGTGACTTCCACTCACAGAGTTACATCTGTATTTCGTGGATCTCTTTGCTAGCCTTATTTCTGTGGAATCTGAGAACGGATATTTCGGATCCCTTTGAAGACTATAGGGCCAAAGAAAATATCCTCCGATAACTAAGAAAAAGAAGGTTTCTGAGAAATTCTTTGTGTTCTGTGAAATCATCTCACAGAGTTACAGCTTTCCCCTCAAGAAGCCTTTCGCTAAGACAGTTCTTGTGGAATTGGCAAAGTGATATTTGGAAGCCCATAGAGGGCTATGGTGAAAAAGGAAATATCCTCAGATGAAATCTGGAAACAAGCTTTCTGAGAAATTGCTTACTGTTCTGTTAATTCATCTCACAGAGTTACATCTGTATTTCGTGGATCTCTTTGCTAGCCTTATTTCTGTGGAATCTGAGAACAGATATTTCGGATCCCTTTGAAGACTATAGGGCCAAAGGAAATATCTTCCGATAACAAAGAGAAAGAAGCTTTTTGAGAAACTTCTTTGTGTTCTATGAAATCAACTCACAGAGTTACAGCTTTCCCCTCAAGTAGCCTTTCGCTAAGACAGTTCTTGTGGAATTGGCAAAGTGATATTTGGAAGCCCATAGAGGACTCTGGTGAAAAAGAAAATATTCTCAGATGAAATCTGGAAAGAAGCTTTCTGAGAAACTGCTTTGTGATGTGTGACTTCCACTCACAGAGTTACATCTGTATTTCATGGATCTCTTTGCTAGCGTTATTTCTGTGGAATCTGAGAACAGATATTTCGGATCCCTTTGAAGACTATAGGGCCAAAAGAAATATCCTCCGATAACTAAGAGAAAGGAGCTTTCTGAAACCTTCTTTGTGTTCTGTGAAATCATCTCACAGAGTTACAGCTTTCCCCTCAAGAAGCCTTTCGCTAAGACAGTTCTTGTGGAATTGGCAAAGTGATATTTGGAAGACCCTAGAGGGCTATGGTGAAAAAGGAAATATCCTCAGATGAAATCCGGAAAGAAGCTTTCTGAGAAACTGCTTAGTGTTCTGTTAATTCATCTCACAGAGTTACATCTGTATTTCGTGGATCTCTTTGCTAGCCTTATTGCTGTGGAATCTGAGAACAGATATTTCGGATCCCTTTGAAGACTATAGGGCCAAAGAAAATATCCTCCGATAACAAAGAGAAAGAAGCTTTTGAGAAACTTCTTTGTGTTCTATGAAATCATCTCACAGAGTTACAGCTTTCCCCTCAAGAAGCCTTTCGCTAAGACAGTTCTTGTGGAATTGGCAAAGTGATATTTGGAAGCCCATAGAGTGCTATGGTGAAAAAGGAAATATCCTCCGATGAAATCTGGAAAGAAGCTTTCTGAGAAACTGCTCTGTGATGTGCGACTTCCACTCACAGAGTTGCATCTGTATTTCGTGGATCTCTTTGCTAGCCTTATTTCTGTGGAATCTGAGAACAGATATTTCGGATCCCTTTGAAGACTATAGGGCCAAAGGAAATATCCTCCGATAACAAAGAGAAAGAAGCTTTCTGAGAAACTTATTTGTGTTCTGTGAAAATCAATTCACAGAGTTACAGCTTTCCCCTCAAGAAGCCTTTCGCTAAGACAGTTCTTGTGGAATTGGCAAAGTGATATTTGGAAGCCCATAGAGGGCTATGGTGAAAAAGGAAATATCCTCCCATGAAATCTGGAAAGAAGCTTTCTGAGAAACTGCTAAGTGTTCTGTTAATTCATCTCACAGAGTTACATCTATATTTCGTGGATCTCTTTGCTAGCCTTATTTCTGTGGAATCTGAGAACAGATATTTCGGATCCCTTTGAAGACTATAGTGCCAAAGGAAATATCCTCCGATAACAAAGAGAAAGAAGCATTCTGAGAAACTTCTTTGTGTTCTGTGAAATCATCTCACAGAGTTACAGCTTTCCCCTCAAGAAGCCTTTCGCTAAGACAGTTCTTGTGGAATTGGCAAAGTGATATTTGGAAGACCCTAGAGGGGTATGGTGAAAAAGGAAATATCCTCAGATGAAATCTGGAAAGAAGCTTTCTGAGAAACTGCTTAGTGTTCTGTTAATTCATCTCAGAGAGTTACATCTGTATTACGTGGATCTCTTTGCTAGCCTTATTTCTGTGGAATCTGAGAACAGATATTTAGGATCCCTTTGAACACTATAGGGCCAAAGGAAATATCCTCCGTTAACAAACAGAAAGAAGCTTTCTGAGAAACTTCTTTGTGTTCTGTGAAATCATCTCACAGAGTTACAGCTTTCCCCTCAAGAAGCCTTTCGCTAAGATAGTTCTTGTGGAATTGGCAAAGTGATATTTGGAAGCCGATAGAGGGCTACGGTGAAAAAGGAAATATCCTCAGATGAAATCTGGAAAGAAGCTTTCTGAGAAACTGCTCTGTGATGTGTGACTTCCACTCACAGAGTTAAATCTGTATTTCGTGGATCTCTTTGCTAGCCTTATTTCTGTGGAATCTGAGAACAGATATTTCGGATCCCTTTGAAGACTATAGGGCCAAAGGAAATATCCTCCGATAACAAAGAGAAAGAAGCTTTTGAGAAACTTCTTTGTGTTCTATGAAATCATCTCAAAGAGTTACAGCTTTCCCTTCAAGAAGCCTTTCGCTAAGACAGTTCTTGTGGAATTGGCAAAGTGATATTTGGAAGCCCATAGAGGGCTATGGTGAAAAAGGAAATATCCTCAGATGAAATCTGGAAAGAAGCTTTCTGAAAAACTGCTTAGTGTTCTGTTAATTCATCTCACAGAGCTACATCTGTATTCGTGGATCTCTTGGCTAGCCTTATTTCTGTGGAATCTGAGAACAGATATTTCGGATCCCTTTGAAGACTATAGGGCCAAAGGAAATATCTTCCAATTACAAAGAGAAAGAAGCTTTCTGAGAAAATTCTTTGTTTTCTCTGAAATCATCTCACAGAGTTACAGCTTTCTCCTCAAGGAGCCTTTCGCTAAGACAGTTCTTGTGGAATTGGCAAAGTGACATTTAGAAGCCCATAGAGGGCTATGGTGAAAAAGGAAATATCCTCAGATGAAATCTGGAAAGAAGCTTTCTGAGAAACTGCTTAGCGTTCTGTTATTTCATCTCACAGAGTTACATCTGTATTTCGTGGATCTCTTTGCTAGCCTTATTTCTGTGGAATCTGAGAACAGATATTTCGGATCCCGTTGAAGTCTATAGGGCCAAAGGAAATATCCTCCGATAACAAAGAGAAAGAAGCTTTGTGAGAAACTTCTTTGTGTTCTATGAAATCATCTCACAGAGTTGCAGCTTTGCCCTCAAGAAGCCTTTCGCTAAGACAGTTCTTGTGGAATTGGCAAAGTGATATTTGGAAGCCCATAGAGGGCTATGGTGAAAAAGAAAATATTCTCAGATGAAATCTGGAAAGAAGCTTTCTGAGAAACTGCTCTGTGATGTGTGACTTCCACTCACAGAGTTACATCTGTATTTCGTGGATCTCTTTGCTAGCCTTATTTCTGTGGAATCTGAGAACAGATATTTAGGATCCCTTTGAAGACTATAGGGCCAAAGGAAATATCCTCCGATAACTAAGAGAAAGAAGCTTTCTGAGAAACTTCTTTGTGTTCTGTGAAATCATCTCACAGAGTTACAGCTTTCCCCTCAAGAAGCCTTTCGCTAAGACAGTTCTTGTGGTATTGGCAAAGTGATATTTGGAAGCCCATAGAGGTCTATGGTGAAAAAGAAAATATCCTCCGATGAATTCTGGAAAGAAGTTTTCTGAGAAACTGCTCTGTGATGTGTGACTTCCACTCACAGAGTTACATCTGTATTTCGTGGATCTCTTTGCTAGCCTTATTTCTGTGGAATCTGAGAACGGATATTTCGGATCCCTTTGAAGACTATAGGGCCAAAGAAAATATCCTCCGATAACTAAGAAAAAGAAGGTTTCTGAGAAATTCTTTGTGTTCTGTGAAATCATCTCACAGAGTTACAGCTTTCCCCTCAAGAAGCCTTTCGCTAAGACAGTTCTTGTGGAATTGGCAAAGTGATATTTGGAAGCCCATAGAGGGCTATGGTGAAAAAGGAAATATCCTCAGATGAAATCTGGAAAGAAGCTTTCTGAGAAATTGCTTACTGTTCTGTTAATTCATCTCACAGAGTTACATCTGTATTTCGTGGATCTCTTTGCTAGCCTTATTTCTGTGGAATCTGAGAACAGATATTTCGGATCCCTTTGAAGACTATAGGGCCAAAGGAAATATCTTCCGATAACAAAGAGAAAGAAGCTTTTTGAGAAACTTCTTTGTGTTCTATGAAATCATCTCACAGAGTTACAGCTTTCCCCTCAAGTAGCCTTTCGCTAAGACAGCTCTTGTGGAATTGGCAAAGTGATATTTGGAAGCCCATAGAGGACTCTGGTGAAAAAGAAAATATTCTCAGATGAAATCTGGAAAGAAGCTTTCTGAGAAACTGCTCTGTGATGTGTGACTTCCACTCACAGAGTTACATCTGTATTTCATGGATCTCTTTGCTAGCGTTATTTCTGTGGAATCTGAGAACAGATATTTCGGATCCCTTTGAAGACTATAGGGCCAAAAGAAATATCCTCCGATAACTAAGAGAAAGAAGCTTTCTGAGAAACTTCTTTGTGTTCTGTGAAATCATCTCACAGAGTTACAGCTTTCCCCTCAAGAAGCCTTTCGCTAAGACAGTTCTTGTGGAATTGGCAAAGTGATATTTGGAAGCCCATAGAGGGGTATGGTGAAAAAGGAAATATCCTCCCATGAAATCTGGAAAGAAGCTTTCTGAGAAACTGCTTACTGTTCTGTTAATTCATCTCACAGAGTTACATCTATATTTCGTGGATCTCTTTGCTAGCCTTAAATCGGTGGAATCTGAGAACAGATATTTCGGATCCATTTGAAGACAATAGGGACAAAGGAAATATCCTCCGATAACAAAGAGAAAGAAGCTTTCTGAGAAACTTCTTTGTGTTCTGTGAAATAATCTCAGAGAGTTACAGCGTTCCTCTCAAGAAGCTTTTCGCTAAGACAGTTCTTGTGGAATTGGCAAAGTGATATTTGGAAGCCCATAGAGGCCTATGGTGAAAAAGGAAATATCCTCAGATGAAATCTGGAAAGAAGCTTTCTGAGAAACGGTTCTGTAATGTGTGACTTCCACTCACAGAGTTACATCTGTATTTCGTGGATCTCTTTGCTAGCCTTATTTCTCTGGAATCTGAGAACAGATATTTCAGATCCCTTTGAAGACTATAGGGCCAAAGGAAATATCCTCCGATAACAAAGAGAAAGAAGCTTTCTGAGAAACTTCTTTGTGTTCTGTGAAATCATCTCACAGAGTTACAGCTTTCCCCTCAAGAAGCCTTTCGCTAAGACAGTTCTTGTGGAATTGGCAAAGTGATATTTGGAAGCCCATAGAGGGCTATGGTGAAAAAGGAAATATCCTCAGATGAAATCTGGAAAGAAGCTTTCTGAGAAACTGCTTAGTGTTCTGTTAATTCATCTCACAGAGTTACATCTGTAATTCGTGGATCTCTTTGCTAGCCTTATTTCTGTGGAATCTGAGAACAGATATTTCGGATCCCATTGAAGACTACAGGGCCAAATGAAATATCCTCCGATAACAAAGAGAAAGAAGCTTTCTGAGAAACTTCTTTGTGTTTTATGAAATCATCTCATAGAGTTACAGCTTTCCCCACAAGAAGCCTTTCGCTGAGACAGTTCTTGTGGAATTGGCAAAGTGATATTTGGAAGCCCATAGAGGGCTATGGTGAAAAAGGAAATATCCTCAGATGAAATCTGGAAAGAAGCTTTCTGAGAAACTGCTCTGTGATGTGTGACTTCCACTCATAGAGTTACATCTATATTTCGTGGATCTCTTTGCTAGCCTTATTTCTGTGGAATCTGAGAACAGATATTTCGGATCCCTTTGAAGACTATAGGGCCAAAAGAAATATCCTCCGATAACGAAGAGAAAGAAGCTTTCTGAGAAACTTCTTTGTGTTCTGTGAAATCATCTCACAGAGTTACAGCTTTCCCCTCAAGAAGCCTTTCGCTAAGACAGTTCTTGTGGAATTGGCAAAGTGATATTTGGAAGCCCATAGAGGGCTACGGTGAAAAAGGAAATATCCTCAGATGAAATCTGGAAAGAAGCTTTCTGAGAATCTGCTCTGTGATGTGTGACTTCCACTCACAGAGTTACATCTGTATTTCGTGGATCTCTTTGCTAGCCTTATTTCTGGGGAATCTGAGAACAGATATTTCGGATCCCTTTGAAGACTATAGGGCCAAAGGAAATATCTTCCGATAACAAAGTGAAAGAAGCTTTCTGAGAAACTTCTTTGTGTTCTGTGAAATCATCTCACAGAGTTACCTCTTTCCACTCAAGAAGTCTTTCGCTAAGACAGTTCTTGTGGAATTGGCAAAGTGATATTTGGAAGCCCATAGAGGGCTATGGTTATAAAGGAATTATCCTCAGATGAAATCTGGAAAGAAGCTTTCTGAGAAACTGCTCTGTGATGTGTGACTTCCACTCTCAGAGTTACATCTGTATTTCGTGGATCTCTTTGCTTGCCTTATTTCTGTGGAATCTGAGAACAGATATTTCGGATCCCTTTGAAGACTATAGGGCCAAAGGAAATATCCTCCGATAACAAAGAGAAAGAAGCATTCTGAGAAACTTCTTTGTGTTCTGTGAAATCATCTCACAGAGTTAAAGCTTTCCCCTCATGAAGCCTTTCGCTAAGACAGTTCTTGTGGAATTGGCAAAGTGATATTTGGAAGACCCTAGAGGGGTATGGTGAAAAAGGAAATATCCTCAGATGAAATCTGGAAAGAAGCTTTCTGAGAAACTGCTTAGTGTTCTGTTAATTCATCTCAGAGAGTTACATCTGTATTACGTGGATCTCTTTGCTAGCCTTATTTCTGTGGAATCTGAGAACAGATATTTAGGATCCCTTTGAACACTATAGGGCCAAAGGAAATATCCTCCGTTAACAAACAGAAAGAAGCTTTCTGAGAAACTTCTTTGTGTTCTGTGAAATCATCTCACAGAGTTACAGCTTTCCCCTCAAGAAGCCTTTCGCTAAGATAGTTCTTGTGGAATTGGCAAAGTGATATTTGGAAGCCCATAGAGGGCTATGGTGAAAAAGGAAATATCCTCAGATGAAATCTGGAAAGAAGCTTTCTGAGAAACTGCTCTGTGATGTGTGACTTCCACTCACAGAGTTACATCTGTATTTCGTGGATCTCTTTGCTAGCCTTATTTCTGTGGAATCTGAGAACAGATATTTCGGATCCCTTTGAAGACTATAGGGCCAAAGGAAATATCCTCCGATAACAAAGAGAAAGAAGCTTTTGAAAAACTTCTTTGTGTTCTATGAAATCATCTCAAAGAGTTACAGCTTTCCCTTCAAGAAGCCTTTCGCTAAGACAGTTCTTGTGGAATTGGCAAAGTGATATTTGGAAGCCCATAGAGGGCTATGGTGAAAAAGGAAATATCCTCAGATGAAATCTGGAAAGAAGCTTTCTGAAAAACTGCTTAGTGTTCTGTTAATTCATCTCACAGAGCTACATCTGTATTCGTGGATCTCTTGGCTAGCCTTATTTCTGTGGAATCTGAGAACAGATATTTCGGATCCCTTTGAAGACTATAGGGCCAAAGGAAATATCCTCCGATAAGAAAGAGAAAGAAGCTTTCTGAGAAACTTCTTTGTGTTCTGTGAAATCATCTCACAGAGTTACAGCTTTCCCCTCAAGAAGCCTTTCTCTACAACAGTTCTTGTGGAATTGGCAAAGTGATATTTGGAAGCCCATAGAGGGGTATGGTGAAAAAGGAAATATCCTCCCATGAAATCTGGAAAGAAGCTTTCTGAGAAACTGCTTAGTGTTCTGTTAATTCATCTCACAGAGTTATATCTATATTTCGTGGATCTCTTTGCTAGCCTTATTTCTGTGGAATCTGAGAACAGATATTTCGGATCCCTTTGAAGACTATAGGACCAAAGGAAATATCCTACGATAACTAAGAGAAAGAAGCTTTCTGAGAAACTTCTTTGTGTTCTGTGAAATCATCTCACAGAGTTACAGCTTTCCCCTCAAGAAGCCTTTCATTAAGACAGTTCTTGTGGAATTGGCAAAGTGATATTTGGAAGCCCATACAGGGCTATGGTGAAAAAGGAATATCCTCCGATGAAATCTGGAAAGAAGCTTTCTGAGAAACTGCTTAGTGTTCCGTGAATTCATCTCACAGAGTTATATCTATATTTCGTGGATCTCTTTGCTAGCCTAATTTCTGTGGAATCTGAGAACAGATATTTCGGATCCCTTGGAAGACTATAGGGCCAAAGGAAATATCCTCCGATAACAAAGAGAAAGAAGCTTTCGGAGAAACTTCTTTGTGTTCTGTGAAATCATCTCACAGAGTTACAGCTTTCCCCTCAAGAAGCCTTTCGCTAAGACAGTTCTTGTGGAATTGGCAAAGTGATATTTGGAAGCCCATAGAGGGCTATGGTGAAAAAGGAAATATCCTCAGATGAAATCTGGAAAGAAGCTTTCTGAGAAACTGCTTAGCGTTCTGTTATTTCATCTCACAGAGTTACATCTGTATTTCGTGGATCTCTTTGCTAGCCTTATTTCTGTGGAATCTGAGAACAGATATTTCGGATCCCGTTGAAGTCTATAGGGCCAAAGGAAATATCCTCCGATAACAAAGAGAAAGAAGCTTTGTGAGAAACTTCTTTGTGTTCTATGAAATCATCTCACAGAGTTGCAGCTTTCCCCTCAAGAAGCCTTTCGCTAAGACAGTTCTTGTGGAATTGGCAAAGTGATATTTGGAAGCCCATAGACGGCTATGGTGAAAAAGGAAATATCCTCAGATGAAATCTGGAAAGAAGGTTTCTGAGAAACTGTTCTGTGATGTGTGACTTCCACTCACAGAGTTACATCTGTATTTCGTGGATCTCTTTGCTAGCCTTATTTCTGTGGAATCTGAGAACAGATATTTAGGATCCCTTTGAAGACTATAGGGCCAAAGGAAATATCCTCCGATAACTAAGAGAAAGAAGCTTTCTGAGAAACTTCTTTGTGTTCTGTGAAATCATCTCACAGAGTTACAGCTTTCCCCTCAAGAAGCCTTTCGCTAAGACAGTTCTTGTGGAATTGGCAAAGTGATATTTGGAAGCCCATAGAGGTCTATGGTGAAAAAGCAAATATCCTCCGATGAATTCTGGAAAGAAGTTTTCTGAGAAACTGCTCTGTGATGTGTGACTTCCACTCACAGAGTTACATCTGTATTTCGTGGATCTCTTTGCTAGCCTTATTTCTGTGGAATCTGAGAACGGATATTTCGGATCCCTTTGAAGACTATAGGGCCAAAGAAAATATCCTCCGATAACTAAGAAAAAGAAGGTTTCTGAGAAATTCTTTGTGTTCTGTGAAATCATCTCACAGAGTTACAGCTTTCCCCTCAAGAAGCCTTTCGCTAAGACAGTTCTTGTGGAATTGGCAAAGTGATATTTGGAAGCCCATAGAGGGCTATGGTGAAAAAGGAAATATCCTCAGATGAAATCTGGAAACAAGCTTTCTGAGAAATTGCTTACTGTTCTGTTAATTCATCTCACAGAGTTACATCTGTATTTCGTGGATCTCTTTGCTAGCCTTATTTCTGTGGAATCTGAGAACAGATATTTCGGATCCCTTTGAAGACTATAGGGCCAAAGGAAATATCTTCCGATAACAAAGAGAAAGAAGCTTTTTGAGAAACTTCTTTGTGTTCTATGAAATCAACTCACAGAGTTACAGCTTTCCCCTCAAGTAGCCTTTCGCTAAGACAGTTCTTGTGGAATTGGCAAAGTGATATTTGGAAGCCCATAGAGGACTCTGGTGAAAAAGAAAATATTCTCAGATGAAATCTGGAAAGAAGCTTTCTGAGAAACTGCTTTGTGATGTGTGACTTCCACTCACAGAGTTACATCTGTATTTCATGGATCTCTTTGCTAGCGTTATTTCTGTGGAATCTGAGAACAGATATTTCGGATCCCTTTGAAGACTATAGGGCCAAAAGAAATATCCTCCGATAACTAAGAGAAAGGAGATTTCTGAAACCTTCTTTGTGTTCTGTGAAATCATCTCACAGAGTTACAGCTTTCCCCTCAAGAAGCCTTTCGCTAAGACAGTTCTTGTGGAATTGGCAAAGTGATATTTGGAAGACCCTAGAGGGCTATGGTGAAAAAGGAAATATCCTCAGATGAAATCCGGAAAGAAGCTTTCTGAGAAACTGCTTAGTGTTCTGTTAATTCATCTCACAGAGTTACATCTGTATTTCGTGGATCTCTTTGCTAGCCTTATTGCTGTGGAATCTGAGAACAGATATTTCGGATCCCTTTGAAGACTATAGGGCCAAAGAAAATATCCTCCGATAACAAAGAGAAAGAAGCTTTTGAGAAACTTCTTTGTGTTCTATGAAATCATCTCACAGAGTTACAGCTTTCCCCTCAAGAAGCCTTTCGCTAAGACAGTTCTTGTGGAATTGGCAAAGTGATATTTGGAAGCCCATAGAGTGCTATGGTGAAAAAGGTAATATCCTCCGATGAAATCTGGAAAGAAGCTTTCTGAGAAACTGCTCTGTGATGTGCGACTTCCACTCACAGAGTTGCATCTGTATTTCGTGGATCTCTTTGCTAGCCTTATTTCTGTGGAATCTGAGAACAGATATTTCGGATCCCTTTGAAGACTATAGGGCCAAAGGAAATATCCTCCGATAACAAAGAGAAAGAAGCTTTCTGAGAAACTTATTTGTGTTCTGTGAAAATCAATTCACAGAGTTACAGCTTTCCCCTCAAGAAGCCTTTCGCTAAGACAGTTCTTGTGGAATTGGCAAAGTGATATTTGGAAGCCCATAGAGGGCTATGGTGAAAAAGGAAATATCCTCCCATGAAATCTGGAAAGAAGCTTTCTGAGAAACTGCTAAGTGTTCTGTTAATTCATCTCACAGAGTTACATCTATATTTCGTGGATCTCTTTGCTAGCCTTATTTCTGTGGAATCTGAGAACAGATATTTCGGATCCCTTTGAAGACTATAGGGCCAAAAGAAATATCCTCCGATAACAAAGAGAAAGAAGCTTTCTGAGAAACTTCTTTGTGTTCTGTGAAATCATCTCACAGAGTTACAGCTTTCCCCTCAAGAAGCCTTTCGCTAAGACAGTTCTTGTGGAATTGGCAAAGTGATATTTGGAAGCCCATAGAGGGCTACGGTGAAAAAGGAAATATCCTCAGATGAAATCTGAAAAGAAGCTTTCTGAGAAACTGCTCTGTGATGTGTGACTTCCACTCACAGAGTTACATCTGTATTTCGTGGATCTCTTTGCTAGCATTATTTCTGTGGAATCTGAGAACAGATATTTCGGATCCCTTTGAAGACTATAGGGCCAAAGGAAATATCTTCCGATAACAAAGAGAAAGAAGCTTTCTGAGAAACTTCTTTGTGTTCTGTGAAATCATCTCACAGAGTTACAGCTTTCCCCTCAAGAAGCCTTTCGCTAAGACAGTTCTTGTGGAATTGGCAAAGTGATATTTGGAAGCCCATAGAGGGCTATGGTGAAAAAGGAAATATCCTCCCATGAAATCTGGAAAGAAGCTTTCTGAGAAACTGCTTACTGTTCTGTTAATTCATCTCACAGAGTTACATCTATATTTCGTGCATCTCTTTGCTAGCCTTAAATCGGTGGAATCTGAGAACAGATATTTCGGATCCATTTGAAGACAATAGGGACAAAGGAAATATCCTCCGATAACAAAGAGAAAGAAGCTTTCTGAGAAACTTCTTTGTGTTCTGTGAAATCATCTCAGAGAGTTACAGCGTTCCTCTCAAGAAGCTTTTCGCTAAGACAGTTCTTGTGGAATTGGCAAAGTGATATTTGGAAGCCCATAGAGGCCTATGGTGAAAAAGGAAATATCCTCAGATGAAATCTGGAAAGAAGCTTTCTGAGAAACGGCTCTGTGATGTGTGACTTCCACTCACAGAGTTACATCTGTATTTCGTGGATCTCTTTGCTAGCCTTATTTCTCTGGAATCTGAGAACAGATATTTCAGATCCCTTTGAAGACTATAGGGCCAAAGGAAATATCCTCCGATAACAAAGAGAAAGAAGCTTTCTGAGAAACTTCTTTGTGTTCTGTGAAATCATCTCACAGAGTTACAGCTTTCCCCTCAAGAAGCCTTTCGCTAAGACAGTTCTTGTGGAATTGGCAAAGTGATATTTGGAAGCCCATAGAGGGCTATGGTGAAAAAGGAAATATCCTCAGATGAAATCTGGAAAGAAGCTTTCTGAGAAACTGCTTAGTGTTCTGTTAATTCATCTCACAGAGTTACATCTGTATTTCGTGGATCTCTTTGCTAGCCTTATTTCTGTGGAATCTGAGAACAGATATTTCGGATCCCATTGAAGACTACAGGGCCAAATGAAATATCCTCCGATAACAAAGAGAAAGAAGCTTTCTGAGAAACTTCTTTGTGTTTTATGAAATCATCTCATAGAGTTACAGCTTTCCCCACAAGAAGCCTTTCGCTAAGACAGTTCTTGTGGAATTGGCAAAGTGATATTTGGAAGCCCATAGAGGGCTATGGTGAAAAAGGAAATATCCTCAGATGAAATCTGGAAAGAAGCTTTCTGAGAAACTGCTCTGTGATGTGTGACTTCCACTCACAGAGTTACATCTATATTTCGTGGATCTCTTTGCTAGCCTTATTTCTGTGGAATCTGAGAACAGATATTTCGGATCCCTTTCAAGACTATAGGGCCAAAAGAAATATCCTCCGATAACAAAGAGAAAGAAGCTTTCTGAGAAACTTCTTTGTGCTCTGTGAAATCATCTCACAGAGTTACAGCTTTCCCCTCAAGAAGCCTTTCGCTAAGACAGTTCTTGTGGAATTGGCAAAGTGATATTTGGAAGCCCATAGAGGGCTACGGTGAAAAAGGAAATATCCTCAGATGAAATCTGGAAAGAAGCTTTCTGAGAAACTGCTCTGTGATGTGTGACTTCTACTCACAGAGTTACATCTGTATTTCGTGGATCTCTTTGCTAGCCTTATTTCTGGGGAATCTGAGAACAGATATTTCGGATCCCTTTGAAGACTATAGGGCCAAAGGAAATATCTTCCGATAACAAAGAGAAAGAAGCTTTCTGAGAAACTTCTTTGTGTTCTGTGAAATCATCTCACAGAGTTACCTCTTTCCACTCAAGAAGTCTTTCGCTAGGACAGTTCTTGTGGAATTGGCAAAGTGATATTTGGAAGCCCATAGAGGGCTATGGTTATAAAGGAATTATCCTCCGATTAAATCTGGAAAGAAGCTTTCTGAGAAACTGCTCTGTGATGTGTGACTTCCACTCTCAGAGTTACATCTGTATTTCGTGGATCTCTTTGCTTGCCTTATTTCTGTGGAATCTGAGAACAGATATTTCGGATCCCTTTGAAGACTATAGTGCCAAAGGAAATATCCTCCGATAACAAAGAGAAAGAAGCATTCTGAGAAACTTCTTTGTGTTCTGTGAAATCATCTCACAGAGTTACAGCTTTCCCCTCAAGAAGCCTTTCGCTAAGACAGTTCTTGTGGAATTGGCAAAGTGATATTTGGAAGACCCTAGAGGGGTATGGTGAAAAAGGAAATATCCTCAGATGAAATCTGGAAAGAAGCTTTCTGAGAAACTGCTTAGTGTTCTGTTAATTCATCTCAGAGAGTTACATCTGTATTACGTGGATCTCTTTGCTAGCCTTATTTCTGTGGAATCTGAGAACAGATATTTAGGATCCCTTTGAACACTATAGGGCCAAAGGAAATATCCTCCGTTAACAAACAGAAAGAAGCTTTCTGAGAAACTTCTTTGTGTTCTGTGAAATCATCTCACAGAGTTACAGCTTTCCCCTCAAGAAGCCTTTCGCTAAGATAGTTCTTGTGGAATTGGCAAAGTGATATTTGGAAGCCGATAGAGGGCTACGGTGAAAAAGGAAATATCCTCAGATGAAATCTGGAAAGAAGCTTTCTGAGAAACTGCTCTGTGATGTGTGACTTCCACTCACAGAGTTACATCTGTATTTCGTGGATCTCTTTGCTAGCCTTATTTCTGTGGAATCTGAGAACAGATATTTCGGATCCCTTTGAAGACTATAGGGCCAAAGGAAATATCCTCCGATAACAAAGAGAAAGAAGCTTTTGAGAAACTTCTTTGTGTTCTATGAAATCATCTCAAAGAGTTACAGCTTTCCCTTCAAGAAGCCTTTCGCTAAGACAGTTCTTGTGGAATTGGCAAAGTGATATTTGGAAGCCCATAGAGGGCTATGGTGAAAAAGGAAATATCCTCAGATGAAATCTGGAAAGAAGCTTTCTGAAAAACTGCTTAGTGTTCTGTTAATTCATCTCACAGAGCTATATCTGTATTCGTGGATCTCTTGGCTAGCCTTATTTCTGTGGAATCTGAGAACAGATATTTCGGATCCCTTTGAAGACTATAGGGCCAAAGGAAATATCCTCCGATAAGAAAGAGAAAGAAGCTTTCTGAGAAACTTCTTTGTGTTCTGTGAAATCATCTCACAGAGTTACAGCTTTCCCCTCAAGAAGCCTTTCTCTACAACAGTTCTTGTGGAATTGGCAAAGTGATATTTGGAAGCCCATAGAGGGGTATGGTGAAAAAGGAAATATCCTCCCATGAAATCTGGAAAGAAGCTTTCTGAGAAACTGCTTAGTGTTCTGTTAATTCATCTCACAGAGTTATATCTATATTTCGTGGATCTCTTTGCTAGCCTTATTTCTGTGGAATCTGAGAACAGATATTTCGGATCCCTTTGAAGACTATAGGACCAAAGGAAATATCCTACGATAACTAAGAGAAAGAAGCTTTCTGAGAAACTTCTTTGTGTTCTGTGAAATCATCTCACAGAGTTACAGCTTTCCCCTCAAGAAGCCTTTCATTAAGACAGTTCTTGTGGAATTGGCAAAGTGATATTTGGAAGCCCATACAGGGCTATGGTGAAAAAGGAATATCCTCCGATGAAATCTGGAAAGAAGCTTTCTGAGAAACTGCTTAGTGTTCCGTGAATTCATCTCACAGAGTTATATCTATATTTCGTGGATCTCTTTGCTAGCCTAATTTCTGTGGAATCTGAGAACAGATATTTCGGATCCCTTGGAAGACTATAGGGCCAAAGGAAATATCCTCCGATAACAAAGAGAAAGAAGCTTTCGGAGAAACTTCTTTGTGTTCTGTGAAATCATCTCACAGAGTTACAGCTTTCCCCTCAAGAAGCCTTTCGCTAAGACAGTTCTTGTGGAATTGGCAAAGTGATATTTGGAAGCCCATAGAGGGCTATGGTGAAAAAGGAAATATCCTCAGATGAAATCTGGAAAGAAGCTTTCTGAGAAACTGCTTAGCGTTCTGTTATTTCATCTCACAGAGTTACATCTGTATTTCGTGGATCTCTTTGCTAGCCTTATTTCTGTGGAATCTGAGAACAGATATTTCGGATCCCGTTGAAGTCTATAGGGCCAAAGGAAATATCCTCCGATAACAAAGAGAAAGAAGCTTTGTGAGAAACTTCTTTGTGTTCTATGAAATCATCTCACAGAGTTGCAGCTTTCCCCTCAAGAAGCCTTTCGCTAAGACAGTTCTTGTGGAATTGGCAAAGTGATATTTGGAAGCCCATAGACGGCTATGGTGAAAAAGGAAATATCCTCCCATGAAATCTGGAAAGAAGCTTTCTGAGAAACTGTTCTGTGATGTGTGACTTCCACTCACAGAGTTACATCTGTATTTCGTGGATCTCTTTGCTAGCCTTATTTCTGTGGAATCTGAGAACAGATATTTAGGATCCCTTTGAAGACTATAGGGCCAAAGGAAATATCCTCCGATAACTAAGAGAAAGAAGCTTTCTGAGAAACTTCTTTGTGTTCTGTGAAATCATCTCACAGAGTTACAGCTTTCCCCTCAAGAAGCCTTTCGCTAAGACAGTTCTTGTGGAATTGGCAAAGTGATATTTGGAAGCCCATAGAGGTCTATGGTGAAAAAGCAAATATCCTCCGATGAATTCTGGAAAGAAGTTTTCTGAGAAACTGCTCTGTGATGTGTGACTTCCACTCACAGAGTTACATCTGTATTTCGTGGATCTCTTTGCTAGCCTTATTTCTGTGGAATCTGAGAACGGATATTTCGGATCCCTTTGAAGACTATAGGGCCAAAGAAAATATCCTCCGATAACTAAGAAAAAGAAGGTTTCTGAGAAATTCTTTGTGTTCTGTGAAATCATCTCACAGAGTTACAGCTTTCCCCTCAAGAAGCCTTTCGCTAAGACAGTTCTTGTGGAATTGGCAAAGTGATATTTGGAAGCCCATAGAGGGCTATGGTGAAAAAGGAAATATCCTCAGATGAAATCTGGAAAGAAGCTTTCTGAGAAATTGCTTACTGTTCTGTTAATTCATCTCACACAGTTACATCTGTATTTCGTGGATCTCTTTGCTAGCCTTATTTCTGTGGAATCTGAGAACAGATATTTCGGATCCCTTTGAAGACTATAGGGCCAAAGGAAATATCTTCCGATAACAAAGAGAAAGAAGCTTTTTGAGAAACTTCTTTGTGTTCTATGAAATCATCTCACAGAGTTACAGCTTTCCCCTCAAGTAGCCTTTCGCTAAGACAGTTCTTGTGGAATTGGCAAAGTGATATTTGGAAGCCCCTAGAGGACTCTGGTGAAAAAGAAAATATTCTCAGATGAAATCTGGAAAGAAGCTTTCTGAGAAATTGCTCTGTGATGTGTGACTTCCACTCACAGAGTTACATCTGTATTTCATGGATCTCTTTGCTAGCGTTATTTCTGTGGAATCTGAGAACAGATATTTCGGATCCCTTTGAAGACTATAGGGCCAAAAGAAATATCCTCCGATAACTAAGAGAAAGAAGCTTTCTGAAACCTTCTTTGTGTTCTGTGAAATCATCTCACAGAGTTACAGCTTTCCCCTCAAGAAGCCTTTCGCTAAGACAGTTCTTGTGGAATTGGCAAAGTGATATTTGGAAGACCCTAGAGGGCTATGGTGAAAAAGGAAATATCCTCAGATGAAATCCGGAAAGAAGCTTTCTGAGAAACTGCTTAGTGTTCTGTTAATTCATCTCACAGAGTTACATCTGTATTTCGTGGATCTCTTTGCTAGCCTTATTGCTGTGGAATCTGAGAACAGATATTTCGGATCCCTTTGAAGACTATAGGGCCAAAGAAAATATCCTCCGATAACAAAGAGAAAGAAGCTTTTGAGAAACTTCTTTGTGTTCTATGAAATCATCTCACAGAGTTACAGCTTTCCCCTCAAGAAGCCTTTCGCTAAGACAGTTCTTGTGGAATTGGCAAAGTGATATTTGGAAGCCCATAGAGTGCTATGGTGACACAGGAAATATCCTCCGATGAAATCTGGAAAGAAGCTTTCTGAGAAACTGCTCTGTGATGTGCGACTTCCACTCACAGAGTTGCATCTGTATTTCGTGGATCTCTTTGCTAGCCTTATTTCTGTGGAATCTGAGAACAGATATTTCGGATCCCTTTGAAGACTATAGGGCCAAAGGAAATATCCTCCGATAACAAAGAGAAAGAAGCTTTCTGAGAAACTTATTTGTGTTCTGTGAAAATCAATTCACAGAGTTACAGCTTTCCCCTCAAGAAGCCTTTCGCTAAGACAGTTCTTGTGGAATTGGCAAAGTTATATTTGGAAGCCCAAAAATGGCTATGGTGAAAAAGGAAATATCCTCAGATGAAATCTGGAAAGAAGCTTTCTGAGAAACTGCTTAGTGTTCTGTTAATTCATCTAACAGAGTTACATCTATATTTCGTGGATCTCTTTGCTAGCCTTATTTCTGTGGAATATGAGAACAGATATTTCAGATCCCTTTAAAGACTATAGGGCCAAAGGAAATATCCTCCGATAACAAAGAGAAAGAAGCTTTCTGAGAAACTTCTTTGTGTTCTGTGAAATCATCTCACAGAGTTATAGCTTTCCCCTCAAGAATCCTTTCGCTAAGACAGTTCTTTTGGAATTGGCAAAGTGATATTTGGAAGCCCATAGAGGGCTATGGTGAAAAAGGAAATATCCTCCGATGAAATCTGGAAAGAAGCTTTCTGAGAAACTGCTTAGTGTTCTGTTAATTCATCTCACAGAGTTACATCTGTATTTCGTGGATCTCTTTGCTAGCCTTATTTCTGTGGAATCTGAGAACAGATATTTCGGATCCCTTTGAAGACTATAGGGCCAAAGAAAATATCCTCCGATAACTAAGAGAAAGAAGGTTTCTGAGAAATTCTTTGTGTTCTGTGAAATCATCTCACAGAGTTACAGCTTTCCCCTCAAGAAGCCTTTCGATAAGACAGTTCTTGTGGAATTGGCAAAGTGATATTTGGAAGCCCATAGAGGGCTATGGTGAAAAAGGAAATATCCTCAGATGAAATCTGGAAAGAAGCTTTTAGAGAAACTTCTAAGTGTTCTGTTAATTCATCTCACTGAGTTACATATGTATTTCGTGGATCTCTTTGCTAGCCTTGTTTCTGTGGAATCTGAGAACAGATATTTCGGATCCCTTTGAAGACTATAGGGCCAAAGGAAATATCCTCCGATAACAAAGAGAAAGAAGCTTTTGAGAATCTTCTTTGTGTTCTATGAAATCATCTCACAGAGTTACAGCTTTCCCCTCAAGAAGCCTTTCGCTAAGACAGTTCTTGTGGAATTGGCAAAGTGATATTTGGAAGCCCATAGAGGGCTATGGTGAAAAAGGAAATATCCTCAGATGAAATCTGGAAAGAAGCTTTCTGAGAAAATGCTCTGTGATGTGTGACTTCCACTCACAGAGTCATATCTGTATTTCGTGGATCTCTTTGCTAGCCTTATTTCTGTGGAATCTGAGAACAGATATTTAGGATCCCTTTGAAGACTATAGGGCCAAAGGAAATATCCTCCGATAGCTAAGAGAAAGAAGCTTTCTGAGAAACTTCTTTGTGTTCTGCGAAATCATCTCACAGAGTTACAGCTTTCCCCTCAAGAAGCCTTTCGCTAAGACAGTTCTTGTGGAATTGGCAAAGTGATATTTGGAAGCCCTTAGAGGTCTATGGTGAAAAAGCAAATATCCTCCGATGAAATCTGGAAAGAAGCTTTCTGAGAAACTGCTCTGTGATGTGTGACTTCCACTCACAGAGTTACATCTGTATTTCGTGGATCTCTTTGCTAGCCTTATTTCTGTGGAATCTGAGAACGGATATTTCGGATGCCTTTGAAGACTATAGGGCCAAAGAAAATATCCTCCGATAACTAAGAGAAAGAAGGTTTCTGAGAAATTCTTCGTGTTCTGTGAAACCAACTCACAGAGTTACAGCTTTCCCCTCAAGAAGCCTTTCGCTAAGACAGTTCTTGTGGAATTGGCAAAGTGATATTTGGAAGCCCATAGAGGGCTATGGTGAAAAAGGAAATATCCTCAGATGAAATCTGGAAAGAAGCTTTCTGAGAAACTGCTTACTGTTCTGTTAATTCATCTCACAGAGTTACATCTGCATTTTGTGGATCCCTTTGCTAACCTTATTTCTCTGGAATCTGAGAACAGATATTTCGGATCCCTTTGAAGACTATAGGGCCAAAGGAAATATCCTCCGATAACTAAGAGAAAGAAGCTTTCTGAAAACTTCTTTGTGTTCTGTGAAATCATCTCACAGAGTTACAGCTTTCCCCTTAAGAAGCCTTTCGCTAAGACAGTTCTTGTGGAATTGGCAAAGTGATATTTGGAAGACCCTAGAGGGCTATGGTGAAAAAGGAAATATCCTCAGATGAAATCCGGAAAGAAGCTTTCTGAGAAACTGCTTAGTGTTCTGTTAATTCATCTCACAGAGTTACATCTGTATTTCGTGGATCTCTTTGCTAGCCTTATTGCTGTGGAATCTGAGAACAGATATTTCGGATCCCTTTGAAGACTATAGGGCCAAAGAAAATATCCTCCGATAACAAAGAGAAAGAAGCTTTTGAGAAACTTCTTTGTGTTCTATGAAATCATCTCACAGAGTTACAGCTTTCCCCTCAAGAAGCCTTTCGCTAAGACAGTTCTTGTGGAATTGGCAAAGTGATATTTGGAAGCCCATAGAGGGCTATGGTGAAAAAGGAAATATCCTCAGATGAAATCTGGAAAGAAGCTTTCTGAGAAACTGCTTACTGTTCTGTTAATTCATCTCACAGAGTTACATCTGTATTTCGTGGATCTCTTTGCTAGCCTCATTTCTGTGGAATCTGAGAACAGATATTTCGGATCCCTTTGAAGACTATAGGGCCAAAGGAAATATCCTCCGATAACAAAGAGAAAGAAGCTTTTGAGAAATTTCTTTGTGTTCCATGAAATCATCTCACAGAGTTACAGCTTTCCCTTGAAGAAGCCTTTCGCTAAGACAGTTCTTGTGTAATTGGCAAAGTGATATTTGGAAGCCCATAGAGGGCTATGGTGAAAAAGGAAATATCCTCAGATGAAATCTGGAAAGAAGCTTTCTGAGAAACTGCTTAGTGATCTGTTAATTCATCTCACAGAGTTACATCTGTATTTCGTGGATCTCTTTGCTAGCCTTATTTCTGTGGAATCTGAGAACAGATATTTCGGATCCCTTTGAAGACTATAGGGCCAAAGGAAATATCCTCCGATAACTAAGAGAAAGAAGCTTTCTGAGAAACTTCTTTGTGTTCTGTGAAATCATCTCACAGAGTTACAGCTTTCCCCTCAAGAAGCCTTTCGCTAAGACAGTTCTTGTGGAATTGGCAAAGTGATATTTGGAAGCCCATAGAGGTCTGTGGTGAAAAAGCAAATATCCTCCGATGAAATCTGGAAAGAAGCTTTCTGAGAAACTGCTCTGTGATGTGTGACTTCCACTCACAGAGTTACATCTGTATTTCGTGGATGTCTTTGCTAGCCTTATTTCTGTGGAATCTGAGAACGGATATTTCGGATCCCTTTGAAGACTATAGGGCCAAAGAAAATATCCTCCAATAACTAAGAGAAAGAAGGTTTCTGAGAAATTCTTTGTGTTCTGTGAAATCATCTCACAGAGTTACAGCTTTCCCTTCAAGAAGCCTTTCGCTAAGATAGTTCTTGTGGAATTGGCAAAGTGATATTTGGAAGCCCATAGAGGGCTATGGTGAAAAAGGAAATATCCTCAGATGAAATCTGGAAAGAAGCTTTCTGAGAAACTGCTTACTGTTCTGTTAATTCATCTCACAGAGTTACATCTGTATTTCGTGGATCTCTTTGCTAGCCTTATTTCTGTGGAATCTGAGAACAGATATTTCGGATCCCTTTGAAGACTATAGGGCCAAAGGAAATATCCTCCGATAACAAAGAGAAAGAAGCTTTTGAGAAATTTCTTTGTGTTCCATGAAATCATCTCACAGAGTTACAGCTTTCCCTTCAAGAAGCCTTTCGCTAAGACAGTTCTTGTGGAATTGGCAAAGTGATATTTGGAAGCCCATAGAGGGCTATGGTGAAAAAGGAAATATCCTCAGATGAAATCTGGAAAGAAGCTTTCTGAGAAACTGCTTAGTGTTCTGTTAATTCATCTCAAAGAGTTACATCTGTATTTCGTGGATCTCTTTGCTAGCCTTATTTCTGTGGAATCTGAGAACAGATATTTCGGATCCCTTTGAAGACTATAGGGCCAAAGGAAATATCCTCCGATAACTAAGAGAAAGAAGCTTTCTGAGAAACTTCTTTGTGTTCTGTGAAATCATCTCACAGAGTTACAGCTTTCCCCTCAAGAAGCCTCTCGCTAAGACAGTTCTTGTGGAATTGGCAAAGTGATATTTGGAAGCCCATAGAGGGCTATGGTAAAAAAGGAAATATACTCCGATGAAATCTGGAAAGAAGCTTTCTGAGAAACTGCTCTGTCATGTGTGACTTCCACACACAGAGTTACATCTCTATTTCTTGGATGTCTTTGCTAGCCTTATTTCTGTGGAATCTGAGAACGGATATTTCGGATCCCTTTGAAGACTATAGGGCCAAAGAAAATATCCTCCGATAACTAAGAGAAAGAAGGTTTCTGAGAAATTCTTTGTTTTCTGTGAAATCATCTCACAAAGTTACAGCTTTCCCCTCCAGAAGCCTTTCGCTAAGACAGT